>NC_135151.1:4700219-5325219 GCF_050948215.1 Halictus rubicundus
TCGACCACCAGGAATAATGAATGTTGAATGAGTAGCGTGATTGCCCGTCCTGTATGTACAGGGTGGTTTAAAAATGGATACCGTCACTTTAGATTCTGAATTTGCATTTCCCGCTGGTCCGTTGCGTGATCCCAAACGACCCATAATGCATTTTCCCTGTAGTTCATTTTTGGCTTTTGTTTTGCATTTCGTTCAACTTTTATCTGTACGCTTTTTATTCTCGCATGACGAAACTCGTCATCTAAGGAAATAGAAAATGGGTACCGTGAAATTTTTCATTACATCTCCTGCATTTTTTAGTGTTCCTTTTATCGCGATAAATGCTTAGCTATAACAAATTTAATAACTCTATCTTCTTCTATCTTCTTTCACATGGAATTAAATTATTTAAAAAGTTGTTTTTATTATTGCAAGTTTTAATATTCCAAGTTACAATTGTTGCTTTTTTTTTGTAGTTATATGTTTGTATTACGATAGACGATACATTTTTAGATTACACTTCTGAGACACGGCGTATGTATGTCGCTGTCCCGATTATATATGTATTGGTCAGTAATCGCATAAGCACATAATTTTGTAAAAACGTCAAATGGCAGAAGAAAAGCGATCGGGTTTCGAAATATGGTAAAAACAAATTGAACGAGGCAATCAGTTTTTGATTGGACGTTGAGGAATATCATAAATAATTTATGTAAATTCTGGAAATCATGAATATTATCCTTTCACAAGAACAAACCATCTGACAATTTGTACCGGATATACAAATTTTCCTCCCGCTGTTATTTCGAAATAATAGTTTGAATATTTAATAAATTTTGGAATAGCAGAACATTTGGTTTCCTGGGAATACTGTAATACAATTCTAATGAATTTGAAAATTAAATTATTATTTAGGAAAGTACGAAAGTTATTCTTCTATATCAAGAAGAGTGGTTTTTAATTTTTCAAAAATAAAATTTTTTTTTGGTGTGCAACCAAGAAATATCTCACGATTGTGCCATTTAATAAGTATCGATTGACTCGCAGTATTCGATATTTTCAGTTCACAATGCGAACTTGAAGCAATCACTTTTGGAAGAGATTATTCAAATATATTTTAAATTAGCTCAAAATTTGTGTTCAATATTTCTCGGTTTGAAAGTATAAAATTTCCTATTATGTGTTTGTCGATAAATGGATATCGGAAAAGTTCGTTGGCTCATTATTCAACAGGAAATGAAAATTTCCGGACGGCAACTTTAAACGATGTTCCTCATTTCTCGTATATTATATTATACTCTTAATGTAGATGTGAGAAAACTGTCCAACAACCGTCATTTACAGCGAAGCAAATTACAGCGTATAAATTGCTAAGAAATAAAATCCAAATAATTCCAGAGGTCGGTCGATTTTCAAAAATAAATTTGTTCAGCTTCTATTTAAAAGATATTTCATTGAGAGCGCTGCGCACATAAAATACTGTAAATCAGCCTGTGTATTTTAGCATGTTTGTGGTTTATCGAGTGCTGCACCTTACGGTCACAAGTTAAATGTGTGTTTACACGAGAAATTTCCGCTTTCCGTGTTTACAAGCAGGATCGTGTCGAGCAGCAGCAGTCTGCCAGTTGTCCGATAGGGCTGTACGAGAGCGTCACACTCGAAAGTCTGCGTGGAACACGTTTCCTCTCTCTTCATGGTCCCCCGTGAGCCACCATCGTCCTTGATACCAGCCGATATTTTGAGCATCTGCTGTAACCCGGCTGCATATAGTTCGTATCTCGAAAGAAGAGACCCGTGGCATGCTCGTCGACGAACGTCTAGCAACGTTGTCGTGCCGTAAAATATAGCGTTGTGTCTCTTTCAACCCTTAAACTCGATCGCATTCCTCTGCCGATAAAGCGAACTTGTTTGCTCACCCGACGATCCTTCACGCTTTAAGACTTCAAAGTTTGCACTGCATTTTTTAGCAAGTTCTTTATTACGAGGTGTTTGTCATGCGATAGGCACTGGCCTTTCTAAAATTATGTGTGAACTCCGAAGTTTTTCAAATTTCCTGAGAAAAACGCTTGAAATCAGCCAACTGTACACGCACATAACTTTTGAACCAGCGAACTCCGGCCATTAAAACTTACATTTTTGACATTTTCTCGTCAACGTCTATAAAATTGTGTAGAAAAAGTTGAAAATGTTTGGTCCCCTAAAGTGAAGTTCAGTCCTCTGCTATGCTAATTACGTTAATTACGTGTTCGTAGAAGGGAATGTGTAAATTGTAATATCGTAGTTTACAGGAATAACTAACTCGATTTTACATACGTTGGTTCTATAATTATTCTTTTTAATCCTTCTTATATGTTTGAGTATCGTACGGACGACTTTTATCAGTTTTCATGAGCCCAATATAGATACAAATCCCGATTTTTGTCCCGTCACTCTAGGTTCTCGTCGATTTCATTTTGTCAATCCAAACGAAATCTACCTTTCCACTTTATTTTCACGGCTTCCGAGGGGAAAAAGTCCACTGTATCACGAGGTATAGTTACGGTTTTCCTCGAATATACGATATTCGAGATGGATTGAAAAATACCCGAGAGAATTGGTGCGTTAAAGTGTCTCGCTCTCGTTAAACATTGTTTAACGCTGAAACCATAACCGAATTTTTTAGTCTACGATTATTAAGGATGCAATCATGAGGAATTTATTCGATAAATTTATTTCTTTGAACACACAATGAATATCGTCAAAAACGTGGATAAACTTATTGCGAATTATAAATTTAGTGTGTAACGCGTTGAAATCTTTATAATGAAAAACAAATACCATTGTAGGGGTTTCTTGAAAAAGGACATCCGTATTCGCGTGTATCGCTTGAGAATCAGTCAAAATCGTTCATCGGTAATCGGAACGCGAAATTGTTGATGGACAACGTTATCAGATTACTGCGGAGATGTCAGATAGCATGGGTTGCAAACAGATAGATATCGTTACGTCGTTCATAATCGCGAGCGCGCCCGGTCGTATTTTGCAAGCGCGGCTTGCAGCGTGCATTAAATCCGTAAAAGATGTGTATGCACGTGCGGGTGGGTATACGCATTGTTGTTCGACACGATTCTCGATTCTGTACATGACGATCCATTCTTCCGCGGGACAGAACGATTTGTTAAAGTGAAACCGGAGAAACGTTTTAGAATCCGCGCCCGCATTTCCGAGCCTCCCGTTCGCCGCGCCACCCCATTTCCTAGAGTGCGACTAAATCGTCAAAGATCGTTTGAACATCTTTCAAGAAGTACCGAACGCAGTCCCGGGAAAATGGACTGCACGGATGGCGAAACCGGGGGCGGAGTTTGAAGGGTTGGAGAGAACAGTTTCAGCATGACGAAACGGGAAACGAGATTTGCTTCGACGGCAGACGACGCGATAAAGTTTTAACAGGTTTAGTTTTCAGGGGAGAATAGACGCTGCGACGGCTAATGCATTATATTGTGACAGTACATAATACATGGCCTGTTTTCCTCATAGAATTCTTTTCCACCGCGACGGATCTTCCTTCGCAGACCAGGCAAATTTTTGGACGAACGCTTTTTGTATAGCAAGAGAAATGCTTCGTCTTACAAAGAAACGGAATAAGTGAAATGTATAAAGTTACATTTGGTAAAATCTTGATCTAACTAAGCCTCATCCTCGGGTATGTGATCCGACACAGATCGTGTAGAGCGACTATTTTTTTATTATTATTATTATACAGGGTGTTTCGTCTAAAACAGGACACCTAAATATCTCATCTACCTCTGAAAATACAAAAAATGTTTCTAACGTAATCTAAATGGTTGCAAAAGACGAATCAGATGGAAGAATCGTTTTTTACAAATTGTAATTTTTTAATCGTTTTTTCAAGGTCACTCGTGTTTTTTTTTTTTACATATATACACACATTTTTTGTTGTTGTATGTTATAGCAAACATTATTGTGCATTCATCCATGTTCAATAGCACGACCTTGAAATGACCGTGAACTCTAAAATTTGCTAATTAATGCAGAACTTACTTTCAGCGACATTTCAGATTTCAACGGTAACAGAAATCCGTCCATGAACTCGAACTTGTAAATAATCACATTTATTACTGCAATAAATGTTCGAAATGATGTCCTTCCGTCGTGATACATTTCGTGAGACGAAAAACGACAGATTGTACAGCTCTATCGATGATTTCAGGTTTCATATCAGCACATGCAGCAAGTATTCGTCCCTTCATATTTTCTGGCGTCGTGGGCTGCTTTTGATAAACCGTACAGTTTAATGTTCCCCATAAGAAAAAGCAAGTGGGGTGAGATCGGGTGAACGAGCCGGCCATGGTACAGGTCCATTGCGTCCATTTTTTAACAATACTTGAGTATGCAGAACGTGGTGGACAAGAACGTTCTGGAAATATGTCTTTGTAAATTCGTATTGCTTCTTTTAGACACTCTCGAGCTTCACCGTAAATTAAAACCATTTGAATTTTCTCCTGTTCTGAATGACGCATTATGGACCGCTTTTCGATACAATGTGTTTATTTACAAGTTCAAGTTCATGGTCGAATTTCTGTTACCGTTGAAATCTGAAATGTCGCTGAAAGTAAGTTCTGCATTAATTAGCAAATTTGAGAGTTCACAGTCATTTCAACATTTGCTACAACGTTCAACAACAAAAAATGTGTGTATATATGTAAAAAAACACGAGTGACCTTGGAAAAACGATTAAAAAATTACAGTTCATAAAAAACGATTCTTCCATCTGATTCGTTTTTTGGAACCATTTAGATTACGTTAGAAACATTTTTTGTATTTTCAGAGGTAGAGGAGATATTTAGGAGTCCTGTTTATTTTAAAGTGTTCGCATTAAAAGCTAGGTCATTAGCGACCACATGGTTTACAATCGAATATAGAAGACAAGGTTACGGTTAATATTTACATTGTGGTGGGGTACAGCAAAAAACAAATTTATAACAGTTTATATATATGGATAGATTTAAAAAACAGGAGGACGTTTCCAATGTTGTCCTCCCTTAAAGTCTTGAGGTCATTATCGATGGAAAATTATCGTTGTGAAGAGAATTTAGGACATTCGAGTAGGATATGTTGGATGCTGTTGGACACGGCGCATGTTGTACAGGGTGTATAAAAATTATATAATATGAAAATAATAAATATCCTAAATCGAAAAAAGACACGAATTAACGTAACCATCTAATACCAAAGCTTAGTTATCTGGAGTGCTTGTTTTGACCAAATAATAAATGTAGAACTGTGAAAATGTTTAAAGAATTTAAAAGTATTTGTTGCATTATTTTCAACCGATTAAGATGATTCAGAGAAGAAATCAATGTCTATGTAGTTGCTGTATCTGGAAATGAACGCAGACAATTTTTATTTGATATGAAAACCCGCAGTCTAATTATACATTTAAATAATAATAACGCGTGGCAGCTGGAGCGAGTGTGTTACCGTTTAGTATTTAGAGTTTCAAAAGTATACGGAATTTTAAAGTGGATCTCGACAATCCTCGAGTAACAGAAGGTTTTGTATATGCATGTACATTTGTACATATATAACATAGCGTTCGGGACTGAGTGCCCGCACAACTAACTTGGAGTTGATGGTCCGGAAAGTTTAGCTTCTAGGTTTGAAATGTAATAATAGGGATTACGAGATTATATGTATATTGTTTCGGCTAGCTAGAGAATCACTCGCAAAATAACAACGCGACCCTATACATATCTGCTGTCTTCGAGTTCTTGCTTGCAAAACTCTGAATTCAGTTAATTTCTATCCCATTTTCTCGACATATTTCAGGGAATATTTATAATGAATATACTACAAATCTGCATGCAAAATAAAAATGTTCTGCATCGATTAAAAGAAATAGCACTAGAATAGGATATTTCAGAAGTTTATTGTTTCCTGAACAATTAATTGTAAAATCTCTACGCTTAACCAAAGCTATTATATTATCCACGTTTCAAGAAGATGTTTGAATTTTTCATTCCGAAGCACACGTTATGAACTCACGAGTGCTTGTTTCAAACTCTCTTGAGAAGCCTAACATCATCTCGATGTAAGAGTACACATATAATATTAGCTGAATAGATGTAATTTAATACGATGATAAAACCCTTCTGTAGAAATTTATATTTTACAAAAAAAAAAAAAAAAAACGCGAATACCCCGTTTTCTCGACTGTGAAAGTTCTTCCTTTCGAAATGAATGTTTTTATTTAATATTTCTCTTACACGATTATACTCACTTAGAACGAACAATAATAGTTCTGAATCATAAAACATGATTATACATCCAACTTTTTTTTTACACTATTTTACCTCTCTTATTTAACCGCTTTTTAAAACTGTTACTTCTAATATTTTTAATAAAAATTCTTTTATTCTTTCTTTATGGTATATGGATCTAATTTTATTCCAGTTGCCAATTGAAACATGTATGAATTCAATTTTGCTGATCAATATATTGCATGTGGACGTATATACTCAGAACATGTACTAAAAAAAAGTAGGATGTATCTACATTGCTAATCTGACTTGCTACTTGAAGTCATGAAATTTTGATATATTGTTCGATTCGAGAATGGTGTTAGTTCACTCAATGGATACGTTCCCGTGTTCCGAAAGTAATTTGAGAGTGAAATTCAAGCTGGCACACGCCATTAGCATACTACACTGACAATTTAATCTTCCAGATATACGCTTGGCATTGAAATATTAAATGTGACATTATCGATTATAAAATTGTAGCATGGCATTGTCGTAGCGAACGCAATATACCCTTCATTCGGAATCACGGTGTATCGTGAGATTTGGTGTCAGTGCTGTCTGTGTCTCTGTGCATCAAGAGTTTCTGCCGGCGCAGCGCCCACCGGGAAATACCGGCTGAGGTATCGAAAATCTCAGGGGTGTGTTGTCTGCTGTCGAATTCAGCGAGCTAAGATACAGCAGAGAGTGAATACTGCTGCCTATGTATGCGTCTACTCGCATCACCTTATTTTTCCAAGTAAACAGCATGGTTCTTAATATAATATTAATATTTCGTATGTAGACCCTTATTTTTTATAACTACAGCACACCTTCGCGGCATGGATTCAATATGTCTAGAACATCTGCTAGCATGTATCGAATTCCATGCTTCCTGTACAATAGTGTACAATTCATCAATATTTTTCGGTTTTTGTTTTTTTATGGAAGGAATCCGGAGAAAGAATAAAATAAAGATTGTTATTGTAGGAGCCAGGCGTGAAAAGGAGAATGCACGAACGCGGATGACGCCAAACATGCATAAAAACACCCGATCGAGGTTCTTGAACTTTCCTGCTCCCGAAAGACTGGCTTTTGCAAAAGCATATCTCAATAAAGATCATTTTTTCTGGAAAATTAGGATTAGTGGAAGACTTCCACTTCCAACAAGATAACAATCCCAAGCATACTGCAGGAATTGTGAAAGAATGAATCATATATGACACACCACATATGTTAACTACTCCATCGCAAAGTTCAGACATAGATCCAATTGAAAAATGAGCTGAAATCGGAAAAAAAGATTAAATAAATATCAAATAACTTCAAAGGAGGTATTGAAACAAAAAATCATAGAAGTATGGAATTCCATTGAGTGAACTTTTACAAAATCATTGGTTTATAGTATGGAACGTCGATTGAGACACATCGTTACTGCTAAAGGCGGACCAACATAATATTAACATTAAATAATGTAATAATATATGTAGCGTTCGAATACTTTTGTGAGTCACTTATTATGCGTGTTTCTAATAAATATATCATAACTTCTGCCTACGTTGTTGAATCCTTTTCAAATTCTACTGGCATAATCTTGATTCTCCCCCTTACTATAGATACCAAATTGTTCTATACAGATTAGTTTAGTACATCTTATTTTATCTGTATATAACTCTTTAACAAAGCCGCGGAGAACAGAAACCTCCCTTTTCAAGGAAGTATAACGTTTTTGGGACACCCTGTATATGAAATACTGTTTCTTAAAGCACAATTTAGCCACAACTTATTACTTCCAAACGTCGTATATTTAATCGGAATAATTTCTGTATTATGCATTTTTGTCGATGATCATCCACTTTGATTTTTCTTATATCCTAATTCGTGACTATTAGTTATATTATATTCGTCTTGCTTATATGAAAGTGTTATTGTTAAATGTTGAAGGACTGGTTAAAGTTAAAGTTAACAGTGGTATTCGCTAGTTTCGGAAATGTCGAAAGCATTGAGCATTCCCTGTTGTAACTCTAAAATTCCGGTACACTAGATGGGTCAAGGATGTCGAAAGCTCAGTGATTACTGATACCTACGCAATTTCGAAGTTGCTCCAGCTTGTTAACATCAAACCTGACGAGTCCGTGATCAATACTGTTGGGACCCTCAACTTCAGCAGTCACATCAATTTTCAGGAGTTCAAAATCGACTGCCCTGCACTGTAACAAGTTTTGAACGCCAAAATTTGCTCCCGGGATTTTGACTGGTGATTAGATCGATTGGAAACTTCACCAATACAAAGGATAGACTGACTAACTGTAAATACACAAAATGTCCAACACCCAAGCGACAGTAAATTCTCAACTATTCAACCATTAATCGTTTAATTCTGATGTATTATTTTTGTGAAACTTTTCTATCGTTTAAACGTTCGTATTATAATTATTGATAAATTAATAGATACATTTCTATTTATACTCTGCTTCTCTCAATCGATGCAGATAATTTCTATTTTGCATGAAGATCAGCAGTCCAGTGTTAATAATAAATGTGTAGTTTAAGATATTGATAGTGGGTACCATTATTTTATGATGATTTTGTGAGACATTTGAAAGTCTTGTTTTACGTGAATGTTTGAAGTAAGTGCGCATAGATTTTCGTTAAAGACTATACAACCTCCCGCAAATATCAAGCATTACTTTGCAAATAGTTTAGAACAGGTTCCATGAATTATTCAGTAACGTTGAGTTTCATTGACATCTCAAAGTCCGAGCTACTCTGGAATTCCGTCAATTACAGTTTCTTGTTCGAAAGACTATTTATACGAGTGAGCAAAGGAGGAATCTTTGCGACGGCGGCGGCGGCGGAGATTACGTCAGGCGTCAGAGGGTTTATCATTTCTCGCGTAAGTAATTTCAAGTTATTGATCTATGCAAATTGCGGTCGTGTTAGTAAACTCGAAGGAACCCCTACAATCTTTACGCAACGTATCTCGAGGTACCTTCAGGAAACTGACTCACTTGCCGTCACTTAATTACATATTTTACGCATACGTATTATGCCGTTAATCCTGTTTACAGATTTGAAACGCTAACACGCTCGAATCTTCATTAGAGCGGAGTAGTTAACATCGCAGAGAGGAAAGATACATGCGTTTTTGGTAGAGAGAATCGTTTGCGCGTGAAACTAAATACTATTCTAATGAGCTTTTCGTACAATTAAAGTCGGTGTTAGATTCCTGAGCAAAAATATAAAGTATGATCGTCGTTTGTCTTGCAACCACGAAAACATTCATTTAAATTAAAAATATTTAAGTTTCTCTTTGTACATTTAAAGTGAGTAGAGGAAAATAGCATATTACGGGGTGGATTCAAATTATATAATTAGTTACAGTGTTTCGTTCTTATACGCAAAGAGAAATTCGCGTATGGGCCGCTATTAATGCATTGAGAGTCGATCTCTATGTTCAAATGAAGAAGAATACAAAATTATTGAGAAAAATCATATTCGAGACTTGAGCATTATAAAACATGTTAGGGTCACCATGTATTATTTAATATGAATTAGTTCGCAGCATATACAAGTAGAATATAAAATCTTTGTAATTCGCATTCAAAAATCGTCTTTTCGCCATTACAGTAACGAAACTCGTTCGAAAACACAGTCTGCAGCGATGGCAACGATTCATTCCGTTGAATAGGTTCCAGCATTGGTAGTATGTATAGTACAATTACGTCCAAACCGACCAATGCATCGTTTGGCGACGGTTAACGCCGTCCGCAAAATGGCACGATACTTCCAAAGTTGAAAGCGATGAATCAAATATGCGCAGCGCCGGATACAAGATAACTAATGCGCTGAGTGAAAACTGGAACGCAAACGGGTAAGCAGCTTTTGCACAGGAGTATTATAATGGCCGCCCGGAGAGACACATTATTTCGAGGTCTACATGACCCGCTGGCGTTATCCGATTTCCTGGAATTCAAATATGCACCGTTCAGGACGGGTTGCCCTGATGGCTGACTCGATTCCGGACGTGGAAAAATCACTTTGTGACGTTAAACCTGACGAATTCTGTCAGAATAGTTTCACAATTATTACAATACGAAACACTCTATTGTTACGGGCTATGTCTCTCGTAAAATTAACAATTTTCCGAACTTCAAATATCATTCTAAGACCCCTGAATTTCTTCAGCTAATTATTTCTAGTCATTTTTAAACTTCTACATCTTTCTCCCTCCAACATGGTCATTTTTCTCAAGGTCATGTCAAGGTCAAAAAGATGGTATGCACCGAATTTAGTTTTTTATTATCTACCATGCTATCGTAAAAAATCTACTGTTGCGTTTAAAAAAATACCGATGACCTTGAGAACTTATTAAAGAAATCACATAAAAAAAGTTTCTGTTCATCCTCACGTTTGCCCTTTAAAATAGTGTAACTTCGTCCTGAGGAATATTTTCATAGGGTCGTAAATACGGAAGACATTTAGGTGTTCTCATTTATATGGTCCTCCCTGTATATTAGTTATATAATATTATTTAGTGAGCGGGGAAAATAATACTTGTTAATAGTTGTACGTTCTTTAACACAGTATTTTGTCTTAATACTACATGAGAAGAGGAAGATATATATTTATATGTAAAAGCAACAACATTCCTGTTTATGCTTTTCCATTTTATTTGAATTCCCATCGAAATGAGTTCGATCGATGCTTTGCTTTTGAGGTTCTCTTCTTCTTACGAAGACAGAGGTTTACTTTCCAAATACCAAGAGTCTTAACAGTGAATTAAGAACACGAGTAGTCTGGAAAAATTGTAAAACTTCAGAGTTAGTCTTCGTTTGCGCTTATGCAAGGTAACATTAACTTTTAACTGTAACAAGCTTCGGCAAACTACTAAGTTTAAACGAGCACTTTATTCTCCTTCATTTTGTTTGATCCTTTTCAATGGTATTCATTCCACGTTGGAGGTGTAATTTGATATGCACGTACAGTAAAATAATGTGACTTGCAGAAGCCCCATTATTCAAGTTTTTGGTAAAATACATAGAAAAAATGGTTCACACTTTAAGATGTTATTATCCCTTAATTCTCCAAGGTTATCTCCCGAAGGTTTTCAGCAGCTGAATGAATAAAAAGTGAATATTCCAATAAGAACTGCAAGGATTGGAAATAAGTAAAAGGGGGAGCAGTCTGGCCCATAAAATGGAAAATCTCAAGATCCTAAAATTTGGCAGAGTTTATGACAGTTCGAAAGTTAATAGTTATAGAGCATAATTACGCATCGTCTATAATAGTGCGTCGGTCCCAAAGCTGCAACGCGATTTGTTCGCCAGCTACTTCCTGCGATCGTAAAATATTCCAGCAGGAGAAATATACGAGTCGGACAGAACTGGCGTCGTTAAAATGGTACGAGGGTGGCAACACTTAATAATGCGTTACTTGCGCGGACCAAGCCAAACGGAGTCCGTGTATCGATCATGGTAAAGGAAGAGGAGGCGAGGATTAACTTTTTTGCTGTGGCACGTTTTAATTAAAAATTGTCCGGTTCGCGCAGTGCCGAGAGCTATTTTTATATGTCGATAGCTGTTACTTTAACTCTTTGCGGTCGTACGTTCGCTCTCAGTCCTCAAAGCAAAGAATTATTCCGCTCATTACGAGAAAAACAGTAGAAATTTACGTATGGCACTACGGAATGCTTAGAAAAGCCTTTTTCGACGAAGACCGTCGGTATACTGCGAATTTTTCTATATACAGTCTCTACTTGATGAATATCCCAAATATCTAGCCTATAATTGTCCCAGAACCATCCCTAACCCTTAGCACTCGAATGGCGACTGTAAGGCGCCACTAAAAATTGCTGTATCATTATCCAAAATATTTTTTACATTATTAAATTTGTTTGTATTTAATAAATTACTAAACATTTCAGTATTGTACGAGTAAATTGTACCATTTTTGTATGTGTAACATGAAAAAATATATATATAGAAGGGAAATATTCTAGGTCGGAAGAAATGTTTTGTTTTGGAGGTAAAATACCTTCGAGTGCAAAGGGCTAATACCGCGGGGTATACCCTGTGAGGGGCCCCGAAATTCGACTGGCCTCAGTCGCCATTACACAAGTAAATATCATCGGAATTATATCATATTTGGTATCATTTTCATTAGAAAAATCCCACGAATATGTTGGTGAAAGTCTCGTAAAAAATAGTGAAAAATAACGAAGTTTTGTTATTGGATTAGTAGTGGTTTCCTGGTCTCACACCGATATACCCGACCCGTATTATGTTTACAAAAATATGTAGTAACTTCCTGCCGATAATTGTCTCTGGCCTGACCCGTGTTTTGGACTTGAATTAAGTATGACCACAAAGGGTTAATATTCTGAGGAATATTTGAAAAAATAATATCCAATAATAGTATCGAAAAATTCTGTCTTCTAAGTGGTTATTCAGGGCAAAAATATTCTTCGACGTATTTCATTCGTACGAATTTTTCTATTTTCATATTCACTAAAATTGCACTGTTTTTGCAAGTGGTTTCGACGGTGAAATAAAAATAAAATCAACTGCATTAAATTCCGTCGCGGTGAGTTGCTATTTCTGGGTTGCTATTTCAATCGTACTTTCCCGATGATGTTTCAGGGCAAATGTCTAAATCAACAATTTGAAACTTTCATTGTTATTTTAGGCGTTGTATCCCAAACGCTTCACCTCCATTTTGTCAGGTCAGGTATCCCCGTAAGTGGGTTCAATAATTAATAAAGATTAATTTAAAAGCATAATTTCTTAAATTATACGAACACTTTGCTCTCATATGTAGCGTGAGCCTCGACATTTTTAAATTGCCAATTTAAATATCCCTTATGTTTTACAATATTAATTCCCTTTTTACTCAGACAAGCAATATAGACGTATTTAAAATTGTTTAAAACTAGCACTGGTGGAGAACTGCGTTTTAACGTACATTTCGAATAAAACATTTCAAATAATAGGGAGTTGTTGGGAACAAACTTGAAAAGAAATTCCGAGTTCAAAGGGTTAATTTCTGACTACGATGTAGTACATGAAAATTAACTTTCGAGCTGGGGGGATGACGAGTTAATTCATCGTTCGCGTTCACCACCCCCTTTCACAAACTTTACATTCTCTTTTTCATTCAACGAACAGCTCTTTCACTCCACTGTATTATTCGTGTTGGTGGAAACCATATTGTATTTACGTTGATTATTTGAAAATTTTCGTTCTCTCAATTTCACTCGTCTGCTGTTACGAGTTTGTAAGTACAGAGTTCTTAGAATTGAAAAGTCGGCCGGTTGGAAGGTCGACATGTGAAACAAAAATTATTTAAATCTGTAGTTTCGAAACGAGCGAGTGTCTTTTGAAATGCGCTCGACTGTCCCGCCGTTTAAGCTTGCAGTGAAAAAGACGGCGATAACTCTCCCTGGATTTGATGTAAAGGAGGCGACACCCCTTTCGGAAGAGAGATCGCGGTGACATTAATTAGGAAGTCACTACGACCAAGCTGCATTAAGTAAATGCGCCCCAGTCCGCGCAGATTGCTTCCATAAAAGACTCGTGATCGTTTGTTTTCCTCGTGGAAGTTTGCACACGATGTTTGGCCACGAGCATTTGCAGGGTGAACAAATTACGTTAAGCGCCGGAACGCCACCAGCGTTGTCTTTCTCCCACGCAAGCTCTGTTAACCGCACGTTTTGATGATGTTGATTTTTGAACTGCAACAGCGGAATTTTTCCACTGGTGTCGAGGAAATACCGTTTGCTGACCGCGCTTTTAATCTCCGCCTTCGAGGAACGAAATTATATTCAAAATTTGCGATACAGAAATTGCGTATCGGCGCAATAGGAGTCTTTGCAATGTTATGAATTTAAAAGCAGCATATTTTTTTTAGTATTTTATTATATTCAAATATGCTGGTTCAGAAGCGTTAATAACTTACCATCAAAAAATAATGTAGAAGTTTCGATCAAAAGAGTATAGTGGCCCACTGCTAATATTGTAACTGTAGTATGCAGTCGCTAACTATAGTTATTCACGAGCACCACAATACGAAAAAGGCAATAAAAATTCTGGTTGTGGATGTTGGAATTTTGCTTTTGGTTTATTGATATGTAGATTTAATTTTACAAGTCTAGACTGTTTCTCTATATTCCCATTACACTGTGTAACCAATTTTAACTTGTTTTGGATTTATAATTTTCAGTACAAGATTTTAATATTGAAAGTAGAATTTTTGTGCCTCTTTGTGAAATGGATTGTCTAGAAAATTATATTATAAGAATTGATGAAAATTGGCAGTGATTCCTATTTTTGCAAATTTAGTAAAAATATAGTCACAATATTTTTTGGTTGGATGTCTCTGGATTATGTATAAATTCATATGAAAGTCTGAGGAAAATAACGGTTCTACTCTAACTCTTATACATTTTTGCAGTATTTAATTGCATAAAAGGAATTGCTACAAATACGTCCATGGAAGAAATACTGAATAGGTGACTGTGTGTGTGTGTGAACGTAGAGTGAGTCATCCGTAATATAAACCTATTTCTTGTTCGTGCTGTAGCATGATTCCAAGGGAATGAAAAAGCCTTTTGAAAAATATGTAGAATTTCCTGTTTCATATTTTATCTCAAGTAGGTACAGAGAAAGATAAAGAGTAAAAGCTTAAACAAAAATTGCAGTCGTTTCTTACATTTTCAAAACTGCAGCGTCGCTAGCGTTATATCATATTCGCAAATTTGGTTTCTCTAAATTCATTAATTTGGAAGAAAGAACATTTTCAATATCACTTTCCGAATTTATTTTATTATCCAAAAAGTGTAAATAAGGATTGCAAATTCCCCAATAGAGATATAACTTATTTAAAAGGAGTATTTATGCATAAATTTACAATTAACTCTTTGTATAAAGAGTATAAGACAATTCTTGTTCGACATCTCTCACCATTCTTGAGATATTGCACCAGAAAGAAAATTTTGATATTCTTTTGAAGTGTTGGTTCTACCCCACAAGGCCGCACTATGGCATCAATAAACAATAGGTCTGCTTTATGGTTGTTTCAATCTACCTGCACACAAAGATTTCTTGTTTTCTGAATCTCTCAATTCTCCAACCTTTCTTGTAAGAATCGGAATATGCGTTGTTCGATTACTTGATTTTAACCAAATTTTTGCAAGAAACACCGGCGCCGTTCTTTGCAGGTCAGTAAATATAATTAACGAATGCAGTGTGAGGATTTGCTCGCGACATGGTTTATGACACAGAAATTAATGCACCATCTTTAAAACGAATGAAACGTCATATCATAAAATCAAGCTGAAGTGAACATAATGGCCTTGCCAGATGTGCATGATGTGGTCCCAAATTTCAGGCACCTCGCCTCATTTCACCTCATATTAGCATATGAGCAGTGGAGTGAGGTAAGTGGAAGAAAAGAGTGTAACTGTTTGAATCTTTGAATAACACTTCCCAGTGAATGAGCATAAAACTTATTGAACGAAAAAATAAGATTTATGATGCCCTTATCACCTTGAAATTTCTACAGTAATTCTATTGTAAGTACTACAGGGGTTATAATCTTTCATAATCTGTTCGGCAATATATTAGTTTATTTAGTAGTTGTTCGAACGATATATTTTTCAATTTTGGTTTCTAATATTGTTAACGGATAAATAACGCAGAATAAAAGCAATAAAGTACTACTATATCTTTTCATTTAGTTGAGGAAAACTTGAAGTGTCAGACGCTGGGAGAACTTCCCCTACTGTCGAAGTCTACTGTATAAGAGACCAGGCTTCTACTTGTTACTCGACTAGGTCAGAGGACATGTAACATTGCTGGTGCCTAACCGCAAAATTCGTCCACAGAGAAGCCTCGGGAACCCTCGATGCTCGCGGTAGAACGAAATCTAATTCCCGTCATGACGCCTCCACGACTAAGGGAGGCCTCGAACCTCGAACGAGCCCAACTAATTAGTTCTCTACCACGGAATGTATTTGTGTGGCTTACTGATGGTTTTGTTGTCCCGCTCGCTGTTCCGTGGAACTCGCTCACCAATTTCTATGGGAGTCCCCGCTGTGACGCAGGAAACAACGGGAGATTTTATCCAATTTTTTTCAATCAGAATTCCTATACAATACCAGAAGACCTATCGAACGTACTGTGCGAATCAATTCCTGCTGGTTCGAATGGTGCATATTTGTTTTCCATTTTTTTGCTCTAGCTTCGGTACTCTTTTTGCAAAGTATTACCTGGAAATGGTCGAAAGTTGGCTATTTACGCGGTGCTTAAGTCACCAATTTCAGTCGCGTGTTGACGTTCGAAGAGTCAAGACGTCTGTCTTGTTCCACGAGGTACGCGTGTTATGATCTGCCATTGGTTACAGTGAGTGTTGTGTTTCCTTACACCGATGCTCGTCGCCATTGGAATCGCGAGTTTGTATTCCTAAATTCTAATTGTCGAGAGATATATTCCTGCGTACAGGAATCTCTCCCACAGAAATCATGATCACGGAAAATGTACTGCAAGTTAAGAACGCCACAGTAGCTACATACGCCAGTGTAATGCAAAAAGTTTGTTTTCCTTCGAAAGAATATGCCATAGTTCTAGACGCACATGATGACATCACCATCAAAGAATACATAATTGCAGTGGCAAAGGTCACCGATCCTATCAATATAAGGTTTGGCTCAAGAATCTCTAATAATAGAGTATGTATATACTTATCTGAGAAATCCTTAGTAGTCGAGATCACGTCAAAAAATGACTGTATAAATATTAAAGGCCGTCTAGTATCTGTTAGACCTTGTATCATGAAATCTAAACGCATTACTCTTTCTAATGTGTGCCCTGGCATCCCACATTCTGTGATATTGGACTCTTTTAAACAAATGGGAATTAGAACAGTTTCACCCATGTCCTTCATCAGAGTGGGATTCTCTGAACCAGGCTTCTCACATATCCTCAGTTTTCGTCGACAAATCTACATCCATCCAGATGATGTAAGCAAACTTACGGAGAAAATACAAGTTAACTTCGAGGATACTTCATACTGGATTTTCATCTCAACGGATAGTCTAACTTGTTTCCTGTGTAAGAAGGAAGGTCGTGTGGCTACACTGCCCGACCTCTATCTATAATCCAATTCAACAGTATAACGCTCCTTCCTTATTGACTCGTGTAGAGGATCCTGACGTGGACACGATGAACTGTCCTCAATTAATCAGCCAAAAAGACTTGCAAGAAACCTTTCCTGATCCTGGTGAAGCTAAAAATCTAGGATTAACCAAAGGTTTTAGTAAAAGACCTCTCTCCTCTACCACGTCAAATACTTCACACGGCATCTCGGAGAAACCTAGAAAAGTACACTCTACTGTTTTTTTGAACATTACTTCAGGTAATGACTTAGCTGATGCAAACTTCTCAAATCCTATCTCAGCTAAAAGGTCAGTCGTTCCAGTTAAGAAAAAGAAAAAAATTGAGAACTCTAGTGAAATGGTTAGCTCTAAGACAATGGATGAATTGGACCAAGTTTTGGATCCAATTAGGCATATTCTTGGTCAACATCCTGATACATATATCTTACGATACGATCAATACAAAGAATTTCTATCAAAAGCCAAGAGTAATTCAAACATCGTTCAACTGGCCCACTCCTTCACTGACGACCTATCTCAACTTGTGAAGATGCTTCGGGAAACTTACTCTAGTCTATCTAGTAGATCTATTAAATATAGAACCTCTAGAATTATCAAGAAATTGGAACTTAACAACAGCTGGTCCGAAGATAAGGAAAAAGATATCTCTAACACATCTCTAGACCTTGGAACCGACTCCGATGTGACCCTCTCTCGAAGATCTTGCTCACACTCCACAGAAAACTTAAGCTTATCTACACTATTCATGAATATTAATATTTCGAGCTATCGCATTAACACTAACCTCAAAGCTGTCTTTGGAATTGCAGAGGCATTTCTACTTGCAATGTTAAACTCCAAAAATATTTAGAGGATGTTGACATATTTATTGGCGTGGAAACTATGCTTAATAGCAACAAAAAATTCGATCTTTCTCATACATTCATTTCTTTAGTCTCACTGTTTATATCCTTAGTGTTATTATTGTATTCGAAAACGTTCATTCTATTGTCTCAATCCTAGTTATAAGCCACCTACGTAATGTAAAGTTAGCATGCACAGCCATGTGCATGCTGCTAATAATCCCATGTGGGGTTTTATAGCTTAATAAAAAAAAAAGTCACCAATTTATTCGAGAATGGTTAAACTCCGTATTTGCATCGATATTATCATTTAAAAATACTTTTTCCTTGATACAGTAAAAGTCTTGGCCTATCCCCTCCACTGGGGGGCATACTCGCGAAGTGCCAAGAAGCTCGAGCTGCCTCGGTCGTCGAGCAGTGTGAAGTGTAAACATGCAACGTAATCCGATACCGGATCGGGTATATCGGTGTGAACCACTACTAAGTATGTAGTGCGCCTTCGACCGCCCGGTCCGTGTTTACCAGGCGCTGTCCTTTTCTACGTTCAGCGCAGTCCACGCGGTCGTAAGAAAATAGTAGCCCTACGCTATCTATGTCATAGCACGGACCGGAGGATTTGACTTAGATCAAGACTTTACTGTACATACAGTGAGTGTAAAAAGTATTCGTACACCTCTTGTAGGCTTAAAAAACCATGTATTTCTCTATGTAATTGCACACTTGTTTATAAAACTTAGTTTATTTTAACTACATACTGTCATATAAATACACTTGAGAAAGTTTAACGTTAACGAGAAAAATTAGAAAGTATGAGAAGTGTCTCTAAATTGGCGCCCAAAAAGTATTCGTACAGGTACTAGAATGTACATGAAAAACTTCCGATTGTTTATATTATGGTTTAGCGGGACCCGACAAATAATCAGACAGTGGCAACCTTCTGCAAAACTAGTATATTTTTGTAACATTCGGTAAAATGGGCCGTAAAGGTACGGAAACAAGTGAGACTTGAAGAAAAATTATTATACAGATTACACATCATAGTTAGTTTCATTTTAATCAGAAAAATGCCATGAATATGTTGGTAAAAGTTTCATAAAAAAATAACGAAAAATAAAGAAGTTTTGTAATTGGATTAGTAGTGGTCTTCTGATCTCACACCGATATAGCCGACAATGTGGGGCCCACTCCTCGGCGACGACGGTTCTTGAGTTTCGCAGTCCGCTTCTCCGTGCAACATTATATCGTATAGACGGATATTCTCTCCATTTGAATGCCAGTCATTTTGGTATGCCATAGGTTTCTTATGACTTTCACGCGGGATGACTCTTAGGTTTCCAGCGTGCCCTGTGTATTTCAAATGGGACGCTCGGCGAGAACCACCGATTCGTATGAATGTCAGTGAAAAGAACGGCGGTAGTGACTTACAACTGTGTATGCCCAGAGCAAGAAAATCGCTGCCCGTACGGGCAGACGCTGAACAGCTCCGGTTTATATTCTCTAATAAAGACGTCGTTCTTTTCCAAAGGAACCGTTTTTCTTCTTTAATATGCTACTTTTATATGTTTTACTTTGACATTGTTTAATATTTTCTCTTCGTTTCGTTTGAAGTGAAAATGAACAAGAATAATGAATGAATTAGATTCAAAATCAAATGAATGAGAATAACGCGAATTAAAATAATTTCTAAATAGCTGCGTATCTTTGCCAGTGTAATGCTTTGAGTACAGTTTTCACTGTGCTATGGTGTCGTTCTGAGCATCGTGCAACTTTGCAAGTTATTACTGTTTAAAGTTGTTAGCGTTATGATGTTTTACGGTCCTAAGAAACTTTTGCGAGGCAGTGTTTATGGACGCATGAAATGTTACCGCTGTCGATAAGCCTTCGACTAAAGTCCTTCACTATCTATCCGCAGGCAGTGCAAACAATAGCATCCGAGGCTGCACAGTGAGACTTAATTAAACTTTAGATTTCATCACATTTTCTTTGTTAGCCGGGAATGAAAGCATAATCCTCAAGTTGCAATTTAAATCAGCTCACAAAGTATCGATTGAAGCATTCGACAGTTTTTAATCGCTTTTTGGAGCAATTATCCATTATTATTTTTCAATTGTTTTCAATCATTTTATTATTTTCGATCTGCACGATCGTGTGTTGTGTTTTGAAAACAAAGTAACCTGTTATACGATGAACAATTTCATCCATGTTCATGCTCATTGGTCCCTATCTTCATTAAATCAATTGGTTATTTTTTCGTTTAAATAATCGTTTTTATTGTTTGCATTTGTTATTGTACTCAAACTTCGATCTGAATCCACACAGTACGTAACCAGTTATGCGATGAACAATTTTGA
This sequence comes from Halictus rubicundus, assembly GCF_050948215.1. Taxonomy (NCBI): domain Eukaryota; kingdom Metazoa; phylum Arthropoda; class Insecta; order Hymenoptera; family Halictidae; genus Halictus; species Halictus rubicundus. The sequence goes on from NC_135151.1 coordinate 4,720,843, forward strand.
TCTACCATTGTACAGTTAGTTTACAAGAAGAGATTCTGAAACGGACTTTCATTGCTCTTTATCTTCATTAAATTAGTTGGTTATTTTCGTTTAATTAATCGTCCATTGCTTTCGTTTGTTGCTAGGATACCGAATCCTGCGGTGGGGTGCAAGAATGAAGTTTTAACTAGTCGTTATCGACGAACATAAATTTCGTGCTTAACGCTTACTCCAACCGGCTTTGGACCCGTCGAACCACTTATTTGATACATTATCGCTATGCGGCCAGTTAATTACTTCGATTCGATTATCCGCATGCACATCGAGTACCCTGAAAATCGTCTCGGTCCGCTATTAGCACATTTATCAATTGAAAGATTTGCACGGTAATTCGGGCCACCAATTAAGAAGCATCGCCGAAACTCTGGAACCTTGTGCGCCGATTCGTGCATTGCAAATCTTATGTATTTCACGGGCTCGTAAATTGCATTAGCAGACAGCGGCGATACTCAAATCTGAATATACAATACATCTACACCCCCATACCCCTGTATAGTTATTATACGAATACGGGAATATCAATTAGCGTTCTTTTCGACTAACTCTGTGATTAATTTCACAAGGCTCGTTACATTGCCGCGATCGAGCGTTAGTAGGATTTACGGCACCGGGAAATTCAAACCACGAATTGCGGTGTACGTGATGTAACACTGTTGCTATGAATCAATTACGCATCGTACTACACGTTCGTAACGTAGCTAATACGTAGCGACAGTTGGGCGTAAACGTGGAATTATTATATTCGTTATTACATTGTCACAGGATGCGCCAACGATGCAGGTCTTAATTGATACTTAAGACACCTGTTCTATTACAAAATGTAGTTCATATCATACACTCTATATAGTGAATTCTCATTACGAGTCAGTGCCAACCTTATAATTTGGAGTCAGTGGAACTACCCACACCACCGCGGTCTCTCGAGCTACATGCAACATTGTATCGGAGAAAGACATTTTCTCTGTCTTATTGTCACTATTGCTTAATAGTCATAGTCTTTTATGACTTGTAGACGGATATGACTATTAGATTTCCAGCGTGCCCTGTGTATTTTAAGTGCGACGCTCGGCGACAACCTCAGATTTCGTCTAAGAGTCACCAGAACGGCGCAACTGACTCGTAACGAGAATTCACTCTAATACTTTCACTGCACCCTTATTCATTTTCCTCTAAGATATTTTGACATGATGTAGTAGATGAAAAACTGTAGACCCATTTTTTTCTCTGCAATGCTATAAATTGAAACCTGTGTAAAAACATTAAAAAGATTTTCTGGTGAATGAATGTTCCACGGATTTGAAGATACAAGTCTCTTCTTTGCAACGATACCTTAAGAGTAGCCGTGCCATTTTCTTCGCTGTTTTATGGAACAAGAATGAGGACCAAGTTCGGTGGTGTAAAGCCTTCATGGTGTACCTTACGCCACCGTAAAGCTTGTATACCTTTCATTTGAACCTTAATAAAACCACTGAAAATAATCGTACATCAAGTTTGTCATTTTAAAGAGGAGATTTCTTCACTGAAATTTTCTTCCAAAAATTTACGAAAGAAAAAAATCGTACCGTTCCGTTCGTAAATCGTTCCGTTTTTCATTCCGGAAAAAATTTGTCAATGTTTTCAGAGACGTTTCAATTGGTATAATTTTCGAGAGAAAACATAAAAATGAGTGATGGTTAGTAGAAGTCTGAAGCTTTAACATGGGGCGAGGATTGTTATTGCACTATTTGTTTTAATCAAATCTTCACTATTTAAACAGGAGACTGGAAAATTTCGTGTTCGAATGCTTTTTGAATCCACTGTATACGTATCTTGTTTTCTTTTTGAACCTTGTTATTTCAAGATCGTGTGAAAAACGAGTTGGGCGTATATTGAGAAAATTGTTGAACTTTCTCTAATGTTTCAACTATTCAAGATAGCCGTTTAATTTGATCAGGCTCGACGATAACGAAGCCATCGTGCGGCGGAACATTTTTACGGTTTTTCGAATTTTCTAATCTCTTTACTTCGCGGAGCTTTTCCTATGATTAAAGGTCTCTTGTTCGACTTCCAGGAGTTCTCGGGAATTGTCCCTTGGTACAGCCACCGGAGTGGGGCGCGGTAAGGGAGAGGGTCCTTAAAGATGGCACTCTGCAGACCGTGTACTCGTGTGAACCAGGCCGTAGATTGAAGGGCCATAAAATACTGACTTGCACTGCCGACGGTTGGAATCATCCCATCCCGAAATGCGTCCCCTATGGTAAGAGACCTGCACCTTAATTTATACGCTTCATGCCTCCGGGACTATAACACGCTGGAAATGTTACGGGCGGACCTGTAACTTCTTCAAAACTACTAACGAATTTTTTCGCTTTTATGCGTTGCTCGACTCTCGCGAGGCGGATGCTTTTCACGATTTCATGACAGCCAAACGTTACATCCATTCGAATTTTTATACATCAAGCTTTTTCCACATTTCTGAGGTCAACGTTCATCTGAGGGATCGAGAAGAAAAATCAAAATGATGAACTGTGAAAGCAGAACTACTTTAAAACGAGTCGAGGTTTATTATTATTATTCTTATTATATTATTCCTTTGCTATATTTCAATGTTTGTGATCAATTGAAACGGCTTATGACTTGCTTTATTATGGCTAACAATAGCTTGCTTGGGTAGCTAAACAAAGGTTGATTTCAGTGCGTGCATTCGTTTGATCGTAGGAATTTTTCATAATAAAATTCCTGCATTCCTTTTTACTTACTTTCGGGCGTAGGTTTTTACGGGTGTATGCACAATCGGTCACAAAAAATTCGTATGCATTCATCCAATTTTATATATCTTCCAATTGCGACCAGAGCTAGATAAAACTTATAGAACAAATATGTCATGCATTCGTGCGATATAGGTGCCATACACGTCAAGCAAATTACCGTTTTTAATACGAAATGAAAGCAATGCAGAATCCAAAGCACAAAATTAAATATTAAAATCTTGTATCTTGGCTCTGATTTTAAAATTTTTCTTGGCTATAGGATATTAACACAAATTAGCTACATAATGAATTTTTAGTTCGAGTATATACAAATACGATACCAGATACAAAATTTTTAAAACTGAAAAAAAAAAGAATATTTTACCCGACACTAAGAACATATAAGCAGGCCTGTATTTTGCTTCTGGAAGTAACTATAATCGTCCATTAACGTCCCGCACTCATCAAGCAATTCTGGTTGAATTTACCATTGAAACTTGACTACTTCACCGTGCGTTTGCTGATAATTCGTCATACATTAGTTTGCGATTCACGGCTAAATGTAGACTTACGTGAAGCCATTGCATCCACGGGTAATTTCGTAAAAGTAAACACGTAATTACACCCCCTTTTGATCTGCGTTTCTACATAATGCGAGAATTAAAACTCGAATTGCAACCGGTTCTTCCTTCAAACCGCAAGCTATTTAATTTTAATCGTATTGATAAAGAGCGAAATTAAACGAGACCCAATAACCATTCCAGGAGCATATAATTATTAAACTGTGTATCATTATTCATTTATCACATCCCCAAATTTAAAAAATGCAAAAAAACGTTTACATATCTTATATCGATCCGTTAAGCTGTTCTAATTGCGTCCAACAATTTCGTCGAACAAATTTTGGCCACTGACCTTGACTACTAATTAATTAAGCTGCAAAGCGAAAGGGGACGAAATATCACTCGAGGGTCTTCAGCACGGCTACTTCTAGGAAGCGTACGAGATTAATCGACTTCATTTAGGGAAGCAGTCTGTTTAAAGACGATGTCTGCAATAATGTAATATAATTTAACCTTAAACTTTCATACCGAGGAATGTTTTACGTACTTGGACCGATCATTTCAAATATGTCACGATGCACTCATGATCATTTGCACGCGACTTATCCGCGAACATTTGCTGCTTCGAGAGGCACGTCTACTCATGGAATCATCCTTTTCAAGTGGATTTTAGACATGCGCTCTCCACGCTGTTGCATAAATGTACACACGACGAGCTATGTTCCTCGGTTCTGGTTATATTCGGTTGCTTGGTTTCTCGGTTGGGTTAAGCAGTTTCTCCAACACGCGAGAATTTCCTTCTCGACATATCCGATCTCGTCATGTAACAAAACAGAACCTGTTGTCAGTTGCATCTAACAGGGGAACGTATTCAAGTTACGCAAGCAGATATTAATATAAATTTCATCTCGGGTGATTCTTAACAAAATACTCGTCGTCCACGTTGAAGGGATGAAAACAGCCCTTAAAGTTCGGGGTCGAAAACATATTTTATTGCTTTGCCTGGCAAAATTATATATATATATTTAAGGAATAGATCTGCGGAAACAGATTCCAAATATCAGTATTTGTTAAAAAAATATCTTAAAACTTCATTTTTTTTGTAATTTCTTGCAATTTTCTTTGCCGATTATTAGTTTGTGTAAAAACTCGTACCTGCGTTCTATGAATGAACATATAAGATACGTATTTTTGGATTTTTTAATAATTGTTAAATTCATAACATTGTGTAGAACAAAGTACGGAACACGTGTCAAATATGAATGTACAATTACCTATCATTATTTCCAAACATTGCGTCGTCGAGATCGGATAGTTCGCGTCTCAGAATTAATGAGGATCGTTCTGATAGTCACTTCAGTCGACTATTGTCAATGGAGAGGCTCGTTAAGCTGGTAAACTTTCACGAAACGTCAAAGATGAGAAGGAAGGGAAACGAAGTTACTCCTGAAGAAGGAAAGATCATATTAAATCCGTATAGATAATGAAAATCCTATAATTTTCCACTGACGCGCAACGGCAACTGAAACGACTGTCAGAACGATCTTTATTAATTCTGAGAGGCAGGCCTCGCGATTTCGACCGATTCGTTCAATTTGGAATCAAAGATCTTCGAGTTTGTGTAAACATTTTTCTCCGGGTGTATTTTAAGACAATTATAACAGACATTTCCACTTGCCCCGTATTCTGCATATAATAATCTGTGTTTTTGTGTATAAATAAGCAATTATTGCAATAACGATCAGTAGGATACAGATTTTATGAATTTCCAACAGAAATGACTAGACGAAGTTGTATTCTCAAAATTATTAATTATTATATCTGTCACGAAATAAATGTACAATACTTGCGCGAAACATTCGTAATCAGCTGGCATTTCTCGTTTGAGACATTCGTGTGTCCAATTGAAATGTTTACAACTAAAAAGTTGGTACAATTTTTCTAAATACGTCACGAAGCAGAAAGCAGCATATATTTATCAACGTATATTTTTATGAAAGAGAATTTTTATTTTTTGCAGCTCGTATCACGCGAGTCTTATAATCGGCAAACGTGTTCGATATGTAAACGTTTGGATTTATAAATTGTGAAAAAAACAATATTCGAACTTTTTTGTTTCTCACGTGCAGAGGAAAGAAGGAATCTTTTTCGAGTACGATAAAACAGAGAGGAGCACTCAAATAGAAAGCAACAAATAATTCCGAAACGGTAGGCGATCGAATCTCTCCGCATATTTGTGGACACCGTGTATTTGCGCAAGATAAAGCAAACGTGTGAAATCCAGGATAAGCATGTTGTTCGTGATTTATCCTCATAGACGTGTCATTCGGTGGACCCATTCGCTGTCCCTATGTCAATCGAAACGTTTCTACTTTGATGCCAAGAAGTTAATTGGCGATAATTAGAACCGTATCTCATGTAAATTAATCGGCAAAATATTTTTGAGATTCTTTAGCTTTAAACTGAATTCCAATAATTTAAACTGAATCCACACTGCCAAAATATAATAAGAAATAAAATAATAATTCATTCATTTATCATTACAATACGTGCAAATATTTCCATCAAAATAAACGAACTTTCCAGAAGTAATTCGCTTACTAAAAGACAACAAGATACATCAATCACTTTGCTTTGTAATGCAAAGACAAACGGTTCCTACAAATCTGTTGAAAGTATTAAAACAAAACTGAAGCATTGCACCTTACGTAGAAAATTACTGAGCAATTATGCAGATAAAGTTCGTTTAACTACTCGTAAGTTACGTTTAGTCACAGAACACTCTGCTGTTACAATTCTAAAAGCTTCGCTTCTCTGCGAAGTCGTGTATATTAGTCTAAGCAGGTTGCAAAACGATTATAATGCGACAAACCATCCATTTGCATCAGGATAATATCTTTTGGCAAGATAATCGTTTCTTAATAGCTCTTTTTGTGCTATAAATCCTTCGACTTATTGTTATACTTGTCTTAAAGTTAATATTTTTTTACGGAAACTGTGCACAACATAACTAGTTGTATTCCTAAGGACAGTAAAGTCTTGATCTAAGCACTTGAGCTGTACGATCTTAGTCAGTTCGCCTATCCCCTCCACTGGGAGGCCAATGTGTAAAGTGTCAACATACCGCGTAATCCGATACCGTCTCGGATATATCGGTGTGAATCACTACTAATCCAATTACAAAACTTCTTTATTTTTCATTATTTTTTTTATTGGAGTTGCACCAACTTATTCGTGGCATTTTTCTGATTAGAATCGCAAAATGTTCTTTCCCTTAATCATTTGAATAAATTTGTACTAATGATACTAACGATATTATCAAATTCTTTTAATCCTTCTAGCGTTTCAAATTGCACTTTAATTTTGCCATAACCGCACGAAATCCACGATCGACTCATGAAACAGTTTAATTCTGGTTTGAAATTGGCTACCACGATAGATCATCGATCGTCATTGAACTTGAAACGTTCATGAAAAGCCGATAGTCGAATTTGTTTCAACACAAAAAAAAAATATATAATTTATGAGAAATGAGAACGTGATTGCCTGACGAAAATGTTTGCCCACTCCCCGAAAGTTTTACATATAAAGCCAAATGGACACGGTTCCGGCGCTACTTCAAGTTCTCCGCCAGTTCGACTACCTAAATTTTTTCGTCCAATTTGCTGATATAGAGTGTACTTTCTAGTATTCCCATTACCGAAAGTCACTTTACTTTTTTTTTTAAGCTGAAAACGGCCGCGTGTTCAGTGCTTGTTTCACTCTTGACGAGTTAATAGTAAAAGTTTCGCGTTTGCAAAAATTCACGCAGTTTTATCTCGTTGTACAAATTTTTTCAATTAGAAATCCGCCACACTTCGTTCGTCAATTAGAAGTTTCGCGTACGTACGAAATGACGGAAGTGCGTTGAAAGTGAAAATTGTAGCGTTTGTGTTGAAAATTGTTGCACCTTCAGCTATTTCATTTCCATTATCGAACAGAATTAATTGTGCGAATCTACAAAAAATATATATATTTTTGGGATGTGTATTTTGCAACACCTATCATTTTACAAGAAGTTTACGAACGTTAATCAATAGGCAATGATTTTTTATTCAGAACAAGATACGAAAATACTCGCAACAAATAAATGCAATATCCATATTGTTATATAAAAATTGACATTTGTCGCATATATGTAGAATACAACTTTATATAGGATATATTTTTTATTAGAAAGGTAGTGTACTATATTGTGTTACGTACCACATTTAATTTTCATTGAAATTCTACGTTGACATTATTTCGCACGATGCTGTAATGCCGTGGATAAGTAATTAGTGGCTGTGAATTTTTTACTCGAAAAAGTAAACTGAAGGATTTCACAGGATTTAACAATTCTGTTTAGGGATACAAATAGACAATGGCGATTGACGCATAGTAGGTTCAGGCGCAGTGGAAAAGCGACACTGATTTACGGGCCAATATCCTTGAACAAGGGACTTTGTGCAATGTCCTACGTGGCCTATGGGAGGAAATGAAGTTACAGGATCAGTAGACGTTGCACAATTTCGAACAACGCCCTAAATTAGTGATCCCTTCTTTTCCTATCCCGAGGGAATGATTTTTAACTGGTCCTTTCTTCGAGATTGTGCAACGTCAACGTAAAAATAAGGATTCATTGCCTCGAACTGAACTCGCGCTTTCAACCTCGAGCTGGATTTGAAAAAACAACAAAATGAAAATGTTGTACTTTAAATATGTACAGCGCGAAAAATATATTTATTTTCAATGTAACAGATACTGTTGCCTACAAATGTATATTTCTAATTTTTAAACGTGACTTTACAAAAGAGTGAAAGATACTCGGTGCGACTTTATTTTAAATTTCATTTAAGAAAATGGATTATTCTGGATTGTTCTGAGGTGACAGGTTTTATGCATTTATGACAAAACCGAGTAGGTGTAATTCGAAACAGTAACGAAATTAGAAGAATTTAAAAACACTGTTACATTATTTTTAACTTGTTAAACGTATTAAGAATGAAAATCTATTTCACTCCAGTTTGTTGCAATTCAGACAGAAAATTTTTAGTTTGTCTATCGAATTGGAGGTTGAACGAACCGCGTCTGTAAACTGACAACTGAACGGGATAAATGAATGTTTTATTGAATCTCTTTATAAATCGTTATCTCGCGCAACTGTAGTCTCCAGCAGCGATTAAGCGCGTTGCCGTGGGCGGCAATGACGCGTATCGGAAATAGAATCTAATTAAATTTGAATAACCGGGGCTTTTTGTGATATCGAGCGGGGCTGTAAATTAAATGCGGATGATCTATTGCGACGTTATCGTCCAGCGTGACAGAAGCTTCGTCGCAGCAGGAATCTTCGCTGACGTCCCGTTGAGTATGGAATTTAACGCGGCAGCTCGAGTATGTTTCTCCACGCTGCACAGACAACACACTCATTAAGTTGTTCCCCGATGTTTAGAACAGGTTGAGCCAAACCGAAACGGAAGGAAATAGTTCGACGGGCTGATGCAAGTTAATGGAATACTCACGACAGCGTATTAACTGGCGCGAATAACCGAAGTTAACGACTACTTAGATCGATATTATTGCCGCGCACGGTATTACACTCTTGTCCATAAATATCCGTACGCGAGAAAATAAACTGCATAATGACTAGACTGCCGATCTTTACGGATTTACCGTCCCCGAACGCGTACTGAAGTTACTGACAAACATTTCATAATTTCCTCGCTAAAGGTCACGTGAAGGTCAACATATTGCACCTCGTTGGATTCGTTTTTTTATAAGCTATAAGACTGTTGTCGTGAAAATATGCAGTACCATTTTTAAAAAATACGATGACCTTGAAATCTCGAAAAAATTACCTTGAGAAAAAAATTTGGCCCATCACTTGGATTATTTTCTCCCCCTGACATTTTTCCTATCATACAAAATAAGCGATATACTTAAGGTGATCGAGTTAGGTGAAATACCCTGTATCACATAATATGTATAAAATAATATTCATAATATAAGGTGGGAGAAAATTTAAGGGGTGGATCTCCATGACAATATAAGGCGAAAATGAAGAGTAAAAAAATTGCGATTTCGGCTTCATATTATATATATATAAGCAACGTACACCGCTGTTGGTAGGGTTGCCGCATTTCAGGCGGATTTTTAATTAGTATAAAAAATGGAACCTGTAGTTGAACACCCTGTATTTGCAGTATATTTTGTAGTAACGTAAATACGTAAGTGTTCAGATACTAGTTGATAAAATCTGGCACAAATGCTGACATTTCAAGTAGAAGTTTCTAGACTACAGAAAATTTCTAGCCGCTGTCATTGGTGTGACTCGGAACTGCATTTCAATCAATCTTGGTTACAAGGACAGGTCTTCTACCAAAATTCTCGAACGGAGATTTATCTTCTAAGTGTGTCAATCTCTTTCCTTCGCTTTCGTAGCGTTTTTTCCTTGCTGTGAGATATACCTTGTCCATCAATATCCGTATCGTATTAATTCTACTTGTAAATTACCTGACACCTCAAACTTGCTGTCTTAGGTAGTATGAACTACCGTGAAACCGAACCGTACTAGAATGCGCAGGTATACTGCAGACTGGTAATCAAGAAACTGACAGAGCTTTCGCACAAACCTGATACGCGTGTATCAGATAAACTTGTAAGCAAATTATCTCGGTGGAGAAATTGTAACACTTTTCTTTTGTTAAATATTTTTGAGAAAATGGGAAAAACCTTCTTTCTAGTTACTTCTTTATCAAACATTTACCAACGTATTCGTGACACTTTTCTGATTAAAATGACAGCAAACACGACATCATTCGGGTCATATTTACTCCCTTAATTTGCGATACAGTAGAACCTCGATTATCCGAACATTCGGCTAATAGAACAGTTATTTAGGTACAGTGATTCAATCTATGCTGATTTGTACAGTGAATTTATGTAGAAGATAATTTTAAAAAATCTCCTCATATTAGGCAAACTTCCTCTGCTGTACAATCTGGTGTCATGGCGGTCAAGGTGGGCACGGTGCGTGAATAGTATACCGTCTATAGTGTCTGCAAACGATGAAGTCATAAGGAGGAAGTTGATGGAGGGCGACGAAGTTTCGCTTTCCTCGAAGCTGGAAGTTGTTCCTAAGAGCTCTGAGAATTTTGGAATAGGGATGCGAAGGTATCGATTCTCCAAGCTGCTAAATCCGAGCTGGCACGAAGTTTCTTGCAGCAGTTGCACGTGGGAGAATGGGAAGCCGACTTCGCGACAGGGCTGATCACAATTCTCACGCCGAAGTGTACAGTGTCACTGTCTCGTAGTTGATACGACTATTTACTCCGAAATCAGCTTCATTTGCAGTGCCCGATAATCAGACTACCAATCTCTATGCGCGAACTGCTACTACGTATGTCGTCGAAAGAGAGTGATATTGAAATGTTCTTGGAACTTTATTTTCTTTCAAAATTTTAATGGACCTATTCAAATTGGGATCACCAGAATCAAATTCTACATATACATTCTACATGTATATTAAAATATGGCATGCTAGGACGATCTAAACGAAACTTTCTTCACATCTAGGGTAAGGGACCCCATTACTGTGGGAGTACCAATTACAATATTGAAAAAGGGATATGTAACGTCTACAATATATTAACTAATTTTAATGAAAAAATTTAATATCTCTTCTTTAATATTCATTATGATTTAAAAAGAAGTATAATTATTATACGCACAGTAATTGGTACCCCCGCAGTAATTGGGTCCCTTACCCTATTCGTTTCAGTGTTTGTTGAAATCATGGATGGGAGATCAAAATAATAATTGCAAGACATCAATTGCAATTGATTGCAAGACACAGGAACCGAGTAGAAATTTTCTTCTTTCTCTGATGATTTTAATAACCTAGGAATAATACATCCATATTTTAAAATTCTTTTAATCAATTACTTATGTTCTTTTAAAGTACACCTGCTTATTTTTGTCATAAACGCATAAAATCTGGAGTCTACTATTATAGATTGAGTCGGTTCTCGTTGTATATTTGTGACAATAAAATAGAACTATGCAAGGCACATGTTTCTATTTTGGAAATGTTGTTGCTTAAAGTTCGAAATGTCAATTTGTTGAAGTGGAATATAAATGTAGATGTGTCTCATCTGAACTCACATAATTTTTTAAGTCATTTTAAGTCATTTGATGCATGAGAGTATTAAATAGTATAATCAGAATGCAAGATTACTCCAGGCAATGTAATTGTACGTATCTGAATGCGAAGGATTTAATTCTTTAGTACTGTGACGATAAATACTGGGAGAATTAGTCTGAACGAAGGATGTTGAGATTCAAACGATAAAGATCGTGTAATCTCAAAAGAAAAAAAAAAAAAAAAAAGAAAAATGGCAGAGCTAGAATAGGAAAACTGCGAAACTGTTCAATATAAACTTATAATGCATTGGATATTGAATATTGATTATTGATTATCGAATATCGAAGGTCGTTCGCAGAGAGCCCCTTTGTAAAAGTTCGAAATCGTTATTACTGATTTATCGATAATACTTCGAAATGATATTTTCAACATTGCCCGACAACGAAATCGATTTCCCAAGTAAGAATATACCGATTTAGAATGCAATTTCGGAAACGCATTTGCACGAAACGATTTGATTGGCGCTAAGCTGTACAGTCTATTCGGGACACAATGCCGCCGAAATAACGTACGATGAATTACGGCACAGGTTTCTGCCGGTGGACAGACAGGCCACCGTGTAGGTACGAAAATATCTATAAGCATCGTATTCACTATTTCCGAGGCAAGAAATTTACGCGTGTTCCCGGCACACGGCGTGTCCGTCCAGACGGAAAGAAAGATGTCGTCTTGCGTCTCGAATGCAACACGCGGGACCGCGGCAATAAATCAAAGCAAAATCCCGTTGCTTTCGATTCCGAACGGGTTCGGAAGTAAAGGGGTGCTTTTCAGGTCCGCGGCCCCTGGGAGATGTCGCGCTACGAAAAAGCCATTCGTCATCGCAACCCACCACCTTCTTTATTCTCGTCTTCTTTTCGTCGCGAATGCTTCCACCGCCCGAGCAGCCCGTCTTTGAAACCACCCACCCATCTCGAGTGCTTTTTGTCCCCCGCTTCTTCCACTTTCATTCTATTCTATATGTATTCTCGATTACAACCGAGTAAATCGTTCGCGTGGCCTCGTCGAGTCCATCCGAAACCGCTCGCGTTAATACACTACTCCGCGAAATTGAAGGGACTCCGAATCACAACCGAAAAACTCTCGATCTTTCAACTCCTGGCAACTCCGTGTAAAAAGATATTCTTCCATCCAGCATTTTTTGAAATTTCGCAATAGAACCGGTGAAGATGCATTTTTCATTCTATTATTAGGATTTGGCGTGCCAGCATGCTCAATATTGTGCAGAATCTTCGCTTTACGAACGCAATCTTTTGTAGAACGTCAACGGGACAAAAATCGAAAGTAGAAGATTTACGCTTCTCCGTTGTATGTACGTAAGCTACTGAATAACAAGTACCCGAACATTTGACTGGCATATTTGTGACATTTTTCTGATTAAAACGAGACCAAGCACGACACAATTTGGACTATATTTACTTGTTTAATTCACGATTCAGTAGAGCCTCGATTATCCGAACCGATGATATTATCCATTATCCGTAAACAGTTCAATCTAAAGCGAACCATGTACAACACAATTATTGTACCTAAATAACGGTTCTATTACACCGAATATTTCTTTGACCAGTTCGGATAATCGAGGTTTTGCTGTGTCGCAAATTAAAGGAGTAATTATGATCCGAATGGTGTCGTGTTTGGTGTCATTTCAATCAGAAACGTGTCACGAATATGTTGGTAAAAGATTCATTTGTATCATGCATTCGTTTACCCAATTTTTTTTGTTAAGGGAGTGTTTAAAAATTGTGGTTTACCAAAATGAATTAAAATTTCGTTGTAGAAAGGGGAATGTTATATCAAAATTAAATAACTCAGAAAATATTGGAACATGTGCACTGTGTACAAAGTCTCAATTTAGTTTTACAAGTGCTTCCTTAACATGAGTGGACGATGAAATTGCTAGCACCGTGCCTCATCAACTCTGCAATAGTGCGCTTATTCACTTCACCAAGATTGTTCAGGATTATTCGAATAAACATTTCCTGAATGGTTGGATCAGAAACAGCAAATTTTGATTCGTTGAATTACGAGACAGTAGTAAATTCCATCAGATTTTTTAGCGATCCTATCAGATCTTTGACATACAAAAATTCAGATAGAACGTACAAAATCTATGATCAATAAGTTCCCGAAAAATACCTACTCATTGAAATATATGATAATAAACATTTCGCGATACTATAGTTGTTACGAGTTGCATAAAATAATAGAGAAGATTCTTTCTCGATTACAATTGGAAGGTGAATTACACAATCAATTCTTGACACGTGAAAGACAATTACTCCTGAAACACTGTTGTTCGAACAAAACTGCGTGGGAGTAGTGTAACGTTGTTAAAGACAGGACTCATTTTTTCACGGTTATTTTCACTCTCCGCTGTAATATTTTTTATTTAGTGAATTTTAATATCCCCGTGGCTATGAGCCACGGTTCCGCCGAGCAGGTTCCACATTCGTAGACGTATTAATTAATCGCCGTGAAAAGCGGGCTTGTTTGAAAGCCGGCCCGGGACCTGGAAAAGTACAAGTGCTCTCTTGTACTCACTTACTTGATACCGATTCAGTAGCGTTCCTGCTTCTTTCACCGTACGAGACTGGCCCTACTAGATATTCCGACTTTTATGCAGACGCGAGGATTATGAGTTTCAATGGGCCGAGTATCATCCTGTCGGAACGGAACTTTGATCATACGCGTTTAGTTCCTTCCATCGGTTCAGCCTTCTCGATGCTCGAGATTAAGAAATTCTAATTTTAAAACATTATTACATTCTCACTGTGAAAGCTGTAGGAAAGTTTGTTGTAAAAAGTTATTCTGCAAACTCCGTCGAATAAAATGGTAGATGCGATTTAAATTTCGTCGGACATTTAAAAAAACAAATCGTGTTTGTCCTATTCGACGGATTTTTTCGTGTAAAATCACTGTATTCTGTTACTCGATCACTGGCAGCATGTATATATTTTGACGAGGAGTGCCTTTGAAACGAAAACTAGGAAAATCCTATCCGTTGTACCGGTGGCTGATACGCCGCGCCGATACGTTGACGTGGCGATCGCAGAACAAGTTTGTTTATCAGATAACCGAATGAACGATTTCTGGTCTCGCGGAGCGGGATCCAGGACAAAAATATTCGGGGCTCTTTGAATGTACGATGCAGTGTATCGGTGAAAATAAGTTACCTCTTTGAACGGAGGATATTTATTCAAGAATTATTTTATAAAATCCGGGAGAATTATTTTTTCAGAAAATCCGGGAATATTTTCGTTCGTTGAGCAGAAGCTTCACTGTAATAGGAATAAAATAAATATTGAATCGGCTGATTTGTCCGATCATGAGACCACTCGAGCTTCACTGTCCTTTTCTACGTTCGACAGCGTATCAAAGAATAGTATCTTCTAGCCGATACATGTCCCCGGGAACACCCGTGTTGTGGACATACATCGAGTAAACAATGTATTTAAAAGTGTCCGAGGTTTTAATGCTCTACGTTCTAAATTAATAATGTTACCAAACGGTAACCCTACATAATTACTATAAATAGAATATTGTAGACTGAAGCGAGAGGATTAGAGGTATTCGCATTGTTTGTTTCGCGATTTCAGTTTCAGTTATGAAAATGATCAGTCTTCATGTAGATATCAGAAGGGTTGCTTGTCGATTTCTTTTATGACGACATGGAAGTAGCGTATTTTGCGGTTACACATGTTCGTGGTTAAACGTATAAGCTGTCTGTGCTTCTGATTAGCGGTTGCAGGTTGACTCTTTTGTAAAACATAATCATCTTGTGTTTGAGCCTCTTATGTTACTCTCTTGTGGTGAGTTTCCCTTCTGGATATCTCTTACAGCGGGAATTTTTCATTGGAATACGCTTCTTCCATCAGGTGTAAGTTTTATTATCATTGCTAGTTTGTTGATCTATATCGATTCATGTCATTTCGAAAGTAAATTTCAAGAAAACATTAACGATGTTCCTATCTTTTAATCTGCGAAATAAAGTCTCCTTTCGGAGTGATTTCATAGAATGTAATTCAATAAATACTAAAATCGATTCAATCGACATCTCAAATCTCTCGATGGAAACACATAATTCTTGTGATCACGAATAGTTAACACTTCCCTGACACCGGCTCTGTTTCGGTTGCTGTGCCAACCGATTAAGGGTCAGATTATACTAGGCAGGTCGGACGCTGAAGGTGTATAAACATTAGAGAAACAAAAACAGGATAACCACATTTTGTCAGGAGATTTAATAGACTAACAAACTAATACGAGGGTGGTCTGAAAAGTTTCCGACCTCAACATGAAGATGGCAGTATTCGTCGACAAATGTACTGGAGCGTGTTTGTGCATGCTTTGACAGGTACTCACCAAAATTTCAGCCATTTCGGACGCTCAGTTATTGTTTAACAGTCGTTTGAGTAAGTTGCTGTGAGTGTTTTTGTGAAAGTGGAAAAACTCGAGTATATAGCTGTGATTAAATATTTATTTTTGAAAGGCAACACGCCTACGCAAATCAATGAAGAGTTAGACGCTGTATACGGGAACTCTGCACCATCATTTACCACCGTGAAATTTTGGGCAGCTGAATTTAAACGTGGCCGTACCAGCTTGGGTGACGATGAACGTTCGGGACGCCCAAAAACTGCAACCAGTGACGATAACATCGCTAAAATTCACCAAATGGTGCTAGACAACCGTCGAATTAAAGTTAGAGAGATAGAAGAGGCCATGAATATATCCAAAGAACGTGTTTGTCACATATTGAATGAAGATTTAGGCATGAGAAAGCTGTCTGCGCGTTGGGTGCCGCGTTTGCTCACGTTGAATTAGAAACGTGTTCGAATGAACATTTCGATCGCTCTTTTGGCGCAATTTAGGCGCAATAAATCAGAGTTTTGGCGCCGGCTAATTACTGTTGATGAAACTTGGATACACCATTACAGTCCCGAATCAAAAATGCAGTCAAAACAGTGGACTGCTTATGGGGAATCGGCGCCAAAAAAGGCAAAGGCTGTTCCTTCGGCTGGGAAAGTGATGGCGACTGTTTTCTGGGACAGTCGTGGAGTTATCGTTATTGATTATCTTCAAAAAGGGAAAACAATTACAGGAGCATACTACGCATCACTACTTGACAGGCTGAAGGCAGTAATTGCGGTAAAACTGCCACATTTGCAGAAAAAAATCTTGTTCCACCAAGACAATGCGCCGTCTCACACCTCAACGATTGCCATGGCAAAAATCCACGGATTACGGTTTGAACTGCTTGATCGCCCACCTTACTCACCAGATTTAGCTCCAAGCGACTTCTTTTTGTTCCCCAAGTTAAAAGTTGCACTCGGAGGACAGAGATTTTCATCAAATGAGGAAGCCATCACCTTTGTAAATAGCTATTTTGCAGAGAAAGACGGCAAGTACTATTTGGACGGGCTGGAGAGGTGGGAGCATCGCTGGGAGAAGTGTATAGACTTACAAGGAGACTGTGTAGAGAAATAAAAATAATTTTGAGGAAAAAATGCCTCGTATCTTTGTTAGGTCGGAAACTTTTCAGACCACCCTCGTAAACTAATAAACTATTATGCTATCGGTCGGTAAGGGCCGGGACAAAAAACCGATTAATAGGCTTCCGGCCGGTAAAGTGTTAAAAAGTAATTCTGAAAGAAACGACCAGGTTCTTGAGAGTGGCCTTCAGTTTTACCAGCAGAGCCAAATAAGCAAAAACCGTGTAAGATAATGATAAAAATTGAGATGCTGATGCCGATAAAATGTCTTCAGCGATGCCCCTCTGACTATAACTAAACAGAGCACGATGTACCGAGTTTACAGTTCCGTGTCATCGGCATCTCTCGGGATTACCGAATAGCCATTTCAGCCTGCAGCCGATATAAGTTCCGGATGGAGTCTTTGTACGAAGTGGCCACTCATCGAAACCCTCCTTAAAGAAGGTCGAGAGTTCAGGGCACTCCGCTCCGGTCGAGGAGCGCGTGGTGCACTCGCGTGTATGCCACGGCACATATACATACGTACACACAAACGCACATGTACATAGATGCGCCGGGTCTCAGAACGGCGGTTGGCCATCAAAGGAACCGAGATATCACGACGTACCGGCGTAACGGCGTGCCTCTTTCGTTTGTCAACAAGACCAGCCACGAAGGAACCTCTGTCGCGACCGCGAAACCGTACACGCTCGCACGAGAGCAGAAAATATGTCCGCCTTATCTTTAGATTCCGCAAGGAACGAAGGGCACCACCACCGCCTTACCTCGTTCGCAAAACTCGCCCGGGGAAAGGCTCGCCCGACCAAAATTGTTTTCACTCGTGGGAATGCTTGATTGTGGAGCTTGGTACTTCGTCGCGTCGCTATTCAACCCCTTGCACTTTGACTTTTGAATGCATTGCGTTCGGTGGAGCTCCGCCGAGCAATGGTATCTACGTATTAGATACGCAGCTTTTCATGATTAAACGAGTTTATTACCTGGGATGCCTGTTCGTGAACTTCGGTCGCAATTCCGGAGGCAAAAATATTCGCACGACTACTTTCATAAGTGAGTGACTTTGTACGCGGTTTAGTTCATTAGTGACCGACACGTTGTTGTATATGGATGATATAACTTTTTTACCACCTTGAACTTTAGTACTTTTATGCTCAGAATACGCCAGTCTATTGAAATGGAGCATACAAAATTGGAAATTCCATTTAAAAAAAAACTAAGGTGACCTCTATATCTTCTCTACGCCTCCTCTTGCAAGAATATCATTTATACCATATTATGTAGTTTATCTCGTATTGTTTGAAATAACCAAGATATTCAAGTGGACAGAGCTCGTGGGACACACTGTATAAAACGATTTTTACTTTAAGAGGGTACTCTGGTTTTCGGGGCCGTTTTTACACGAATTTTGTAGGAATTTTTGCAGAAGAATTAATGAACATTTTGCATTGGAATTTTGCTCACATATTTACTGGTACTTGAAGTACATCTCTGATTTTTTAACTCTTTGAGGCACACGCTTTTAAAGAAAATAAAAACCTTAGTTGCACGGAATTTTGCGAATTCACTGTGTCACACAATGCACTTACTGCAACTTACTGATGCGTTTTGATTTGCATACATTTTTTTTACTTATTTACGCATTCACCATTGGTGCATAGCATTGCCAACTGAATGAAAAACTTGAAATAAAATATTAAACTGTATGGCTATGAGTAACTTCAACTTGTCGAGGTGGGTTAAAATATATCCCACCATGCATAAAAGGCTAAGCAAAAGGTGGGATAGTTTTTGACCCACCTAGCCCCAAAGAGTTAAAAGTAAAAATAATCGAAACTTCATGAATTATGTATTTGTTTATAGAGTATATTTTGAGAAACGTGGGTCGACAGTTGTCGTAACTCCGGTCTTTCTACTGATCGGAAACACAAAAATTCAGATGTTGATTACTCAGTATGATTGTAGTTATGGTCCTAAGGACAACTTTTCAAAAGACTCGCATGAGAACGCAACTAACGATCCACGACTCGACAGATCACTGCCTGCAGTGCCTAATCCAGATTTAAACCTTTTGCATTTCTCAGCGGAGGGCTTTATTAAATCTCACATGTATAGTATGAAGATTAGAAGTTCGGAAAACTTGCGCGCGCGCATGCGAACTGCTGTAAAGAACATAACACCGCAAATCCCGAGTGTGTTTAGAAATACCGCAGAACGATTTCGACTCTGCTGGAACAACGATAGCTTCCGTATAACACCGTCTTTATCGTAACTTGGCAAATATTAGTTGTACAAATTTACAATGAAATTTGAAAATTTGTTTTCCTCTGCTACATACAATGTACTGTATGTTATATGCTGAAATGTGAAAACGACTTCATGCTGTGGAATGAAAGCACTTTAATAGAACATGGTGACGTTTCTTGTTACATTTATACTAAATAGGAAGTAATGCACCGGTTGTTAAACTGTGAAAACGATTTTAAGCTATGAAAGTAAATAATATTTATATAATTCTGTTTATATGCATAATAATATTAAAATATACATAACTATTTTATTCCATCTTCTTCATCAGTATTGAGATTATTTTTATGTTGAATAAATGTTACGTAAAAAATTCAAAATTGATATATCTATTTGCTAGTCTGCCATAAATTGTTGGCCAAAGACATCGTTTCGTTTTACTTGATATTTTTGAAATTTATTGCTCGTGGGATATTTAAATGAAGCAGTATACGTAGAAGCTGTGTAGCGGTATTTTTAGTGACTTTTTGCGTCGCTCTCGTATCCGCTGACAAAATTCGGCAAGCAATTTTCTCATTTTCTGTCGCGTTTCCGCGTGCGTTTTGGAATTCGATTGTGACGTTAACCTTTCGATAGTACGCTACAAATCTTGATTATTTTGCTCTACTACAAACAGAGCATGCCAATTTCTGCTTCCGGCAAGATTAAAGTGATATACGGATGACACGTGAAACAACACCGGTCTAGAAAAAAAAAAAAGAATCACCTGTCTGTTGCGATCAAGTGAATTTATTCTCCAGAAATGTCTTACATTAAAATAACGCATGTACCTAATAATAAACAGTTTCACGTTTAATTGCATTTCTAATGGGACAAGATATAACTAAATCTTGACATTTGAACTTTCATCAGAAATTGGATACTTCTTTAAATTCGAAAGTAGGTAACCCACATTTCTTTACGCCAATCATTAAACGCGGATATCGTTGGAACTTTAATTGCATTAAATTATAGATTATAGAATTGCATTAAATTAGAAGATTAAAAGAATTTAAGAAAGCCAATGCGGTATTTACAATATTAAAATGTTTGAAGAAAGAATGAATTTTCTATTTGCTTTCTACTTCTTGCAATCGGCACAGAAAACGTTTATTTTGCATATACATAGATCCGCAGTCTAATAACAAGCGTCCATGTTATTTGATCGCCAGTCACTTCTAAAAGAATTTCAGTTAACAGAGACAGACGATCGCAACTGCAATATAACACCGTTTACGTTTCTACCTCTGAAACGATAACATTCTCGTGAAACCCAAGCAGCAGAGAGTACCAATTAGTCGATTATCAGGGTAACGAAACGTTCAGTCGTTCTACAGTTACTCACCTCGCGACCAATCCAATTATTGACGAGGTTGCAACAGCGAACTTTGGCCATGCTGGAATCGCAGGCTCGATGACCCAGAGCCCGTAACTTCCGTTTCGCCAACTCAACGGGATTTATATGGGTGACAATGACACGAGAGAACCCAGACATCGGGATTCCGGATGACGGAAAGATGGAAAGGGAAAGAGGGGCGAGGATTTATGACGGAGCACTCGCTTTGGGGGTTTCCTCTCCGAACACAGAATGCTTCATTCGCCAGGATCCTGAAGGACGTTGATTTCCCTAAATGGGTTCTGCCTATACTCTGCTCGAGCACAGTTCTGCCAATGAATTTTCTAACCCTGCACGGAGAGAGGTTTCTCAGTCTGTCAGACTGTAAAATTGTTGCTTCACATAAACAAAAAATTTGTAATGACCCATCAATGTACAGGGCGACTCAGTAAAAATAATAGAGTCCTGATCTTAGCCGAACGGAGCTACACGATCTTAGTCAGCACGCCTATCCCCTCCACTTGGAGACTCGATCGCCGGCCAGTGTAATACTGGGTCGGGTATATCGGTATACTACTAATCCAATTACAAAACTTCTCTATTTTTCATTATTTTTTTATGGGACTTTCACCAACTTATTTTTCTGATTAAAACGACACTAAACACGATATCACTTGAACCGTATTTAGTGGTTTAATCGAAGGTATGTGGTGCGTTGCCCTACACGATCTATGTCACAGCACGGACCCCAGGATTGGGCTTAGATCAAGACTTTACTCTAGCTTCTAAAATGACTCGGTGTTTATTGGTTGTATCAAAAATCTTTTTAACGAATAGCGTAGCAGTTTAAGAGACGCGTCGAATGAGTACAATTCGATTTTGTTTTATATTTCATTTTTACCGAGATATCAGGGTGACCTGGAATTTTTTCGAAGTCAATGCACCTTGTTGCCGATGACAGGACGAACCCGGCGACCTGTAAGGCTCAGCGGGCTGCCTCGTGTAAACGGGTGAAAAAATCGATCTTTTAAATTGTATTTTTTAGAAAAGTACAGAACCTTGAAAATTTTTCATCCGTTTTTCACGAAACGTACTTTTTTTTCACCCGGCGTGGATAAAATCTCGAAAAGTACACGGCCGATTGCTCTGAAATTTTAACAACCCGTTTCACATACTGCTCGGTCGCTTATGCGCGACGATAGCAGCGCTCGTCTCAAGCCCTACGCGGAATTCCCATAATTTATAGATACGGAGGGATGATCGTAAACTTTGACACATTGGATCCCACGAATTATGACCGAAACGTCGGCCCGGCGAAACAAAGAGTACCTATCTCGTTCCCGAAATGGACACAATTTCATCTCGACGGACGTGTCGCAGCCATAATCCCGTCCATTCGCCGATCGCACGCATGTGCCCGCACACGTCGACGCGGCGTCTTCCGGTGTACAAATTGCAAATCCCTTGTCTCGTCGCACCCTTGACCCCTCGGACGGGAATGAAAGAATGACAAAGAAGAAGAGGTGGAAAGGGGGGAGGGGAGGTAGAAAGGAAACGGACCAGCAAACGATCGTGGCTTCAGAAGTCTTCCTAAGGGCTAACCACTCACCCGGACGAGATTCTTTTGCGTCGTCTCTTATTTGCGCCATTTCGACCGCTGAAAATTCGATGTCCCAATTCCGGAGACATTCACCGTGGACGCCCCCGTCTCCCCTGCCCCCAGAAAAATACGTCCACCACCAAGGACAACGTCCAATGGCGGGGAATCCGAGTCCAGGCTTCCGTGAAAAGCTAAGGGATGAATTAGCGACGGATGTCGCTTGGACTGATGCCAAGCGACGCTAATCGCCACGTTGCCGAGGGGAAAGTGATATTCTCATTGAAACGGCTATACGTTAAAACTAGCTAATACGCTCCAGTTTACAAAACGCCCCACCTTTGTTTTACGCAGATCAACAACAACAGACCACGGCGAACGACAGATTCAGAATCCACCGAGACGCCCAGAAGCACGATGAAAAGAATACCTGAAAATATCACGGTTTAGAGAAATTTAATTTTAAACGATGAGTTTGGTTTTTGCATTTAAACCGAAGGCGTTTTGTACTTAAGAATTTACAATACGTCCCCGACAAGGAATTTACAATACCTTAAACCATATTTTTTATATGACGATGAACTGACTGTTACACTAAAAGATACCCTTAGCATTTTATTTCAACATATACAGTTCGCTTTTATTATACTCGTGTTGGTGCAGATATCAAATATTTTACGTCGGGAAGTGTATTTACCAGTTCGAAAAAGCTTTTGTTCAGAGTACCCATGTTTCCCACTCGTTTCGTTCAAACGTTTTCGGTTCCGAGGGGGGGGGGGGGCAATTTAACTTCGTAAACCGTTGCGGTAAATTCGATTATTATCGTCGTTTAACGCCAATAACGACATTGTGCGTCATGCTAAGGTAAATTGTTTAATCTGATACTACAGATCAGATCGTTGGAAAATATAATTATTTTAATAGAGCATTCAACAAGTTTTGCGAGTTCCATTGTTTTCATTGTTTGCCACAGTTTAAGTTAATCTAAATATACTAAATAAAAAGAACTTCAGACAGAAATTACTATGTAGGTAGGCATAACATGTTCTCCTCTCGTCTATAGTATTCCGCATAAACGATGTACATACAATTCAACTTTATTTTTGATTTTCTCCGATTTATTTAAAACTTTTTCCGTACCAATGGCAGATTTTCTAAATTGGATTTAATATGTTTTTAATTTGTTTTTTTTTCACGGGTATACTGTCGCGTGTTTTTTATGATTCGTAAGTAGATTACGTTTTTGATGGGGCGTGCGATTTATCGGAGCACAGCGGAATATAAACTCGAACATGAACCAATAAATCGGGATTTATATTCATATAAAATAATACAAAATCCTAATAGCATTTATTGAAATTATTATATACTCGTATAAACGTATTTTCGAAGCAGCACCGGCGAACTAAAAAATTCATTATCCATTTTTGAACGTATTCCGTTCCGTTAATAATCTCGAGCGTAGAATGTCAGCGCGGCGAAGTGGAATTACATTAGAAATTTCTCTACGATGAAAACGCTGGTCTTGGAAGAGGAAAGAAAAGAAGTAAGGAAGAAATAGAATAAAATGGGGTAACTGGCGTAGAAGAAGAAGGCAAGAACGAGGAGGAAAGCTCAAAGAAAGTGGTAAAGCAATAAAGAGTGAGAGTGCAGGAGTTTGTGAATTTCTGGTTGGTAAATGTACATTCAGGGTGGTCGGGTTCTCGAGAGATCCAGGAAAAACATTAAAAACAGAAAATATTAAGGAGGTAGTTAGATCCGAGATAAAACGTGTATACACCTCAATGGGGCTTTTATTTTATTTGGAGTTTATTCGAAACTTCTTTAGCACGAAACAGAAAGCACTTGTCTAACATTTATTACGTTTTTACAATTTGAGACGCAACTCACTATATTGCTTTCTATTTTTTAAAGCAGTACACAAATTATTTGTATTCCATTTTTCGACCATGCTCCAGATAATGCACCACAAGAGGAGAACATTTATTTATTTTATGAAATATCTAACAACATTCAATCTGTTCTGTATTAAGTGAAACCAATGTCATAATCGGTTTTGTAAGTTTTCATCATTGCAGGAGAGTCTGCTGTTTGAGATCTAGAACCGTTCTTGTCGAGTTTGCTCTGCGAGCTGAAACATCGTCGAAGATACTCGGTTTGATGCAACTGGAACTTCATTGTTTACAATTCAAAGCTTTGTAGTTGCTTGCGCTATAGAAGAGCTTACTAAAGTATTCCTTTGCAAGTCTAGAAGGACTATACGTGCAATGGTAATGCGTCACCAATTTGCGATACTAATCGTTGGAAACCGAAAATAGTTAGTTGATTTTTAATGTTATCTTTATAGCACTTCAAATTATTTTTCTTATCGTTTTTGGACACTGCTGCCGAAAGCTGTGTACAATTCTCATAAAAGTGAAAAGGAGTATTGTCAAAGAGTAATATGATGAGCAATATAATTACAGTAACATCATACACTAAATTATTTTGATTTTTTAAATTAAATTGTACAGAAACTTAATTACAACTTATGGCTAGACTGTCAATTTGACGCATTTATGGTAGCAATGAGTAGGTGACATACAAACTTATAAAAACATTAAAAGAATTTAAAGAGACAGTTGTGTTATCTTTTACTAAAATTATTAAACGAAGAAATCCTTTTTAATTTAACTTCTGCTTCTTACACTTGAGTTAGACACTTTTTATTTTGCACAAAGATCCACAGATTGCTCAACTTTTAATTCATTTTCCCGTAACAGAAATTATTCACTTCGCTTGGAACAATTGAGTATACAACGTACATGAAGCACACATTCAGAAAAAATAACAATTTCGGAGATTAATATAGCAGGTGTTGGAGCACAATTTTCAAATGAAATTTGAAGTCTGTCATTGTTTGTGCTATTGTGAGCCCGAATCGACCGTCAGGATTTTATTAAAATTAAAATTCGAACTTTCGGAAAACACGCGTTCAGAGCACACTTTAATGGCCCCTCGTTGAAAACTCGGTGAACAGTGTGGCCATTGTTATCGAACATGACTATAAATCCCTTGTGTAGAGTGGAGGGAGGTTTTCCTATTGCAATAATAACGCGTTCCAAATAGAATTCTAAAGGTGGATACGAGCGACCGAAAATATTTTCTATTCGATAGAATGAAGCTTTAAAAATGCGACCCCTCTACGGCCAGATATAGTTGGTTGATGGCAATCCTTGCTTATAATGTATAATAAACGATACCAATTTCGAATTAATGGAACATTCATGAGTTTGTTCTGTTATCGAGTCAGCCACGTTGCTAACAATCATTTATAAAACTTGATAATACTTGCATTGCGGTTATACAGCGTGTTGCCATGATCACTTTAAATTAATCGTGAATCATTTGCTGTACAGACGAACATTTATAATAAAACTTGCATGTACCAACGTTCAATTTTATTTGATATCCACTGAGACAATGGGATAATCGTTTATGGTGCGTACAATAAAGATAAATAAAAAAATTGTACGTTTACATATCGTAATATATATCTTGTAAATTATTCATTTTAAACATTATATACAGCTTTTGATACCCTAACTCAGGACAGAGTCTTGAGTATCCAATTTAAAAAGCTGTATATGAAAGCTTATGAAAGCTTGAAATGTTTTTTAAAATCTTCAAACATCTTTTATAGTTATTATATTGTACGAAGTGGTGCTTTGAAATTAATGATACTGAATTTTATAAACAGTGAACATACTTTTACTTTTACAATGTAGGATTAAATGTTTATACGATAGATCGCGCTAGGATGATCCATCACCTTCCACGACGAAATAAAAGATTCATCATTTTGCGAGACTTTTAACTTTAGTTTAACTTCGCTTCAAAAACTTCCATTTTCTTTGGCCACGTCAAGGCGAACTGACCCCTCGAAGTAATGAAAAATTACTCTTCCCGAAAGTAACGTGAAACTCTCTTTCTTTTACCAATTTTGCAAACTCCTCGAACCCTCGATCCGATACATTATGGCAATATTTGTATAACCATGGAACGCAAAAAGATATAAAACGAAACGACGCGACGCACGAGACGTCGATAATAACGTAACAGAAGCCGCATTTTCTTTTTCGATGAAGTTGGAGAAGCATGCTTCAGTAAAAAGATGGATGATTCAAAGTAGACTAAAAGTATATTATTATTGTGTATTTTTCTATGTACAGTATCCATTCACGATCATAATTGTAGGAAATCTACCTTACTGATGCGATCGGTTCTTCTGCATACATACCTAGAGGTATAGCGCGATGATCGAATATAGAGTTTCACGCTAGACTGACGAACGACGATGGTTGTACCACGTGCAATATGATTATTCATAATAAACTAAGTGTACAATAATATTAACATATACTAGCAATCACTAGGCCCACGCCTTAATCGATTCCCCTAACAATATTTTATTCGCAAGGACAGTCATACATCTGCATTTTGCAGTTACACTAATTTTTAGAGTAGATACAGTCTTCACTCCATACATGTCCCAAATGTCTAGCCGATAAAAGTTCCAGAACTATCCCCATTGCCGCAGCGCATACTGAATAAATTAAGGCTCAGGAAACGATAAAACATGAACAAAGAGAGGTGATTACATTGCTTTGACACGGGCTCTTATTTCCGAACAATATTAAACAAACAAATTACGAAAAGTACTTTTGGGAAGCCTGATGTGTGTATGAAAATAAAATTGATATCGACCAAGGGCTACAAAATTAAACAGAGGGTCAAAAGAGAAAAACTCGTCATGGATACTAACATCAAATTGGAAAGCTAACTGTCGAGTGGGGGGTGATACTGTCCTATATGTAGTTTCTGGACTTTATGGACAATCTTAGAGTTTACTTCGGTCGTGACGAATTCGAGGTATGCTATACTGCTGAATTTCGTGCCCCTGAAGCACGCTAAATGGAACAAGGGGCGACGCGTACGGGAGGGCACGTTCCTTAACCACCACTCGACAAATTTCCAAACCACTCCAGGAACGTTCTCGAGTTCTCGTCGGCCCTGAGCTATTTCCGGGTTCGTCGTCGAATTGATCAAAGTATTGACGGTGTCTGGAACAATGTCTGCTTTCAAGGCCGCCCCTTCACTATCAATCCGTAGAAATGTCTGACGCATTTATCCGTCAACTCTCGGATACACTGTGGAACACCTATTTCTATAACACGTTCGCTGCCATTATTTGCCTTGACCATCTTCATTGTAGAATGTTCGTAACAATGATTTCCCATTTTACCCCACCCTTCCATCTCGCCCCACCTTCCCCTACCTCCTTAATATTTCCCCTAAGAACAGAATAATGATTAAAATAGGCTCAACAGTTGAGCTAATTGTCTTGCGCTTATGACGCGAATAAATGAATAAACCTAACCAACTGAGTTGATTCTCCTAAATATCGACAAATGACTCGATCACAACAGAAAGTCATCAACGCTCCGAACATTATTCTATATTCGTTGATTTCAAGTAACAGCATGCAGAACATTAATTTGACTAGCGTCATCAAATTTCGACCATGCGAATCAACATGGTATAACAACAAATTTTCAAACGGTGACATTAATTGCTTTTGTCATAAACGGAATGGAGTTATCATCGCCGTGATTATTATAATTAATCTGAATTAAGTTGCGTCAATATCGACCCACCGGTAATCGTTTGCGCGACGCACAATCGCGTCCGTTGATATTAAATAACTTGTAACAAGCTGCCGAGACGATTACATGGGCTCGCGGCTTATCGGATAAATAAATCGGGGGGCTTTTAGACGGGTGTGTATATCTCCCGAGATTTTATCTGTGTTTCGCTGGTTCCGCGAAGAACCGCCATTCCGCCGTTTCACGACTCCGGCCGTTCGCGTCTCATATTTCCATAAAAGTATCACTTATTTAATTTACGACCGCCGATACGCGCTCAGATCCGAAAATGTTCGTCCCGGGGATGCGATCAGAGTGCTCGACGCGTTACGTCAATCGTTATGCGGCCTATCTAAAGTGTCGCGACACTTTCAGGTTCGCTCCGCAGACGTTATCGTTCGCGGAGATGCCCTTTGGCAAACTCGAGCCAACAAACAAGGTCTTGCGTTCGCGCGCGAATCTGGAATGAGATCGGTAAAAGGCATCGATACTTAGCGCGTTCAGTGCCGAATATCTACCCGAAAAGAATTCCAACAAAATCAAGCGACATACTAAGTTGTCGAATTCGCGTTATCGCAAGTTCGTTTCGTTTCCGAGAAATGACGGAGTTTCAGAGAAATTCACGGTTGCTTTCAAGAAAACAAATGGCGCGGGTTCGGTAAGGGGAAGGTTCGACGGGCTACATACGAAAAATAGGATAATGATGGCTATTCTTTGCCAAGGCTGAAAAACATCGTTGGGAGCTTACCTTTCGATGAATCCATGAAATTTTTAGTTCTATTTCAAAAGCGTTCCTCGCGAAACAAGGACGCGATGTTATTCGACATGCAGAGACCCAATTAATCAAGTGATCCAAGCAAAATTAACAGGCAATCGCGGTGACGGTACGGATCCTGGGCTCGCGGCTATTTTAATTCTGAGTTTTGTCGGCGTGGTCATTAAATCTCCGCGTCGAAGCTGCCGCGGTGTCCCGCGTGTACCAGCTACGGAGATTGCGAATCGATATTACGGGTAGCAAACCGACGACGCGGCGCGGTGCGGCGCGGAAAAGCAATCGAGAAAGTCCCGCAATTTTCGTCGTTCCCCGGTTCTTCGTGTTAGAGTCTAATTGAAACTACAGCGGCCCCCGGCTGCCTTTCGACCTCCTACAATATCTCGAACCGATGACTCCATCAAATTCAAGGGTTTCTTCGGGCGAAAAGGACAAGCGACAAAGAGCGCGCTGATCCGCGGCGCACCGTCATCAACGGAATTCCAAGCTGCAGATGGTAACCGTCCCTGTATCGCTACTGGATTAGTGGACCGGAATGTTCAATTACATTGTATTGGTAATTCCCGCTGAGGTGACGAACGCCTTTTGATTAAGTATTTCCGTATTTAAATAGCTATTCGCTACAGAGGGTGGTTCACTTAAATGTAGCAAAATAATTATCTCCTTCCGTTGCGTTTATATTAGGGTATTCATTTGAAAACTTTCCAGCCGAATATCTCGAAAAGTATGAAAGATATTAACCCTTTGCACTCGGCGCTATTTTCATTCTAAAACTAAATTTTTCTTCCGTCTTAGAATATTTTCATTTTATTCATACGAAACCGATTCGATTTCCACATATAATATTTAAATGTTTAGTAATCTATTGAATACAAATTTTGTAATGTAACAAATATTATGTAATATTTTTTGCAATTTCCTTGATATATTGCCACAACAATTTCTAGTGGTGCTTCAGAGTCACCACTCGAGTGCTAAGGGTTAAAAAAAAGTGTAAAACACGTGTCCAAGGATTTCGGGAGGGAAAGAGGGGGGCAGTATCAGTTTTTTATTTGGGTGGCGTTTTCAAGGTCATCTGGAGGTCAACTTTGTTTTTTCAAATGGAAACCTACATTTTTTATTATGGGATCTTATTGCACGTAAAAAGACCAGCAATTTTCGTAGGATACTTTTTTTCATCCGCGCTCTGCGCAAAATGCTTGGATTCCACGGCATGCGCATCGTCAATTTTTGGCCTACTTCTAATGCTTTTATTACCAAATATCTGCGTAATCTCGCCAGCGGATGACCAGCGCGCGCTAGATTGAACTTTCCTCTTTCGAATGAGCCCTTTACCAGCGACAAAATATTCTTATTCAAGGACGAAAACTTGCAGCACGTACAAACCATTTTTTGACGGTAATGTAGTCACTCTACCTTATCGCGAATCTACGGGGACCGGTCCCTTAAGGCACGCAAAATCATTTTTCGCCTATTTTTGTCGGTAACGTGGTCACTCTACCTTATCGCGAATCTACGGAGTCTTGGCTCTTAATGGTGAGATTATTGATAGATACTCATGGTCGTTAGAATGACGATATCAGATACACCGTAAAAGTAACGGACACCGTAAACAAAAAGCTCCGAGCATCTATTCCGGGGTCCATCACCGAGTAGCCCATTAATTACAACTATAAAATCCCCGCGAGTTTGTAGTTTTACGTTGCTCGTTGGACGGGTCGGGGATCAAACAGCCATCAAGTCTGACGTTAGAGAATTTATGACGCTCGATAAAGAGCCGGCAACATTATACAGCCAGTGTAACCAGGGTCAAACGAGAGGGACGAAGTTCTGGAGTAGGATGGAAGTTCGCGGGGAACGAAATAAAAGCAAAAGCAATATCGCGCCGGGGGACAAGGGACAGGGGATGGTAAAAGGGGTGGAAGAAGAAGAAGTAGTCTTGCAGCCTGAATGATGAACGGAAAACGAAATCGGTTAGTATTCAGAACGGAGATATTAATTTCCGCTAGATGCGAGGAGAAGAAATGCAGCCCGGGGTGCGATTACGGGAATTTTTATTCGCATTCCCTCAGCTGCGAAATACCGTTCACGTTCTTTCGTTCCTTATCTCTCTTTCAGCTCGAAACGCTTATTCCGCACAGTCGGTTTAGGCGCAGGATAAATTCGAGACGAGAATCACTTTCCGTTTCGTTTGCTTCTCGCGCGTAATTACAGATCGCGGTCAGGTTGGGTTTTGTGTTGGTGTTGCCGGCACGGGACGTTGTTGATAAATGGCATCACCACTTCTACTGGGATTCGGTGAAATATGAAAATGCTCTGTGGAACGTGTTTGTACACGTAGCTCGCCTTACACAGGGAACGTGCTAAGAATTTTGTAAATGTAAATGTAAATTGGTTTAAAGGAGCCTGTTCAAGTAAATGAACCGTGTTAAAAAGTTATTCGTGCGAAGATAATATTGTGCAAGAAAAGATCTAGTTCCGTTGTACGAATGCACGATCCGATACATTTTTAGTCGAACAAAATGAACTGTTCTTTAATTTTCGTGCTTGGAGCTGTTGTTCGTCGAACAGATGGACAAAGAACACAGCGTCTCTTTTTTGTTTTTAATTACTTTTTTGCGAAACTTTCAGCGGAATATTTGTGGTATTTTTCTGATTAAAATGAGACCGAACATGACAGAATTTGGATCATATTTACCTGTTTAATTGACGATTCGGTAGAACCTCGATTATCCTAACCGATGATATCGGTGTATTATTCGTAAAGTTTCACGATTACAGTTCTGAAATGTCACAATATCAATAAATAAGACATTATTTAATGTCGAAATCCCCGAATAAAACCGCATAAATCAGCAGTATATACAATGCATGCGATCGTACGCCAGTAAACTATACATACATAGAATGTATATTCTGAGCTACATGCAATTCGCATTCAATCTTGGAAAAACCGTGACGAGCCAACCATTGTAATCATTATGATATAAATATACGTGATGGATAATTTAAGTGGTAGTGGATTTACGGTAGTATCTTAATGGAAGTAATATTCCAAAATGCAGAGTGACATAGATTAACGCAATAAAAAGTTTATCGAATAAAATGTCAATATACTTACAATTATAACTATAACTAATACTATGCTATAACTAACACCCTGTAACTATAACTAACGAAGCTATTT
The DNA here is from genome assembly GCF_050948215.1 of Halictus rubicundus. Lineage (NCBI taxonomy): Eukaryota > Metazoa > Arthropoda > Insecta > Hymenoptera > Halictidae > Halictus > Halictus rubicundus. Next base: position 4,752,743 of record NC_135151.1, read on the forward strand.
AAGTGCACTGTTCTGTATAACAAATTGCACAGGTACATTAAAAAATCCTGTGCAATTATAAAAACACGTATAATAAAAGTGTCTCGGTGAGATATAGCATGGTTATGTGTTATATGGTTTAAAGCAATAAATGAATAATAAATAAGTGTATTAAATTAATACTACTAATGTTTCGAGGTATCAGGGCAGAACAAGCGTATCTCCGTCCTCGAAAGTAGCTTACGATCATAAGTCTTCGCAAGCGTTAACGCCGACAACATAAACGTTCTTCAAACGAGAAATAATATTTTAGTCAATTACTGATTATACATATGCTATTAATATTTTATACTATTATATGTATTAACATATAAAGTTTCTTGTTTCGCATCCCACCAAATATAGTTTCTAATTTTCAAAAAATTATTTGTGAATATCGATGAATATTTGCAATTCAATAATGCAGTTCCATATTGAGGTTCAGTTATTCAATATGAATCTATCTCTCTCTGGTATAATGGAATTATTAGCTGCTATAAATCGCAAGTCAAATATTGAATGCTCGTTGCCGTCGATTGTTCATCGAGTTCATCAACGTCACCGCAATGGAAAAATTCCTCGCGAAAAATATCCGGCAACCGCAGGAGAGTGTTGAAATAATAGTGTAGATGCATGCAAACCAGATGCACTGGCCCTTGTGTGCCCCACCCAAGACAGGAAGCATGATTGCATTATGTGTGGTCGGGATCCAGTCTCCTGATGAAGCGATTACACATATAAGGAAGTTAATTAGCGAGCATACTTTGTTAAACTGTCGTCTTAGATTTTGGTGAAGCGTTCCTCGGATCACGAACGAATTCCGCAGGGTGAGTCACCGCGAACAAGGTCGTAAAATATTTTTGTCATCGCTGTGATAATAAATGAAGTTACATGAACTGCGTAATTTGATCTTTGGTTGGTCTTTATTTATAGAATGACATTATCGAAATGGAAGTATAAGGTACCATTCAAGAAAATGTCAGTGGTCTGGAAATAATTCTCCAATGATAAGAAACACATTTTGGCATCCTCCTTTCGACCTGAAAAATCGAGTGGATACCATTCAAAAACTAATAACTTTTTAAAAATTGATCCGAATGACTTGAGTTTCTTTTTTTTTGAGATGTTACCAGGATAAATTTGCTAGGTAATGTGTAAGAAAATTTTTTGAAATTGCTATTCCACGGAACTCCGAAGAAAAAAGCGAAGGTCACGATTTTTAACCTTTTTATCTGTGCTTATGATTTAACGTATGAAAGTTTAAAACATCATTTCCGATAAAAAGATTTGTGTTATAATTTTTGTAAAAATCACAATACTGTAACGTCAAAAATCAGTTCTGTCGCTGAATTCGCTTATGACGTTCTGTCCGTGAAATAGCCACAAATCTTCATTTGTTTTCGCGTTGCATTTTTTTACAGAAGTAAAAGTGCATGCCGTACCGGAAAAACTCGTTAGTACCTGCCATTTTTAAGTCATAAAACGAATAACTGTAATTATTCTAACGCTACCATTCATGCATAAAAGTTCCCAGAAATTGGCTTTACAGTAATGTTTTATGCAAAGCTTTGCTAATTTTGTGCAATTAGCTTCACTAATCGCTGCAATTAAGTACCAACTCACAATTAGCAAAAATCTGCAGGTACGTCTTGCACGTATCATATCATTACATAAACTGTAAATATTATTATAATGTATTACGTTCCTTAAGATTTAAAAACTGCATTAACAACAATATATTGGACAATATATTGCTGTCTTTTATATTATCTAAAAATCGAGTTACTTTGTTCAAACTCAAAATCATCTCACAGTCATCTCTCAGATAAACTTGAATGCATTTTAACGTAAACTTTAAAATGCATTAGAAAACAAAAAAAAAAGGAATGTAGAATTTTTCGAAATTATTTCAATTGCATTTTAAACATTTCCCATGCTATCTAAAATAAATCAGATTTTAAGCATTATTTTCCTTCATCCAGAGCATCCTTCATAACACATAGGGACCTAATTACTGTTCCTGTATTAATTATACTTATTTTCAAAGCATAATTAATATTAAAAAAGAGATATATAACATATATATTAACTGATTTTAATGAGAAAAATTTTTTATCTTTTTTTTTAGTATTCATTAAGCTTTAAAAATAAGTATAATTAATATAGACACAGTAATTTGTACCCCCACAGTAATTGGGTCCCTTACATAACTATATTTATGCATTTATGACAAGAATGAATCGATGAAGCACTTATTGGAATTATTAAAGCATGAAGTACATATTTATCGAATCTCTGTTTCATATATAGTAAACTCAGAAAATTAGTTACGCTTGAATTTATTTTGGAAAATCTGTAAAATCACAGGAAATGTTCTTCAGAATATTGTACGTACCTTGATATTCGTTTAACCAGTGATGCTCTCTACGTTCTTGTAATCGCGACGAGAAAAATGTCTCCGATCTAGAAACTCACGAGTCATCTCGGACGACATGATCCGCCATGATTAATCGTTGCCGATGAAAACGAAGCTTTCGTAGTTGGGGCACAAGAATGGCTGGATTATCTTCGCAAGAGAACTTGCAAAATCATGCGATTACAAATTCGACCAGTGACTTCCCGAGGCGCTCATAGCGTGAACGACGATTGGATTGATTTCGGTATCGATTATCATTCGATTCGATTCGGCTCATATGGCCCCATGGGTAGCTTTAAAATCTTGACAAATGACTGGACAGTCAGAATATTGATGGTTATATAGTGCTCGATTAGTCTTGAGGATGAAATTGAATGGGGGTCAGTAAAATTGCAGCACGCCTCAAAAGTATTGTCTTTTGGGTACTTAAATATATTGCAAAGACGATAATTAAATTCAACTGCGACCCTTAATCGCAATTTATAATCTTTTCAAATACATATTTACGTTCACTTCGAATGAATATATTTTTCATTAAAGCTTCTGTAAAAGTATACTCCAATATACTTCTCTATTCGTTTAGGTATGTAGAATCGTTGACTGTACTACTTGCTTATTGCTCTTTTTTTGTGTAGCAAATTATTTTGTATTTTTTTGTTCGTTGTTTGTTGTATTTACATCCTAAATAACTTAGCCAGTTATAAAATATGCGAATGTGCAAAGCGAAATAAAATGAACAGATATTGATAAAACATAGTGTAGAGAGATTTTTACTTGTGCTCATTTCTCAATGCTGTTAATCGAAAAATTGGATCTCCGTGTAACTCTCATTTACTCGAAATAATCCGGAGTAATTTGTACCGGAATAAAGGTTTACGGCTGTAGGGATGAATAATTAATTAATCTTTTAATTGCCGCGCGACGTAGCGGCACAAGATTCGACGTTGCTCCCAAATTCTACGACGCTGCTTCATTAATTAACGTCTTTATTCGGCGAAACTTGAGCGAACCGAAACTTTTGTTCTCGTATTCTTCGGGCCGGCTAAATATTACCTCCTCGAAGAGTCTGAGACCAGTGCTATGAGCATAAAAAGCTGCATGATCGCGCAGACTTGGCATATTGCGACATGACACGAAAGAGGGCCGTGTTGCATTTTCCGACATGAAACGGAATATGCGTGATACCGTCGCTTGACACTTCTTTGCTAAAGAGCATAAACGAACCACGGCCACTGGAGCGGCGAAGAAAATCAATGTTCGTTTAACGAAGAAAGTAGAGGAAAGAAAATATCGCGTTAATTAATTGTTTAATTAATAATAAGTACATCAGAATACTAATTTTTATTTATTTTTACCTTGTTAAGCAATAAGTACTTCTTCAGATTAAATTTCAAATATTTTTCACTGTATTTCGGTTTCTAATAATGTTAATTTATAAATGAAGAATAAAATGAATAAAGTATTATATTCTTTCGTGAATTTAAGAAAAATTTTAGCGCTAGGAGAGAACGCCCCCTACTGACATTCTTGAATTTTTTGTCTACTTGAAAATCCGCAGTCTACGCATAACCACAGTGTTTTATAGTAAGTAAGAGACTCGCGGCTGCGTCGATGCATTGCGGTTTCGGTAATCTTAGCTTCGCGACAAACAATATTAATGCGACGATGTGCGTACATGTACATACATCCGTGCATCGTACGTCTGGGATTCCGTGCGCACGTTGAATTTAAGTGATGGGGCTCGTTACTAATAGCGAATCTCATCAAGATTAATGTTCAGACGTGGGGGCATGATTAATGGCCGTATGGCGTAGCTGGGATAATTTTGACACATATTATTTTATGCCCGAAATGAAATACCATCGAATTCTTTCAGGTATTATGTCATGATTTACCGGGAAAAATAAATGAATGATGAACCGTATTCGCAATTACTTAATATGCGCTAAATTATTTAATACTACCACGATTACTCCATACAGCCAACTGGAAAAAATTATTGAATCACAGTATCCAAAAAAGTAAAACTTCTTTTTCTTTAAATATTCATTCAGCGGTTCTTATACAGCTTTTCATAACTAAATTTTTGAAAACTAGAAATTTTAGGTATTGCGAGGAAATTCAAAGCGCTAAAATGTTATATTAAAAATTATCGCCACTAATCTAATAATACGAAAGATGAAATTTAATTTTCTTTTATTTCTTTTAACTTTCATAAAAATCGTACAAAAGATTCTTCTTTGCTAATAATTTTACATTTTAAAGGAATACATTTCATAACGAACTAACATAAAACTTTGAACAGTAGACACATGTCAATGTAATTTTCGTTACCTTTGTCATTTTCAGATAATAAATTTCAGTATACTCGCAAGGATCTTTATCAGGGCGATGATCCAATTTCATCGACACCGTCGCCAAAAAAGATAGCGAAAAATCGTCCGAGTGCACGCAAGAGAATCGGCGAGCTGAAGAAACGCAGAAAAGCAAAGGAGAAGAAGCGGAAGCAAATCGCCGGGAAATCTTTATACGAATCGCCCCCGGCCTCGCCGATCGTCGCCTTAAATGAGACAGTAATGTCAAGGTTGGACCTAAGCTGCTTCATGAAAGCTCGCAAGAAAGGATTTGTGAAAGCCCCTCAGATTGAGCACGCATATCCTGCCAAATACGCCAGGTATGTGCTCCGTCTCTTCCGAACGGAAGCAGGAAAACTTTATTGGATATATCCTGTCTGTGCGAGTTGAAAATTTCATGAATTCATTTAATATTGGTCGGATTTATTAAAAACACTGAGCAAATATAGATCGCTGGGCAATTTTCATCGTGATCAGTAGACTGTGGATTTAATGCACTTATGATAAAAATGGGATGAAATATGAAATAGTAAAAATATTAAAACATTTTAATAGCACTGTTATATTATCTCCAATCTGCTACAATTGTTCAGATACAAAACACCTTTTTATTTCTCACAGTCTAGTGATTAGTACACATTGGCCTCTTGCCATGTGTTTTTTTTTATCAGAATTACTTTAATATAAATCATTTTTTTGAAAGGGAGAATGATTTATTGTAGATGCACACTTACACTGAGAAATAAATACTGATGATAAAAAAATAGTTTGTCACTTCGAATTGCATGCAAGAAATGGTAGATATACTGGGTGTTCGACATAAGACAAAAATGAAGAGTAAAAAATTGCGATTTCGGCTTGATTTTTTGGTTATTATCAGTTAAAAAGCCGCCTAAAATGCGGCAACCCGACTAACAGAGGTGTACGTTGCTTACACGATAATGGCGCGCGACAATCACATATCACAAAGTGTCCAACCGCGCGCCTTCATGACGTAAGCAACGTACACCTCTGTTGGTCGGGTTGCCGCATTTTAGGCGGACATTTATTCTTCATTTTTGTCTTATATTGTCTTGGAGAACTACCCCTTAAATTTTCTCTCACCTGTAGTCGATCATCCTGTATTTATTAATGGACTTAAATTATAAATTCTGATTTAAAGTGAATCAATAAATACATAATTAATACATCATTTCTGATTTTAAATTCTACTGTGAGAAGCTAAACATCCCGTAATTTGATGGATTTCAACATACGTATTAGTACGTACACATACGTACACGGAACCGATTACTCCCGAGGTCCATTAATTTTTTTGCATAGAACGAATTCGATTGATTATGTTAAACCAAGCGAACGTATCGCGCGGAGGCGGATGAAATTTTCTTGACGTGTCAGTTTGTTCGCGATTGTGTAGTTCCCCCTATGTATTTTTGCAGGAGGAAGAACGTACTGCCTCCGTACAATCGATACCTTGTCGCAATGTACGAGTGCACAGAGGATTTCATTTTCGAGGATTCAATGGCGGATCGGCTTTTCTGCAGCGATGGCACTTGGTTGGGCATTCTTCCGCATTGCATAAAGGAAGGAGGTAAGTACCGGTGGACGGAACCACTACATTCATAGAAATATTGTCTTAAAAAGTACAAGTAATACGATGGAACGAAATTTTCTGTTTCCAATACACTCTGCTACACGTACGCGTACACCGAGTGCAATCTCGCAGTTTGCCTAGTAAAACGAGTCCGTCCATATTACAGTGTTTACTCTATATATGTCCCAAATGCGTAGCCGATAAAAGTCCCAGAACCCCGTCAGGGGACAAGAAGCTCTTTCTACGTTCGGCGTGGATCAAAGAATAGTATCCCCTGGCCGATATATGTCCCTGGCTAGACCCGTGTTTTGGACATATATCGAGTAAACACTGTAATACTAGACCTACGAAGCATTGCAAAGAAATAAAATCATTTCTCTATTCCCTATTCTTTACGATCTAAAAAATCGAAAATTATTATTATTGTTAAAATTAAAATTATTATTAGAATTTTTACAATCAATAAAAATACAGTCTACTGTTATAAATAATGTCCATCATTTTTTACTTCATCTTATAGATAATTCATCTTCATTTTTAATTTGTTGGACAAAAGATTAGAATAAAATTACTACTGTGAGGGCTAACAATTTGTACACCTGATCAAAAATTTGTCATTTTGATGGGTCTCGTAGTTGTTAATAAACACAGTCGACTTGTTCGACAGTTGCTGTTTAAATTTTCTTTTTGTGCATTCGCAATTTATAAAAACCTCGAATCGCTCTTTACATTCTTCGTTAATGGAGATCTGTTGCATACAAAATTGACTATCTACGGAATTCATGAATACATGATTTCATACTTTAAATGGGTAGCATATTGACAGTTTATAGATAACGATTCGGTGCTTCGTATTTTCTAGAACGTTGCATTATTGTCTGTTTTGCGAAAGCCAAACGGTGTCACTATTTACCACATCTCGATGCAATTATCTCATGTACCGACACCAATTGACAATTCCCGCGGATAACATGAGTTATAATTAGAACGTCAATTGGCGTGCCCTGCCGTTAAAATGTTAATCTGTATGGTCGTTGATATTTTTATTAGTACTACTACTTGTAAAGATCCGTCGAAACTTTCCTTTTGCTTCTTTCGATTACTAATTTAAGAATGTTATATTAAAAAAGTATGTTTACATTGCAAACCAAAAAATTGTAAAGATTACATAGAAGCCTAAACTATTTTTCATTTCCTCGCATATAGCTTTATACATGTAATAAAAATAATGCAGAACAGAAGCCAAATATTTGTTTTGATTTTAGTAAATTGATAATAATATATCAATAGTGTATACAGTACAATAATATATACAATAAATAATATACAATGTTATATTATAGTACCTATCTCCAAATTCTTTTAATTTACCAACTGTTTTATATTCTACTGATTCTTTTTTGTCGTAAACGCGTAAAATCCGTAGTCCATTCAGCAACCTGTGCACAATACAATGATGCAGGCGATACTCCCCAAACATATTACGTCGTTAAAGTATAGTTCGCTTTTTTCGAATTAATGTTGGTAGCAGGAACCATAAATTGACTTTGGTTGATTGCTGCAGTGCTACAATCGAGTTCAAATCAGTTTTAATCTTCCCTCGCGGAGATAAATTCTGTTGGGTAGCAATTCGTCAAGTGAAAAGAATCACACGCTTTTGTTGCAGAGTCGACACTCAATAACGTGAAACGTTGCAGCCAGGACAGGGGAGGTTGCGAACACATATGCGAGAACACTGAGACTGGCGTGAAGTGTACGTGCTTCGACGGATATCATGTCAACGGACATTCCTGCATAGGTAATGACTTTTAGATCGATTCAAATATACAATAATATAAGTACAACAGAACGGAGATGCTATAGAAGAGACCATTTATCGTCCATTTTTAATAATATTGTGTTGGCCACGGAACCTTTACATTTATCTTCTTACTCGATTTAGGGTAAGATTAATTTTCAAATAAAATAAAGGCACTGCGAGATTGCAGAATGTTTTCGAATGGAACAGATAACACTAAATTCAATTCAATGAAGTGGAAAAGATTTTCTGGCCAACCTAATATTATTATTAATCACTGGACTGAGGATCTTTATGAGAAAAAAAAATGTTCTAACTTACCTGAAAGGAATAGAAATTTTAATGAAAATGTATTCCTTCTAGTAAACGTAATAAATAAACAATAATTCAAGAATATGTTTAAATTCGTGTAACGTCATCACAGTTTTGTACTTTACCTACTTATTTTTGCCAGGAATGCATAAAATAAAATAAAATATAGTCAATAAAATTAGGTCAATCCTTTACGACTCGACTTGTGGATTTTAAGCGAAATGAACATTTTGTGCCTCGATAGCAAAAAGTAAGAGTTGCATAGCCATTTATTACAAGAACAGTGCAATCGTATTGTTCGCAGTCTATTTCTAACAATAATGTCCTCCCTCGAGTAACCAAACCCCGGTAAATGCAAATCAAATTTCGCGTTCGATCGACGTATCGAAACTCGCACTCTGAACTCGATACCAGACTTGGTATCTCACCGTTATGGAATTCATTATGGTCTAAGTTTTCGAAATTATAAGCGACCACAACACAATATGTATTATCACGTGTTACGAGTAGTAATCGAATCCCATGAAGCGAAGCTTTTGTATTGGAATTGGCTTAGCTTCATGAATACATATTGAATCTGTTCCCAACCCCGGGTCTTCTGTCACCGAGTGTCAAAACTTGCGCGACCGACGGCATATTTAATAAATATGAAATTAATATAAACAAATTGGATGGACGCGACTAGTGGATCCAAATGCTCGTGTGCTTCGACGTTTGGCGTACATTTTGGATCCTCTGTAAATACGACTGATTTGTGCTGCGAAAACATCAACGGTACAAGCAGAAATGTTAGTTTAATTCTATGGAAATTGTTAGGCAAGTACAATAACGTAATAAAGGTGTTTAAAACAGCGGCTAAATGGTGCCGAATGAATGGGGTTGTTATTCGAGAAGATTGGAAGTCAGCTGATGAGCGCGAACAACGGTTTAATATTATCATTGTTAACAACCAACCAGGAGCGTTCTTCGACGCTACACTTCGACTTTTGTGAAACTTTGCGAACCTACAGAGCGGAAAAAATTAAGGGAATTTCTTTGCAAGTTTAACGAGTAAAACCATCCTACAAAAATTGGCATTCCGAAGCTACTTCCGATACCATTAAATACGAAATTATAGTTTAAATAGCCAGAAAGTTGTATATAATATAATTTTCAAATTTCTTATTCATGATAGAAATTGCAAATTTTTATGCGAAATAAAATTTGTTTGTGTCTATCGCAACCCATAAAAGTTAGAAATTTCTTTCTTTTTTTAATAATTTTAGGAAGTTGAAAGTAATAACCAAGAAAAAAAAAAATAAAGTAAAATCTACGGTCTGCTCATGATATTTCCAAATCCATACGTGGGATATATCAATTTTAAGTTTACCATTTTCTGTAGAATTTAAAATGGTGATGGCCACTCTTCTGTTTTTACATTTTCTGATTTTCCAAAGTATAACCTTCTATAATTTTCTGAAGTATAAGTAACCTTTGACCATGATACGCGAGAAACCATACAAGTTTGTCATTCAAACCATATTTTCATCTATAATAGTTCCCGAGATAGCTTCGGGGACGGCAAGTTTCAGGCGGTGGTTTCGCCGCCTTAAACTTGAGTTTTTACGGGCAAAAAAGGTGGGAACACTTAGGGCTTCTCTTTAAACCTGTAAAATATCGAAATCAGAGGGAAGTAACCGCTTGCGAAGATGTTTAAAGCATTTCATGTAATATTAAATTGAAATACTTAAAACAACACGGTATCCATGGCAAGGTGAAAGCCACAAGATCGTACCAATAAAACAAATAATTCGATGGTATACACAGAATTTACATTAAATAAAATCATGTATACAAAAGAATTCGAATGTCTGGAATTAAATGATGTGCGAAAAGTTAAATTAAATTGAGGTATTTAAAATAGTACGTTATATTAATAGAATTAGCAAATAATTTGAAGACGTGCACAATATTTATGTTAAATAAAATCTATAAATGAAAATTCAAATAATCAGAATTGCATGATAGAGATTATTTCACCCAAAGAAGGTATTAAATCCTAACACAAGGTAACATACAACAAGAATAATAACTAATAACTATATTTTTGTTTGCAACATATAGGAGCTACATAGACATTAATTTCCTGTTTTAATAATTTTAACGAGTTGGAAATGATAGAATAGTATTTTTAAATCTCTAAAAGTTTCTCCTGTTTTGCATTCTGATCTATTTATTTTTATAATAAACGCACAGAATAGCTACTAAGAACGCACGAGTTCCAATATTTTCCAACGGAAGTTCGAACTAAACGAATTGTTTGTACCGTAACAAATCGTTGAACAATTTTTCAATTTTATCGCCATTTGCAACCTTTACAATTCCTCCTCGTTACAGACCCGCCACACAGCGTGTATTAATCAATTCGGTACAAAAGTAACAATTTCGATTTTTCCTGTTACCATTAACCGTTCGAACGCGTTTATAAGCGCTCGCAGGTAACGCGTACTCGCTGGAACCGATTTTTCGAGCCGGTCGCACACAGAACAATGCCATCGGCGTTCTTTTATGCCATTGTTACCTTTTTCACGTTGCCACCATTATTTGACTGTAAATCTGTAGCAAAGCATTCGCGACCGGCTGCCCGTTGAGCATTTTAGTCGCAAGCCCGTTTGTATTAAACGTCGCCGACGCAGTTTCCCGGAAAGACTCGAGGTGTTTCATACGTTGCGTAACGCGAAAATCGCCCGTTATGGAGAATCGGGGAACGAGTTTTCGTTTCTTTACCGTTCCGTGATGTGCAATGTTTGCAGTAAATCGTCGGATTTGTAGAACGTTGGCGATCTGAAATTGAGATACCGCGGGGTTTATGCTTATCCCGTGAGCGGATAAAGGTCGCGCGCGCCAGGCAGGCTTACAATTTTCTGACCTGGGAATGTATGTTTCGTACGGATTTGCGCCCGTATTTCTTCCCCACACGACTTCGTTGAAATCTGAATAGCATGAGATCTAAAATCGGAGGAAACGAGCGCGCGCGCGGGCGCCCACGAGAGAGGTTCAACCCCGTAAGAAAAACGAGCGCGGCTCCCGAACGGAGATTTCGAGAGTCGTAATATTTTTCATCTCGCATGAATTCCGCTCGAGTGTACCGAGTGTTATGTAAGACGAGAGTACGTGTTTCACACGTGGCGGAAACCATTTAAATCTGTTTAAGGTAATTTACGACGCGCTCCCTCCGCGACGCTGTTGCGCGTTTCGGGTTTCGTTATCGCGATTTTTCTTCAATGTCGGCCGACTGACTGGCAGTTAGCATAACCCCTGGCAGAAAGTATTTGATCACATTTAAAAGTCACATTATTCTCTTCAGATTATATATGTAATTTAATTGTTTAATGTTGCTTCAACACCAAAGGTCATTAGCAATACGGTACATTTTCTTACAATATATTATACATATTTGTATCCTTGATATACTTGATAAGACCGGCGATATACTCCTTAGAACTTAACAGAATGGGTAAGGATCTAAGCAACTTAGCATTTTTCCTTTCATTCTCATATTTTTTGCATTCTATTATTAGGTGGTTCATGTTAATTGGTACTTTACATATATCGCAGATCGTATTTTCTTTCTTATTTAACAAAAATTAATGGGTTATTTCTGAGTGCCCAATTCTGATTCTAGAAATTGAAGTTTGAATTTGACGATCTACTGGACTTGGAAATTTGTGCCACTCAAAATCCGCTCCTTCATTATGATATTTTTGTACATAATTCCTTTTAATTTTGTCAAATACCTGTTTCGAAACGAATGAATTGAGATTTTTCTACATGTTAGCAGAATTAGTTTATGCTCACTATCATTTAGCCGCTTCGTTGGCGCGCATAAGCATAATTTCTGACGGTATGTGTAGCTGTGGTCAAAGTGACGAAACTTTAAACCACGTCATATGGCAGTGCGAAAAATATGACGTCCAAAGGCTCAAACTTTTGGAATCTTTAGGTAAAATGGGCTACCGATTACCCCTAAACATTGACATGTTCATAGCGGAACGTAATATTAAGGCTTGCAGTTATATTCAGTTGTATTTCAGAGATTGTAAATTATCTATTTAAATCGTAATTCCATCTTGTAATATTGTAATACCAACCTGTTAAATTGTAATACCACATTGTAAAGTGAAATGGACCCATTTAAGGGTCTAAAGAGCTTCAATAAAATAATAATAATTAGTTTATGCTGTATGAAATTTTTGGAAAAATTGCTATTGGTTGGAATTGCGAAGAGAACAGTGAAAGTCAATTTTTCAACTTTTTTATCTTAGAATGTATTAAGAATTATAACCAAAGTGTAATGTCAATCTGTGTTAATTATTACGGAAATGGAATATTTGTAATTTTATTTTGGTTTCAACGCAGAATGAAAAGGGTGAAGTGTTTTTTCGTTTATTTAAGAAAAACTTTATGTGTCCAGGGAAACTCTCTCTACATCTGAGCTGGCAACGTTGGCTGACGCAGTATGTAGATGGAAGCTTACGTTTAGCCCGCGCCGTATGCCTAAATCACATTCCGCTTCGGGATCGATTAGTCAACTTAACAGCTGGTAACGTGTCATTCGAAATGTCCGTGGCACAGGTAGACGCGTGGTAGGTAGAGTGTAGGTGTCGTTTAGCATTGTATGCTAATCGGCATCGGCGTCTCCGTGAAAACGACCGCAATGCGAGCTGCTGTCGAAGTGTGTTTCAAGTGCAACCGCCGCGCCACGCCGCCGTCGCCCTCGGCCAGAGAACAAGCTTTCTCGACTCCGTATCGGAATCTATGTCGCGACACTAATCTGCAACCCATAATTTATATTCCCCCCGTGGTTTCGCCAATTGTTACCTAGCAAAAGTAGCGACCGATCGGTGACGTAAATATTATCACGTAATTGTCGTGTGTTTTCGTAACGAGCGCCGCAGATTCGGTACTGTCAGCTATGCATTTCTAACGAAAATTGGGTAGGCGAAATTTGAAACTGTAGGAAAAGGGTGTAGCCGGATAAGGAAGTCAAAAGTGCCCCCAAACCAAATTGAATTTGCAATAGGCCGTTCGTTGGCTTATCCAAAAAAAAATTACTTTGTACCAATTTTCAACCTTATATGTCGACATGGGGGATAGTAATAGGGTCACAAAGAAAATCAGGTTTCTTCGTTATTTCTCTGATCCTCTTCAATTGAACATTCTGAAAAAATCAGGCATATTTTAGCTATCAGAATGCACTTCCATAAATTTAGATGAAAGAGGGTAAGAGAAATTACTAGTTAGAAAAGAAGAAGTTAGAGAAGAAGAATTACTTAGCAAAGAATTTCGATTTCGGCTTCATTTTTTAGGTATTATCAGTTAAAAATCCGCCTAAAATGCGGCAACCCGACCAACAGAAGTGAACGTTCGCAATTTATTTATTCTCCATTTTTGTCTTATATTGTCTTGGACAACCACTCCTTAAATTTTCTCCCACCTGTAGTCGAACACCCTGTATTTGATAATAGTACAGAGGAGAAAATCGTGGCCTGTAATGATTCTACCGTTTTATATAGAGTGCTCCGGTTTTGATGGTATAACCGCGGAGGGGGTGATTCGACGTGAGAAGATAAGTCGAAAATATGAAATGAATTTTTTTCATTTGACACCTTGTATTCGAGAAAATCGAGTTTGAAATCCGGCGAACACGCGGGCTATTGAATAGGAGTCGTCTGACATGTCTGATCATGACCTACTGATTCTACTTCTTACAAATGCTGGGCACGCAAACTCGACGGATCTTCAAAGTCCATTTTCTCGAAAACAAAGTCTCAAGCGAAAAAAATTTAGAATCACCCCCTTTACGGTTCTACCATCAGTACTGGAACACCCTGTATTTTTCCCAAGCAGTTTTGTTATAAATTCTTAAACAAATCAATCGGTCTAGCAATCATTATAGAGTTTCTTCATTAATTCAAAAACAGACTTGCTCTGTAACTATCGATTCTCAAAGAAGTCGTTTAACTAGACATTGCGTGAAAAATAAAAATAGTAGACAATTGAATTTAGTCGCAAAAAGAGTAATGCGTGGTTTTTTAAATTTTTATAGTTGAAAAATGTTCCGATGTGTTTTCGACACATTATTTTAGCACTTTCGTAAAGGTTGTTTACCTGACACGAATTTGCTGTGCATTATCGGATTCGGTAGGTACTCTCGAAGAAGAAATTATCCATGAAAAGTGTCGGTACGGATTTAAATTTGAACTGGTTGCGAAAATATCTGTCGACACCATGTGCACGCTGTCTTGCGGCCATCGCTCGCCTGTCCTGACACGTCATTGCTATAGCTAACTTGTAATCGACATTGATAGGTACTTTCCACTTATATAGAATCGCGATAACATAAATAGGGAAATACCTGCTCCTATTTGTATGATAAACCATTTCAGAGTACTCTATTTGCATCGTGGAAACCTGTCAACAATAAAAACCTATTTTTAATATACACATAATTGACAATATCGATCAATATTATTTCTCATTTTAATAAACGCTTTAATTATTCTTTCAACAATCGTATTTACGATTAAATATAAGTATAATTTTTATAAGTTGGGCTACTACAATTTAACCAACTACTTTTGTTGCAATGTATGCAAAGCAAAAAAAAGTGAAAATGCAGAATTCTTAAATAGAATTGTTTCTATTCGAAATTCCATTAAATCCTTACTTTTCCTTTTTATTATTTACCATTTACGAAATTGATGTAGCTGTATTGTTTGTGTAAGTTTCACCTAGTATAAACACAAACTATGAAACACAGAAACTCAGATAGAATAATAGAAGAATACGAAGTTATAATTTCTCTTTTAGTGCAATGATTTTTAATTTCCAAATTAAAGTTTTAATATATTTATACCTTCTGTTTTTTTTTGACAATATTGTTATTATTTTTGCAGATATCGACGAATGTGTGGAAGGGACAGCTGGTTGCGCAGAAATTTGCCACAACGAGCCTGGGACTTTTCGTTGTGAATGTAATTCTGGTTTCCAATTGGGAGCTGATAACAGATCATGTCATGGTGAGCAAAAAATAAAATAAACCTAGTATCAATATTGTAAATGCAATACCAGCTCAATTATTTAGTACGCAATGTAAAATCATTCGTTACACGGTTGATCTGTACGAATTTAGGGTATATTCTTCTTTCGAAGTTTCAAAGAAGCAACAAGACTTTTTATATTCGGATCGTCCCTCAGTCAATTTTCTTTTATTAGTACGATGTTCTCTGCTTCAAGGAACAAACATTCATGTATTTTATTCGAGTACTCCGAAGCATCATCTTTGTCAGAAGTTTTTACCTTCTTCAAAACAAAGATAGATCATGCTCCATTTACGATTGTCTGGAATCAAGCGAATTCTTTTTATTGTAGAAAGAAATATTTGAGCTCAACTTCGATCCAAAATATTCTACATAAAAATCTTTTAAAATCACCTACTAGGGTAAGGTACCCAATTACTGTGCCTATATTAATTATACTTATTTTTGGAGCATAATGAATGTTAAAAAAGAGATATGTAACGTGTATATATCAACGATTTTCATGTACAAAATTTAACATTTCTCTGATCTCTTTTAACATCTCTCATCTATAGGGTCCTATACCCTATCTATTATAAATATTTTTGCTGTATCTATGCTTCTTAATTTCACAAATTGACAAGTAAGAAAATTGAAATGGAATGCATAAATAAATACATAAATAATATTTGTTGAATTAAAAAAATGGTTGAATGAAAAAGATAAATAATGTTTGTTGAATTCATACCAACGTTAAGTGCATACCTGCACTTGATTGTACGTTCATTGTGTAAATTGAACTCTTCCAACTTTCGTTGAATAATTTCTGGCAGTTCGGACAAACGGATCACCCGGTACATACTGTCTCTAATTGATCGTTAACTCGGAACGCGTTAATCAGATTTTAAGACATTTCTGTGCTAGAGCGTCGGCAAATTAACTTCTTTACGGGCGACTGGCCAAACCGGAACAGGTCTCTAGCAACATCTGCGATTTAACGCAACCGAAGCAAGAGTTGCAAATAATCCACGGTTACCGAATTGCCTGATGTGGTCTGCGAATCTGGTCGTGTCCATGGTACGGTGCGGTTAACTTAAAGTAAATAGCTGAAATTCTATTGCATAAAAACATTTGGACTGCAGCAATTTAACAAATACACATGAACCTCTCCAATTTGGAATATTTATACGGAATTAAAGTAAGTAAACTACCTATAACGTTTCTGCTTTGGACACTATCATAACCGGTTGAATATTTATTTAGTAATTGGAACTATTCAAAAAAGATTGTTAGCTTCTGTTTCGACAGTCAATTTCGTTCGGATTGGAAACAGCTTTGCAAAATAATCGTTAATAGCGCGACGATTGTTTGTTGAAGTTTACGGATACGTTTCAATAAACTTTCGGATATAAACCACGAGAAGAGAACAAACAATTTTATCACTATGTGTTATACAAATACATAAACAATTTGCTTAAAGTACAGTTGTAGTTTCTTTCTTTTTGTAAATTTATAAGCAAAGCATAATTGATTGAACGGAAACGAAAATAGTGCAATTAGTTTTCAGGAACGTATGAGAAAAGTTTAGTCATAGAAGAATTTTGTTCTTTATCTGTTAAGAGAACTGTGAAATACCGCTTCGGCGAGAATGCTGCTACAATGAGATAGTCTGATTCCTTCAAGATTCGAATTAGCGAGAGTGCACCTTATTGTAGGATGGATGCTTATTGATTTCATGGAAACGCCGATTGTACCGAACAGTTGAATCAATGCTTGATTAATGGAACGTGCATTTCAGAGATGTAGGAAGAGGCGGGCATTTCATTTGAACGGATCACATTATTCTTTAATTGAAAATAACAAGGTTTTCTTATACTTTTCAATTGTTTTGTAGCGCTGTGCTCTTACATTAAATACATGTCTCTAAATAGATAATTTCTCGAAATTTCTACTATACAATTCTATAATTAACGTTTCGGAGCACCTGATTCTCGCCATATTTTGCTCTAACAAGTTAGAGCATTTTATTTATAGCGTAACGCGATTGTTAGAGGCCCGGTGCCGCAAGTAATTTGATAAAGTTCAATGAGGTTTTCATATTATTTCGAACGGCGATGGAACCTTTAATGGAGTAAACAAACTTCTGTTTGATTCCAATTTGGATCCATTATAACCAGACCAAGGCTGTTTGCGCATTTATAGATTCTAGCAACCTCAGAAAGGGAGCGCAAAATTTGTTAAAATTTAATGCTATTTTAAAGTATTCTTATTCCGTTGAAACTATTAATACAGGAAATGACAGTATCATATAAAAATAACAATAATAAAATAATTGTACCAAATGTCTAGTTTAAAAGACATGCTACACATTCATGACCACATGCACACTTCATAGAAGCACGAATAACATTTCAGTAATCAGATAATCAATATGTACACATACAAAACCATTATTAATACGCGAGTCTAGCATTCGAAATGCCTATTATAACTTTGATTATAACTACTGTGATTATTGTAATTATATCTATGTTACGCATGCCACAAGCACATCTATTCATAAATGCCTCGAGGGGGCTAATTTACTAATTAACACAAGTGAATCGCGAGTAAACGATCGATTCGGTAATCCTATTATAAGGTTAGGCACGATAGGTGAACTTACGGGAAAACAATTAATCAATATGCAGGACGTTATTGCAGCTTTTGCCTAAAAAATTAATGCAGTTTGTTGCTTGCGATTGGAAGAAAATAAGTTCAGAATGTAGGACCTCGGAAGCAGCGGCAAGAATGCTAAGAATAATAATTTTTCCTTACGACTATGACGTTAACGATATTAAATATAAAACTAGAATTTATATAACATTGAATCAAAATTGAATTTATATAACATTGAAACTGTTTATTAAATTACATTTATTTTGGTTCATAACATAGTCACATTTATACTAATGAAAGACCTGTTTCATTTTTTATTTTAAATTAACAAAACAACTGCAATCATGACAGCCAATAAGACACCCTTTCTTAAAAAAGGCTTCAAGGAAGTGCAGCTCATATAATTGTATATATTTTGGCTTGAAAAAAAAATATTATACACTTGGATTAATACGGTCCACAATACGGGTCTACCCAGGGACATATATCGGCAAGAAAATGTCAGCTGGAAGAAACTAGAAGATAGAAAGCCATCTAATTTAGAACTGCTTTATTTTTAAATTAAACATTAAATAAAACATAGTCAAATAATATTAATTAAATCACATTAATCACATTAATCACATTAATTAAAGACTGTCCAGTGAGCAGAGAAAGAATGTTGTTTAGGAACTGA
This sequence comes from Halictus rubicundus, assembly GCF_050948215.1. Lineage (NCBI taxonomy): Eukaryota > Metazoa > Arthropoda > Insecta > Hymenoptera > Halictidae > Halictus > Halictus rubicundus. Next base: position 4,771,630 of record NC_135151.1, read on the forward strand.
AACGTTGTTTCGTTTTACGTCGTATATAAACGGCTCGAGGTGAAAATTAGTATCGAACAATAGGTATCCTCAACAGTTCAATTTAACGCGTGTACGCGCGATCAATTCTCGATGGTATTCGAACAGTTTAACGAAGAATGAATCCAACGATTCGCGAGCTTCCCTCGTTCAATTTCGAAAGCAATTTACAAGGTTACTTGGTTGTTTCCGTTCAGACGTTAACGAGTGCCTCGTAAATAATGGGCACGGCCCGTGCCAAGGCACTTGTATCAATCTTGAAGGGAGCTACGAGTGTAGCTGCTCCGACATTCCTGGTCACAAATTGGCGGCGGATAATCACACCTGCGAGGATATTGACGAATGTGCTGCGAACAATGGTGGATGTTCTCACGTATGCTTGAACACACCTGGAAGCGTGTTCTGCCTCTGTCCTGACGGTTTCTACCTGAAAGACGACTGGAAAACTTGCCATGGTAAGAACAAGCGCTGCTGAAGTGTACTTACGGGGGTCTTCTACTGGGACAGGTCTCTTTTTTTCACAGTTTTTGGATACATTCAGTAATTTTAGCAATTTTATTGTTAAAAATTATTTATCCGAATTTTATTTCATTTCTTTATTTTCTATTTTCTTGTATTTTGCTATTTTACTGTTTACCGTCTAGTTCCGGCTATGATCACATTCATATTGAGTAAGAATAACTTTGGTTTTTTTGGTTTGGACAATCGGTTCGACGAGGATCGAGTCTGCAATATACTTTTTTTAATAAAAGTTTTTCGTTTGCTGTACTGCAGCCAATTTTAATTAAAAAACCAGTGAAATGGTAAAATGCAAGGAAATAAAAGATCAAATAAATAAAACAAAAATTCGAAAAATTAAATAAAATTCCGAAATATAATTTTACTCTTACCGTTGCTAGGTGTGTGTAAACTTCTTTATCTGGTATCTTCTCGCCCGTAATTGCACATGAAATTAAGAGGAAACATTACAGCTCTTGAAGCAATCAAGGGTGCGAGAAACTTATTTCTGTAACTATGATAACTTAAGTTTAGGAATGAAATTACGAAAATTCATTTTGCCAGATGATATCTTTGCCTATGATGAGATGAAGTGATTCAAGACTGGAGTGTTTTACGAAATATTTCGTATCTTACGTTGTCATTACATAAATGTAGAAAATGAGAATGGATATGGTTATCTTGGTATACTTAATAATATCTTTTAACTAGATGCATATATCAGGTTGCTTTTTCTCCACTGTGTGCAGAAAATGTTCCTTGGAAAGCTTCCAGGTGACTGAGAATGTTAAAATCCCATTTCATTCTTTAATCTGGAGTTACAATAATTAAAAACATTAGTTTCCCTTCCTTTCACATCCTGGAAGCGAATTAAGTTTCAGACATATAATCTAGGTCAGTATCACATTTTCCAAAATTTCTTGTCGTACTCATTAACATCACTTTATAATGTCTTTTACTTGCATGCTTACATCGCGTGTTTCATTTTAGAGGACTAAAGGTAAGATTAAATACGCACAATATTGTAAACTGCAAATATTTTGCATGAGAAATATAGTTCATTGCAAGCTGAATGAGTTTGGAGCATTACGATAATTTTCTATCAAGTGAGAAGTGATTTTTGAATACCGAAAATAAAATAAATTGCAGTTTTATTGATTGGAACGTAGCAATAATTTCCTATCAAATGAAAAGTGGTTTCTGAATATCGAAAATGAAATAAATTGCGGGCATTTTATGCACTTTTCAACGGTGCTCGATGTAAAGTTGAATAACAGTTGTCGCACAAACTGTTTACACTTCCAGACACCATTAACCGGTTCTTCCGATCTGTTTTCTCGCTAGACGTGAATGAGTGCGAAAACGCGTCTAAGGTTTGCACGAATAACACCGAGTGCGAAAATACCATCGGCTCGTATAAATGCGTCAGCAAGCCTCAGAGGTTGACGAAAGTCCTCCAAGACGAAGACTATGACGCTGAAGACGACGACGAAGATGACTACGACGAGGAAGGCGTCACCGAAATTCCAGAATTCGGGAAATGCGAGGAGGGCTACAAGAAGGATAAAAATGGCGACTGCATTGGTATGAAAATGCGTTGCCTTATTATTTCGTCGTACACGTGGTGCATTCAAAAAGTTCCTGGACCAAAGCAAAATAAAATCAAATCTCGTATAATACATCAATTTTTATTATTTAGTGTTCAACACGTCCATCCTGTTACTGTTTTTTAATTATAAAACTACTTCTCCAAACAATAAACACATGACTAAGTAAACACAGCATTACTCGACCTTTTTACTAAGAGTAAAACAAGTGAGAATATGATTGATGCGAAAAATATTCCAGTAACGCAGTGGAGTTAATAGGGGATGTAGCAAAAAGTTCACATTAACATGTTCAACCAGCGAGATGGAGATTACGCTTCCAGCATGTCTGATAAAAAGTTCAGGGACTTTTTGAATGAAGATTTCTGCTATCAAAGAGCATTTGGTATTTAATGAAATATTTTACAGCATTTATTAGAGTTTAAACTGAGTTGTTTGCAATTTTGCGTTTAATATCGTATAATGCAATTAATAGCTAATGAACTTTAATGTGCCATGTACAATCCATGAAAAATCGTGAAATATAACACTCGCAATGGTAATATTAATATTAAAGTCAATATGATAATATAAAATATAATAAAAGAGTGTAAATGCTGCCAAAATAATCTTGGGACTGATACTTTCTGAGGGAAAAAATAACTGTTCCTGTTTTCTACAGATCTAGTACAGATTGCACTTTTAGAACACATTTGACCTTACTATTGTTAACATTTTGTATGAAAGATTTTGGACAAAATATTAAATATATCTTTTTGTTACATTGGATTGGTACAAAATTTAGTCAAGAACAAAATACAGTAACTAATAAATTAAATGCAATAGAATATTAATCGTTTCTCAAGCTGAGATATACATATGTAAAATCATATGCTTCTTGAAATCTATAGGACTGTCTTAATAAATACACAGATTTTTAAAAAATTGGTTTGGTTCAACAATGGTAAATGGGTCAACAATGCGATAATACAATACGGTAAAAGTGCCTTGCCGGGAGATTCCCGGGCTTGGACGGGAAAGAGTGAAAGTCTGCAAGCATCAAATACGAAAGAAACTATCTGTCACGAAGTAAATTGATTAGAAATGAACGAAAACACGAAATTTCCGTCGCATGTTATCTTTTCATCGGGGGTTTGTTACTGTTACACGGTTGCAGATATCGACGAGTGCGTGGAGGGTGACGAGGGCGAGCCGCATGGCTGCCAGCAGGAGTGCATAAACGAGCCCGGCGGTTATTATTGTGCGTGTCAGCCCGGATTCGAGCTCCAGGAGGACGGCGTATCCTGCAACGACGTTGACGAGTGTAAGAAAACGCCCCCGCCGTGCTCGCACGGCTGCAACAACACGGAAGGCTCATACCGGTGCAGCTGTCCCCAGGGATATAGTTTGAAAGGGGATAACATCGGCTGCGCTGAAACGCGAACATGCGAGACACTGATAACACCTTGCTCTCACGGGTGTCAGGAATCAAACACGGGACCGAGATGTATTTGTCCTTTGGGATATCAGCTGCGGGAGGACGGAGTCACCTGTTCGGATGTGGACGAGTGTGCTCTAGGCTTGTGTTCCCATTCCTGCGTCAATTTGCCCGGGAGCTTCGAGTGTACTTGCCCGACTGGTCTCGAGGTCCACGAACAGGACAAACTCAGTTGCAGGGACATCGACGAGTGTGCAACAAACGTTCACAACTGCGAACACCAGTGCCAGAACGTTCACGGCAGCTACACGTGCACCTGCCGACAAGGATTCGCGCTGAACAACGACGGAAAGACCTGCTCCGACGTGGACGAGTGCTTGACCGACGAGCACAAGTGCTCTCATGTTTGCTCAAACACGGCCGGCGGTTACAACTGTTCGTGTCTCGAAGGGTACGAGCACTCGGGCGACGGTTACACCTGCAAGGACACGAACGAGTGCGTCAACGGGCACAAGTGTTCGCACGAGTGCGTCAACACAGAGGGGGGCTACACGTGCGCGTGCCCTACAGGGTTCGTGCTAGGAAACGACTCGAAAGTTTGCCTGGACGTTAACGAGTGCCTAGAGGGAACTCATCAATGTTCGCACGAGTGCGTGAACCTCCCAGGATCCTACGAATGCGCGTGTCCCGTGGGGATGTCCTTATCACATGACAAAAAGCTATGTACTGCGGTCGACTACTGTAACTTCGCCAATTGTTCCCACATCTGCGAGAGGATACACGATACGTACAAATGCAATTGTCCCGACGGTTATGTTCTGCTAGACGACGGCAAGACCTGCGAAGACTTCGACGAGTGCGTCGAAGACGAGCATGATTGCTCTCACGAGTGTGTGAACGCTATAGGAAGCTACAAGTGTGCCTGTCCAGAGGGTTTGAAGTTGTTGCCAGACGGTTTGACTTGTCACGACGCCTTGTGCCCTGCAGGACTTCGTCAGGATGAAGATGGTCAGTGTCAGGACGTAGACGAGTGCTTATTAGGTGATCACGAATGTTCGCATATTTGCATCAACGAATTCGGTTCGTACCGTTGCTCCTGTCCTCCAGGTTGGACGCTGACCGACGATGGAATTGCGTGTACCGTTGACCTTTGTTCGAACGCAAACTGTTCTCACTTATGCGTAGTGAGAGATTCAAGATATCGCTGCGAGTGTCCTCTGGGGTACAGACTGGGTGACGACGGCGCAACTTGCCAGGACATCGACGAGTGCGTGGAAAGTACAAGCAACTGCCAGTTCGGATGCAAGAATAACGAAGGATCGTACTCCTGTGACTGTCAGCCAGGATACCAGCTCGCCGAGGACAATCAAACTTGCACGGACATCGACGAATGCGCAAAGGAGGCTCACGACTGTCTGCATGGCTGCGTGAACACCGAAGGCAGCTATGTCTGCTCTTGTCCCCCGGGACACGCGTTTTCGAAAGAGGAACGGACGTGCCAGGACATAGACGAGTGTCAGGATGCCGAACACGAACATGGTTGCTCTCACGAGTGTACGAACACTATCGGCGGGTATAATTGTAGTTGTCCGCCAGGGTGGAAGCTGGAGGACTCGAGGAACTGCAGATTGATTACCGAGCTGAATTGCTCGCATGCTTACGAGCAGGACGAGGACGAAATTCGCTGCGGGTGTCCTGAAGGATTCGTGCTGGCAGAAGACGAAGTAACGTGCGAGCCTGTGGACAAGTGCGCCGAAGGACTACACTCCTGTAGCCACGTTTGCGTGAACACGAATGGGTCCTACCATTGCGAATGCCTTTCTGGCTTTCGGTTGAAGGACGACGAAGAATCCTGCGAGGACGTTGACGAGTGTAGAAGAAACAACGGGCATTGTTCGGACATTTGCGTGAACACCGAGGGCAGCTTCCATTGCGATTGTTCAGATGGTTATAAGCTAGCGGACGACAAGAAGACTTGCCTCGATGTTAACGAATGCGAGCAGGATCATCATGGTTGTTCCCACGGTTGCGAGAACTTTGATGGAGGTTATCGGTGTTCCTGTCCAGAGACTCTAGTCCTTGGGCACGACAATAGAGGCTGCGTGGACAGAAGTTTCTGCGACGAGCAGCACAACTGCAGCCATGCTTGCGTGAACGTTCCCGGCGGTTACAAATGCGAGTGCCCTGGCGGAATGGAATTAATCTCCGACGGTCGGACGTGCGAGGAAATTGATTTTTGCGCGGGAAAGCACGATTGCTCCCACGAGTGTGTTAGCGGGCCGGAAGGCGTCAGGTGCGTCTGCCCGTCGGGATATGCCTTGTCCCCGGACAAGAAAACCTGCGAAGACAGGGACGAGTGCGAGGAGGCGATGAACGGGGTAAACAATGGGTGCTCCCATTCCTGTGTCAACACCGACGGCAGCTTCCACTGCGAATGTCCGCTGGGTTATCGACTGGCCGAGGATCGGAAGACCTGCGAAGACGTGAACGAGTGTATCGAGGACAACGGCGGCTGCTCTCATCTCTGCGCTAACATAGAGGGCGGCGTCGAATGCGCCTGTCCCGATAATTATAAATTATTGGAGGACGACGGGAAGACCTGCGTGGAGATCGACGACTGTCTGATCGACAACGGCGGATGCTCCCATTTGTGCCATTACGAGAACGGTACCGCGGGCTGCTTTTGCCCGCCGGGTATGCTGCTCGAAGAGGACAACGTCACTTGCGTCGAGGAGAACAAGTGTTACGTCGAGAACGGCGGCTGCTCCCATTTCTGTAACTACGACGCCGGCAAATTATCTTGCACCTGTCCGCAGAAAATGATCCTATCCGAAAACGGCACTACCTGTCTGGAGGGGAACAAGTGTCTCGTGGACAATGGGGGGTGCTCGCACGACTGTAATTACCAGGACGGCGAGACATTTTGTTCCTGTCCGACGGGCATGATTATGTCGAATGATAAGCTGGCTTGCATCTACGAGAACAAGTGTCTCGTAGACAATGGCGGCTGCTCGGACATTTGCGCCTTCAGCGGCGGCGATATCAGGTGCGAGTGTCCTTCAGGATTTCAGCTATCGGCACGAGATAACGCCACCTGCGCCGACATCGACGAATGCGCGACTGTAATGAACAACTGCACGCACCTGTGCGTGAACATTCCCGGCGGGTTCGAGTGTGCTTGCAACGACGGTTTCAAGGTTAACTCGCTGGAGCCGGCCTACTGCGACGACGTGAACGAATGCGAGGATGAGAACGGCGGATGCTCGCACACTTGTCAGAATCTCGTGGGATCGTTCCGTTGCACTTGTCCGTCAGGATACGACCTTACGAACAACAACAAGACCTGCAAACTGGTCGACGCTTGCAAACAAAACAATGGGAACTGTTCGCATCATTGCCACTACGAGGAGACCGCCAAGAGCAATCATTGCTCCTGTCCTTTGGGGTTCAGGCTAGGACAAGACCAGAAGACTTGCGAGGATGTGAACGAATGCGAGGAGTTCGAGAACGACGTGGACCTCGGCTGCTCGCACATCTGCAAGAACACGAACGGCTCGTATTACTGCGAGTGTCCACCGGGCTATATCCTTCTGCCGGACGACAAGAAGAGTTGCATCGACTTGGACGAGTGTCTGAGCACCCGGCACAACTGCAGCCACGATTGCCTGAACCTCCTGGGTAGCTATGTGTGCACTTGTTACGAGGGACACTATTTGCACTCGGACAAGTCCAGTTGCCTGGACATCGACGAGTGTCTCGAGAGGAACGGCGACTGCTCGCACCGCTGCACGAACACGATCGGTGGCCATTTCTGCTCCTGTCCTTCAGGGTACGAGCTGTCGGAGGACGAAAAGACCTGCGCCGACGTCGACGAGTGCGGAACCGGCGTCGCCGAGTGTGAACACGGGTGTTCGAACACGTTGGGATCGTTCACGTGTCTGTGTCCCGACGGCTACGTGCTGGGGGACGATTCCCGAAGCTGCGTCGACGTTGACGAGTGCAAGCTGGACATCGGGAACTGTTCGCATGGCTGCGTGAACATCGTCGGAGGCGTCAAGTGTGATTGCCCCGCGGGATTGCGTTTAGGCGAAGATAAAAAAACGTGCGAGGACGTGGACGAGTGCCTGGCAGAGAATGGAGGTTGCTCGGACATCTGCGTCAATTTCGAGGGCAGCTTCACCTGTCGTTGCGCCAACGGATTTCGCTTGGACAACGATGTTAAGACTTGCAGGGACGTCGACGAGTGCGAAATGGAAAACGGTGGATGCTCCGATGTTTGCGTTAACGTTGATGGCGGCTATCGTTGCGAATGCCCGACTGGGTATCGGTTGCAAGAGGATAAGAAGTCCTGCGTGGATGTTGACGAGTGCGAGGACAATAATGGAGGATGCTCCCATGTTTGTGTGAACGAGCAAGGTTCTTTTCGATGCGACTGTCCTGTTCCGTATCGATTGATAAACGAATCATGCCGTATCGTGGATCCTTGTGCGGACAATAATGGCGGTTGCGAGCAAGTTTGCAAAGTGGAGAACAATTTGACGGTGTGTAGCTGTAGAGAGGGTTTCCAGTACGATGACAGTGATCGCAACAAGTGCAAGGATGTTGACGAATGTAGTGGACAACATGGTTGTGAGCAGGAGTGCGTGAACACTGTGGGCTCATTCGAGTGCAGTTGCAGGGAGGGCTTCGTGATGCTGAATTCCGCATGCATGGGTGAGTTTGCAAAATATATTAGTTAGCTGGCGTGTAGATATGAGTATTGTAGAATGATTCTCCAAAATAACTTATTCAATTGTTGTCGGTTACGTGTTGAGTTCAAGGTAAGAAAGCACTCAGAGAAAAATATTGAGTTGTAGAGAAAAATATACGTTCGTACTACTAGGAGTGCAACAGTGCTGCTGGAAAACATAAATGCACTCCTTTTTTTGATGCTATATATTTTCTTATTGAATAAATCGATTCTATAGAGAATTTTTTCACCTCCCATTTCAAAATTATATTAATTTTTACAATGGTTCATTCAATAATTAGAACATACTTTGCTGTGTTCGTATTAGGAATCAGGAGCTTTTGTCGTGACGTTAATTTTTATTTTATAAATTGTAATAAATTAGAAAAAAACCGATTAATGTAATTATAGTGTTTTTGGAAAAACATGTAACGTATATTTAGCGGCGAAATGGCACAAACGTCACTTCAAAGTGAAAATAGGACAACAATGGCTAACGCTAGATTGCAAGAATAATAATACTACAGCGAAGTGCAGATACCGCACGACAATTTGAGGACAATCCAATTAACTTTAGTGAACCACAAGGATGCGATTCTATTATGCGATATTGCTAGATCTCGTCTTGCAGAACTAATCGCACGAAAGCTACGCGATTCAAGATAACCCTTAATCTCTATTCTTGTCTCTAGCAGATTTTTATTTTGTTAAGTGCTTGAATAATTATTGAAAAAGCAAGTTTAAAAATGGACGAACCTTGAAAACTTTCTTTGATCGATGAATCTCAATTTTCATTATAAACTAATAGATAATTTTGTATTTTATTGAAGAATACGTACACCAGATAACGAAAACTATTTCGGACAATAACTGAGAACCAAAAGATATTTTTATACAAAATAACTAGAGCTGATGACAATTTAATCAACACTCTGTGTTTGAAATACACTTAACATTTGAATATAAAGGACACGAAGTTGTATGTCATGCTCAAACAGTTGGGTCTTTAAGGGCCCAACGATACCAGCTAAGGGTCAATAAGATATTTTCTATAAAAAATAGAGGAAATAATAATAGAAGAACAAAGAAATTACTAAATAATAGTGAAATATCTTAAATATTAAGAATAAAAGATCGAGCATGTGCAATAAGTTGCATATATTTTCAGATATTAATGAATGCGCGAGTAATCCTTGCCAGGAGACTAAGTGCATCAACACTTATGGCAGCTATCGATGCGATTGCGAAGCCGGCTATCGATTGGACGGGGATAATTGTGTAGGTTCGTGAAAAATGATTTCCCTAAAATCAGATTCGTTTACCTTTCCAATTCGAGTGAATTTAAACTAATCATTAATCTAAAATGCCATTTTATTAAAGGGGATAGAAATTCATTTCGCTCAAACGAATGGATGAATTATTATAGATTTTATTAAAATATTTTACCTTAGTGTCTATTTTTTCATACTTGAGTTTATATTAAATATGTAAAATTCAACGATCGATAAACACGTGAAAAACTGATCCAGTAGAAAATAGATGCATCGTGATTCGGGATTTCGTGTCCATGCACTTGTGCGGTGGGATTTAAATTCAATGTCGGTGATTGCATAGGCAAGTATATTGAAGCGTATAACACATGTTCATATATTGACACGTTTATGAGCATCGTCGAGCTCAAGGCATACTTGCCCAACGTGACTTCAGGGAAATGTAGCGGATACCGGTTGCACCGTATAGTATTTCACGGTTAAATAAGAAATTTTTATCACCATTATTTGTAAGCACGTTGTCATTAGTGCGGACAATATGTCACACGTAGTGTAGAACACCATTTTCAACTTGAACTTTATTTTGAATTTTGACTTTTTACTTTTTGAGAGACATAAATTGTCTTGAAAAATGTGTAAAAAATAGAACAATACATTCTTCACATATGACTTATAATTCTAATTTATTGAAACACAAATTAAATTAATTTTTAGATACTGTGAAATATCGTCCTATACTTGTTCCATTTTAATGGAATTTCATTTACAATTTAATTTACTTGATTGTCCTTATCCATTTTCAATCATTCACAAGTAACATCGTCGTAAATATGAATGTTAGATCGGTTTATTAAATAACAATATTTTTCCAGAATTGAATTAAGGATTTTAAAAACGTAGTCGTTGAAGCATAACAATTAACAATTAACAATTTTAACGGGAAATGCAGGTATCAGATTTCAAAGATTTTATATGGTGACTAATTTCAGTACTTCGTTACTATGAAACTTTCTGTTAATATTTTTATAAAGTACAACATTTCACTATCCCGCTTTAATAAGAACACGTGAATTCCTTTTTCATTTTTCAAGACTGATAAATTGAATAAAGAACTGTTTCATAACGTTCCTTCCTTGAAGCTACATCAGTTGGTACTGGCTTTGTGGAATAGAATTCCGTTTACAAACCAAAACGATGAAAAAGCATAAACTGAAGAGACACAGATAGAAATGTAATCTCAGCTTAGCTATTCCAATTGTTTTGTGAGAAAGATTATATTTATTCTAATATTTAAAAATAACTAAACATTAGCGATATAATAATGTTTGATATTAGATCATTAAATATTAAATAAATTGGTACGTTAAAATTGGATAAAACACACGCAATATAAAAAATTGTAATAACTTTTAAAAGTAGAATAATCTTCTTATCTCCTATGTAATTAGATATAAACGAATGCGAGTGGGACAACGGTAGATGCGAGCATGATTGCGTCAATACAATGGGATCGTACATGTGTGCCTGTCGTAATGGCTTTATGTTGGATCAACGGTAAGGAAACTAATTAAAATTGACGCTAAACATGAAACTATCATTCCCAGAAAAATTCATTTAAACAGCCAAAGTCTTGATATCAATATTTTTAGTCTACCAATGATATTATATGCAAAAAACACTGCAAGATGCTAGAACGTTTTCGAGTACGAAAACACATATATTTTATCAATTTCAATGTAGCGAAGTAGAGCTTACCTGTAAACAACAATATGTATGCGAGAAGACTTTCTGGCCAACCTAATAAATGCTCATCTAAAGAAATTTAACTCTTTGTGGACGAGGATTTTCTAAAATATGAAGTATATTTTCCTCAGAGAAATAAATTATCTATAATAATCTTAAATATGAGACAAATGAGTATGTACTGATCGCTTCTTATTTCAATAATAACATTATATTTTAAATAATTAAATTATATGTTTCAGGAATTGGATTTGTTGCTCCAACGTCGTTAATCGTCGATATTTGTTCTCAAAGGGTTAAAAGATGAAAAGTTTCTTATATTTATATAAAAAAAGAAAATGAAAGTATATTTAATTCATTTTGTTTTTTATATTTTTATATGTATACGTATATATTTCTTATATTTTCAATTTTTTTTAATTTCTTATATGCGCCATGAAAACGGTAGACGAAGTATTTTATTCAGAACATTCTCCCCGGCGGGGTTGTAATTCGCCTTGATTAAAAATATTCATGTAACCGAGATTTCCACACATTTCGGGCACGTGAATATCGTCGCGCGGCTTCACGGCGCGGCGTTTTGCAGTTATTTTCTAATTAAACGGTCCTCAAATGATACCTTCGGTGACATTGATGCGGAAAGTTGCTTATACAAATTCGTGGCTTTTGTTCCGCAGCAACAGAAGCCAGTGCCAGGATATAAACGAGTGCTTGAACCGTAACGGGGACTGCAACGGTGAATGCGTTAACACTGCCGGAAGTTACTACTGTACGTGCAGCGGAGACTTGGTGTTGGCTTCCGACGAGAAAACTTGCGTTTCACCGGAATTGAGATGTCGGGCCATGGAACCACCTCTGCGCGCTGAAGTGCGTAACAATTTATTACACGAGATATACTTAAATGCACCGGCCTGTGTGCCGACCTCGTCAAACACACTCGCGCACGAATTTTAATCGCGACGCGGTTGCGAAGAATTTTAACAATGATATTTATATCGATTGCGTTCAATCGGGTTTCAAGTATGCCCTACGAAAATATTCAAATTTAGCTCTCGACCGGCGGACCATACTTACAACTTTATAATTGATGATGATAGGTCTCTGCTTTATTTCTCAATTTTTTTTTAAACATATTTTTCTCTTCTTGTACACATGTTCATATTTCTGTTGTCTCTAATGGTCTAGCCGTCGGACAAATTCCCTTTTATGTAGTAGAATTATTGAAAATCTATTAATGGACTTCCAGTAGATAAAGTGCTGATAGTGATCGATTATGGCGTCAGTCGCAGAGATGTAATTTTATTCGTGATTTTGTCAAGACCCTTTTCCTCGCCGGATAAAGGCATGAAAGTTTTTGGTCTCTGGGATGCATTGTATTTCTGAGACTCATCTTATTCCAGATCAGATGTCCCGGTCATTCTTCTGGGGCAATGGATTATCCTGTTGGAGCCAGATGTCATATACGATGCCGAAGGGGATTCAGGCTGGAAGGACCTCACACGAGATATTGCATGGCTGGCAACCGATGGAACGGCAAGGAGCCCGCTTGCATTCAGGAGTCGATCGCGATCGATTCTCGTTACCATTCCGGTAAGCTCGTTCTTTAATCTCTTTATCGCAGAAATCTGCTGGAATTTTATTCAACCATTCTTTAACGTTCCTGCAAAAATTTACTCGACATTGGAAGCGAAAATACTATTTTTATTTATACAAGACATTTGTCGATACGGAAATGATGTACGGTTCACTCTGGTTAACACATTTAATAGCAATTGCCAAAGTAACAATTTTAAAACGGATTTTACACGGCTTTATATTTTGCAATTTTTCGCGTTACCTGATTATTTCTTTTTATAAAGCAAATACACGAAACATCGTTTAACTCTCCTTTCAAATACATGTGATCCCTCATGAATAGACCCGCGGATTTTATGCATTTATGGCACAAACGAGTACATGCAATTTAAAGCAGTAAATAGATTTAAAAAATGTAAATACATGAATGTATTAGCCGCAGCTTATAAACATTATTAAAGGCTGAAAGAACTTTTCATTTGGCTTCTAATTTTCGCAATTGATGTGGAAAATTTGTATTTTGCATAAAGCGTTATTCACGATTGAAGGATCTTCCTAAGAGGCATTTAAATATTCAATAATCAATATTCGTGTTAATGATAGTCTTTTGCATTTATGTATGCACAGATTTAGTATGTGCGCTTTAATGTATGATAAAAAGAAATTAGTTCATCCTGGTATACCAGACTGTATAATACAGTGCTGCACAAAATTTGAAGTACGCTTCCGTATTGGCTCGTTTATTGTCGGAGCTAGAATTAATGTTTTTACCTTTGGCAGAAACAGTTTAGCAAAAAAACAGAAATTTTTAACTTTTTTTATGTAATCCTGTAGATTCCGGCGAGAAAATGCCCAAATACTAAGTTTCAATCAAAATTATGTAAAGATGTGCGATTTGTAGTGTTTTTACAGGTAAGGGCGCCGTCATGTTGGTATATAGCCCCCCAGCCACGACAAGCGTTTAATAATTGCAAGTTATATTTACAACTTCTTTTTATTCTTTTGTGCGGAAAAGATATTTCCTCTCAAAAATCGAGTGCTCTACGTTATCGGCATTACCGCGTGCTTGTGGTGCCATCTAGCGGCTCCGCTCGTTAAACGACGCTCGACGGTCACAATATGTATAGCAACATGGCAGCGCCCTTACCTGTCGAAAACGCTGGAAATCGCACATCTTTACACACGCATAACTTTTGAACTTGTGATCTCCTAAGATTGAAACGTGGATTTTCGGCATTTTCTCGCCTAAATATACAGGATTGCATAAAGAAAAGTTAAAAATTTCTGGTTTCCAGAGGTAAAGTTTGACCAAAATGTGTGTCCTTCCGCGATGCAAAGTGAATATTTCTCGCTGGAAAAGTAGGATTGTGGTTCATTAATGGCACCTAATAGTTTCCAATAATCAATCACTATATTAGTTGAAGAGTCGTCGTTTCAAATAAAATTTGCGACTTTCCACGGTGCATAGTGAATATTTCCCGCTAGAAAAGTCAGATTGTGGTTCAGAGAGAGCGTGCAACTTAATTTCAATTTCCCAGTCGAGCAGAAATTGTGCAGGAATTGAGCAGTCGGCGAGCAGGTGGTTTTTGCAGCTGATTGGTAAGAAAGATCGGCGCCGCGGGCAATTATTTACCGACGAAAATCCTCTGGCGTGTTTAATTAGTCACGCGGCCGCTCTAAACAGCTTTTAATAATAGGAAGTTCCGGCGTGAAGGCCGGTTGCTAACGACGCCGTACGTTAACGCCGTGCCTTAACGAGCTTGCAGGGATACGTTTTCGTTTTTTACATTTCATTTCTCGGTCTCCCTCCAACTGTCTTCAGCCGTTCGACCTTTTTACCGCCGACAACCTATTTTTCTTTCCCGCAATGCTCGTCCGTTCTTTCAACGAACAAGAAAAAGAATTTTTCAAACGCGAATTTTTCACTTTATCAAACGCACAGTTCAATTATGATCGGAAATGGCTGGAAGCGATGTTATTCAAAGGAGCAGAGTAGTATCAGAAAGTCTTACCTAAACAATCATCACTTTTCCGAAGGAAGATGACATTTGCTATGAAAACACACTCGTAAAAATTACCTAACATTTTAATCTGACCCGTTTAAAATATTTTTGATCTCAAAGATATTACAATCTTAACCCTTAGACCATAAACGTTTTTACGATACTCTCAAACTGTAAAGATGGGTCTTTCATGTCTGGTGCAGTTTCTAGTGAGTAATAGTTCTTAAAAATATGTAAAAAAAATTCATACAGTACCTACGTGCGTGTATACACGCAGTACACGCGTGTGTAAAATAATTGATCATCTGACTAAGAACAAGAAAAACGTTGACAATTGCAAGTGGTCCTAATTTCTTGGTCAGCGGTTGTAAATGTACAGAAATAATTGGAGAGGAAGAGGTTCTAGTAATTGAACTTGTAAAAAAATACAGAAAGGGGTTTAAATGATGCTTTACTCCGTCTCCAGCGACATCTGTGCTAATAGGAGTCGCCCGAAAACATTTAACATCGACAAACAGCTGTACAGTGTAGTAAACAATTACATCTGAAGTAAGAAGGTGGTGGTGTACAGGGTGCAAGGTGGTGCAGCCGTTGCGTAGAAGCGAAAGGGAACGCCGAAGTAATTGAGCCCTACAGCAATTTACCGAGTAGTCGATAATTTGATTACAAGCACCGAGACAGTTCCGTGGAACGTGATAATATCAGCGTGATATAAGGATACGTCTCGTCGGGGTTACGTTATGTCCCGTCCCGTATTAATTCGAGTACTATAATTCCCCCGGACGTTTCAGGGAAAACCGCATGTTTAATAATAGGCTTTGTTGCTCTAGACATGCCACGACCGTTCGTGAGGTGCCCTCGAGACATGGACGTCGAGCTGCCCGCCAGGCAAAACACCATACGCGTCTCATTTCCGCAGCCTAAATCCAACATGAACTGGTGGAGGTATTTATCGAAATATTATTTCCCATTTTTATGGCAAACGTGTATCAAATCATTCCTGAAGTCCGTTCCCGAAACAATGGTTTATTTATATTGCAATATTTTATTTTCATAAATTACTTAATTATTCAAAGTCTAATAAACTCCAGCAAATACAATTGAATGCGACTTATTTGGGATTATTCGCTTTTCCATAATGTTTGACTGTAGTGCGATTAGTCTATAACGCGGAAATGTTTCATTGGAGTATACACTGAATTGAGTAATACAGAGCTGAAGATACTGCGCAGGGAACACCTGGACCGAACCTTGTTAACAGGTTGACTGCCGCGGCGGTCAACAATGACCGGCGCATGACCTGATAACAGCGCGCCACGGGGGTCATTTATAGTCGGAAACTACGAAGTCAGTTACATCATTCAGACTGTATTCGCACTGGGTGACTAGTATGCCTTGGAACGGTTCTCGAAACAATTGTGTAGCCCTTGTGCAGAGCGAACAATGTAGCTTCAGTTTATAGAAGAATATAACTGAAAAAATAAGAAAACTCTTGTACAGTAAAGTCTTGATTTAAGCCAAACGGAGCTACACGATCTTAGTCAGTTCGCCCATCCCCTCCACTGGGGGGCATTCGTATCAAGTATATCGGTGCGAACCACTACTAATCCAATTACATACTTCTTTATTTTTCTTTCTGTTTTTATGGGGCTTTCGCCAACATATTTGTAGCAATTTTCTGATTAAAATGACACTAAACATGATGTAATTTGAACTATATTTAGTGGATTAATTGGCGGTATGTACAAACGCTGTCCTTTACTACGTTCGGCGCAGTCGACACTGTCACAAGAAAATAGTAGTCCTACGCGATCTATGTCACAGCACGGACCCAAATATTGGGCATAGACCAAGACTTTACTGTACTTCAAGACTATCTGTTTACAACCTAAAAAGGCTTAGTTGCATATATCCAATAGCTATTCTAAAATTATTTGTTTAAATCGCTTACTTTCACTGTCGTTACATGAGAAGCCACTCTTAAACACTTGAAACATTTTTTTTTTATTTTTGCTGATAGAAAACGAATCCAAAGAAGACAATTGTCGAACTCTAAAGTGTGATCGTATTTTTAAAATTTTTAAGATGATAGTTTTTCTTTATAGGAATGATTTATATCACAGTTTCATCATTTTCATCAAGACCTTGCATCCTTACACAATAATAAATTCTTATACACACGGCCTGGTTAAAACAGTGACGAATAAATTTTACAATTACACAATTTATATTTTACCTATAGGACATTGCCAATGTTTTAACTGTAAGTTTTGACAGAGACATAGACGTATTATTTAACAATCACTATTATATTTTGTATTATATACGCTGAAAGCACTCTCCATTGTTTCTATTCGAACTTCATCTTGGTATAGATAAAAACTTTTTCTATCTTCTTTATTCTAATGCTATCACTATCCATTTCTTTATTCGCTACCTTCACAATCGCAAACCAAGCAGACATTTCGATCCTCGCTCATCCAATAGCCTCCATCCTTTATCTCGTTTCCCAATTTGTACATTGTCACCTGCGTCTTTTTATCTTCCCGCCGTGGCCCTTTCAGACACCTCGTAACATCATTTTTATCTTCTTATCTCGTAAATATCATTATAAGATAGGAGGGACAAAAATGGAAACAGGCTAGTTTCAACAGAATTTGTTAAACACGGAGCTTGCAAACGTGCGGAGCTTGCAAACTATAAAATACTTTTTTACCCTTTTAGGATCTAATGATACACTGTACGCAAAAAATGGTTGCACTATCGACGAGAATAACAACAATGTTGATGCAACAGTGATAAAAAGATGAATACAAAATTTTTGTTTCTAGTTTTTGGATATATCTTTGTACCTATAAAATAAGAAACTTGGACAGCTAATTGATTTCTAGAAAAAAAAAAAAATGTTAAAATATTAGTCGATTTTCTTGCTCTGCACGAGAATCACCCCTTAACCATTGTACACGGTTCATATGCTAAAAGCTTGTGAGCTTTCTTACGTAACCATTTATGTCTCACAATTAGTTCACATAGTGGTGGTTCTACTATATCCTATTTTGTCCAACAACTGGCGGAATTTCTTCCACCGAGAATGCCCATTCCCCCGTGGAGACGGCGGCATTCTGAGGATAATGATTTCATCGCCTGCTCGCGCCGAAATTGATTAAGTCGGGGTGAAATGCTGTGCGACGCTAATGCGGCAAAATTAATTTCTTTTCGTGGTGCCCACTCCCGCAATATGTTCCCACAATGGAATGGTTTATCTTCCGTCGCAACCAGGACTGCCGGCAAGGTCTGCCGCTGTGCACAATGAGAATTCCAAACGAGCTTAGGGGGTTCCTACCGAGGGAGAGGGAGAGAGTGAGAGAGAGAGAGAGAGAGAGAGAGAGAGAGAGAGAGAGAGAGTGAGAGAGAGAGAGAGAGTATGCACGTCTTTGCTCCGGTATTTGTGCGCCTGAGTCTATTTATTCGGCCTGTGCGCCGTTCGTTCCTCTGTGCTTTCGTACAGTACGAACCCGAAACGGAAATCATCTGCGTCACGACGCGTTAGAGATGTCAATCACCGGGGGGACTCTAAAGATGGCAGCGCTTCGCATGTTAATGGTTTATCGATCTGCTCACAGCTTCTATCTCGAGATCTTCGACAACGTCGACTCGATCTTACCGTGACCGTTAACCCTTTGCACTTGAAATCCCTTTCAATTTTCTTCTCAATACCATCGCTTTGAGCGTTTTGTTTCAAACGTACTTCGAAAGACTCCTCCATTGGTACTGACTCTAAATCATTCTTTTTTACGAATTACTAGGTGTACAATTTAATTCGTAGCCATCGTAAGCAATCAGTTGTAATTGCATCTCAACCCCTTGCACTGTTTACAGTATTTATACGATTTAAGTCCACAAGAGGGGGCTATCCAGGGACATATATCGGGTAGAAGATACTATTCTTTGATAAAAGAATCTGTTGCCGAACAGAGAAAAGGACAGCGTAGCTCGAGTGGCCTTGATCGCTGAGAAATGTAAACATACATGATACTCGATATATGTCCACAACGCGTTTTTTGTCAGCATCCTGGGTCTTGTCACCGTAGGAACACTATTCTTTGATACTCTGCCGAACAGAGAAAAGAACAGCGAAGCTCGAGAACTTCTTTATTTTTCATTATTTTTTATGGGACTTTCACCAACATATTCGTGACATTTTCCTGATTAAAATGAAACCAAACACGATACAATTCTGAACGTATTTACCCTAATTTTCCGTTAACATTTCCAACTTTTCCTCCAAATTTGCAACTTCTTGATGCTTTACAAAATTTTTGATCTCGTTCTTTGCAGATACGTAGACGCATCTCCAGCATGGGGAAAACAATTGCAGGCGGATTTACCAGCTGGCACAACGGTTGTCACCTTCACAGCTTGGTCGCCTGTGTCGAACTATACTAGCACGTGTCGGATTGTGATACGGATACGAGGTGAGTGACTAGGATAATTGATACAATCTGCGATCACAATCCTGCCCGTAATAAATACAGGTCTTTGATCCTTTTTATACTAGAAGATTGGTTTTATTATGTAGCAAGCTAGAAACTGAAGATGCTTTTTTTCTGGAAAATGCTGACTCCTTGAAAATTGGTGCACGATTTTTTGTTTAGTTTTATTGAGCTTTGAATGAGAGGTGTGCCGCCAACTTGATAGTAGTATAAGCTCCACCATGAGGAAATTATGGCAGTTTCATTTTGGAGAAAATTTTTTTAAAGTTTTTGGAAACGTTGCAGAATTTGCAGATTTTTTTTTAGGAGAAATGGGTCTTCAGTTTCCCACATGTTAAGTCATTTAAAAATATCTTGGAGGAAAATGAACACTGTTTTGCCAAAATAGAGACCTCAAGCTTTAAAATGAGTTTAATATGGTTATATCTTCTGTACATTTCTACCCACTGGATCTTACATATTCAGTGATTACATGCAGGCTTGGCATTCATTCTTCACGCGTTGCATCCATACCTGTGCATATTTAAGCTTATGAATTTTTCACCTCCTTCGTGTCCGTGGTTTGAAGTGAAAACAATATACCTAACAAAAGTCCAGCGTCATCACTTTCGAAATATTACAGTTTAAAATTTGGGAAAGCTACTTTCTGGTATTAACGTTGATGCTATTTTATTCATATTTGTTTAACATGTATTTTCAATTTTTCCTGCAACAAAGATTTCTACACTCATATCTCTTTAATATGCATTTTCAATTTTTCCTGCAACAAAGATTTCTATATTCAGATTTCTTTAATATGTACTTTTAACTCTTTAGTATAAAAAAGATTTTTATATTCATATTTTTTCAATTTCCTTTTGCTATTATTATTGTATTATTCTATGCATTACACGAATTCCGGTTGCCTAATCTTCATTTCAATCGTTTTAATTGCAATGTAGTATCACTTATTTGTTTCTATGTGCGCGGAATTATGTGTTCTTAGTGCAGTTACAATTGGAAATCTGATGACTGGCAAATAGAACTACGGGTCTAGCGTAGAATTGGTGTAATAGGAAATTTTGAAATTGCCGTTTACCAGTGTAATGCAATAGTAAGATACCACGTGTACCGCAATTTAAACTCCATTTCACGTATGAGCAATCGGCAAATAACATTGTCGTTTCGATTCGAATCTGCGGATTCTTTGCGTCACGTAAAACTCGCATTAAATGAATCGATTCCAATTCTGCGCTATTACTGTTATACCTGTAATATTAAATGGTAATATCCACACGCATTTCTGTGTAATATCACACTTTCCATTCCGGACTTCCATGCGCAGAGTATGTTATTTTTCGATTGTAGTCATATGCATCGTCGTGTTCGTATCTACCCGAGTTGAGCAAAATGTAATTTGATTGCGTAAGGATTAATGACGGCAATTGAAACGTAACTGTTAATTCGTTTAAGGATTGTCCTACTTTTTACAATTGCTGCTTGCAACTTACTGAAATTAATTAAACAATAATCTATGGTTACCAATAAATGGACGAAATTATAGAGATACAATTTGCAGTCGAATTGGCTAGTACATTTTAATCGTAATTATTAATGTATAATCGGATTACATGGAAGATTACATCGAAGATTAAATCGCGCTAATTCCGAATGTACAGTTAAGTATCGTAAATATATATCCGTATCTTTATTATTACAATAGTTTAGCTTTTCCGTAATAAATTGGATAATTCACATGAAAATAAATTTGAATAATAACACCGGTAGTTTGTTATAACAACTACATGATCAGTTGTATATGCTGTTTCATCAGAGTCTCATAAGTAATCTGACTGTTTGGAAAATTGATTTATGTTCATTGTGATGTACAGAAACAAAAATATTAATAATTTATTACGTTTTTACCAGCACAATTAAAACGAATAAACACTTAGTGTGCTTGCAACGAAATAAATACATGATTTTTTATTATACTCTTATTCATTCCGTGCAGAGCTTCAACAATTGTAATTTTTAGTTCTTGTACAATTGTGTAGTAACGGTTATTCGATTGAAAATCCTCTAAAATTCTTTGCAAGATTCAGGCATGCATGCAGGCTATTCTAACAGTGGAACATTGTTTATTAAGAGCTAGTGTACCATATGTATTGATATATGAGTTGAAACGTTGTGTTGATCTTCTAAATTATTTATACCATTTTCGTTATTATATGCGGTGCTTAAAATACGCCTGTCAATTTTACTTTGCGATGCACTCAATAGACATCCCTTTTTCGATATCAAATCAATGATTTAGTGGAATTGGAAGCATCGTGATGTATTTTTCGGTTATTTCGAGGAGACAGCTTCGTCAGTCAACCTGAACTCTCTCTTTTTTTTTATTGTGATTACATTTTTAGTAACAGATTCTACATTTGCACTTTTGGAACGTCCAATTTTGTACTCGCAATGTAATCGTAGTCTGTGTACCTTCAACATGACATGTACATCAATCTTCGTTTTTTCTCCGTGAGAAAATTATTTCCCGTGCGGAGTTTTTCTTGTTAATCTTTCTAAACGACGTAATTGTCGTTCAACCCTCATCCAATCCTCAGAAATAGTCGCATGTAAGATAAGCATAATAATTCTCTCGTTTTTGCTCTATCTTTATTTTTCATTACTCTTTTATGGGACTTTCGCCAACTTATTTGTGGCATTTTTCTAATTAAACTGTTTGATTGTAGCGGGCCTTCGGCCGCGCGGTCCGTGAGGCAACAAAAAAACAAATAGTATCATAGCTCTACACGATCTATGTCGAAGCACAGACCCGAGGTCCGTACTTCGATTCCATTTTGATTTTGCCGAGAGCATCGATTAGTAACAGGAAAATTTTTTAACGTCGAATACCCGCGCGAGTTTAAATCAACTTGAACAATTTACACCGATCGCCGAAGACAATGAAAGTCCGCACAGTGATTTGCAACCAGACAAATTACTGAATCGTGTCACAACATCAATGACAACTTGGAAAATGACGAGGCAACGCGGGCCGTCGATAATTCTGATCGATAAATCAGAAATCTCGTTAACAAAGGCGTCGGGGATTTTATTCGTCAACGACTTTCGGTATTCGGGCGACAAATGTGCTACGATGGAAATTCACGAGCGACGCACGTCGCGCAATTGAATCAGTGTTAAAAAAATCGAGGCTCCCTAAGACAATTGGTGGGACGAATCAATACTATCGACTATCGGTTGGTGAAGTCTCGAAGAGAGAGAGGCGCTAAAAGAGGCCAACAGGAAAATAAAATGTACAGGGTAGGGAATGGGGGATCGATGAAATAATGTTCCTATGGCGCGCGGAACTTTTTTCTATCGTTAGTTCGATAGCCTTCCTCGCAGAATCGGAGGGCCGGGGGTGAAGGGGTGTAAAATAGAGTTAGGAGGTAAAGTGCCGTGTATTTATGTGACACCGCCATGCCAGCGAAAACCGTGGCGGTTCTCCCGAGAACACTTTCCAACACAATGTTGAGATTGTACATGCTAGTGGGAGCCGATAGTACTGACACAATGATACGCGAATTCGATGCGCCGGAGTTTTTATTTCTCATTTCGACTGTCGGTCTAATATTTTCTCGAAACAAATGCTTCTTTCGAACCCACGGAGAATTTATGTCGCGATATCGATTGCTATACTTACCACTATAATGCATAATTCTCGAAACACCGAAACTTATGTTGCATGTAACAAAATCAGGTTGCAATTACGAAATTTTTGCTCTGTGTTTGAAGGTGTATCAGAACAAGTTTGTTTTATTTACTTTAAAGGTATAGTCTTGTGATCGTTACATTAATGGTTGGTAAACTGGTTACCTAATTTCAATTTGTTCCATAAATTTTCTGTATATTCTGGTTGCCGAATATATAAATTCTACTGCCTTGGATAATCATTAACTGAATCTACGTTTAAAGCACGAAAACATGTGCTGAAACTATGAAATTTAACGGCTACAATATTATCGGATATTGTAAAAAATTTTAGGTATTGATAGGAAATATGATTTTTACAATTAAAATGTAACCACAATAAAAGTAATTTTATTTTGCACAACATAATGCAAATATATTAACTAGGTATTTCTTTTTACAATATTTTTGAAGGGTTATTTATTGTTATTCGTGGCTCTGACATTGACCCTTGAGGATTGTTCAAAAGCACTCGTTATTCTTTCTTTAAAAAAGCTTACTAAAGAGTTCGTCAATCTTTACACCTTTTAGAATTAATTCTATTGAATTAATTCTATTGAACCTGAGGCCACGTAGACGAACTTTTTAATAATAGTAATTAATGAACATTCATAAGCAGGCCTTTGATACAAAAGGGAAGTAATTAACAATACTGAAGACACGGTACAAGCGTATGAAAGAAAGGAAGTAAAAGGAGTACTTATAAGCGGGCATAGTAGAACAAAAAATATATGAATGAATGTAAATGAAAAGTGGAGCAGAAAGATAAAATAAAGCTGTGTTAAAAATGTAATAAAGAGAGAATGATATGAATAATTAAAAATGAAAAAAGAATGGTCACTATAAAAATAAACACAATGGCAAAAAATTAAATATTTATAGAATATATAATTTATAGAATATATAGTAGATCATAGTTTTTAATGTTAAATGATATATTTCATATTAAATAATAAGACATCCTAAGTGTAGTAAATGTCGTTGATTAAAGTGTCACGATCTTTGATTAAAGTGTCACGGTTCGCGAACTATAAATTATACGTTCAGTACATGTCAAGCAGCACTCTGCAGAAGAATGATTGCCAACCGAAGAAAAAATTCTAAATAGATACTTAAGATTGAAATTGTAACATGCATTCCACTTTCCTCGAAATAGAAGAACATAAGCTATCAAGTATGCAAAATAGACGCGCATGCGTGCAAATGACGATAAGCATGTACCTGGTTGACGTGTCTGTTTATTATGTACTCGGTATTTTTACTTATTCGAATGTTTATGAGACAGTGAAGTGTTTTGAAATGTCCTGCGTTACCATACAATTTCAAAGAAACCGAACATTAAATTACAAGACGGATACTGAATTAGGTAACTCAATGACGGTAACTCTATATTTTACTGCTAAAAAAAACACTTCATACTTAACGGTGGCGTCAATCAAGAATAGTATATTCTAGCCGATATATGTCCCTGGCGAGACCCGTGCTTTGGACAAATATCGAGTAGACGCTGTATTTACGAATAATTTGAATATTGCCTGTAATAAATTAAATCTGCCGTGACCCAATAACGTCGGACAGCTACAGTATACAACCCTAATTATAAAGATTCCTGTTTTAAACGTAATAATTTTTGCACACTCGCGATCCAAAGCGAAACCGTTATTTCCGTTACCGATTTGCCCACGCACGCGTTACAACGATACATTCGCTGCAGAGAATATCAATGGCCTACAATAGAATTAAGCACAATAGACACAGCGAAGCTCTCAAAGGCAGTGATGTTTTGTAGGTCAGTAATGTTTTGACAGTACAGTACGCATTCCAGAACTAGTTGGAACAATACCGTGTAAAGTAGAAGAGAATGAATGGTTGCTCGGATAGCTCGAATGGAAACGTTGTTTAGCGGTATTATTTGATCTCGGTTATGCGTGATTTACGATCGGGCTGTTTAACCGCGAGATAATAGCTCCCCGGTAGCCCGGAGGCATTTCTACGGAAAGAATCGCGAGCGCGCGCAGTCACATATCATCGCGGGAACAGGCCTTCTCACGTGGCCCTTTTGTTTTTGCATTTTTCCCCGTAACCGTCGAGCCGAACGTACGGCCCCGCGATTGTTCGGTGTACAACGTCTCTATTATTAATGTCAGCTTTCTGGCATTTGCCCCGAGTCCTCGACACACTCTGACTCCGTTACGAACAGCCCCGTAAAGTCGAGATTTTATCGATTTATCCGTTTCTTTTGCTCTCTCTCTCTCTCTCTCTCTCTCTCTCTCTCTCTCTCTCTCTCTCTCTCTCTCTCTCTCTCCCCCGAACAACATCGACAATACAGCAGCGATCCGACCGCGTTACAAGCGATCGCCGCAATAACGCGCGACACTTTAAGATCCGGCGAACGAACGTTAGGGAAAACAGATCGAACCCATAAGAAAACCTTGTACACTGCTTACGCAACATGTTTCGCTCCAACATGGTCAGAGAATTCACGGAGATCCCTTGTAAGACGGCGCGAGATGGGAACGGGAACATGGCAGCATTGCATTTCGTAAGCAAGCGAGCGTGTTATGTCAAAATGATGTATGAGAAGTGCCCGTCAAAATCGTGGATTTGGGGGAAGCACAGTCGTCCTTAATTTCTCGATCATTTGCCATTCGGTTTGGTTAACCGTCTTTCGAGATTTTCACATTCGGCTGAGCACCTGATTGATGCTTGAATTTTCCCATCCGAAATAGATTTCTTTAATCGTTAGGCTTTACCGAACGACGGAAATTGAAAGAACTTGAAGCATGATCGTGTAGGGGGGACCGGGGCACCTTAATACATTCCTCAGTTTTTGTTTGAATCAATTACAAAAGTTACAAAAAATTCGCATTAATTTTACTGATTTACTCGAGGACCGACCCCTCCCCCCCTAAATATCCATCCTGTAAAAATATCTTGTAGGAAAATGAACACTGCTTTGCGAAAGTAGAAGCTTCAAGCTTTAGAATGAGTCTAAAATTATGGTTGTACTATTTTTTTTTACGAAATGATCACAGATTAAATATAGGAAATTGTTCTAGATTCGAGTATTTAGTGTTCAAATACTTCTTCGATATATTATTCTAATATTTTGATATTCCACTGTGTTACGGTTCGATCATCGTTCGGAATCAAAGGGTTTATGCGAGAAACAATTGCGGGGCTCTCGGTATAGGCGTTTTCCATTTTCGCGACGAGAATTCGTCGAACGCGGAACGACAAAGGGGCAACAGTAAAATTGCAGCCGATAGCGTGACATTTTGCACATTTAACTCGAAGCGTTTAATTCGCACTCGAGCGTCGCCCGTAAATTGCGGTTGCTTTTCTCGATTACAAAAGTCGATTGTGCCATTGTCGGCCGGGGCCAGCATTTCTGCTCGGCGAGTTAATTTCTTCGCGAAATTCGAATAACCGACGATGGCGGAATCTTTCGCCCATTCTGTCACTGGCAAACTTTCGCTTGCCGTTCGCGATTACCGGCTGAGTACCATTTCTGAAAAGAGACGTCACCACCTATTCCGAGTGAAATTACCTGGAAAACAATTCGATGAATTACACTCGAACAGCACTCGACGCGCTGGAAATCATACAAGTAAATGCGTAATTCTATTTATCATGTTTACGGTATACATACGTCCGCGAGTCGCTTCTGCAATTTTCCATTTGGCGCGAAATTAATTTCAAGAAACTGCGAGTTGAGCGCAATTTCATTTCCTGTTATAATCATTTCGATAAAAATTAATTTAAACTAAATTAAATTCAAAGTAAAAATTAAACAGTCATTCGAGTCTAGTACCATATTGTACATCGATAATAACAATTACAATATACACAATGCATAGTATATACAAATTTCTGAAATACAAGGGACAATAGTTTTAAAATGGTAAAATTAATCGATGAAATTATTGAATTAATGAAAGTAATAATTTTTATAAAGAAACATAGTTAAGATAAAAAATATTATCTCAAAAAATATCCCCAAAAATTTTATCCTGCAAAAACAGTTACGACATAAACATTCGTATATAATTTATTTACGCACGTTGCAACATTACAGTCATATTGATGATAAAATCTTTTAGACTTTAGTAGAATCTTTCGGACAATTTGATCTTTGCGATTGGTTTCAATGGAACAGCTCGAATCACTCGCATGATAATTGCTGAATCATCGACACGCGATCACTTCTTCGCAAAAGTTTGTTCAAGTATTTTTCAATCGCCCATCCAACAACGCGACCGCTGCACCAGACAGTTCGGTCGAAACTGCGAAAGAAATGGTTCGCAAACGATTATCACTTTCCGCAATGGCTCCTATGTAGAAAGTGAGTTTGTGCAAGACCATCCAATTAAATCCTCGCTTCTGTTATATGAAACGTCACGCAACCGTTGGGCTCTCGTACGTCGATACCATTGTCGAAAATTAATTTGGCAGGCAATATTTCGCTTATTAAACGCACACCATCACGATCGAACCCCGGCATTTATAACACCAGCTGGATTGAAAAGACAGTCTGCGCGCGGGCTTTGATATTGTGCCACAGCAATTTCCTTTTTCCTTTCGCATCGCGCGGTCATCTATTTTCAAACCGATGCTTATCATTTGTACACAATATTTGACATTTATGAAACGGATAAATATTAAACAGTGCCGAGTAAAATACCAATATCTAGTATCATCCAATAACTGATACAAGAGTCGTGACACAAACATGATATAGGGGAGCAATAAAATTGGCACGCTTAATATTTTTGTTATAATGTAACATCAAAAAAAAAAAAAAAAGTAATGCAACGCAATTTTGATTTTGAACCCTCCGTGGACACGCATGTTCTTTTGAACCTTCCGTGGAAAACCTGAGTCGTTGATGTTCGTGGTCTATTTTTTATACTGTTCTAGGCTTTCAAAAAATTAAAGGACCTACAATAATTTACAAAGGGTACCATTTAAACTTTCTTTCGGAGGAGATATCTTATGGTGGTCAAGGTGATCTCTCTATTTTTCATACCGAACTGTATTATTTAGCCAAGCGTGTAGCCTGCCCCGAGACGAATTCACTGACTCCTAACACTTTCGTCTTCCAAGGTCATTCAAGGTTATTTAGTGGCGTTCAAAATTTAGCTTAACGTGACATTTTGACACAGAGTTACAAACGCTTTATCTGAATTATAATTTTTTAGTAGCCAGTTCACATTAAAAAATTGCGATATCGGCTTCATTTTTAAAGCGGCTGCGGCGGCTTTTTTTTTGTTATTATCAATTAAAAATCCTCCTGAAATACGGCAACCCGGTCAGCAGAGGTGTACGTTGCGTAGATCCTAGAGGCTCGGGACAGATACTTTGCGTGCCTCACAAGAAATCACCCGGCAGCCTCACCCTGCCTCACCCCGAGGCAGCCTTGCCCTGAGGCAGCCTCACCCTTCCTCACCCTGAAGCAAGCTCTCCCCAAGGCAGCCTCATCTCGAGGCAGCCTCGCCCTGATGCAGCTTCACCCCGAGGCAGTCTCGCCCTTAGGCAGCTTCACCCCGAGGCAGCCTCGCTCTGCCTCACCCTGAGGCAGTCTCGCTCATATAATCCGTGTGCATCTACAGAAGATTTGTGACCACCATAAGACGTTTCACTCGAAACAGGGTAAGTTTTGTTTAAAATAAATTTGACAACGAGCTGTAGCTTGGAAAATAATTTAATCGCGTGCGAAATTTTAAATTGGACGCCCTGCACAAGGGTTGGAACGTCAAATGTTTAACGTTCAGAGCACTAACGGGAAGAAATAAATATTGGAAAGAAACAACTACCCAGGTTGCCCACAGAAGGTTAGGTAATAATTCTAATAACGATTTGTCCGCGCTTCTAAAATTCAATTCCATCTCGGTCCACGTTTATCCTTCTCTTGTTGGCGCCGCGGCAGTCCGATCAGCTTGGCAATCTCCGAAGAAGAATTTCACCGTGGAAAGATAAACTGTGGGGGCTCCGCAGAGAGCTGCATGATGCAGGTTTAACAGTAGTAGCATTTAGCCAAAGACAAACAAAAGCGTTCGCCAATTGAACGGGGGTGGGGGAGGGGGGGGGGTGAGAGGGCCGATCGAAGAACATTAGCGAACAATCGGTCGAGTTACGAAACCGCGATTCACCCTCGGCTGGGGAGAAATGGCACGATGAAATGTGAAAGACGCTATACCGCGAGCCGGGGTGGAATGAGGATGTGCAAACGACGGGAGCAGCCTAACGATCGATCACCGTAATAAAAGGAAACTTTTTCAAGAGAGAAAGAGAGAGGGAGAGAGAAAGAGAGAGAGAGAGAGAGAGAGTCAGAGGACAGTCAACGAAACCGTGCCCGGTTGCATTGGTAACGGGTCCTCGATACTGAGAAGAACTTTGGTCCCACCAGCAAAGTGCACTTAGCCGGGTTCCGCTTAATTACTCATTCCAGCAGTTCGCGAAACTCCCTTTAAGCAAGTTCCTTCCGGTGGACAGAGGCGATCGAACGTGGTACAGGTGCAACCCTGGATGGATCGAGCCAGTCGATATGCAATTACACGAAACAGGCCTCTCCGTTGATCCAGCCGGGCCGGCCGACTGCCCGCGGTAATTCTTAATTGCTCGAGAAGGCCGATTTAACTGTCGCGCAGGAGTTTCTTAGTGAACTAATTACGACGATTAAGGCGGCACCGTGGGCCGCGCACCGGTTGTTTATCGGCTGAACGTGTCCCGGAAAAATTGTCGCCGGGAGATCACGATTCAGGAAACCCAACCCCAAACTCACTTTCTGCGATACGGTATAATTGTTCCCAGTAGTCGGCCATCTTAAGTGTTGTTATCGTTAGGCGAAAAACATCCTTATAAACGGCTTATTTTTATTTATCAATTTTTAGAAATTTGTTGCCGAGACACCAATCCACTTTCTCCTTTTACAATATTGTAAAATGTAAAATATATGTATAAATTGTGTAACCTGTCTTCAGTTTTTAGAAATTTGTTGCTAAGACACCAATGCACTTTCTCCGTTTACAATATTGTAAAATGTAAAATATATGTACAAATTGTGAAACCTGTCTTCAGTTTTTAGAAATCTGTTGCCAAGACACCAATGCACTTTCTCCATTTACAATATCGTAAAATGTGAAATGTATGTACAAATTGTGAAACACGTCTTCGGTTTTCCACCTGTCGCGTCGTACGAAATTTTCTTTGGCGAAAATGAATGACGGTTAGTAAAAGTAGAAGCTTTAAAATGAGGTTATTATGATGAGTTTATTATGGTAAAATTTGTTTTTAACGAAATGATCACTCAAGACTGGAGAATTTAGTGTTCGAATACTTTTTGGCTCCATTGTATTGTACAAACGTATCTTTCTTTTTTTGGACCGTATTATTTCGAAATTGTGTAAAAAAGGGTTCCGGGCGCATACTCGGTATAACAGATCCATTAACCTAATTCTCTTAGCTCTGACGAGAATCAAATTTGAAAATACAGACAGGTTGAAAATCCACGTGGTGGAGCACGCAAAGAAAAGTTCCGCGATACCACGGCCGCCAAGTATTTAATTAAAAAGAACCACGATTAAGGAACTATTTCAATTTAATTCATTCTGATAAATGCACGTCCGGTGTCCAGCGGCCGGGAGAGCTAACTTCTCTGACGTAAGCGGAGCCGTGAAGGATATCGTCGGACTATTAAATCGGATTCCCGAAACTTTTAATTGTGTCACGCCACCTTGGCGAGGCGTTTCGTAACGCGATTCGCCCCACGTCGAGCGATCCCGCGTCCAGTTTAATTAGGGATCATAAACTTGTAAGCACCGCGTCCCGTGAATAGGCGACGTGTCACCGCGCTATCTATAATTGCAATTGGAACCGGCCGGGAAAATTGATTGAGAACGAGTACAATTTGTTCTACGAGCCGTGAGAACCGATACGTCTGGTTTTTGCTGACAATCAGCTTAATGTCATTTAACCGTGTGCTTTCACGTACTTCGTAATAGAATTTTCGCTGACAGGCGACCACCAATTATTACCGAAGGATCTAATTGTGGATCGATGATACAGACTGTGAATTGAACATTTTAGATTTATAACATTTAAAGGGCCGGGTGGCTCCTCTCAGGATTGTTCCTATCAATAAAAAAAAATCTGTGCAGAATTTGAGCTCTATCGGACAACGGAAAAACATTAAAATAATTAATGAAATGCTCATAAAAACGTTTTCCTCGAATACCTTCTAAATTATTGACTGTATCGAAAACTATGTTAAACAAAACTTGTAGATCTGAACAGGGTGAGTCTTTTATGTATTACTTTTTTCATAAAACAAATTGATATCGAAAAAATTGAGAAAAACGTCAGTCCAAGATAAAAAAATTTTTTTTTAAATTTTAAAACTGAAATGTATTTATTTTTATCTTTATGTTTTATCTTTATCTTTTTTTTTTAATTAACGAAAAATTGTGAATTCTTTTAGAACTAGAGGAACTCACTGTTTCTAATTGCATATTACTTTGCAGGAAATTGCTCTCGACAATTTTTATTTTGCATACAAATCCGCAGTCTAATTACATAATAATGCAAGCGATACAGGAAAAGGTGAAAGTACTTCTTGATGAGCCTAATATAGAGATACTGTGAAATAAAATATTTGAAGTCCTTCATGAATATTCCTGAGTGTTAAAAATATGCAATTAAATTACAGTAAAAAGATATCTCCAATTACGGGTAGCACCAACAATATTAATTTGAATTAGCTTTAGTAGGTTTTAACGGTCTAGACCAAATGTCACGTTAATTTTCGGCCACGTTGAAATTTTAGGTGCTGATATTTGTATTAAAATCTCCCGGAATACCTGGTCAATTAAATTTTCTCTTCTGGCGCTGCGTTGCTTAGCTATTTCTTACTCTATATTACTTGTTCTACCTCATTCTCTATGGAAATGATTATCTTCACGAATACTCTCCATAAAATTTGGTTAAAATTGTTTCACTAAAAAGTTATAGTAAAATTATTCTACAGGAGTGTAATACTTTTTAATAAATGTAACTTGTATTCATAGTAACTGGTCAAAGTCGTCAGAAAGTTCTCGAACTCTTGAACTAATAGCAATAGTAATAGCAATAGTAAATTAAAAAATGGTAATGAATTTTAGTAAGAGCTTCGTAAACGCAAAATTTGTCTCTCGTGTATACCAAATAAATTAAAAGACTCGTTAAACATTATCAAAGGATGATTGAATGCACACGCAAACCAAAAGGGAGTAAATCTGTATGAAGATTAATTCAGAAATATGCACTGGCATGATGAAAATTTATGTATTTCACCTTTCGTACTGACAATAAATAAGCTATTCTGAGCAATGGACAAACTTCTCTGCTAACAATAATCCTTGTTGCATAACATGCGCATTTAATCGAAATCGAAGCTCCATTCTATTTCAGTTTACACGATTTTATAGAGACGATTTTATTTAGATTTTTCAGAGTACGATTTTATTTATACTTTTTCAATTATTATTTTTTTTTTTTCATATGGATTCGCTTTTTCCAAGTCATACGATCACTTTGAAAGTAAGCAAACACGAATCCATGAAATCGGGCATTCATTACAATTCAATATTTAGCCTACGTTTTCGTTGCTCACAATTTTCGCCAACGGTTTCCGCTACCATCATTTCAATGGTTAACCGCGTTCGTAGTTGAAACGCCGTATTAAATACTGTGTAAAACACAAACAAAAAATTTAACGATGAAAATTCACAAGCTCTCCGAGCGTG
Source organism: Halictus rubicundus (assembly GCF_050948215.1). NCBI lineage: Eukaryota > Metazoa > Arthropoda > Insecta > Hymenoptera > Halictidae > Halictus > Halictus rubicundus. Next base: position 4,804,492 of record NC_135151.1, read on the forward strand.
TGCCAGCCGTTACGGTATTCAATAGCAACGGGCATAAAATTAATTTGACTTTCATCGTGTGGGATGCGACATCGTGGTTGTTACACACGTGTACCACGTGTTACGTTGTGTACACTGTATACTGCCAGTCAAAAGTACACTGGACACTTTTTTAATTGTGACCACCTAAAAATAGTTACGTAGCGGTTAATACTTTTTCAGGTTTCTTCAAGTTTTCAGCGATTTTCATTGTAATATATGTGGGATCTTATTAGTCGATAGAATATTTTTGCTAAATATCAATGTATTACAACTGGACCTCGTGGTATAGCCGCGTTGGTTGCTATCAGAGTCGCCAGATTAGGGGAATTGACTCGAATCGAGGGCCAAAAAAAAGTTACCCTATCACAATTTGACATTGTGACACACGCACGACAGAAACTAAACGCGTCACGTGACCGGGCCGTGGTGGAAGCGTGGGAAAACAGCGTCGTAGAAGGGGAAGGTGGGACACATATGAGAAAACTTACAAATAAACATTGTACAATAAAATAAATTAGTGTCGTTACAACTTTTGAGCGACAGTGTACGTACTGGGCCGTTCTCCACGCGGAAGCGAAACGAAACAGGATAGCAGGAAACAGAGTTGTTGAGCTAGTCCGAAACCAGGGTCGGACCTGCCGAAATCCGTAAATCCCCTGGGCGACCCTGCCGCGAAAACGGTGCAATTTGTTTGCCATACTGACAGCTGATTATATTATCATTTCCAGACACCGAGAACCCGAAAGTTTCGACGTGCCCGACGTCCTTTGAAGTGCGACTAAGCCCCGGCGAACGAAATCGCTTAATATTCTGGCAGGAGCCAACATTCGCCGACAACGTCGGCGTCGACCGGGTCTACAAAACGAGGGTGAGTAGACATCGAGTTCGAGTGTAATCCTCGTCGTTGCCTTCACGTCTCCGCTTTCACCCCCTCCCTCCCTCCCACCCCCCGTAAAATTTCGGCCGTTTGATCTCGGGAAGATGACGTTTTCGCGACTGAACCTTTATTTCACTGTCTAACCGCCACCTCCCCGCCCTCCGCGCTCTCGAACGCATATCCTGCGCCGCGAAACGCCGCTTTGGCCAAAAAGCAGGAAAAAATCCATAATAACGAAACTATCCAACGAAGTTGGAACATTCGTGGTAAGCGCACAGCGTATTTCTTGAAAATGTTGTTAAACTTCGTAATCGAGGTGACCCCGATTTTCTGTGAAAGAAAATTTTTTGATCTTTATTGAAAGATGGTCGAAAGCGCCCGCAAACCAAATTGTGTTTTCGTCACACCATTCGACAGGGCTCCCAAAGAAACCTCTCTGTGGCAAGTTTCCAGTCGGTACCTCTACCACAAGGGTAGTTACAGGGTGAGCACGCTTTTAGGAATTATGCTCTGTTTCTTCCGTTCGACGCAACGAAAAATTACGAAAAAATTCATGAACAGTCCACCCGAAAAAAAAATAAAATACCCGGTTGCAAAATGGACTTTTCATAAAATCCGGAATCGTAAAATTGCCGATTTTATATTGAAGTTTTCAGAGTACCACGTTCACATTAGTATATTAGTTGTGTCTCACCGTGATTATTAATGTGTATATTTTTCAGATTTTTCGGATGTTGCGATCATGTTTAAAAAAATTGGAAATCTCTAACAATTCGAGGAAAATGCATATTATTTCGTCTTGAAGTTTTGTAGATACCAGTTCTATAAAAATTCAGCATTGAGATATTGTTAAAACTGTTGTTCCTAATTTTTTATAAATTGCCTCGTCGTGTAGAAAAAATCAAAATCTTGGACACGAAGAACGGGTTTCCAGCTCACTGTGCGCCGCGCCTCTTAAAACGGCCGATCTCTTTTCCATCTCCTATCTTTTCGTCCCCTTCTCGTTTTTCCCTCCTTGGCAAGAGGTTTATTAAAACTTCCGCACTAACGATCGAACTTAGCAATCTCGCGGTTATCTCTGGCCAACGGCCCCTTCATTAATTACCCTATCGTGTCTCGAGCACGAAATCGGTGACTGGCCGACGCGACGCGACGCGACGGTGAAAAAGAAACCGAGAAGAAAAGGCGGCGCGAGAGGATTACGCTCTTCTTTCTTCTACCTTTTCGTGCTTCCACCTCGATACGACTTAAAGGTGTGCTTTTGGCGGCGATTCCACGGGGTTTGGTTCCAATCCTTTACGGAGCCGAATATTTTTGATCTTTCGTTTCAGAAACGGCTTCAAAGGCCCGTGCTTTCATCGCGATGGACAGGCTGTAAGTAGATTGGGTAATTACAGTAATGCCTCGACATTGTACTCCGAGGATTTCGAAATGTCACTTCTATCGTGTACGCATGCTATTCTTTGATCTCTTATCAGCATATCCGTGACATTTCTCTGAGTGAATCTGCAAAAATCTAATAACACCAATATATGCATCTCTTGAAACCGTTTCATCTCTATCAAAACTGCGAATAATAACAACGACGTAATTCGAGGTGGTAACATTCGGTGAGACACCTTCTAAGATAACAAACGATAAAAATGACTTTAACATTTAAAACTATAGACCTTCCCGATCTCCAATACTCGTAGCTGACAACAACGAAATTCCTAATCACCCCCCACCCCTCATAAATTGCCCTTCCCCCTTTGACATGTACCTGACACCAAACTCGTTTCTCTACGTGATCGAAACCGAAGTCAGAGATTTATATTTATTGATCTATCCGCAGCGTTCATAGATGCTCGATTAGCCCGATTAAAACAATTCCGACACGAATCGGATCGACAGTCCTGTAATTATAGCATTCGGGTGTGAAGTTCTGAAACGATAATGAAGGAAAGTGTGAGTGGGCGAAAAAGGAATCGGAAAAAAGAGCGGAATTTAATCGACGGGGTAACTGAATGGAGAGCCGATCGGGGGCCGGGCCCCCGGTTGATTTCAAATTCAAGTGGTGAGAAATTGTGGGTGGTCAGGAACGATAAGTTATCGACCGATAAGCTGGTCGCAGCGATGAAAATGGAACTCGTTCGCGCGCCGTTCTCGCACTTTAGATAATAATCCCGGTCGGGCCCGCCGCGCGTTATCTCGGCGCGAAACGTTCGCGTTTCAATCTGAAAGGAGGATTCGGCTCCTCCGCATCAGTCGAAAGTTAATCCGCGTGTATTCCGCACAGGAACCCGGACAACTGATGTACCCCGGCATACACAACGTGCGCTACATCGCTTCCGACGCAGCCGGAAATCGAGCAGAATGCCATTTCTCGATACACGTGCGAGGTAAATTTATGTAATGCGAACGCGCGGGGTTCCGCGAATGATCGACGATATCGAGAAACGACGTCCACCGAATGTGTATATGTGCTCACAGAGAATATCGATAATCCCGCCCGAAGAGCTGCTGATCGGCTGTGCGCGATTATCAGGAACACAGTAGAACCTCGCTCATTGCAAGAAACGGGACCGACAATACGTGCAAAAATCGAGGTTCTGCAACGAAAGAGTTAGGGGAATGGGGGCTGGACCTGGACACTTAACTGGAACACAACAAATATATACAGGGTGGTCCTCTTAAGTAAGGCCACCTAAATATCTTTTCAGGTTAAAAAATATTTGTTATGTAATGTGCATGGTGTCAATGGACCAAATATCCGGCAAGAATATTTTTTTTCGGAGTTGTCAAGTTTTTGTCATCGATGTTTTTGTGATTCATAACTACGTTTCTTTTTAATTGCGTCGTGTAACTGATCGAAAAATGTATTCAGATATGTATAATAACATGACCTTGAAATGACCTTGTTCTTCGAAAATTAAAGTTTTTCACATTACGTAACAAATACATTTTGCATCACAATAACCTGAAGGGATATTTAGGTGGCCTTACTTAGTAGGGCCACCCTGTATATTAATTTGAAGCAAAATTAGTGTGGTACTTCTTTACGGAATATTTCGTGCTTTATCCGAATTCGGGAGAAGATATTTCGATTAAACAATTGAAGGTCACCCTGACGTCTCGATAAAAAAGCAACGTAACAAAAAACAGATTACAGCACTGTATGTCCTGCACTCCAGCACTTGTCCTGTATAATTGAGTTGCTCCAATTAATTCAATGGATTCCTTGGGGGTGGGGTGGGGGGAATTCATCGATGAAACAATCCCCGATGAATCGCGTGGATAAGAAAAGAATTATGATATCATACGATGCGGCAGGACGTCGTCTCGATAACGTCGATCGAACGACGATAGAAAACGATTAATCGAACTTATCTGGCCTCTCGTACATTTTCAGAATCCGAGTATCATCGAGATTCCGAGGTGAGCTGAAAGGGAATCGCTGGCCTGGGTTTTCGCGCAAAACCGGATAACCTTTGTAAAAGGATGAAATCCTGGCTGGTTCCTCTTCCATACAGGAGCATAACTTTGTTTTGCTCATTTCACGGTACCATCCCACCGCCGTCCTCCATTTCCCAAACCACCACCGGAGATTCGACGTTATGTTCTACACGTCGTTATCTCAATAGAGTTTCAATTATCACTAAATTCACCGTTACAGGAACTACTTAACGATATTGCGGTTTTCACTTTGGCACGGTTATAACTAAAACGGTGGACGTTTATTTGTCCGTTTCAAAGGGACGCGTTCGCCGCTTCGGACCTTGAAAGAAACGTTTTGAAGTGGCGTTAGGCGGACGTCGATGCAATTTTCGCAGCAAGTAGTTCTTACTATTCGGTCTTTTTCTTTTTTGTCCATCATCTTCCGTGGTGTCTGGAGTGAAAGCATCCCGCAAAGGCTGAGATTGAGAACATTGTCGGGTATCTTAGAAATGATTAGAATTACAAGGACGTTTTAAATGCTAGTATTCTATTTCAGTGATAATACTTTTAAATAAGACCTCCAGTTGCAAACGAATTCCGGAAAGTTCAATTTGTTCAAGTTATGAAACTGAAATTTTTTTGTAAATCTAGTCAAATGTTTAAAAATATGGATAAATTGGAGCTTCAATTTTCCATCGGAAAAGAAGTTTACCATTTTTCACATCTTCTGCAAGAATGGAGTACTTATGTGAACGTACCTTAAAATGTTACTGCGAACCAGACCTGCTTTATGCAAGTATAATCATTCGTTCTTGTATGGTTGTTGAATAAATTATTTTTCAAAATATTCAGAAGCAGATGGTTCAAAATGGCGGGTTCAAAAAGGAGAGATTAATATGTCTAACTAAATTAATTCGATTAAAATGCAAAATGCATCTACACTTCACACTCGAAACCATCATACTTTCCAAAAAGCAATGAGGTTAAATGACGGGTCTTGACATTCCAAAATGAATCGAAATTACAACTGAAAATCAAATTTCCATTACCAAACCAATTGAATGCTCACGAGACCGTACGAAATTGGAATTTAATGAATTTATAATCAGTCGGGTTTAATTAAAGTACTTGCATACATACGGGAATGATACAAGCGGTTTCATATTTTATAAATTTGTTCGCGTATCAAATTATTCATTACTTATACAATTCTTAGTTTTAACAGTAATGTCTGATCAATTTGGTGCTGACCGAATATGCTTTGTGAATTCGCCATTCGTCATTTGGTATGTTCGCATAAACGTATTTTTGAAAAATCAATACACGCAACGAAGTTCCAAACAGTTGAATGCTAGTGAATTACCCATGATCGTATAATTATTTTCTATATCGAAGCACACGAATGCCTTCATTAAATCAATCATACTCCTCGCATATGCATACTCTCTTTCATATTAATTTGATTTCCACTTTGTGTTAACATTTTGTAGTAAAATCTAATTACTGCTTTAATTGAAACGATTTTGATGAAATTTTGAAGCATAGTTTGAGCACTTTTCCGGAGGAGGTTTCTTATTTCCGAAAGTTTCTTTTGGCGAATCGAAATTGTAATACACTTTTCAATACTCGGAGGTAGGATATATATTAATTAAGGTAAGAAACAAGAATAATACACTGTGCACAAAACACAAGAATATTTTAACACAAGGATATTTTCGTGCTTCCATTGTGCGCTATGTGTACAAAATCACAGTGAAAAGCTATTAAAACATAGAATCCCGTTTATGGTATGGTGTATTACCCAGGGCTTGATGCAGCACATAAATTTGATGGGAATATTATTCGCGTGGGGACGAAGCAGATAGGGCTGAGCTTTCAAAAATGGCGCGTTTAAATTCCTTGGCATCGCATAATTCGACAGTGACGAAATACAAGCGCACTTTATATGATCCGGAAATCCCCACCACGTCAAGAGATCTTTGCACTACTCTTTCCGCGACCAGCGAGAAGAGAAAAATTCTAAAAGCTTTGGAGATGATGCTGACCCGTTTCGAGAGTTTTCCTCCCTCAAAAATTTCGAAGCACTCTCCGCTCGCTTTTACTATATTATGCGATTTACGAGCGAAGATTCCGAGGCGGACTGTAGTGACAGACAACTTTATAACCGGGCTTTGACTTTGCAAAAACCGATAGCTTCTTGTTACGGAAATACCTGTTCCGGAATGCAAAGGCGAGGAAAACGTGGAAACTCGGTCCGCTGCGAATTCTGCATTTTTCCACGTATTTCTGCAGTTAGAACGCGTTTTCCTTATCGGATGCAATCTTTGCAAGCTCAATATACGATTTCAAACGATAAAATGTTTAGGGAGAGTGCGGTACGTCGATATTACTTTGACTGCCAATTACGCTGACATCTGCGAGCTTTTTCGAGATTTTTAATACTCGAATCGCAACTTCCGCGCAGATTCGTACCTGCTGAATGAGAAGATTTCAGTTTCTGAATATTAGAAATGTGTGACCCAAAAATTCGCCTCGTTTCGATCCCCTGATGTTGGGACATTTTCTCGTGCCAAATAATAGTTTATATCAAGACGTGAATCAATGCAAATTTTCAAGTGACGTAAACTATCGTTTGGCATAAAAATTATTGATATTCAATGGCTAAGGCTAAATGAGAAGTGAAATATCAAAACAGGCTGTGTATAAACCAATTTGAGATTTTAATGGTTTTCAGTTCCTGATTATTAGAGAACAAGATTTCAACGTACTGGTAACAATACACGATACTTGTATTACTAGATGTTGTTATATAAAAGTTGGAAAATGTTTATCATTTTTCAAAAATTAGCGGTATAATGTTTGTTTAATAATGACAAAGGGGCATGGTCAGTTTTATTACTAGCCAGCATAAACGCGAAACTGAAAATCATTTTTCTTCATCGCCCCCCAATATTTAAATGGAGCAATTCATTTAACTAGTTAAAAAAATTCGTATTGCTTTATATAAATCGGTAACACCTTGAAAATATGGTCTCAAAATTTCAATATGAAATTCGAACTTTTAACAGGATAATAGAGAACATGACGAAATAGAGGATACGAAAAAATAAATACGTTAAAACGTCATGCGGGAGTTCTACATATTGGCGTTTTTAACTAACCAACGTACAGTGCAGTTTTGCTGCATATAAAAGAAAGAGATTTGTAAAAATCATGGCAGACCATCGTTTCCCAGCCTACTGTGTTCGTTATAAAATTATTTTTCTACAATAAATGGAACAGTGAAGCTACCAGAGATGCACGGTTTTCAAATTTATATTCAGCGCAGAAAAGTCTCCATCAGTCACGCATCTGTTTCGTTTATTGAAAAATAAAATATGCGCCGAAAGATCTCATCAGTGGATGTCCATCTTTTTCTAAAACAGGAGTTCTAATATCTGATACATTATAGCAGTGAGACATATAATATACCATACCAAAACGTAGGTACACAGGGTGTCCCAAAAATATTGTATTTCCTTGAAAGGGTTAATTCCCGAGGTCATTTGAAGAAATTTTGTCCGTCTGTTTTTGTCGCGCCGTGATTGGTCCGCGTTTTTCGTTAATAACTCTTTAACGAAGCCGCGGAGAACATTTTCGCAAAGGAAAAAGTGACTTCAAGTCACCTAAGGAATCGTTCATGTCAAAGAAGTGCAACATTTTTGGGACACCCTGTACATCAATCAAGAATCAATTTTTGTTGAATTTTTAAATTGGAAATGGGAATGTTTGATAGTACTCGACGGTTCGCATTGCTTCCACCGTTCACTTTACAACACGGCGATATTGGTATGAGGCGTCAGTAACTGTATTGCAATTTAATTAATCGACAACTACATGATTGTTTTACTAACGCAGCAGCATCGGTATCAATAGAAAATCAATTAACCGCTCGGCCGGTTTTGTTCGAATGTCTATTAATTAAATACTTGATTATCTACGTGTACAATAGCTGAATCGTTAGCGACGTAATTGACGTATCATCGGATTAATAAATCACGCGAATCAGTACACTGGGAGCATTGGGAACGGTAGGAACGTGTTTGTCGATCGTGCGAGATTATCGTCCTACACAGTCTATTGCTTTCAGTTTGCCAAACGACATTTCTTACTTGTGACCAAGTGAATGCCACTATGGTATTTCAATAGCAATAGAATTCACGCAATACGTATTAAACGCACAGAAGTACTGATACAGAGGCTACGTAGTAAACAAACTTTTTAAAACATTGGGTGCAGCTAGAGAATTCTATTTAAAAATTGATTGCTTCAATGTAAACATGTCATTCGATGTATTTCATTTGCTGGGGATTTAATTGGCTAATAAACGTTCTATTAGGTGTATACAAAAGTTTTGGTCGCTTTCAACCGTTCGTAGATTTGTCGTTATAACGATTATTATCTTCCGCATTTTTAGACAATTGCTTCATTGCTATTGATGTGTCCAAATAACCAACTTTAATATCAATTGGTAACACATCTTGTTTGTCGTGTATATAAATAATAGAACATTGAATAGAGGATTGAAATTTCTGTGTACACCTAATAATATAACTTGTGCACACAGGACATTTATCAATATAAATTCTACAATATTTATTGCGTAAAAATACTTCCTAAAAATCATTCTCAGTATAACATCTCTTTTCACAAAAAGTTCCACCGATATCTTCTTACACGAAACGTACACTCACGGATAAAACGATTTTTATTCAGTAGAGTACATAAATAAAACTTCTCGTAAATAAATATATCGTTTTACACTGCTCTTGTTTATTTGGTTTGTTTGCTAAAACTGTTGTTGCTGCGTTGTTAAAATACATTTTCTTTTTTAATTTTCGTTACAAGCCCAAATAAAAAAGTTGTGAAAAGCAACTATTACTATTTTTTTCGTGATTCAGACGGAACGCAATTTTTACAAAATTTTCATTACCATCTAGGGAACTAATCAATCCAGCTTTGCAGAAAAACTGAAGTCGTTGGGTCCATGCATGAAAATGTTACTTTGATTTAAAGTGTGCGCCATCAATTACGAGACTGACTGTATGCGCACAATGCACTGTGTTAATTTGAAAACTTTCCAGCCTAATATCTCGAAAAGTATGAAAGATATTAAAAATGTGTTTCCTGCGAAACACATTGTTTCTCCTACGAAAATTGCTGGTCTTTTTACGTACAATAGGATCCCATAATAAACAATATAGGTTTCCATTTGAAAAAAAAAAAACAAAGTTGACCTTCAAATCACCTTGAAAACGCCACCTAAATAAAAGGCTGATACTGCTCCCCTCTTTCCCTCTTGAAGTCCTTGGACACGTGTTTTACACTTTTTTAATATCTTTCACACTTTTCGAGATATTCGATTGGAAAGTTTTCAAATGAACAGCCTGTATAATTTACTAAAATGTACATTTCAAAAAACGTGCCCCATCTTTTTGTCCCCGACTGTATGAACAGGATACTTTTCGACAACGGTAGATAACTGTTTATTTCGCTTCCCGTTATGTGTGCCCGCATCCGAATGTCTAAACCGAACCAGCCAGGACTGCGACCTATGGAATCCAATCAGAAACCCTGCTTAATCTGATTTCATGATTTAGCCGCGATACTATAGGAGAAGGATGCTGATGTGTCCCGGTAGACCGCCGCAGCCGATACCGTCCAACGTTTACGCAGTAAGTGGACCTCTTCCGTGCCGATTTTAACGAGAAACTGAGATACGCCAACTATGCCACCTAATTCCATTTTCAGTTGCATATACCGAGCGGATGCTACTTGAGATACACGAGGATCTTCTCCGGGGCGTACGCAATGCAAAACTATCGAGGACAGAGGCAGAACAGTTACCAAGACGCGAGAGCAGCTTATCACGAGGTTCATCCAATTCGTGGAACTCAAGGACACCTTCCTCCACCTAGATCGTATCCTCTCGGCGACTGTAAGTACTTCACGCTTCTACTTCATGTTACCGCGATTCTACTTCTGCGTACCTTCGGGTGTCAGCGTTAGGCGCCGCGTCTACCCTGAAGCGACGACGAGCCATTTGTTCTCGGTGTTCCATGGTTCTTGAGGAATATTTGCCGTTTCTCCAGGCTCCTCTGTGCTCTCGTTAGTCGCGATTAGACTGCGGATTTTTATGCAAAATAAAAGTTGTTCGGGTCAAGCGCAAGAAACAGAAGCAAAATGGATCTTTTATTTTTCCTTTATTCGTTTCAATCAGCTGGCATTAGTACATTAATATTCTTCAATTAAACCATAAAATCCGCAGTCCAGTGATGATAAATATCGTCGCTTGTGGTCCGCCTTCTCTTCTTCAGATTTCTGTACAATAATTCTTCAAAATGAGAATTTGTATAAGGATTCACAGTTTAACACCTTGACTGCCAAACTGGGGACCTCAAAAATTGCACGAACTTAAAGTCAGTTATTTAATGAAATAAAAATTGAAAAAAATTAAATGTATGATATTTAGTCCAACTTTCCAACTTTCTTGCATTTTACAGATCCTAATCAAATTTCGTGCAATGAATATATTAACATAAAAATTCACTTTAAAACCTGGACAAATAATTCCGTCACCCACATATGGGTGACACGGCAGTGAACGTGTTAATAATCACCAATGAGAGGTCGAAGATTAGGCTCGAAGATCACGATATTTTGTACTAAAGGGTCTGTGTAGACCAGTGTATTAGGCGAATGATTTTAATAGCATTCTTATTTATAAATGTATTACTCCTTTTCTTAATTTGAACCTTAAAAAATCTTACCTTCGTATCAGCCAATCCCACATTTGTATCGTGTAATAGATATTCGCGGGAGCATGATCAATAACAGGAATTCATGTTCGAAAATTGTAATGATCCTCACGTAAGGCCAGCACTAATTCCAGTAATCAATGTCTGATCGAGGAGCTCTATGTTAGCAGCTACGTCGAATAGTCATGATCAGTCGATCATTAGCTACGCAATTTGACCATGCGAAATCGCAATCAGTTTCCGATTGCGTAGTAGTTGTTTGATCTGGAAATTAGAGGCAACCAATTAGATGAATAGGAAGGCGCACATTAGCTAATTAGCTTAAATCGATTTCCTGACCTGACTGTATCCCACAAGTTTGAACCGATCTTGCGTGTGCTCTATCGCTTGCATATCTTGAACATCTTCAAAGAAAAGCCAAAATTTCAAGCTTAAAAATATCTTTGCATCATGTTGTCCTTACATTCGTTTTTTTGGAGTAATGTTTCCTTCGACCTATGATCAAATCTCGAAGGATTATTCAATATCTTAAAAATTGTTGATTTTACAGTCGTGTAAAAAATAGTGTCACCCTTTTCTCATTAAATTATAAGACTGGAACTAACAAACGGATGAAAATGAGTTTTTAGGAGCTTATTAAGATTGACGATCATTTCCTCAAGGTCATATACGTCGGTGCTTTCGTTTAAAAGGAACACGAGAGCACATGGGACAAAACAGTAGAATCCTATCGTCGTTACTTCGAAAAATGAAGGAAACAGAACATCAGAATGATCTGATTAATCAGATTGATGTATAACGTTAATGGACAACAATTAAGTAACATTATTAAATAATAAATTAGTAGTTCAGTAAAGTATGAAACATTTCAAAACAGCATAGAATATGTAGAAGAACTAGACATTTTTACGTTACAAAGTTGTAATTGTTTATCAAGTTGTGTTATGAACGATTATTTAAGGGTCTTACGTGAAAACCCATAAACGCAAAAAGGTATGGGTCTAGAACGACCCAGTATGAAGGGTTAGTTGCCTCACTACGTTTCCAATACTGCGAAACAAAATTGACGCCCATTTAGCAATTCGATAACAATGCGTTGATTGTTAAACGTATTGTCGAGTATATCGATTTTATTATTGCGTCATCGAAGTCCAAGTGTTAAACTTGGCAGCGAAAAGTTTCGAATTCAAGGAGACGTTGATTTTCTCGGAAGTGTGATGGAATTCTTCGGGGAAGGAAATCCTTTTTCGATTCCGTGGCAAATATCCGAATACACGGCGGCCGCAGTCCAGCGATAAGAATATAAAGCACGTCATAGAAGATAGGCGGTCTCAAGGATTAAAGATCGACCGATCCTTATGCAAAGTAACGCATATTTGCACCGTCGAGCGAGCTCCTGTCCCTGGAGCCCGATTGAACCATCTGCATTTTTCTGCCACAAACTGGGACAAGATGGTAACGAAGAAGCAGGGTCGAAAGGACGAGCGAAGACATGGTCGCTGGAGTCTCCGGAAATTTAACCAAAAAAAAAAAAGAAAAAAGAAAGGGCAGAGAAAATAATTTCTCCGGGGGTAGCGGACGTGATTTAGTGGGAGCCGGGATTAAAACAATTTTGTGTCGCCCACTCGAGATCGCGCGTTCGTTAAGACGCGAGTATCTTCGAGCAAAAAGTCTCAAAAGTGTTGGACTATCAAATTGTCGTGACACAATGAGCGATGCTTCATTTGAAAGTCGAATGGGGCCATTACTTTGTGACCTGCATCTTCCCCGGGGACACGTTTGCAAGTAAAACGGTTTCGCCATGAAACCTGTACGGAGTAAAAAAACGTCTCAACTTATTAGAGATAAAAGTCGGATGTGATCGTTCGTGTTTGAAATTTCCGGGAATGTTTACACGGTGTTTTTGCATCGCGTTTTACTATATTTTTTGTTACAATTTTCGAGATACGAAATGTTTAGTTGGACGTTGTTTTTCTCGGATTTGAAGCTGTTTTATCCGGCTCGGTCGATTTGATAAAATTTTGAAACACCGATATTTATACACCCGTATGTTTGTTTGTTTGCTCCAATATCACGCAAAAGTCAACATAGCAGAGTTTCAATAATTGCATTATAGGCACTTCACACGCGTGTAGATACTCGAACGAGTGATCGAAATGGCGCGACACTTAAGAAACAACCAGTACTATTGATTACGGAGACGTGTAACATTTTCTCAATGTTAACTTTATGTCTGGAATTATATATTCTTTAATCTCTAACTTTATTCTAAAAATACCAAGACTGTCCAAGTAACATCAAATCTATGCTAAAAGTGTACATATTATTAATATGATTAGATCGAATTTGTAAAAATTAAGCATACTTTGCTCATGGTACTGATATAATGAAAATGATACTTCAAAGTATCTCCAAGATATAAAAAGTTAATCTTTACTTCTTTCATTTCAGAAAAGAATTTAAGATAAATTGTGTTACTTCGAAATAAAGGAGACTAAACATTTGAAAAATATATTCCAGGATGTGGTAAATGAAATCTAATAAAGAATAGAACGGGAATAAAAATCTGTACGTCCTACATTCGTCCCGAAATATAACCTTCAATTAAATTTTCATTTATCCGCGCGCTTCGTTATCATTTTGAAAGAAAATCAGATTAAAAGCTAAAAATCCAAGAACTGAAGGACTTTTGTCATCCGTCTATTCTGAAGAAACTCGCTGCAAGCTTTCGCCGTGTTCCTCTAGTCAGCGGTCGATAGTGGAACGAGGATGAGAGATCGACACTTTAAAGAGTCCTTTGCTATTAGACAGATGAAAAGTGGCTGGTCGTAGAACATCTCTTGCGCTGGAATTACTAGAACTCTTGAAACGAAACGATTTAAAAATTTTATTTCGTATCTTCCACAATATGTTTAATTTTTTCGTGGTGAAACCTCTGCATCAAATCGACAGTCTGATAATGTTGACTATTCCGAAGATTCTAATCGTCTTTCAATCAAATCTTCGGAAATCGGAATTTTTAAAAGAAGAGATAAATTTTTACTTGGTGTCTGTTTCTGGCGACTGATGCAGAAAATGTTTATTTTGCAGAAAGACCACGTCATAAGCGACGGTCGGGAACAAAATTAAATGGACACTCTTTCAAAAATAACTTTTTTAAAACTGGACCAAACGATTTGAGCTTTTCTTTTGGGACGTTAGAAGAATTAGTATACTTGGTAACGTGTAAAAAAAAGTTTTTTTGAAATTGCTTAGATAACTTGCCGACAAAAGGCACAAATAAAAATGTTAAAAATCGTGACCTTTACTTCTTTCTTCGCAATTTCGTATTTTTCAATTAATTTCTCTTATACATTACCTAGTAAACTAACATCTTAAAAAAAATTTAAGTTGTTTGGGCTAATTTTTAAAAAGTTGTTAACGTTTAAAGGGAGTCCACTTAATTTTTTCTTTGACTGTAGATGATCGCGAGACGAAGGGTTGTAGGAAGCAGCGAAACAAAACTCGGAATTTGACAGTAGCGATAGGCGCGTTTGAACCGAGGCTGTGGTTTTCACGTGTCGCGTTATATAAAGGAGTACAATCGGCGAAACATTCGGTGCGCAATGGCTGGTTTGTTCTCTTTCATTTCGCAGCCACTTGCCCGCGTGTTGTCCGTCGTTATCCGATTTTCATCGGTTTCCCACGGTGAAATACTACGCGTGATTGAAACGGCGAACGGCTTCCGAAAAACACTTCACGTCGGCTGCTAAATATGTAGAACGCTCGACGCAGGTCGACGTCATTTTGTTTCGAATTTCACATGTAGAACTGCGATTATTCGATGTACAATTGATTTTCCTGAACGGCCAGCTACTTCAACTGGAAAATTCTTTAATTGTTTTACTTGGAATGACCCTGCACCAAATGTTAGATTGTTTCAAAAATTCTTTTCTGGGCGACACGTATCGAAAATCGAAGGAAGTTTAACGAATTAAAAAGTGTCACAAATTCTGTTACAAACATTCTGGGTTGGTTTTTGGTGTAGGAGTAATCGCGTTTAGTTTCGTGTAATTGTTCAAAGAAAGTTTTAATTCAGCCATCA
The DNA here is from genome assembly GCF_050948215.1 of Halictus rubicundus. Classification (NCBI taxonomy): domain Eukaryota; kingdom Metazoa; phylum Arthropoda; class Insecta; order Hymenoptera; family Halictidae; genus Halictus; species Halictus rubicundus. Next base: position 4,819,688 of record NC_135151.1, read on the forward strand.
AAGAGAAAATTAGAATTTCAGCAATTTATAATACATTTATATGTGGAAAATTATATTTCATTAAGTGGATGATGTTATCGTTCAAAAGTGTACAGGTTAAACACAAACATAAGTGAAAATTTTACTAAATTCCGCGAAACGACGAGTATACAACCTTTTTGTGCCGGATTGGTTTTTGAAAGCTGCATCTGGAATATCCGTTAATTTTTATCTCTATCAGAAAAACGCAATATTTCTTTTCAATGAAAAAAATTGCAGTACGTACTACAGCTGTGCTTGGGTCACAAAATTCCACTTTTTCAAGAGATTTCAATCGTTTCAAGAGAAATCTGTGATTTTTAACCGAAAATCTATCGTGTTTTATGAAAAGAACAAGAATTATAACACGAATTGCCGGAAACAATGTGAAACGATAATCATTGTATTGTATAATGTAATTTTTCGGTTCCGAAAAATAGCCGAAAAATGACAGTTATAGAATCGACATCCTCGTAACAGTTACAACATTATTTCAGTTCTTCATACTTAACTGTTTTCAATCCCTGAGCAAGCAGTGTAGAAAAGATAATTCTATGATGATTGAGTACATGTGACATTTGTCTATTTATAGCAAAAGGTTGTCGTCAATTAGTACTGCTATATAGTAGCAGCGACAAGCATAGAAATTAATTTCACAACCGACGTCAAACGGTTTAGCGCTATGTTTAGTTCCGACACGAGCCGTGACTGATGGCGGACCGATTAGGTTATCGGTTTCCGATCAAAGGGATTTTATTTATTACACCGTGCAGCCTGTAAACAAAATCTCCTCGGGCCTGTAATTTTTCAGAGCGGTGTCGCGTCGAGTTTACCTCGGAGCGACAGGCAACATCTCGTTTCTGGTTATCGACAACGCGACGCCGCCGCCGCCTAAGGCATGATTCAGGTAGCGACGTATGAATATACAATCAGACGATCAAGTGCAGCCCAGGCGGATTGAATAAGAAATTAAATTCCGTAAAAACGAGAGGTATGCAAATCGACGTTCACCGCGAAAACGGAGGGATCTTATTCGTTTCGGGATCCATCGTTGCGGTGCGGTGTTTCGCCCATGCGACGGTGTCCCGCGCCCTGTCCCCACCCTGTAATTTGAACTGTGTGTAATTACGAATTAACGCGCGTCGCATCGTTCAATTAACTCGCGGAGGTTTTGCTGAAATTGCCGGTGGCCTGAGAGCACGTTACTCGATCAACAATTTCGCAAGTAGCCTGCGGCCCGCCGAAACCGCAGCAAATCGGATTTCCCGATTCCTTCGTTACAATGGATACCGATACGAAAACTGCGATGTTTTATGCGTTCGCGGTAAATTACGGTGCTGCGAATGAATGCCGAATTACCGTAACGATATGCTCACTATGTCAAATGTAAATGTTCCGTCGCAACAGAACTGTCATCTTAAGCATGAATCGTTTCTTCATGCTATCGATAAACGAAAGGGTCTTACAGAGGGTCTTTGTTCGTAGCTCCTTTTATTTCAAAACATTCGTGATTTAGAGACGTAACCAAATAGCAACTTTGGCCCTCATCATCTCGAAGCTGTTTACAATCGGACCGACCGAACGATGTTTGTATACACAAGATGGGTCTGCAAAACCTTCGCGTTCTTTAGATACGGCCCAAGGATGTATATCCTTCGCTCGCGGCCACTAAGTACGGTCAGGCCATAAATTCATGACACGGCTCAAGGGTCTATGACAATCGACCTTTCGACAGCGTCGAATTACCAAAACACTCGGTTTTTCCCAAGTTATGCATCGCCCCACTCTTCCTTCCAACCAGGCTCTTAGCCTGAGCCTGTGGAAGGGAGTTTGAACAATTAAGGGCATGCTGATTGGAAAATGCAAGTTTTCCCTAACCAATCCGGAGAGCTTCCTTTCTCGTCGCAACGAGCGACACATACCTCTCCTACACCTAAGGCCAACCTCTCAGCCACGAGGAGCCTATAACCACCTAAGGCCAACCTCTCAGCCATGGGGAGCCTATGACCTCGAGTTAATTCTGAAAGGCGGTCGAGCTGCAAATACAGTTCATATACGATCTTCGGACGAGCAACACCACAGGTCTCATCCGAACCTTACAACTTCGCGTTGAGTCTGGAAGTCTAGCTTGCAATGAGTCCATACAAGATCTTGAACACGTGACACTTACAGTCAATTATACCGAGAGTCAAATCGCCTTGCACACGGCAAGGCGAATACAATACGGATCACTCGGATCCGCGCGCGTCTAAGGCAGGACCTGTCGGAATAGCCTTACTGACGAGTCCTCCGACAGGTTCGGGACGAAACGCGATTCCTTTCCTGTTCCAATCCAGTCTTCCGTATCCGTTGAAATAGTTGCCCAAGATTAAGTTGGCGGGCAACAAACGCGAAAGTACGTCGCGAACAGTAAACATTGGTAGGCTTTCTCTCAGTGTCGATCAATTTCTCAGTTTTTTTTTTTTTTTTTTTTTATTAAGCTATAAAACCCCACATGGGATTATTAGCAGCATGCACATGGCTGTGCATGCTAACTTTACATTACGTAGGTGGCTTATAACTAGGATTGAGACAATAGAATGAACGTTTTCGAATACAATAATAACACTAAGGATATAAACAGTGAGACTAAAGAAATGAATGTATGAGAAAGATCGAATTATTTGTTACTATTAAGCACAGTTTCCACGCCAATAAATATGTCAACATCCTCTAAATATTTTTGGAGTTTAACATTGCAAGTAGACATGCCTCTGCAATTCCAAAAGACAGCTTTGAGGTTAGTGTTAATGCGATAGCTCGAAATATTAATATTCATGAATAGTGTAGATAAGCTTAAGTTTTCTGTGGAGTGTGAGCAAGATCTTCGAGAGAGAGGGTCACATCGGAGTCGGTTCCAAGGTCTAGAGATGTATTAGAGATATCTTTTTCCTTATCTTCGGACCAGCTGTTGTTAAGTTCCAATTTCTTGATAATTCTAGAGGTTCTATTTTTAATAGATCTACTAGAGAGACTAGAGTAAGTTTCCCGAAGCATCTTCACAAGTTGAGATAGGTCGTCAGTGAAGGAGTGGGCCAGTTGAACAATGTTTGAATTACTCTTGGCTTTTGATAGAAATTCTTTGTATTGATCGTATCGTAAGATATATGTATCAGGATGTTGACTAAGAATATGCCTAATTGGATCCAAAGCTTGGTCCAATTCATCCATTGTCTTAGAGCTAACCATTTCACTAGAGATCTCAATTTTTTCTTTTTCTTAACTGGAACGACTGACCTTTTAGCTGAGATAGGATTTGAGAAGTTTGCATCAGCTAAGTCATTACCTGAAGTAATGTTAAAAAAAACAGTAGAGTGTACTTTTTTAGGTTTCTCCGAGATGCCGTGTGAAGTATTTGACGTTGTAGAGGAGAGAGGTCTTTTACTAAAACCTTTGGTTAATCCAAGATTTTTAGCTTCACCAGGATCAGGAAAGGTTTCTTGCAAGCCTTTTTGGTTGATTAATTGAGGACAGTTCATCGTGTCAACGTCAGGATCCCCTACACGAGTCAATAAGGAAGGAGCGTTATACCGTTGAATTGGATTATAGATAGAGGTCGGGCAGTGTTTAGCCACATGACCTTCCTTCTTACACAGGAAACAAGTTAGACTATCCGTTGAGATGAAAATCCAGTATGAAGTATCCTCGAAGTTAACTTGTATTTTCTCCGTAAGTTTGCTTACATCATCTGGATGGATGTAGATTTGTCGACGAAAACTGAGGATATGTGAGAAGCCTGGTTCACAGAGAATCCCACTCTGATGAAGGACATGGGTGAAACTGTTCTAATTCTCATTTGTTTAAAAGAGTCCAATATCACAGAATGTGGGATGCCAGGGCACACATTAGAAAGAGTAATGCGTTTAGATTTCATGATACAAGGTCTAACAGATACTAGACGGCCTTTAATATTTATACAGTCATTTTTTGACGTGATCTCGGCTACTAAGGATTTCTCAGATAAGTATATACATACTCTATTATTAGAGATTCTTGAGCCAAACCTTATATTGATAGGATTGATGACCTTTGCCACTGCAATTATGTATTCTTTGATGGTGATGTCATCATGTGCGTCTAGAACTATGGCATATTCTTTCGAAGGAAAACAAACTTTTTGCATTACACTGGCGTATGTAGCTACTGTGGCGCGTTCTTAACTTGCAGTACATTTTCTGTGATCATGATTTCTGTGGGAGAGATTCCTGTACACAGGAATATATCTCTCGACAATTAGAATTTAGGAATACAAACTCGCGATTCCAATCGCGACGAGCATCGGTATAAGGAAACACAACACTCACTGTATCCAATGACAGATCATAACACGCGTACCTCGTGGAACAAGACAGACGTCTTGACTCTTTGAACGTCAACACGCGACTGAGGGAGAGGAAGGAAATTTCTCAGTTAGTGAACATAAGATAGTCAATATGAAATTTTCATTCGAACAACAGTTACAGGTGCTTCTAATTTATGGAGAAAGTAAGAGAAACGCAATTGTGGCTCGAGATTTGTACGGTGAAAGATATCCAAATCGCATATGCCCTTCACACAAGATTTTTGAAAGATTGTGTAAAAAATTGAAAGAAACTGGAAGTCTGGCTGTTCGTAAGATGAATCGTGAAAAGCCTGTATGTAGTGACAAAGATAATGAAATTAATGTTGCTGCAATGGTACATCGTAATCCTCATATCAGTATACGTCAGATTCAACGCGAATCTAAAGTCAGCAAAAGTAGTGCACCACAAATTCTCACTCGTCACAAATATCATCCGCACCACGTTAGCCTTCACCAGAAATTACATGACATGGATTATGTAACTCGTGTTAGATTTTGTGGATGGGCTCGAGAGCAGCTACAAATCAATCCACTTTTTTTCTCTTTGATTGGACATTCGGATTCGAATATTCAAAGTCGGAATATCTTTAAAAAAGGTATTTTTGTAGTTTGGAAAGTGTTAAATCGAAAAGGGCCTGTCCGTGTTGCAAGTTACAGCAACAGAGACTACCGAGAATATTTATGTTTTATACGGAAGTAATGCTATTAGTGCAAGATAGGTTCAAGGGTACTTTTCTCGTTTCATGGATGATCATTTTGACACGAATGACGCGCCACGTTCACGTTCAATTTCGAGGCAAAATGGTCTGCGACCATGTAACATTCAATTGAGTACATTGGTGCTACATACAAAATCAACAGCCTTCATTAAACTAAAAAAAAAAGACAAACATACCTGACGCGGTTGTTTTTATTTCAATTTAACACTCTGCAGCTTTTGATCTTTTTATTCTTTTTTTTTTACCTCCGGAGTGCCACTGAAAGCTGTCACTCTAGAATAAAAAAAATATATTACTAAATTTGTATTTGATAGAAAGGCTAAAAATTAAGTGTGGTACATTTCTTTGGATATATATTATTTGAAAAATCTTGCTAAAAATGTGGGTAGCACGTTCTTGTTATTTTTATAAAGTAATGCAAAATAGTCATTTTTATTGCTCGGTAAACCTAGTGTTAAAGTAGCTCAAGTGCACCGGATTAAAATCGTCTTACATATTCTGTAGTTACATATTCTGGCAGTACAGGTAATTGCAGGCAAGTATAGTAATTGAATTCTTTCATTTGAATCACTGGATTTGTAGAGTTCTTTGAAAAATAGGCGATAAATACGTGTTACCGCAATCTGAAAATCATGGAAAACTCAGTGAATAGTGATCTGATGGAAGATTTGAGAAATCAGGTCGCTCGCCGAGAGATGGAAATTTCCCTAGCGGTACGCGGCAGTAAAACTTAATTTCATCCATTATTTAATTTCCGTTATTCGAATGACATCGGCAACTTGAATTGTTTAAATTGCTTAAACTATCCACAAACGGGCGTAATAAAGGCAACAAAGGGCTAAGAGATGATTCATTTTCAGAATATATACCAAATACTTTTCAATACACCAAACATATCACAAAATATCTTGAAATGTTCTAACTAAAAGAACTGGTTCTCACAAAATAACAAATAATCCTTCTCGTATGCTGTAAACTGTACTTCACTCTTCAAGTTCAGTTCTAATAAAGTTAACTCAATTAATAGTATAACACAATTCTATCGGTTGCAAAGTATTTACAAATACATTTATGGTGCCAAGCATTATTAAACAGTTAATAAATCCTTTAAGAATTCTGAAGTGACGAATGAACAAAGGGACGAAAAATTTGCTTTTAAATTAGAATACCAAAGGAAAATTTCTTACAAAATAGGAATGAGCGAGTACTATTGCCTTATAAAAATAAAAAGGTTTAATTTATTTAGATTTTCTGACTATTATAATATACGTATTATGTCGCCTAGAAGCATCTTTACAATTCCAATAATTGTAAAATAAAAAATCTTAGATGTCGCCTTCACGTAATTGAAACGTCGTTACAAAAATGTAGATTTGCACGACGATTCGCAGGCTAGTAATAAGTAGAAATGAGATTTAAAAAATGGGAAATTGTGTCTGATACTCGATGGCTGGTTGCTTGTAGGAGGTAAAAGGTCAAAGTGGCCAAAATTTCATTTTCGTTGCAGGAAAGGTGGAATGTCGTCGCTCCCGTCGGTAAGTAACGAAAATTCTCGTATGCGAAACGAAGTGGGAGTAAACCCGAAACAGGCGACACCGCCTGGATAATCCTTAACCTCGTTACGGGACTATTTCGTTGCAGTTTACGCAACGTTGACGGTCTCGTTCGTTCATACGGTCGTCTTTTAATGAAATTGCGAGATTAACGTCGATGCATGCCGCCTTCAGCACAGCTGCAACACACTAGAACGCAATATGTCGGTCCTTCTCATTTTTCGAAAGCCCCAATAGTCGGACGAGCTACCATGCTCAAGGTATTCGAGATTAAAAAGCCATATTTTAAGCTAACTTTCGATAATTTTATAACTGGGCTGTGGATTCGACACGCTTGCGACTACAATCAATAAACAAAATAGAAACCTGTGAAGACATTTCCTTGAATTTTGAGAATATTTTTCCTGACTTATTAAAATTATTGAAGGAAGAATCATACTGTTTCCTGCGGCTAACTTCGAAAATTTGTATTTTGCACGAAGATTTACAGTGTATTCATAACGAAAAACTACGAAAACATCTTTTACGGTAAAAAATTACGGTGTTATAAAACGAAAGGACAAAAAGAAGATCAAAATTAAGCTTTTGCAAATATTGTTAACCGTTTGTCGACGAAAAGTGACAAAATGTTAGAAATAATTTGTTCGGTGATAATGTTATCCTCAATCTTATTTTGTTTGGAAATATCATAGATTTTATTTTGAAAGTTCTGCACAGAAATGTATACAGCAATAAAATTATTTTGTTCAAAAGTTAAAAATGAAGTTCGTATGAAATAAAGGTGGCAGAAAATGGAGGTAAAATAATATTGGTTCGACATGTACATGAAAAATCATCAGTATTGAAATGTATATCTGGAATACTAAATGCGTCACACTTTTCCGATGTGCGATGGAAAACGTAAAAAGCAATTGGAAATATGAAAAAATCATAATGATCAAATTCGTGCAGATGTTGCAAAATAATTTGCGCGAAATTTACGAGCGAATGAATCGGAGATTGAAGTAACAGAATGAAATATAAATACCATAAAGCCGAGCTATTATATATGTTATTTTTGAACAAATGGAAATATTATCCGTACCGAGAACGAGTTTTTGAGAAAGTATAATTAAAGAGAGATAATGTACCAATTAAAAAGCGGATTAACGTTCAAATGGAAACGAATATTGCCCGCGGCCACTGAGATTTAATACTTTATTCACCTCTATGCACGAGAATACAGTGTGAATACGTAAACCTCTTTGTCTAAACATGAACATTTATACTATCTGTTTAATTATTGTGAAATTAATATATTCGTTAGCAGAATTGAATAATAATCGTTCGGCAGGCAGAAGAATATGTATTTCATTCTGTTTCATTAAATCTGCTTTTTTGGTATACACATGTTTTCGATTCGGCGAACTATGGTATCCTCATAGTTAATTATAACAATAGCTTGCTAACATTGGAGGAGTCAACTGTGAAAAATTAGTTCAGGTTTTATACTTTAAGAGACGTCGAAAAAATTAATTTAGAATTATTGGTTTCTTAAACGATAACATTACGGCTAGAATTTTATCTACAACTATGGAAAGTTATTTATGAGAGCATTTACAAAATTGTATGGTTAGTTCCTGTTATATAGAGTGCGAAGAATGGACCATTATATCTTCAAGTAGGTGAAAGAGATACAAAAGTGTTTGTGCAGAGAAATAATAATAGACTCTCTTATTTTCAAGGAAAATAATAGTTCTTATTTAGTTAATTTATGAATTTACTAAACTATTTGCAAAATATAAATGGAGCAATTACATTGTGCGTTTCTGTAATATTTTACAATACTCTTGTTATCTTATTGTAATTACGGAACCTGTTATGATAATTAATTTTCATATGCAAACACGAATTGATTGGAAATTAAATATAAATAACTTGGACAACTGTGGTATCGTATTTAATAACTTCATTGTAATTTAATTAGAAACGTAGTGATTGAGTGATAACGAATTGTATGGAAATTTTACTTATTATTGTTTAAGAATAAACTGGTTACATCTCTACAAAGTATATTTACACAAATTTTTATATATACATTCAACACGCTGTTCACGCATATTCGTTGCATGTTGATACGTTTCTGAAGCTTTTCACCAACTTCTCGACATTTTAATTGCTAGAATTACGATTAAGCTCGCCTTCTGCCTTCTGTTTAGAAAACGAAAAAAAAACGTGAGTTTATGAATGCAATTTATTATTTATTTTACAAATTATTAAGACTTTCGGCGTTCTCTGAGCTAATTAAGTCTTGTCAAAGACCGTAACATCTAATTATATTCCTTCATGCTTTTGCAAGGCAAAGTACTAAATCGCCACTGCACACATTGAAATGAAATATTGTGTAACATTAACAACAAATATTACCAAGAATATGTCTATTATCATGCCCAGAACATATTTGTTTCATACGAACATTCATTATTAAGCTTACACAAATGATCCGTAGAATAATAAATGCTGTCTTTAGAACCATCGAATTTCACTTAACTCGTATCAGAAGGAGTCAAAAATGTCTGAATTTTATAGAAATCAGCCGGCACATTGTCAGAACCACATTTCCATTTGTAAAATGGATATTTGAATTGCAGCCGATTCAAAGTAATTTCCGCAAGCGCATTTATTTCCGCTATTTACTCGCGAAAACCGTTACAGGAGTAGACGCGGGGCTTCATATCGTGCAGCATTATTAATTTATTGGAAAAAGCGTAATGACTTCATTCAACCCGGGGCACACAAAGTACATACATACACCAAACGTTCTGCAAACGCGCCTAACATTCGCCAACTAGAAATATTCGCTCTCGTACTAATATTCATCCGAGAACCTGTTAGTTCGCTGTTTCAGAAAAATATTGACGCGACATCTCGACTGCAAATAAATTGAATCGTACGAATTCAAGTTGCACAAAATTGTTAGACGTATAGAACTGGATATACAGGGTGTCTCCAAAAATGTCGTACAGCCGTTTAACCTCTTAACTTAAAAGCCCGATAATACTCGTGTATTACAATATAATACAATACACATTTTTACAAAATAATGGTTAAGTTAAGAGGTTAAGGGGCGGCTCCTGAGGTCATTCGAAGCGACATTTTCCTTTGCAAAAATGTCCACCACGGTCTAGTCATAAACGTTCCATTAGAATTCTATGCTTTTAGCAGTTAATCGAAATTATTAGCTATTTATATTAGGTTGAACATAAGGTCCAATTCTGATCTCAAAAAAATTGATTCAAAAACATGTAAAACTATAAGCCGACGCATGACGGTATGAATGGATTTCGTTATGGTTTTCATGAAACTGTCAAAAGCGTCTGCTTCTCAAAGCTTATTCAAGTAAGTTAATTATTCAACCTCGATAATCCCACAGGAGATTTTCTAATAAAAAAAAAAACGTATTGCTGCAGCTGTAGGGTACCTGATTATTAAAAATTCAGTGCAGTTAAATAATGAACACTCTTTCATGAAGGCGGTCCGTAAATCACAATAACGTGGTAATCAATTGATATTCGGCGAATTCTGTTTCGATGAAAACTCGCTCGGAGGCCTTTGTTGATATCCGGTCGGAAGCGTGTGCAAATGAAAGGAGCGGAATCGAGGTCATCGTTGAACTTTCAATGATGGAGGACGTTTCCGTGAAAAGTGTGCAAGTTGCAATGACATCGACCGGCGCGACTTTTTCCCCGGTGACTGGGGTTCGAACATGAAGCGCGGGAAGGTTCGAGTCGTCTTTTCCCGGAATAAGAGCAGATCCGAGAGAAAGTCGACGTCATGTTGAGCGTCGCGGAGCCCGGAAAGCTTGTTCTAACCTTTCAATCGATCCCGCCATTCGTCGTCGAAAGCATTTTCGCGTTGACTCTGGCCGTGCTGCTGGCTGCGCCTCTAATCCTTCAAGTTCAACAGTTTTTAGTAGGTCTTTCCACCCACACGTTAACACTCGACGGAGTTTCGAACGTTGAATTCCCCGGAAACCGAGCGAGCCCGACCGTAAATCGCACTTTACTTAAGAAAATTCTGGGCGCCGTTGTTTCTTGGTCAAATAAATTAATTTACCTTGACACCTACCGCAAAGAACATCACTTTCGAGCTGTACAGATTTGCAGAATTTTCCAGGAATTTGCATTCACTGTTACTAACCTTTTCACTTTTCTGTCAAAACTAGATAGATTTATTTTCAATCGCTCTATTTCACTAGAATACTTATAATTGGTTCAATGGAATTTCTAAAGTAGATTCTAGTATATTTATCGTGCAAGTACACCTTTTAAAGACCTAAGAAAAAAATAGTCTTTCTAACGGAACACACAAGTTCGAGCGAAATTTTTATAAAAACGCAAGACAGCCAAGTATTTCTGGTCCCTGTTTTTAAGTAAAACACAATAGCCCCTCGGTGCAATTAGCAACGCCAAAGAAATGCACAGCGAGCCTGCCTGGAGTTTATCATCGCAGATGGTTGTTCGCTGTTCTCGGCTTTATCGACCTCATAAGGGGGTGAAGCCCTCAAAAGAACGTCTCAATTCCGCGCCGTCAAGTCTCGAACATGCCAGGGAATTCAATTTAGAAATGAAGTCAGTTCGCGAGTGTCCCGGTGTACAAACATTCCGCCTACCGGTCGACGGACGATTTCGCCCAATCAACCGTCGCGTCGTGTCTCGTCTCGCCGTCCGTCGAATAAAATATCATAGCTGTATCCGGTACACAGAGGGATGCAACATTGCTAAATAAAAAATTCCGGCGTCGTTGTCTGCTCGCTCGCGGCACCGTCGAGTAACGCTATTTGTACACCCTGTTGGAATACCGAATGTTATCGCGGCTGGAGGACTCGCTCAACTCTGGGTCGAGACGCTTGCACAATTTTTCGGACGAATTTTTGGCACTTCTCGTAATTTGGTCATTAATGTGTATATATATATATATATAGGAAATTTTGTACAGAAAATTAAATTTACTAACATAATTAATAAATTGAACAAAAAATTAACAATTTTTATGAAAAAAAGTTATTTTTAAAAACTGACGAATTTACAAGAAAATTAAGAATAAATGAAACATATGTAAAATTAATAAGAAGAAACAAACAAATTATAATAGTAGTAAACAAAATTGACAAACTGAAGAGCCAAGGCTCCGTCGATTCGCGATAAGGTAGAGCGACCACGTTACCGACAAAAATAGCAATCACTCCTTTCAATTACTGTAATTGTAATTGAGGCTCACAATTACTTCTTGAAGCTAAGTAATTGCAATTACTTGTAATTGTAATTTAAATCTTAGCCATTAAAATTACATTGTAATTGCAGTAATTGAACAAAAAATTGAGTAATTGAACAAAAGTCAACCCCACCGGTTCGGACAATCGAGGTTCGGATAATTGACGCTCTACTGTAGGTTCCGATTAAAACAGTCACGAATAGACTGCGGATCCTTATGAAGAATAAACATTTTCTATATGAATTGCAAAAAGAAAAAAACAGTCACCAAGTCGAAATTTTGTTCATTTTTTAATAACTCCGATAAACTGAAAGTAGTGCATCGATATTCTTGAACTCTTTTAATATTTCCGCTCTTCCAATTCGGTCCCGACTGCGGACGCTTAAATGTGCGCTACCTGTGACAGCTTCCAAGCCCCGGGAGCCTGACAGCTCATCGAAAGAAGCATGGAACCGTGAGGAGTCACCCGGTGGTGATGCACTACCCTGTATCAGTGTTCGCTGATTCTGCATCTAGCTCGAACTCGGATCTGCATCTGGAGTCGGTCCGCAGGACGATTTCGACGCCCCTGTTGCAAGCCAGCGGCGACATCAGGAACCGCGGAAAACCTATAACTCAAAACACCTTGGCAGACAACATAACCAAAAGGGCGCCCGAAGCGAACCGAAAGGACATCCTCTTCAAGAGCTCATCCTCCTTCATTGCCACAAACTCACAGCTCCCTATCGTCGATATATCTGCCTTCGATTATGATGTATATCGCCACAAGCTCATAGAAGCCGCCCTCAGGAGACAGTACGATGATTATCAACCCCCCGGCGACGTTGTGCTGAATTCGATTAATCTGAATACTAACGACTCCACTGTGGCGATTCGTTTGGATGATCGGTATCATCACAGTGTCTTCGATTTCGTCGAGGAACACTACGACGCTACCAAAGGGGTTGGCAAGAACGAGCCTGAGTATCTGCATCCGCTCGATCATTTTTTGGTGAAGGGACCGCGGAGACCGGAGACCGCGGAGAAGGAGACCGAAACTAGGACTGCGGACGCGAGTCGCGAACCTGTTTGTCAGGACTGGAGGTCGTTGAAGGTTGCTTCGAACGATGATGGCGGTACGAAAAGGAGGCAACGCGACGCAGACTTAGGTACCTATGTACATACATGAGCACTTTAGTTCCTTTCTTGAAACTTGGTGAGAACTGATGTACGATGTTTACAGTAAAGTCTTGATCTAAGCGCAATCCTCGGGACCGTGCTCCGACATAGATCGTGTAGAGCTACTACTTTCTTGTGACCGCGCCGAACGTAGAAAAGGACAACGTGTGTAAACACTAAATACAGTCCAAATTCTATCGTGTTTAGTGTCATTTTAATCAGAAAAATTCCACAAATAGGTTCGTTGAAGTCCCATAAAAAAATTATGAAGAATAAAGAAGTTTTGTAATTGGATTAGTAGTGGTTCACACCGATATATCCGACCCGATATCGGATTACGGGCATATTTACACTTTTCATTGCTCGGCGACCGAGGCAACTCGAGTTTCTTGACCCCTCGCGGGGTATGCCCCCATTGGAGGGGATAGGCGAAGCGACTAAGATCGCGTAGCCCAGTTGTGCTTAGATCAAGGTTTCACTGTAGTAACAAACCTACTTGCGTTGGTCGAATGACAGGTTCCAGATTTTTTAATACTTGGATATGGTATTCTCGAAATAGCTTTTCCGAAACATTAAAATTCCGATTGGCACGATTTCGAAAATAGCGTTCAGCGGAATGACTTGAAATATCAATCGTGTATCATGAAAGATCCTTCTAATTAATTAAGGAACAAAAATGCGTAGTGGGTGTATCCTATATGATTTGCCACCACTACATACTTTAAACTTCATAACTGGCATTAGAAGAAATTGAATGACCTGTTATACTGTGACCTTGGAATGACCTTGACTTCAGCAATTTTAGTTTCATCAACAGAAACATTATCGTGGAAAACTATATTATTTCAATCAAAATACATATTCTGGTTCATGTGTATCCAGCGCTCGCGCTATTACAAGTTTCGTTATTGCAAGTTCCTGTTGTATTTAAGTTTAGTTTACATTCAGTAATTGTTTATATTTATCTTCCGAGCGTTCGCCGGTCTTCGGGAGATCTTGTCTGTAACTTGCGTTCAAACTTGATATTCACTTGATATTATTATTACCATTGGATTTGTTAATTAGTCTGATAGTTTGACCGTCAAGCTTAGTTTGAATATGTAATTTCTTTGCAGTAAACCAATTTTCTTGAAGACATAGTAAGTGTAACAACTCGCTGCATTAATTTTAATGTCGGCTACACGAGGTCTAAAATGCATACAGGGTGTTCGACTACAGATGGGAGAAAATTTAAGCGGTGATTCTCCATGACAATATAAGGCGAAAATCAAGAGTAAAAAAATTGCAATTTTGGCTTCATTTTTTAGTTATTACAAACTCAAAATCTGCCTAAAATGCGGCAACCGGACCAACGGAGGTGTAAGTTGCTTAAGCGTCATAAAGGCGTGTGACGTATCAAAGGAGGTCCTCGCTCGCGCCCAATGGTTAGGCTTTGACGTCACACACTTTAGCCAATAAGGTCGAAACTCGGCTAGAACCGAAAAGCCGTGTAGAATGACCCCAATAGGTCAGTTTACAATTTTTTTATTCTTTATTTTCGTCTTATATAGTCTTCAAGAACCACCCCTTATATACGAACACCCTGTATATAGTGTTATTAGAGAAAGGCGAGGTAATTTTTGGTTGGAACAAATATCTTTAATAATTTGTAGCACTCGTATATGTATCGTTCAGTTTGGTGGATATAATCAGAAATTTCTGAAGCAAGGCTTGAACACAATTGCGCCTATCTGCAAAGTAAAAATTGTTTGCATCAACTGCAAGAAACTGATGTTAAAAATGTCTTCCCTTCTTTAATAATTTCAATAAGCTGAAAACAACATATCAATATTCTTCAATCTTCAGTCTTATTCGCAACAATAACCCAAAATAAATGTTTGTTTACCCGAATTATTTTCGAAATCGTTCCGAGCGGACGTCCTCGATAAGCTTCCTTAATACGAAACAGTTCCTGTAGCGTCTTCCGTATGAAAATTCGCAAAATCGATCGAAAAATGTTGTTTCAATACCAAATTTTCTACGTACCGTAGACTATGTCACGAAAAGAGGTTCGAAGTCGTCGAATCCGAAACCATCCGGCTCTGCTGTTCCCTCGTCGCTGAAACACTCGGCGTATCCACGGTTCGCGGGCAAAAGAGGCGTCACGAGATTACAGCGGGCCACTTCGAGCACAGAATCGATCAGCATGAAGCGAGACACATTGTCGGAGTCGCCAAGACAGGAGAACAGACAGGACACGTTCTCCTCGATCGACGGTGTCGAGAGGGAATCGATCAACTGCACCACGATCAGCTCCATCGACTCCGAGAGCGTCCGCAGCGAGTCCAGCAAGCATCCCGATGATCATTCCGGTCACTCCCGTGATTCCTCGATAGCGTCCACGTGGACTGTGTCGGACCGTCAAGCTCAGCCTTGGCTAGCTGGTAACCAACGTGCACCATACAACAGAAGGAACGTCAATAAACTATCTCCAAGAACGCGCGAAACGATCGAAAAGGATAAAACAGCCTTGAAACAGCCAGGACACTTGATCAGGAATCAATCGAACAGCCACGCTGAACCTAGCAGATACGCTCAACCTAGAAGTAGGTCTCTAGCGAACAGAAACGCTCAGAAACAGACTTCGTTGACTGGAACGATTAAAGAATCGAAAGCTAACGAGCCGAGGAAGCTAGAGCCCATTCGAAGCGAAACCGACGAGACAAACGCGCGCGCTATGTTCTCGACGAATGATCCTTCGGTTAGGGGATTCGGGAACGATCGATCGGATTGTCCAAGTGATTCGATCACGAAAAATCCCACCGAAACGGTGGCTGGAGCTCAAGAACCCCAGTCAATAGGTTTCTTTGTTGACACGGTCCAGGAGCGTTCGGAACGTAGGTTTAGGCCAGCCCGACAGAACGGAGCGCGGATTGAGCACGGTAAAGCCGATAATTTCGGTCGGCGGAAATCGTCACCGGTACAGAACCAGAAATCCGTGAAACGTTCTCGCGACAAAGATCAGAGATCAAAAACTATTGCGCCGAATCCAAGGGCGGAGCTTTCGTCGGAATCGTTGCACGCCAAAGAACAATTCAACGAGAACGCCGCTGTGAACTCCAGCGGCAATGATCAAGAGAAGAAAGAGTGGACGAACGAGTCCGGCAAAATGTTCAAAGAGGCTGACAGGAATTTTCAAGGGGACCAACCGAGAACAAACGCGCGAGCGAAATCGAATTTGTGCGAGGGGAGACACGCTGGTGATCCGATTAGACGCAACGACGACAGGAACGAGAACGCCGGGAAACTGTCGGACGATTTCAATCTGAAGAAACTTGGCCCCGGAACGAGACAATTAGCTGCGACGACTGTCAAAAATCGTTTGCCTGTTAGTAAGAGATTAACGACGATATCGAGGGCTCCGCGACAAGATGGCGACTCGAAGATTGGCGCTGGGGTGCAAGATAGCGTCAGATCGATGCCAATTGGGTCTACTAAATCGCCATCGAGCGGGAGGAAAGTTTTGAAAATCGTTCAATCGGAAGATAACGAGGGCAATCGGTTGAGCAAGAATCAAAATGAAAATTTCAAACTCCCGAGCAGAGACACTAACGCTGGCATAGCTATGCAAGCAGGTTTGAAGAAGTATATCAAGAAGTTGAAACGCGTGTTGTCCGACCGCGGCAACCCTGACATCGACGAGCTGGTTTCCTTGAGCTTGACAGACGCCATTTTGCCAGAGATTGAGGCGACCTTGTCCTCCATCGAAGTCCAACAAGTGCAAACTGTGCTAAGTATGGCGGAGAAGAAGTCTGAGATGATGCAGAAGGGGTTACCTGTCGTCAGGGGCAATGTGACATGAATATCTATAGTATATATTTTGTTATAATTATTTTGGTGATATTATTTTAGAAAAATCAAATAAATCTTTGTAATGCAAGTTTAACTTTCGTGGATGTAGTTTAACATTGACGTATTTGTTAGGATCAAATATATTTCTAAGCACTAACACTCGAGGGTTAATTCTTTATTTGAATAAAAATGCTGCTGAAAAATTAAACGACAGTTATAACCTTGTTATAGAAAAATTAATCAAAGGAAAGCATATATCAATGACGTTCTTCTTTGAAGTCATGTTCAGTGTTTATTTCCCTCCGCAATTTAATTAAGCAGAAAATGAAGTATAAATACCAAAAAGTATTTGTCATTTGAACATTTTATAATATACGGTTCACTTTTTCGAAACTTCATCGCAGATTACCTTTCATATTATTAAATCGTTCGTTTCATTGCAGTTAGCATTGGAATATTTAACCTTCTGCTGCAGAATTCCAAAGAGGGTAAAAAAATGTAGACTAACAGATTCTGCAGCTGTTACTGTTTTAATTAAATCACTCCCCGCGTTATTTATGGTATTATATTCACAGCGCTGAAGTAATTTTTTATAAAATATTGCGTCGTCAGAAAAGCGCTGTTTTCGCTCATTCTTGTTTAATGAACCACGTTTTGATTTGTTAGTTTTATCGTCTGGAATATTTCCCTTTCACGAAGAATACCTGAATTGTTCGAATAATGTACAAAATATTTCTCACGAGCACACAAGGTAAAATTGTTGTTTTAATATTTATGTAAACGTACATTGGCCATGATTGCTTGCAATTAACTACGACTGCAAATTGACTCGTAAACATACATAACTATACATTTTCTCTTTATCTAAATAAAATGATTGCTTTCATTTATACGTTTCACGAGTTCACTGATCAAATAATATAAACAATATACCATTTCCATTGCGTAAAATAATAATAATCGATTATTTGTTGTTGTTTATAGTTCAACATTGGTGTCGACGAATCGTTTTCATTTCAAGCTAATTTCCTGTCTTTTAGATGTTTCTCAGTTTATAAAAACTGTGACATCTTTTCTGACAAGTAAAATTGTCACATGTAAAAAATTTCAGTGCTGACATTTTATATTGATCTAGTGAATTATTCTCTCTAATAAGAGTGGAATGTAGAACGGCATGTAATTCTGTGCCATTCATTTGTTGTCTCGATTCTCAATGAACCTCGACTCGTTATCAATTAAACGTATGAGTCTCGTTAAACGAATCGTATGTCCAGCGATTCCTTAGTGATTTATAAGATCTGTGTCGTGGACGGTCACGGTGTTGCAGATAGAGTCATTAATTAATGATGCACAGCAAGAAACTAGAACAACGTCGACAACGAGACCTAAACTGTACAAGGTGGCAAAGTGACTGTCCACAATGTCGACACCCCTTCCTGCTGAAAACGAAAAATCAGCATAGTACCTTATGCCATAATCTCATCCAGAGTTCACGTTTTTGCTTGAGGGATGCTTAGGGAGAATAATTGTAAAGTTGTGTGTGAGACTTTTTAAAATCAGAATTAAAATTCAAAACTTTATTGTAAAATGTCGAAAACAAGTCTAATGATTTCCGAGATAGTTTTTCTAAAAAGAAGATGTTAACAGAAATATGTTTTTAGTGGAGTAGAGAACATAAACCACAATTGAATCATGCCTTTTTGTGTGAATTCATTAATGGTGGAGTTCTAGCTCTCGTCCTTATAAAGATTGTTCCTTGTATAATTTGTCAGACGTTTCTTACATTTGCATTAATTCCAGCTACCGATTCAATTTGTTGTGCTGTGAAGTTTAAATTTGTAGCTTTCCTCGAAGTTGGCACACTCTTTACGGCCATTTTCCGTTATTTCCTACGTAATGACACCGTAACGAGTTCTCTTCAAGTGTGTAACACATCTATTTCACACAATTTCTTCCTTTAAGTCTTCAGTCGATTTTAGTTCGCTATCATTTTATTCATCTGTCCGAGACATTTAGCAAATGTATTAAATTGAATATGCAGTTATTAAATCAAACGTTAATCTAGTATTCTCGTTGGAAGTTGACTGAATGAACGACTACTTTCTGCTTCCTCAGAGACGTCACAAACTGACCATATGTTTTTACTGAATAATTTTGTCTGCATTTCGAAAATTCCAAAAATTCTTAAGTATAAATCATAGGTGCGTAGGTGAGATTTTTCTGACTAAAATGGGT
Source organism: Halictus rubicundus (assembly GCF_050948215.1). Lineage (NCBI taxonomy): Eukaryota > Metazoa > Arthropoda > Insecta > Hymenoptera > Halictidae > Halictus > Halictus rubicundus. The sequence continues at coordinate 4,838,836 of NC_135151.1, forward strand.
CCAAACATGACATAATTCGGAGCATATTCGTCTGCTCAATTCACTGAACTCATTCACGCTCATGTTCTACTAATTGGTTCGGATAATCGAGGTTCTACCGTGTCCTAATTTAAACAAGTAAATATAATCCAAGTTGTGTCGTGTTCGGTATCGTTTCAATCAGAAAATTGTCACGGATACGTTGAGTTGAAAGTTTTATCATTGTCTTAAGCAAGCAACAAACAATCAGGAAATAGTATCTGTACACGGTCTAAGTAACATTTCAGTCACGAAGGTTCACGGCTACGGAAAGTAAACGCTAACGTCCAAATACAAAGTTTATTCAGCATACTTCCTGCCATCTCCGCTATCCAGTAGCAAGGGATCACTATTAATTCCGAGGAATTATGTGCTTCGACTGCGGAGCGAATTGCCTTCGGAGTAATTGATACAACGAACCGATGACGATTAAGAGTGTACCGTACGCTGTGCTAATTCAAACGGTGTTGATTAATATTCGCGTGCATTCACGGAAGACGCGGAAGAGCCGGTTCATATTCCTGCGCCCGGGTGCAGCACGCAATTTCGCTTCAGATGGGATTTACGATGGAACATATTAGCGGTATTCGCGTTCCAAGATTTCTTGCTGTCGTTCTCAGACTTTCTGCCGGCTCGACGCAATTTCGCTTCGGTGACCAAAACGCGTTTTTCATCGATTAGACGTTTTCCACAGGCCGAAATTCTGCGTCGATCGTATGCAAATTGTAACGGGCCGGACTGCAAACGCAACGCGGCCGGAGCTTGCCCGAAACCGACGCCGAAGTGTGTTTCGGCGATTAGTTACACCAAACAAATTGTTGTTCTCGCTCGCGATCGATTTCCTCGTCGGTGTGCTCAACGGGAATAATTTCGTGATGCGCAGGTGGACCGGATTGCGAATACTCCGAGACGTTGAGCGGATGCGATCCACATAGGATACGAATGAAATATGAACTACGGAGCTTTTTTCGAGCTGCGTGACGAACCAAAAAAAAAAAAGTGTTTAACGAAAAAAAAAATTACTCGGTGCAGGATTCGATCCCAGGTCAAAAAATCCTCGACCGAAGAGCACACCGCCGGGACCGAAACTATTAGGGGTTATTCTCATACATTGAAATATAAAGCAAATAAAATATTTTATATTACATTTGTAAGTTTGTACATTATTTTTCCGAATATAAAAACGTTTAATATTACATACTACACCTACAAAAAGGGAAAGGGGCATCGAAAAAATTAATTTTGATTTTTTCAAAAAATTAAGAACAATGATTTGAACAATATCTCATTACAGAATTTTTATGAAACTGGTATCTCCGAAATTTCAATATGAAATATGCATTTTCTTCGAATATTTGGAGATTTCCAATTTTTTAAACACGTTCGCAACATCCGAAACATCTGAAGAAAATATATATTAATAATCACGATGAGACATAACTAATATATAGTAATAGAAACGTGGTACTCGGAACACTTCAATATAACCGACAATTTTATGCTTCCGGATTTTTTTAAGAATCGATTTTGCAAGCAAAATTCTGAAATAATTCTTAGGAAGAATCGGAAGCGATGTGACAATTCTTAATTATACTGTTGCTACTACTTGCCGCTGCATTCTCACTACATCAGCAAATGTTTCGAGTAACCAATTATTTCCGTCATGGGTTGCATAATGACGCTAATTGCGAACATTCTCGCGGAACGAATCGGTAACACGTGCTCGCGCCCGAGCATAACCGCATTTTATGGGTGATCTAAAATTCCTCGCTGTAAATAATCCGAACGATCCTTGGGCTAATAAAATATAAATTGTAACGCATGCGAACCGCTTTAATCTAGTTTCAAACAGTTAAGTGTGTCATGTTGATAAGCATTTTTTGCATATTCATTAGTTCAAATGGTACATATGAAAAATTGTTATTTTAGAAATCAATGTTTCTTATTCCGTTTTTATTTTTGTGTTTATCGGAATTCATCATTTTAGAATCAAATTAAATGTATTGTCGAGTGTTCAATTAACAGCATAACATTTTTACCGTATTACTTATTACTTTTTATTGTTTTGTTAACTTTAATGATACTGAACATAAAAATTTTTAAAAATCAAGATGGACAATTCGCATACATTTTATTCTACAAATTTAGATTAGGTTATCGAGGTTAAAGATTGAACAAAGTTAGTAATAAGGATGAGAAACATGTCTTTTTATATTGTTTTATTATTTCCGCTATTTCAAATGATCCCTCAGTCTGTTTATTTAATCCCGTATAGAGAACGTTCTTCAAAACATCTCAGATTTCATTCAACCAGCTAAAAGAAGATTCCGTAACTTTCTCCGCTCAGCTAACCCCAAAGCAACTATGAACTTCATAAATAATATAATCCGTCTTTAAAGCAGAAGGGAGTATCGCGGAAAGGAAATGAGCACAAAATGGATTACCTCTGTACAACATTCCGGCGCGTTAATCTATATTTTTGGAAAAGGTAAAATAATCTGCGCTGTGAAACTTACCTGCACCCCCGGCGATGTATATACTTCATCTCGTTCAATCCCATGTTACGGATATCTGTAATATGCAAATCCTACTGCGTAAATCGCGAATTACTAACCGCAGAATTTAATTTCGCAATATAATTAATGAAATCCGGAATGTATCAAAACACATTTCAGCGTCGCGGCGGCTTCATATTTTTGTTTACAATTTTTTACGAAGAGCTTTGCAATTCTTGTGCTATTCCGAATATAAAGTTGCAATTTATGCATCTTATCTACTTTTAATTTTGCCGTATAGTATTTATTTATCGTTAGGCGTAGTAGTAACATCTGTTTCACAACCTTTTCTACAAGAATTTATTACATTATTCAATTTTTATCGTTTGTCAATTTTTTTTACATCTTTCAATATCTTTTCTTCGTTTCAAACTTCTAGAATAGCTAACAAAATGTATATAAAACAATAACTACATTAGCGAACGAAATATTGAGTGCAAATAAAAGAGGCTTGTCGTAACTAATGTTTAACTCTCCGTATGATATGCTAGAGTCATTCGTGACCGTCAATTAGTACAATTCTATTCCGGTATAAGATGACGATATTTATTTCGAAATAAGAAAACCGCTTTTCCCCCTTCTTGCGATCGTCTTACATCGAAAGAAAACTATAGTGAAATATCGGCCTGGGTAATTTTCCAAAAAGTTACCTTCATTGATTTGCAAAACAGTTTTTGGATCGAGTCCTAACCAATAAATTCCGTAGAAGCGAAAATGAATCTTATTCTGTAAATTATGCGCGCATTTCGCGAGACGTTCGCTTTAATGGAAAAGTGTCGAAACGCAGTATCCTCGGCTTGATATATTTCACTATTTTATTTTATTTAAGAGCTACGCGAACGAGATTACGTGTTTTGTATTGAAAAAAAAAACGGAAGAAAAAAGAGCAGAACACCGGAGAGGATCGAAACACTCGTGGTATCTCGCGGGGATAAATCAGTCCGGCAAGGATTTAGGTATCTGTTTGAATTACGGACGACAATGATTAATCCGATATCGATCGACGTTTAATGATTTATGTTGGGAAAAAAAGCGAATCATCGTACACCGCGGCTGTTTCTTTCTGTCTGTGTAGATTCGGCGTTTGTTGATTTCGAGATGTCCGCCGGCTGTGATACAGGATCGCTTTTTGGTGTACCGTGTTACATTCAGCTTCGTGACGGGAATCTCGATAAACTATTGCGTGCGCATCGCAAACAGGTGTTACTTTCTGAGAAATTACCATTTCAACCTTTTCGAACCGCGTGCCAGGCTGGAAGACAATATCGACGAGTTTAAATAATTCGGACTGAAATAAATGGTATCAAATGATATGGAATAAATTACTTCGATGAATTATCGAGTCCGTCTTTTAATAAAATATACAGTAGAATCAGTTATGTTAAATTATTTCGAAATTAAATCTTATTTCGTAGAGTACTTCCCTAATTCGTCAAAATTAAACATGTGTGACGTGATCATAATTTTGCACTCTAGACAAAGCAAATCAAATTAATTTCAAGATTACAACACTGGACATAGTATTCAAGGAATTTAAGACTTTTCTGTAGTAATATTTTTAAAAATGTTATATTTCGTACAGTACATAGTTGCATTACAAAAATATTTGATTAAAATAAGGTGCCATTCTGAAGGATTGCATTTCCGAAAAAAATGTTATTCGTTCGTTAAGACTTGTATATTTTGGTCAAAATTACCTGTATTGCTTTTTAGTCTATATCCTGAAATGTGATGACCCAGACCAATTAGGCATAATATTCCATGTAATTCTATGTACTATATATCCCATAATTTTTCCATTAATTTAATACTTTAAAAACATGGTCGCTTCGTTTTACAGTGTCTAATTACCCTCGGTTAAAATTGATATCTCAAGAAACTTTCATCGCATTCTTCGAATGCATTATTCGCCTCAAAATTTACGGTTCCCTTTACACATATTTAAATTGATTTCATCTCTTTGTGTCAAGGGTGATGCAGTTAACGATGCAATGTGACATACATTAGCATCGGAGCATCTGGGAAAGTGTTCCAGTGGCTTGGCCTATGACGACAGGCATGACATTCTGTTCTATTTGTCGGTGACCGAGCGACATACTATATAATACGTCGCACACACAACTGTAGTTCGGCGAACGCCTGCGATCCATCAATAAAATTTCACGAAGTAATAATAAATTTCCACTGCATCAATTAGCAGAGTCAATACGGCCGAATTATTATTATTCCAAGTAATCTAAATATTTTCTTGTTGCATTTTGGTTAGTTTTAGTATGAAACAATCGTACATTCACCATTTTTGGAATGCTTAAATCATTAATTTATTACAAAATAGCATTAATAGTTGGTCCTCGTCGAAACAGTTAATCAACTTTCAGAATTTAAAAACGAATAGTTTGTAAAATAAAAACAAACTTAAAACTGTGTGGGAGAATCTTTGCTTTTTCTGTATAATTATTTCTCAAATAAGCAGATTCGTTTATTTTATTATGCTGCAACTGGGTCAAGCTATAAGCACGTAGCGCTGCATTTTATTGCTTCAGCTTTTCTCTTAATCCACATAATATTTCTCTGTCTATAATTTTCTTCATTATCCCGTTATCAACTTCTAAATCGTTTCTACAAATTATGAAATCCTGAAAATGTTTCTTTAATTCCTGCACCAATAGTAGTAATTGATATAAATTGTTTTTTTTTCTTCTTTATTACATTCAAAGGAGAAAAAATGTAAAATAAAAATGAAACAAAAATGCTTTCGTCAATTTTTATTCGTATAAAGCGGCTTACGTTTCCACACTGTATGAACAAAATTGTGCATTTCCATGAAAAACTCTTTGTCAAATTCTCATCTATAGGTCATCTATACCTCTGTAGGTTAGGCATTCATTTTTCGGAAAAAATTGGAAGAGGTGGCACATAAAATTACATCTCCCCTCCTTTTTACTTCAAAAATTGGAGAAAAAAAATTGTACATATTATAGGAATATTTCAAAGAACTAGGTTCAGTTTGTTGAATTCAATCCACGTAGCGTTCTAAATTAAAACCTTTGAATTAATAACGTTCAGCACTCTTCAAAGCAGCATAAACGTTCCAATTTGAGAATTTTTTCCTTCTCCTGTAAAGTTGAAAGCTCCTCGTTTCGTTTTTAACAAATGAAATTTATTGCGCAAAATCTTTGGAAAATTTACTGCAACGTTACTTTCCTGAAACGGAGAGGTGATTATTATTTCTGGGGTTATTAATAGCTGAAAATGTCTAACTTACTGTCAGAGTTTAATTAATTTCCTACAGTGCCTGTTTAAAGCCCGCATTGAGTGCTCCATTATCGTCCTGAAATTCCAATTCCTTTTGAAACAGAATGGAATCACAATTACTTTTCGCTTTGACCGTATTTATTAAGTGGAAATAAAGGTACGTAACAAATATGCGTAATATACAATAAAAATAGACCTATTTGTTAAATAAGTATAAAATATAGATAATAAAAATAAACATATTTGTGAACTTTAATAAACTTAAGAGACTTAATCCAAACATATTTATCAAATACGTATAACATATAGTGAAAATGAACATATTTATGAAATATGTATAAAATATAAGAGAAATAAACATATATAGAAAGAATACATATATATATTTATAAATATATATAGATATATATTAAATGGATAGCGTAGTTTTTTTTAGACAAGACGAACATTCAGTAAATGAATAATAAACAGCAGGTCTATATTTATATTACATTTATCGCATATTTCGATACAGAATGTTCCATTAAAATACAACTATAATAATACTTTGAGGAATACGGCAGGGGATAAATCTTGTTAACAGAATAAAATGTACACAGTTCGACGTCATTTATTTATTGATCAAATTAACTGTATTATGTTACAATATGTGATAGGAAAAGGTTTTATTAACAAAAACGAAATACTTAACATGAAATATTGTAATACAAAACTACGTACTTCAAATTACGAAATATTTGGTAAATGAGGATTTGTGTAAGTTTAAAATGTCGCGATCGATTCAAATAAAACATCACCAAATTAATCTCTACGTGTAAAAAGAACAGCTCGGCGTATCGAAATTATTCATCTACCAAGACGTGGTTACAAAAATGTCAGCAGGTGCGAGACAAAATTACAGAACACTGCCTAAGTGATGAACCACATTGAAAACTCAAAATGGCATAAATGGAGCATAAAAGATTGGACATTCCATGTAAGAAAACAAAGGGGACCTCTATATCTTCCCTACACTTCCACTTGCAAGATCCAATACCTACGATACTTGCATTTATATCATATTATGTAAATCCTTAAACCCTACAACTCCTGTAGGTAACATTTTCTTGTATCGTTTGAAATAACCAAGATATTCGAGTGGACAGAGTTCGTGGGACGCACTGTATAAAAATCCTGTATCAACGAAGACGCGGCTCGAGATACCGTCACCAATCGTGAGAAACAATCAGGCCTCGCTTTTCGTGCCTCTGCGTTCTGTCATCGTGCGGGATCCTAAAAACGCGGCGTAAACGGCCGCGGCTCGGCGCCATTAATCTAAACCGGAGGGAGAAGTCGATGTCACCGCGATTGTATTCGATCGGTTCCGGTTACAGGCGACTGTGCCTACGAACGACTGCCTGGCGACGATCTATATAGCTCCGAATAACCCGTTCGTTTGTTCGCAGATCGACACGCGAGACAGTACGAGCTGCAACAGCTGCGGGAGCAACGGCATCGTCAGGAGGAACTGGAGCAACAACAACAGCAGCAGGAACAGCAACAGCAACGTTCGCCGAGGACTGATCGCGTAGCAACGCCGACGACTCATTACAGCCGGGGCCATGTCTTGACTAGAATATTGCCGCGACGTAAATGTTGCACGTAAAGGATCGACCTAACCCAGGACCTCGGCTGTTCCCCGACGAGCCGCAATAACCGAAAGTAATTTAACTGTCGAAGAAAGGCTGGTCTGCGGCTCGCGCATAAATTATGTCAAGAGTTCCCTGCCTGTACGGGATGGCCTGGCGAAGGAGTTCGTTCCTCACTTTAATTAAGTCTAATTAAAGCCGATTCGATTTCGCGCTCGCGAGCCAGATGAAACGTTCCGATCAACGGGATTTGCGGAATCGAACAGCCCCGCGATATTTCTGCCGACGGATAGCGATCTTTGACTTTGAACCGTTTACGTGGGATCAGAGGAACCGGGAACTTTTGATTGATCGATTTGTTGCGTTGCGACACCGGCGTGCAAGTTGTTGATGCACCCATCGAATTAGAGTGACTTGTTTTAAAAGCGGACCGAACGAGTTCAGGTCGTCTGCGAGGCTGGGATTAGATCCCCGTCGATGACGGCCATTGCAAAAATTGCTTCTTATAACGTTTTTATGCAAGCATGGAAAAGAGATTCAGACTGCATGCCAAAAATTTCATCGAAATAGTGGAAGTTGCAGTTTTTCACGATTTTCTGCGAATCAGTGAGCACCAATCGTTGTTTAATCCCTTTATTTTGTATTTTGTGAAGAAACAAATGTTTCTAATGTCATATTGATTTCTCATTTTGCTTTTTTAACTATTACTAAAATGTCTTTTTCGATATCGCGTAGCAGGTTATATTTAAGAAATTTTAATAACAAATTTTACCAAGTTACATAACTTGCAATTTATTAAAACCATTGAGGTAGGAATCATGTTAGTTACCTGTTCTAATTACTGCGGGTTTTGTACCGATCTATCTTATTACATGGTATATTCCTGGCCAACTTCGACAAGTGAAACACTCGCTCAGAGTTTAATCAAAACAGCGAGAAGCTCGATATTTTCGTTCATTAACTTCCAATGATCTAAACTCAACCTTACTTCAGGAAACACGAAACCGTACGTTTTAGTAAACTACCGGGTGAAATGTAATATTCCTGTTTTCTTAATTTCAATATATTACTTGATATCACGACTACACTGCGGATTTTATGCATTTATGGCAGAAATGAATAGGTGAAATTTCAAACAGTAGAAAAAATTAATAGAGCCTGGGAATATTATTAAATAATGATCACTATTCAAATTCAATAACATTGCATTTCCGTTGGAATCATTTTTAGTAGAATTTGCTGACGGTTAATCGTCAAAGATCACTAGTCGAGAAATGTTTGACATAGTTCATGAATGATATGCTAATTAGACTGTACATTCATTAGGACTGCCACATATTAATCATCGAACAATCTATGCTTTTAGCAACTAAGTGGCAATCTTGGGCTAGTACAGACCTGCATTATTCTAGTTTTGTTTCTTTACTTCATTTATGGTCACGAATGTTTTTACAACATGTACAGAACTGGGTAAAATACTACAGTGAAGTATTGATCTAAGCCCAATCCTCGGGTCCGTGCTCTGACATAGATCGTGTAGGGTTACTATTTTTTTGGCGACCTCCAAAAAACCTTTGGCGTACTACATATCGTCAATTAAACCACTAAATATATTTCAAATTGTATCGTGCTTATTGTCATTTTAACCAGAAGTTTTTTACACTGCTTAGCGACCGAGGCAGCTCCAGCTTCTTGGCCCCTCGCGGGGTATGCCTCCCAGTGGAAGGGGTAGTCGAACCGACTAAGATCGTATAGCTCCGTTCGGCTTAGATCAAGACTTTACTGTACTTTAAAATAGAAAATGGAAATATTCGATTTTGTGAAAATTTCAGTGTACACTGTAATTAAAATATTCTGTATTCTTTTATGTATTCCATTATATCTAACATATTGAAATATTGTTCGTATTAATTTTACCCAGAACTGAATCGATTCCTAATCAGAACACAAATATTTGAATATAAAATGTACCGAGATACAGTCGAATATGAACAGAATAAAACGTGGGTCAGAGTAGACCCAGTTACGGTTACCGAAGCGTGAAACTGCCATTCAGCACTGCCTTTCGAGGTTCGGATAGGAGATTCGAATAGGAATTAATCGGGCAACATTCTTTTTGTAATATACATATACATATATACATACATGTATTTGATACATAAATTTTATACATTTATTGTAATGTCGTACGATGGTAAACAATTGTTAGTTTTGTTTTTTAACAATGATATGCGAGTGGCGTGGAGGAGGGTATTAATAAATAATAAACAAATGTTTACTTACGCTATGTCGGTCTTTTTCATTTATGAATTACGCTCCTTAACGATTAACACTACCTAAATCCTTATCGTAAAAACCCTCATCTCGTCGGTATCGTCGATCACGAAGCTATTTACTAGCGTAAACTTTCGGCAATTTTTCATAATTTTCTCTTCTATGTCTATTGTTCCTAATTGAAACGATCTCATTGCACGATTAAGCACAATTTGGTACAGTCGTGGGCGGAACATATAAATAAATAAGAATCCCAATAAGATGAAAAATATTTTCATCTTTTGAATCAGCAAAAAACTCGATTCCACTTCATTTCCGTTTCTGAGAAGCCATTTGGAAAAAATTTGAAAAAAAACTACTAAACTGTAAAGACATTAGAAGAATTTAGGAATATCATTTTGGAAAATTTCGATTTTCCATAAAGATACACAGTCTACTAATTACTATCCAGATAGAATACTAAACAGGGTGTAAAATCAGATCAAAATAATTAAAAGGATTTTCGTTTTCCTGGTACTTAAAGACTCGCCATGCTGAATGTTATATAAATAATTAAATAATAAGACGGTCACGATGTTCCTAGATTATGCATCGCTGAATGATTCACTCGAATATTAGCCTTCTATAGATATTAGGTTGAATTATTAATAGAATAATTGGCCAGCATTGGCTCTGAAGACGTTGACAGTATAAAACCTTCTGTTGTCAGCCAGTACGCTCCTTATACGTAACATGCTGGCAAATTGGCGAGCCCGTAGAGCAACGTATAATTTTCTTAAACTCTATTAGAGAGTAATGAAGAAGCTATCAACAGCAGAGCTTGACATGACCATTTTGAGAAACCAAAAAGTACTCTTCTACACACAGAATCCGGAATGCAGCAGCATTTGCATAATAAATTTCGCCATCGCGTTCCGCGAGCAAAAATGCTTTCATGTCCACGATTCGTTGGAAACTTTGCTAAAAAGTTATAACGCGAATTAGGGAAATTCATGAAACTGAAATCAAAAGTATTTTAAGGGCGCTTGGCGTTATTAACAGGAAACGCCCGTATATCAATAACCAAGACCCGGGGTATCCATTTTCTCAATATTGCAAGCATTGTTTATGGTTTCGTTGAAAAACTGCAGCACCACTTTCATAATAATTCTTTGGATAATTGTATATTTATTTTGCGATCGTAAGACGAAAATAGAAAAACAGTAATAAAACTAAAGAAAAATTCTATTTCGCATAAAGACCCACAGTCTAATTTTTAGTAATTTTTATCTTTGCTGCGACTAGAATAAATGACACGTTAAACGCACAGGATTCGTATAGCAATCGAGAAAGCGTCAGAGGATAGCGATCACGTAACACGGAGGGTACAATGCTAGTGTACATGCACACGAGGTTAAATCGAATGCGCTGCACTGTTTATATTTGTTTTGCGCGATATAGTCTTATGACTCGCTGTGTTCTGTCGCGGTGTTGGGAGCCTATTGTCTTGCGTGCAGCTTATTACGGATTCAGTACCTTTGCAACAACATTATTCGATAATGGTGGAATCTGTTGATGACAGAGGCACCGTCTAGAAACGTCGTGACGTTGAACAATATGCATTGTAATACAGAAATGCGAAAAGTGGAACATACATAATTCAGATAGACACGAATTGCATGACACAGTAAACATTTCGAAAACACATTGCAAATTCTACGGGGAACGATTGCTCAATTAACAAACACTATTAAAAGCAGGTATTTCCAAATTACAAAGACCACATTTAGTCAAGAGGCTTTATACAGGAAAACAAAACGTTTCAATTATGGAATTTTTCATCGAGAAAACAATTGAAGCACGATTGCATTTAAGAATTCTTTTCGATAAAATTACGTTTCATTGTTATTGCCATTGTAATATTGTTACAATTTTTGGCAGTCATGGTCGTGGAAGGAAGTTATAAATTCCAAGTTTTTTTATAAGTAACAGTGATTTGTATTGAAAATTGTAATGTTTAGTCTAGAATAAATCTGTCATTTATAAAATGATTGAAAAGTATTCTAGTGCGAGTAACGACTAATAATTGCACACAATTGATTCATTTCCACTTGCTTTGTCTGAATGTTTTAATTTAAAATTAAATAAAATCCCATTTTGGCGCACTCGAATTCACAATAATGTACGGTTTCAATTTTTTCACTGGACATAATTGTGCTTTTCAATTTTGACTATGACAGTTACGATTTGCTCATTCGATTGGATTTAATTGGGACATTATCATGCACATGACATGCTTTAATATTACTATTACATGCTACAGTAAAGTCTTTATCTTAGCCCAATCCTCGGGTCCGTGCTGTGACATAGATCGTGTAAGGCTACTATTTTCTTCCACTAAATACAGTTCAAATTATACCGTGTTTAGTGTTAGTTTAATCAGAAAAATGCCAAAAATAAGTTGCTAAAAATCCCATAAAAAAATATTGAAAAATAAAGAAGTTTTGTAATTGGAAAAGTTCGGTGAGCTTTATGGCCCCTCATGGGGTATGTCTCCCGGTGGAGGGGATAGGCGACTGACTAAGATCGTGTAGCTCCGCTCGGCTTAGATCAAGACTTTACTGTATAACATTATATTTCAAAATATTTACGATATCGTGTAATTTGTATCAAATTCAATTAAAAATATACCGTTCGATTATTTTGCTGAGATTGTGCATACCAATTTAAAACAATACTCGACGTACAAATTTGCAAAACTGGAAATGGATAAATTATTATCCACATAAAGGTTCACGAGTAACGGATAAATGTTTGAAACACTTTTTACCTATTCTTTATTACATCGAGACCAGAATGCGAACGATGCAATGAGACACAATTTAAACGAATAAAGGTCGTGAAACTTTTACACGCTATCCTTAATAGTCATAGTTTATTCGAATAAAATGTTAATCGCCGCTGTATGAAAATAAATCTTCCACCAACCTGTTCCTTGATCATTTGTAATCTAATAATGATTAACACAGTTGACGAGGCTTCGTAATCATCGATACTGTTAATGACGGACGCAAAAGAAACATTGTTCGGCTGGTTTCCTTTTCGCTTTATTCCCTTAAAAATTACAACTTCGAACACGACAACGCTTATTCGGTACAATTGAAGGTATCACAAACTTTTGGTGATCTCTAATTATATTTCCCACATATTGTCCCTATACTTATTAAACGGTTCATCGATAATTAGCGTTTTAATCCGCACTCCGACAGAGACTCCATTCGATTTTGCATTGGTTGAACCCTTGAATCGCATCATCTTTGGTTCGCTCATATTATCAAGGGAAATACCGTATTTAAACATTCAAGGATATTATTTTAGTCGTGTCCCATAATCTGTGAATTTTGTGAAATAATGCATGGAACAGAACATTTTACTATGAAGATCGTTAATTTGATTGGAACATATTAACTCGTACATTCATTTTTCCAAAAGATCAAAACTAACAGATGTGTTTAAATTCCACTTGATAATTTCGAGTGATACGTTAATTGAGTGTTTAATTATCACCGAAGAATTGAATTGTGAATTCTGATTTAAGTGAACGATTTTCTAAGGTGGTTCGTTGACACATATGTATATGTATTTAATATAATTAATCAGTTCTATTCATTCTTGTTTCATGAAGATTATGAACTATGGTTCCTCCCGTTATCCATCTCAGATTTAATTGCTTCGTTATTAATAGACGGTCTTGTTTCATTCTCTTATTTTCGATTCTAGCACACTATGTTGGTAGAATTACTTATTGATCGACTTTGATTTTTTTTAATGAAGTCTGATTTTATGACATATTTTTCGGATAGTACAATTATTATTAATTACGCCAACCCGTTAATGTCAATCTAAAATCGCTTTGATGTATTGGTCTCGGGAGACTTTGACGCTATCGCGTGAAACATGATAGATTCTCAATAAATTAATTGTAACTGCTTCGAACAACTACTGTAGAAACAAATTATATATGAAATAAAGGAGAGCAAATGTTGAAATGTACCGACAAGTGATTCGACATTATTTTATACTTGATAAAATAATTAATAAAATACCGTGTAATAAAATACCAATTATTTTAATTAAAACAATTGAATTGATAAAATCGGTTTTGCTATACAATTTATGCAAATATTTTTCGCAGAGTTCGATCGTTGGAAGGATTGAATAAATAAATAATCAAAACGGATAAAAGCTCATTAGATGTTAAATATCAATGGCTTTATACATTTATTACGAGCATGTCTATAATCAATTTATTAACAACCTGAAACGTGTTTGACGATCGACATACATATTGTATGGACAAATTTTTCACTTAGGACATCAGTTTTTCATGGACTACACAGCTGATTAGGATTATTATTAAAATCCTCGTTAATAAAATATCACCGAGAATTGAATCTTACGTTCTTAATCAATTATTTTTATTGAAAATTGCTATAAATCGATCCAATGAATGTAATATCCGCCGTAAATTTTGCGCTTAAAATAAACATTTAATATGAATTGTAATTTATATTAATGCTTGTTTATTATAGTTACGTAATTGTGGATTATGAACTGCAGTTTCGAATGTTCCCGCTGGTATCTGAAACTTTAATTGTAAATGTGACCACATTAAATTTATCTTTACAGACTTAATTTTCCCCAATTATTAATGGCAACGATCTTTATTTCACACACGAATACTAGGAACATTTTCTGCGAAAAGCAATTGTTAAATAAAATCTCACTCTTTGTAATGTTTTCCAGTTCAATGGCTAAAATATTGTTTACAGCATACGTCAAAAACAACTAAATGAAGCGAGAATAAATAACAAAGAGACAGTATTCCAAGTGATGTTCAATCAGAGTACTAAAGATCTATCAATTTATTATTTCATTTTCGTGATTCCATTTCAACCTTGCAAATAAAATGCACTGTATGTAAAAATCGATTAAATTAATGGTCGAAGTACCGTGAGATCGAGCATAACTTTCCACTGGGAAAGTTGAGTATGGTGCATCAAAAACTTGATATTTTTCATTACTAAAAAACCGTTGTAATCAACATTGTTTCAATCAGAAATGCGTTATCACAATGTTCATAAATAGAACGTACGTAATGCTGCGTACGCGAAAGAAAATATTGTCATTAAAAACCGTACCTACGGATTTATAAACGACAAATATTCGTTCTTTCGAGAGCCTTACATAAAGGAGAAGATATAAATACATTGTATAATTAGAGAGGCAACAAATAATATACGCGAGCCGTCGGTTCTGTTTATCAAAGTGAATAAAATCCCTCTTACATTCAAGCCATTTGCGCAGTAAATATTTGTAGTACAGCAAAGTTTCGATCTAACAAGCCTAATCCTCGGGTCCGTGCTGTGACATAGATCGTGTAGGGCTACTAATACTACATACCGCCAATTAAACCACTAAACGCAGTTCAAATTATAACGTGTTTAGTGTCATTTTAATCATAAAAATGCCACGAATAAGTTGGTGAAAGTCCCATAAAAAAAAATAATGAACAATAAAAAATTTTCGGCAGTGTTGGAATTATACAACCGATCATTTGAACGTCATTCGGTATGCAATAATAATAAGTTACAAATTGTATTCACTATTAAATTATACTATTAATTCCTACTTATGCCAGGACCATGAATGACACGATCAAACAATAATCACCAGCACGTATCAATTAACCCTGCGACGGCAGAACCCGTGTCACCTTTGACCCATAGTATTAAAATTGTCATTTTCGATTTCTTGCGATCGAGTCGAATGAGCAAAAACAAAAGAAAGATTAACGAGTTTACCAAACAGTAGTGTACCTACAGAAATACGTTTAAAAAAATCGTTAAACAAACCTGTGGATGGTCCTAAGCAATTATACAGGATGAGTCATTTAATCCTACCACCTATATTTCCTTATCAATTATATAATTAATTTAATTATTTTTCTGTTATACAAAATAATGTTTCAATAATGCAAAACGATTTCCATTTGAAACATCAATATGTGAATAAATTTCAACTTGCTATGTTACATTAATATTAATACCGACGTGCTTATAAATGATTCACTTCGTATAATTCAGCATGGTCACCTCATGACCCCAATATTAATGCGACCTTTATAAATAAACAATGTTGAAATGAAAATGAGCAAATTTCATTTGTTTCGTTGGTACAGTGAACGCGTTGATTGCGAACTCAGCAACCACAAAAATTGAGTAAATTCAAAGCAATTTACGTAATAAAACAAAAACTGAGACATAAAACATTAAACTACGATGTGTTCATCATAATTTCTTTTCCACTCCTCTTACATTTCATCGAAAGAGAATTTAGTAGGGTGAGAGACCCAATTACTATGCGGGTACCAATTACTGTGCCTATATTAATTATTACTATGCCTACATTAAAAAAAGGAGAGATATATAACATATTAACCGATTTTAATGAAAAAAGTTTAATATCTCTTTTTTAATATTCATTATGCTTTAAAAATAAGTATAATTAATAAAGGCACAGTAATTAGTACCCGCACAGTAATTGGGTCTCTTACCCTATTACTTGATCTACAGTTAGTGTTAAACCACTCAACCGCGCGCAGTTGCGAGAAAGGTCCGCCGCTCGAGGGTTAAAAAGCGATACAATAGTTGCTAATTGACACCGTTTTCGATAAAAGCACAATGTGAAGCACAATTTACAACATGCCCGCCATTATCTTGAACGACTCTACAATTTGTGCCTTCCGAACGGCAAGAAGTGCCACTCGGAGAATCGTCGAATGTAAATTCCTGATAATTCCCAAAACAGCTTGAATTTAAGAGGGTCTGCGAATAGAAAGATGAACTGTGAGCAATTAAAGCAACTCGGCGAGAGGAGGGGAGGGGAGGTGTGGAGGTGGGTTCGGGCCTAATTGGTAAAGCTCGGAGGTTATACCCGGGAAAGTTAACTTAAAACGTAAATCGCAAGGGAATTAAAGAGCCGCGCGTCCGCAGTAATTGTAGCACGGTTGTCGGGCTCGCAAAATAGGTATACCGAGTGTCGCGCACACTTTGATGTTCCACGCGGACTTTGTAATTTCCATAAATTCGTTCGTTTCGATCCGGATACCGGATCCGCCCTTTACACGATCGCGGACAGGATTAAAACTATCGTTGTTCCGGTTGACAGGCGGAACGCGAGCAACGCGGGCCCGGCGAACCGTTCAATTTCGAAATTAATCGCGTGCAGTTTCGTTAACCCGTCGGACATCGCGGGCCAAAATTTCCGGGCGTATCGATCGACGGTAACGGCCCGTGGACTCGATTGCGAATCCGACACGTCCGACGAATTCGCGACCGTCGTTCTGGTAAAAATGACACCCGACCGCGGCGGGGGACGGGGGAAAAAATCGACGCGACGCACACCGACAGCCGCGTCCCCGCAAACATGCAAATGGGGACGCCCTTCCGATAATCTAGTCGGTCCGATCTACAAATGACAACACGACGCCCGCCGTCGCCGAATTTGCATAAAAATTCACGGCTATATTTTGCCCCTAGTATTTACACGCGACGTCGGCGAAACACCCGAGACCCGCTCCGCCGTTCAATTTGTCCTTTGGCGGCAATTAAAAATGGCGGTAAATGCGAGCAACGCGAACCATCTCGATGAAACGGTTTCGAACTCGGCTGGTAATCGTTAGATTGCGGATCTTTATGCGAAATAAAAATTTGTTCGGTAACTAATTGCGAGAAACAGGAGCTACAGAAATATTTCTTTTATTTTTTCACCTCTTAACCATGGCGGGATTAAATGCGGAGTAGGCAGCACGGATATTACTATCGAAATGGGTGTTAACATTTTAATACATTTTCATCGAGAAAATTTGAATAATATAATATGAACAAGTATTTTAATGGTTAATCGTTCAAGCACAGGATAAACAAGTATGCCGCTATAGTTGCGTATCGTATTATAGCTAAGAGGTTAATCAGTTTCATGGTTTTTAATTTTACTGTTACTGAAATTATAAAAACGTTTCCGCGAGGAACTAAAGATCGTGCTGTAATAAAGATCGTACAAAATCTAAATAAATTCAGTTATGTAATTTTTTTACGGTAAAACACTTCGGTTACTTTTCAAGCTTTGCGAGTGTTAGTGATAGTGATTTTGATCAGTTGGAAATAGTGCATTTAAAATACTTTAATGTTTGTAATTTTTTATACGAGTTCATAAAATCCGGAGTTAAATTACACATACACTTTTTTCAAACGCTTGTTGCGCCTCAAAATAAAGAATATATTATTTAGATAACCTACTGGAACCAATTTGAATAATCTCTTTAAAACGGTTAAAAATATTTATCCCTTATCTCATCGATCACCAGCGACCGACGCCACCGCAATTTTGATAATATTGGGTCAGTTTGACCCAAAATTAATTTGTACATGTCTGATTATGATAAAACGAAAATAATCCTGAAAATAATTAAATTATCATAATCAAATAATCCCATCGGTCGCGTCCGTAACGAACCAAAGTACAACTGAATGTACAACTGAATCATTTCCTACAAGCGCTGATCAAAAATTGTCTTAATTGTTTACTGGCTATATCAATTCAGGTATCTATTGGTATTAATACAATTATTTTTGTAATTTATTTCGAACAAGGCGAATATTAAATTACTTTATGAAAATCAAATTGGAAGAGATAGGAGACGTACAATTATACAAATATTATCAATTACGAACGGAATTTGTTGAAAGCGTACAGGCAAATGCAACAATAAACGCAGTTTATACTACGGTTGATATTAAATTACCAATGTTGAAGTAATCGAATAAAATCTAAATTAAAATCGCTTAAAAGTTGTGTTGACTGAAAATGGCGGGCCAACTCGACTCTCTCTCTCTCTCTCTTTTTCTCTTTCTCTCTCCCACTCTGGTAACAGATAGCTTCGTTCCATGTATAATACTGATATGTAAGGTGGCCATTTCGAACAGTTCCGAAGGTGAGTGGACACCAACATCTGGCGCACAAAGCCTGCTATAACAATTGCGAAATCAGGTCGAATCGAAAATAATCTGTAATTTATTTCCCTTTAATCGTTTTCAACGAGGGTATCGATTACTGAAGCGGGTCTTGCGTATCGGGGAACACTCTGTAGATCGTCCTACGTTCGAATTGCCATTGGCAGTTTTCCCTTTACGTTTCGCTCGGCGACGCAAGTGCGACGACCACGTACGATCGTTGAAACATGCGATTTCATAGAATGTTTGCGTACTTTCGCCGGAAATTCCTAGTTCTCCGCGAGCATGTCGATCGTGCACACGGTAACGCTCAAGTCTCCACGTCGAATCCGAGATAAATTCGCGTCGCTGTAGGGTACAGCGAGGAAAGGCGGGACGAAAACACCTGGATCACGGGACTGTGAAAAATCAGCCGTGGAGAAGTTCAACAAAACCTGCCGAATGGTAGCCGCCGAGTACATTATGTGCGCACGTACTCTGGATAATAGATATTCGGTTTTATCGAGGGAAATCGAACGGAAGTTGACGCTTCTCGCCTTTACGGATGAGGTTTCACGGGGAAAGATTTTGCGTCGATAGAAACAATAGAGCGACATGTCCAGTGAATGAACACAATTCGTATTATAGTCCCTCGGGGATGACGCACGGTGGGTCATTTGTCCCGAAGAGATGGCCAAGAGTTGAAATTTTTATCATCAAAATGTTAGAATTGTATTCTGGAATGTAATATCGTAACGATGACACTCGGGAAACGAAGTAACGATTTGCGAATACTAATTTCAACAGATATGCAGCCTAAGTGTTCCTTCACTGGACAAATTACCATATTTTCCGTGTGAAACGACTGTCATCTAGCACAGTGTTTTAAATGTTAGAACTTTCAATTACATGTTTGAACGTATCGATAATAACATCGGTCGCTTATTGGCTGGGCTGTACGTAAAAGAATCTCGATAATTTTCTTTGAAATAATAAGTCCAGGAGAAGATGTTGCATCGTATCGATCCTAAAAATTAGTCGAATTATGAATGAAATTGCTGTCGCTTTTGACCAATTTCTGGAGGAATTCTCAACTGTCGATTTTAGAAAGACAATTGAAAAATTGCCGGTAAGTAACTTGTATTCGAGCGTGTAGCCAAGCAAAGAGCCGATAGTTAAAAATCGCTTGTTAAAATAACGCAATAAAAACAGCAAAACCATAATATCTCGAAATTGCAGATAGCACTACAAATAGTAGATTGACGTGTCAAGATCAACCCCTTAATGCTCGTGTCTAAAATTTTCTAAAAATTACCAATATTATAAACATTTTTCGATTAAAACAAAAATTGTTTCCAATGGAACATAAAAGCTTTCACTGCGAGGAACGAACAATGTCCTTTTGACGAACAAGCAGAAACAAATGTCTGGAGTGGAGACAAGTTCGGAAATGAATTTAAAGCTGTGCAAAATACATAATTAATAGTTTCATCATTAAGGGGTTAAAGACGACGGTTTCCTCTCGGCTCATCCATCATCGAAAGCATTTGAGCATCAATGATCATGCGCCCGCGTGTCTCGGTAAAATATTTCGTCCGCGTTTAACATTTCGGATACTGCGAAATCCATTGCGCACACATTCAAGTGTGACCGTACGTTTCCATTTATATTACCTTATCATTATTTCACCGTCTCGCTAGCATAGTCCCCGATCTCCCCATTTACCTGGATTTCCTTTTCTTCGGCGATTCTTTCGTCTCTCTCTCGTTCGCCTACTCACGCTCAGCTGATCGCGCTCGCTGCGATTCACTCCTGACGGAGCACCACGGTGAAAACGCACTTGCTCGACCAACCAGCTTCGTCGTTCGCTTCGTACTCTATCCTGTGCCCGCCGATGTCGAAACGTCGTCCAGGACTCTGAAACATTGAAGGGAAACGTGCTCGACGAATGAAACAGTTCGATTTTACAAAGGCGTCGTCGATTCCACGCAAATAAATCAGTAAAGGGAGAGAATGTCTGACACGGCGGGCGTTCGCCACTGTTATTTTATTTGACAACCTGTTCATCTTCAAGTTTCTTCTCAGGAAACTCTTTCCAACGTATTCCTGACAATTTTCTGATTGAAACGACACCAAGCACGACAGCATTCGGATCGCATTTACTTGTTTAATCCAGGATATTGTAAAACCTCCATTATCCGAATCAATCAGATAATAGAACAGCTACCTTGTGACAATATTAGGTTATATCTTTACTGTTTTGATTTCTTCAAATTGGATTGTTTACATGAAATACGTACAGTAAAGTCTTGACCTAAACCCAATCCTCGGGGCCATGCTATGACATAGATCGTGTAGAAGCCGCACTACACACCGTCAATTAAACCACTAAATACAGTTCGAATTGTATCATGTTTAGTGTCATTTTAATCAGAAAAATGCCACAAATAAGTTGGTGATAGTTCTATGAAAAAGGAATGAAAAATAAAGAAATTTTGTAATTGGATTAGTAATGGTTCGCACCGATGTACCCGACTCGGTGTCGGATTAGGTGACATGAACCTCGAGCTTCTTGGCTCGGGGTATACCCCCAGTGGAGGGGATAAGCGAACTGACTAAGATCGTGTAGCTCCGTTCGGCTTAGATCAAGACTACTGTATTTAGACAATTAACACTTTAGATTAGTTCGGATAATCGAGGTTTCACTAACTCGTCAATATAGAACACCCAAATTTAAGAGTTTAACAAAATTAAAATTTTAACAAATTCATACATAACTCGATTACAGTAGGTTTATTAAGAAAAGAAATGAGTTTATCAGAATATTAATATTTTTCGTGATATTCTCCCATGCATTTGTCACAACTACGAAAACAACAAACAACAATTCACGCTGACATGGCGGCCTGTTTACATGCACCGAATTGCACTTTTAAGCAAACTATAAATATTGGTTACAAGCTGTATAAATATCGCGCATGTAGGTGGACATGCAGGTATAGATTACTCTATATATGGTGCACCGTGTGTTTCAAAATACGTGTTATTTTAGGGAGCAACCATTACAGCATTCTCTTCCATAATCACGCTTTGCCAATCTCATTATAATCATACCATCATCCTCGCCATAACATAGGGTTAGCCGACAGTGATTGGGCTTTGCTTCAGAATTACCGACACCGAAGAAGATCATGGTAATTGAGTATGCTATCATGAGTATGTAATTTGTAAACCGAAAATTTGGAAAATTTCTCTAATATTTAGCAAATTTATTTATTTTTTATTATTGTTTTAAATTTTTTATTTTATTTACCAGAATACTTGGAAAATTTTGTGACGAATAGACGAAAATATTCTGAAACCACTTTTTAGAAAAATTGAAATATTTCTTTTGGGTTTCCATTCCTGTAAGTTAGTCCTCAAAGATGTATCCGTAAACATATTAAATTTAGTGCTTATGAACATGTGAGAAACACAACAAAATTATATTCAATTCTTTAAAAAGTGTCAGACGAAATTTTTCTGTGCTTAAAGCTCGCTGCTATTAAATTATTTTGATTCCTCTCTTCCTTGAGTGAACTTTAATTAAACAAAATCTGTATGTCAGCAGCCTTAGCGGCCGTTTGGACGTTCTGAAATTATTTTAATCTTTGTACTATTTTCAATTTCACCCACTCATTTTTATCGTAGACGCATAAAATCATCGGTCTATATTATAAAACAATAACTGAAATTTATAGACATATTATTTTTTGTGAACAGATAAATAAGTGATTAGTTTAAAACGAAAAAGTCCTTGTCGAACATCGAAAAGTATTAAAAATGTTAACGCTCCACAGAACGATACGTTTTCTTGTTTCTGGTTTCAGTTAGAATTCAGTTGCGTTGGGAAGTCAGCAGAATGCAGCGAGAGATTTAATATTCTCGAGGCAAATAAAAGGTGTCTAGTATTTATGGGACGACTATGTATTCTATGTACGATTGCGCATACACCGAAACGTGGGTTCACCATCGCAAAGTAGTTGGCAAACAAAATTATTACACGTTGTTTACATAGAAACATAGATCGTTTTCTGTGTAAACTTTGTCTAGTTTAAATTCTCGACAAACTTCCCGCAGTTTGCGCGAGCGATTCAAACTGAACCGCGGATCAAATTAACATCGAAAATACGGTACTCTGATTTTAGGACAAGCTGTAACAGTTTTTGAACACTCTTCTACGTAAGATACAGTCATCGATCACTATCAATAGGAAGTACGAAAACTATTGTTTTCTAGCTTAAAAAATTCACTTTGTAAATTCACTATCCATAAAGCGGGTTTCGTAAAAATTTTATTAGAAAATTTGTGAAAACCCATTTTCTGTAAGCATAAGTTATATTTGAGTGCATTTTTATGGAAATGGTGTTTAAAAAAAAATATCAAGAATATCTTGAGGCTTTAACGGATCAATTTAATTGAAATAACATAAGCATTGTTTGATATTTATTATAGTCTCTTTGGAGAATATTAAAAATCGACAATTCTGGGCTGAAGATTATAACAAAAGGAGCGGTTTATATTTTGTTTCTTCTTTCAATTTTTGCAGCAAGTTATGAGTTAGGTGTACGCATTTCATACGTGCAACGCATTAGCCCCATTATGCACAGCATAATTGGAACTGTTCCCAATTTGGCCGCTTATTGCAGACAGCGAAATACTAAAAAATTTTCAGATATTCGTTAATATTTCATAAAGTGTCCACGGTGCTTGCGTTACCCAAAATATGTAGAAAATTAATAACCACTGTGCGTAGTTTTCACACTGATTGGAATTAATGTGTCCATTAACGGCAGTAACGTTCTGCGTGACTCCAAAATTAACCAAACAAACGTAAAGTATCAGTAATCAATAGCTATTATCGTATTCATATGTAATGAAACGTGTATATTTATCTGCGAATAATGTTGGAAGCTTCTATTGCTTGATATTTAATTAATATTCGATTGCTCTGTTGTCAAGACCCTACCACAGATTTGATTACTAATTTTACTAGTTTTAAAAACAGCCATTAAATACTTACAAATACTTACAAGTGCTGTTAAACTCCCATTAGCAACATTTTCTATATACACTAACTATATATAATTACACTAATTAATTTTGTTATGAAACATGAATGCTGCCGTGAATTACTGAATTTTCACTGTAGATTATATAAAAATTTTTGAGAAATAAATTTGAACCACTTCAGAAGTCTACTAAATAAAAATCCCCAAATTTAAATTTAATATTTCATAAAAATATGTGAAGCAAATTTATAAACTAATGAGAAATTGGATGGTGCTCGCGTAATTATGATTGAAAAAAATGGATTTTTTCTCGGACTTTAATGTTGCATCAACCACGGGGTTATTAGCGAGGCGAAAAAAAAAAGGATTAAGCTGAACAAATATTTCTGTGTTACGAGTTGAATTTTTAGTAATTTGCAACTCGCGTAAAAACTCTTCCTGTAAAGAAAAAAATGGTAAAAAAGACACATTATTTTGAAAAATTTTTAAAACACTCGTGCGAGCAATTACGATTAGTACCTACTCTGTTACGTTGATACGAAGCATGCAAAATCACTTTCGCAGACACAAAATGCAGCGTTTCGCATTTGATAATTGCAGCGACGAGTCAAACTTCATTAAGGAAGAAAGTACTTCATGATTAATACTGACCTCGTTGCTTCTAATGTGGGTCACTTTCACGTTATCCGTGAATATTGGCTCGGTCCACGATATCGCTGACCCATTTTTCCCTGTAACCTCTATGTCTTTCGGGCAGTCTTTAACTTTTGGAGCTTCACCACCTAGAATCAGATGCACGTATTCGACGATAAAATACTGCATGGCAGCGCATTCAGTATTCAATTATTTACGATCATTGATTATGCAATACGTGGCGCGATCGTGGTGCAATGGCCGGGCGATAATTCTGCATGTAAAAATAGGTCGGAAGAGAGGAATCATATTTTTTCGTTTGACGCTTCGTTTTCGAGAAATCGAGTTTAACGCTAAAACTACCAGACGAGTCAAAATGACTTACTCCTAATTTTTTCTTTTAGAAATATTGAAATTATAAATATGTTTCCATGAGAAAATCTTTTAATAAACTTCTCTATCGAAGTAGACATATAAACAAAACTGGTACGAAATCTAAACAAATCCTATTTTGTTGTTATTATAAAGCAATGTATGCCAGTTGCATTTAGTGTTTGGTTGTTCTTTCAGTATACGCAGGAAGTAGAATTGGTTAATCATGGTCAGACGCGTCAGACGGTTCCTACATATTCAAACTCGATTTTCCCCAGAACGGAGAGTCAAACGAAAAAATGTTATTCCTTTTCCTCGTCTTAGTTTTTCATGTAGAATCGTCCCCTGTTAGGTTATACTCCCCGTCCGGCTGTATATTATTATCAGATTTCGACTAAACTCTGATACGAATATTATGACAAGTTGATGGCGACGAAAGAAATATTTATCCTGCAAAATAAATGTGAACCTACGGGCATAGAACCAGAACTTTCATAGCAAATTGTTCACTTGGAAGTAGCTGTTATGGCTAAGGAAATCATGAGGCGGGATAAAACATGTGTAAAAATTAGAAAACTTGAGACAGAGCTAACAATGATGTGCAAGAATAAAATGCATTTGGCTGATCAACGAGTCCGGCAATCACAAATGAGAGTGCTGCTCCTTCGATTCCTTTTCGCTTGCTATCATGGAATATCTATTCGCATCTGATCGGTAATTCGATGAAGTGGACGAAAGTAGAATAAAGGTCTTCCGCCGTGTTCTACCTGCAATAAACAGCTAATGTATCAGCGCGCCAGGAAATCGGACTATTTTACCGGAAATCCCCTCCTCCACCCTTCCCGAAGGATAACTTCGCAACCGTAGCGGAAACTTTATCCGGTTGCGTTTAATTAGTTTCAGTAAATTAGTTTCGGCGGGATGGGCCGCGCGGAATCATTACAAATTCGTGCGAGTATCGAGCATTCTCGGAAACGAAGAACATTTTCGTGTAAAGAGAACTCGTTTCGCGGACCATCTTTCGCGGAGCACAGTGGATTACTGTAAACCGTGTGTGCCGGAAACGCGCAAGGTAATTATGTACCTGTTCGTTATAAAGCCGACGAAATGAAATTGTCGTCTTGTATCCGATACGTATCTACAATAAATTCCACAACACAATGTGACAAACGCAACGCGAAATACCGGGACAAATTATATTTTACACCTAATTTACGTCAAACCGGACTGCGCCGAGGCACAAAGTAATGCCGGGAATGTGTTCCGCTGAAAATGATTTACAATATTAGGGAACAAGCACGCGCTTAATTGTCTTTCAAAGCGACCTGTCTAATCGACTTACAATTAGGAAAGCGTTTCACCAGCTACGGGCAACTATGCTCCGAATAATGATCGTAATGACAAAGTATTCGGCTGCATCGGTCGGTGAACAATATTAATATCTCCGTGCGTGTTCAATCATTGATAACCTGCACGCCTTTGTGCAACACGACAATTTGTTGCACCGATTGCAAGCAGTAATGGCTGCATAGAAATTCATTTTAGTATTTAATTGTTGTAATTGTTACCGGGAATCGGTTAGGGCATGTTCCTAGTGATTGAAGGCACTAGGTAAAACTTTAATTTTCGAAGATCAAGGTCATTTCAAGGTCATGTTATTATACATATCTCAATATATTTTTCGATCAGTTACACGATGCAGTAAAAAAAAAATGTAATTATGGATCAAAAAACACCGATGACCTTGATAACTCCGAAAAGAACGACCTTCCGAAAAAGATATTCTTGCCAGATATTTGGTCCATTGACACCATGCGCATTACACAACTGAAGAGATATTTAGGTGGCCTTACTTAAAAGGACCACCCTGTATAGAGAAATCACTTTATGCAGTAGAACCGATCGTATCGGTAAGGTAGATTTCCTACAGTAATAAATTAGACATACTTAAATTGTTGTTGCAGTCTTCCTGCTGTTCTAATTCTCTATCAGAGAATCTGCAGTCTAGTCATTGAGATAACATAGACTATTATTTCTAACGTCACCTGTGTGATTCTGAAACCGGAGTTAAGATGACAAAGGGTCGATTACGCCGAAGAAAATTGTAAATACAAGCTGGGACTTTAATCGAAGGAGTTTAGTGCTTGTCGGCAAGAATTAGTCAAGCGTTCAGTCGGAGTCATCGAATAGTCTAATTGGCTGGGTGGGGCGATCCGCAGGTTATATAGCATTGTGGCGAACCCCATCCCGGAAACGCATTTAATTAAAGCGTCGGCTGAGATTCCAGGAAATGGGGGGAAAACTTCTTTGAGCCGCACTGCGAAATTTGCATACGACGACTGCGCTAGACCGCGTGTACACGCGAGAGCAGAGAGCCGGAGAGCGCGTTTCACCTGGCAGAATGTCTTCTTGGCACCGAGACGCGACGCGACGCGACGCGAAAAGTACGACGGCAACACGCCGCCATCGTGCGGTTCAAGCATCTTCTAACGCTGCCGTTAATGGCCGCTGGAGGAACCTTGTTAATGGCTGGCTCTCTTTTCCCGAAAGACGCGATAACGTGCTAACGGGTACGGTATTGAAACCTTTAAACAAAAAAAAAACGATCGTATTTATCGCCGATTTTTAGTCTCGTGCTTTATGGACCTTCGGAAAATCGGTTCTTTTTGGAGCCTCATTCTTTGCGAACATTAAAAATGTCGATTCATTTTATTACTGATGTCCCTAACTTTACTCTTTATGAACGTCAAGAAATCTTTTCCAAATAGAAAAATAATCAGGTTAATTTTGTTGGCCCGATTCTGTGCGAACTTGAAAATTGGATTCGTTCCTACAGTTGGTTTTTAAAGCCTTAGTCCTTGTGAACATTCGACAAATATTTTCGCATGCAGACATATTTAGTCAGTTGAAATATTCCTCTTATTGTTGATGACAAAAAAGAATTTACATGTACAGTGGAATAAGTTGTAAAATTAAATGCACAAATACATTAATTATACATCGCGAAGATATTGAAACACTTCGAAATCATATATTGGCAGTTTTGGGAAAAAGAAAAAGTGAAATGTTAAAAATTATTTTTATATGTGACGATCGCAACATTTTTCGAAATGTAGAAATGCAGGCACGTGATCAAAATCTCGTAATTCTGTTTCTTGCGAAAGTAGGGAGAACCCATTATGCCTTCTAAAACAACGCTTCTGAACGAGTTCGTGACTGTTCCGCGCAATGGCTTCCTAGACGAAGGAAACGTTCGCGAAAAGTTATCCCTCGCGACGACTCGAGCATACCCAAGATCCCCGTTTTTAATTTTCACTCCGGTTTCGAGCAATGGAAAACGAGTTAATTAAACGACAGCGAGGCAGAGGCAATTTCCAGCGAAAAAAGCAGGAGAAGATAATTAGTGAATACGAAAGTCTAGTGAGGAGAAGAATGTTGTCAATAAGAGTCAAATGCGAATTCTGAATTTTGTATTGTCCCGACGTAGGATTGTTTGAAAATAGCTGAATACAAGTTACTGTGGATAATGAATCGGAAATTCGAATTCAGAATAAACAACAACGATTCACGATTCATTATATGAACCAATCGGTGAATTTTGAATATTGGACAAAACTTTTAATAAGAATTTTTTCTAATTTTTTCTAATTCGTAATAACTCGTTCGTTCATAATATCGATCAGTGTAGATTGAAATGCTTACATTCGGAGAATAAAGGATTCAAATATCATCAGTTCGGATAATCGAGGTTCTACTGAATCGTGAATTAAACAGGTATACTTGATCTAAATTGTATTGTGTTTGGTCTTGTTTGAATCGGGAACATGTCACGGATATATTGGTAAAAGTTCCATAAAAGAATAATTAGAAGCAACAGTCTGTTTCACGAATCTTGAAACTTTACGTATTGAGCTCGGTAACGATAACATAATTTACGGATCGGACGCTATCGATTCAGTATTGTGCCGATCACTACGTGACACGGTATGATAAGGCAAGGGTTGAGCAGGTCATAAATAATGAAAGCAATTTAATTGTACAAAGGGGTCAGGGTTATTCGCATGTGAGTTCCCGCCAAATAGTCCGTCGACTAAGGAAGATTAATTGTTCCTGATCCTTGTCCTTCGAACTTGCGGACAGGATCGCGTGTTGATTGGTGGCGCTGTTAGATAATCGATACCGATTATGATTCGGTGAGTATAGATGACATGCACGTGCGTTAATTAATCACCTTTGATGATGATGCGCAACACGCAGCTGGCTTGTTTCTTCGATACCGGGTGCCGGGCGAAGAATGTGATCTCGTGTACACCGGGAGTTAGGTTCGCTTCTAGCCTAGTGCCCCAGGATGGCTTCGACCTAACGTACCGGAACCAATCGAGATCCGTGGACGGTTGATCGAACGTCACGAATGCTTCGTCTCGGCCTGGCGACAATTCGGCGATCACGTCGTTGGGACACTCTAAGCGAGGCTTGCTGTACCCTGAAAAAATATGAGCGAACCATTGTGTACTGAGAATTGTTTGCCACACATTTCCGGTATGCATTCCATCAAATGGATTCACGTGATTACTGAGCAATGTGTCAGATAGTTGCAAAAGTTCGTGCACGATTTAATGGTAAAACTCAAGGGATTCCGTCATAAAATAATAGTTGTATAAATCAATTTTAGTTTTATAGTACATTCCTTTTTCGTAATAATTTCGTGTTTTTTTTTTTAACTTCGATGAAGGTCTTCTGCGAAAATCGGAAAGGAACTTTTGCGAATCATCCAATATGAGGGTGTTAACATTTTTGCGAAGGGATCTAGGTTATCGACGAAGAATGCACTTGCGAATGAACAGATTCGCGACAGATAAATGACACACCCCACGAATTCAATGTTTTCGTCGGTTGAACGCAAGAAATACACTCACTCTTAATGCATAGTGATTTTGGTCGGGTAGTATGCAGGATGAACAAGATAACTTGGTCACTTAACACTGAGCCTACCGAGCACAAACATACTAACGTGAAATGCCTTATAGAAGTGAGAGGATTGAATTTGCTTAAACTTTGTACGATTTTCATTAGAATGTGTTCCTAAGTAAAGAAGTGAATTCAGTTGGCTCCTATGAAAGTGTTTTTATAATTTCGATTATTGTAAAATATAAAACCGGTCATTTGACCGTGGTAGGTTTAGTGTTGAAATGTCTCTCTTATCTTTGATAGTGGAAAAGAATTTGAGGAAAGACATGGTTTGTCCAATCAAACGATTCGTCAGTGTTTTCTCAATGGCAATTTATGTTTTTGTCATGATGGCGTAATAGTTGAGATCAAGACCATTCTAACACAGATCTATAACACTACGGTCTGCAAGTGTATTCACATTGAATACGAAAAAAATGAGGTTTAATTGCAGGGTAACGTCGTGAATGTACACGGTGAGTCACGGGAATTTTAAACAATTATATACTCCCTAAAATGAGTAGGAAAAATTTAATTTTGCGGCAAATATAATCTTATAATATCATATTAGCGAATAATCGGAAATTAGCAACAATAATCTTTTGAAAACGAGTTCATATAACGTATGAAATGGTTATTAAAATGATACGTATGATTCGAACTTTCTTCATTAGAAATGTAATAACATTCTATATTCAAATACAGTAGGAATATTTTAAAAAATGCTAACAGAATAATAAGTCTTTTCGGTTAATTACTAATATAGAAGAATAAATATATTGTTCTTTGAAATGTAAATCTTATAATGATTCGTTACATATAGTTGTAATACCGCAAATTGTTAATGCGATTATACAGATCAGTGAACATGATTCGGTAATCGTCTTATTGGCTAATGAATCCCTTTGTCTCGTTCCATCTGAGTTACTCATCACTGCCCCTTTCAGCGAAACTAAAGCATGGCTTATCTGTTATCGGTTAGCTTTATGTAGCAATGGTCAATGGAAATTGTTCAAGTAAGGAACATTTAATATTGATCTCAGTATCCTCTAATTAAACTGCGGATATTTATACAGTTTCCAACGGGATTGCAAAGTTCGAAATCAAGAAAATTATATTCTTTATGAAGAATTTCAGCTTACTTGAATGCACGAATATCCGCAGGTCTTAGTAGACGTTTTCTGCATGATATCTACAAAATGAAGTACAGTCGAACCTTGATAACTCAAAAATCTGTGCAGAACGACAATTTTGTTAATTCCCTTTCGATCCGGTACTAGAACCGCTACAAGTCGAAATCAAATTTATTTTACCTCGAATTATTTATCACATTATTTTATTATCTCTGCAATTGGTGAACCTCTATGTTTAGTGCACAATAATTGAACTGCGGATTTTATACATTTATGACAAAAGTGTATAGGTGAAAATCAAAGCAGTAAAAACTCCTATACCTTGCAGTTAATGAAAACAATTTTTATTTTCCATAAAGACCTGCAGATTAATAATAAATAATATCTACGGTCTTTGTATATAACAAATAATTCACTTGAAATAATTGAATTTTTCATTCTTCAAGTCGTTACAATTATTCTACTGGAACAGAATAAATGAAAAATGTAACAGTTACATTTGATATTGTAATTCATTTGGTGGATCGTCTAATGTCACGAGATATTCTGATCGTCATTTTTTCGTAGTCTTACGTTATCTAGAATTAAACCCGTTTCGCTAAATCGTCCGGATAGGTCGAAACCTCTACAATTCGAAGATTCTATCTACTCCCTCGAAGCTCGAATTGCCGAGGTTCGACTGTAATTGATATGGCGTCTTTGAGTCGATATGGAATGATTTCGCCGGTGGCTTAGAGAATTGTCCACGATAATTTTACTCACTGACACACTCGCCGTGTTTCGGCCCGTCCCATGTGCCGTCTGACCGACAAGTTAATTCGTATTCTCCGTGAAGCTGATACCCGTAGGGACACTTCAAGAAACACTTGGTACCCGGTCGATTGGACGCCTTTCGCGTACCTCTCCACGACTTAGGCGGTGCCAAACGAGAACACATTAAATAACCCCGACCCTCTGGATTCAGGGGCGGGCAGGATTCATTGTTTACATCTGGGAAAATAAATTCAAAAAATCACGTCGTTTATCGTGCGTCCGTATCGCGAAAGCACACCTGAGATCATCTTTTCCGTCGGAACAATTTTCCGTTACAAAATTGGACAATCATTTGCAGAAAGCTGTCCGAAAACTCCTCAACCCCTCCCCGAGGTAGGTCAAGATTAGATTACTATATACAGTGTGTCCCACGAACTCTGTCCACTTGAATATCTTGGTTATTTCAAACAATTTGAGAAAATGTTACTTACAGAAGTTGTAGGGTTTAAGAATCTACATAATATGGTATAAATGATATTCTTGCAAGTGGAGGCGTAGAGAAGATGTAGAGGTCACCTTTGTTTTTTCAAGCTGTCATCTTCTCATTCGAAATCATTTTCCTTCACGAAATTAGTCAATTATCGACAAAAAGTTGTTCGGTGACTCTTCAACCCTTCCTGGTCCTGCAGAATCCGCAAATCCGTAAGTGCCCGAATCCTCATTAGGACCTGACCCAGGACCACAAAGGGTCAAAAATTCATTGAACACCTTTCTGTAAATAATTTCGTACGGAAATATTATTCCGAGTGAGAAGATGTTGAAGGTGTTGCTGCAACGGCATGGACGCATGGTGATTAGGGGTGTGCGAGGACCCGAAAATTTCGGGATTTCTCGTGAATATTCGGGATTCCCGAGCATTATCGGGAATAAATGATTATTCTTGGGAATCCCGAAAATTCTCGCAAATCCCGATACATTCGAGAACCCGAATGCCCGATATTTTCGGGCTCTCGCACTCTAACGGTGATCTAGTCCAGATCCGAATGTTTTGCCTGATCGTACCACCAGTTATGATCCGCCCTGTATATTTTCAGAAACCGCGTGTTCGGTGCTTGCTCCTCTTACTTAATAAAAGAACCTGCGCGATGTTATCGTCGTCTGAATATTGCCGCGGGTGGTGGGGTCTGTCAGAAGGTTCTCTGGGGGTAGATAGGCGAGATGAAGTGTTCCAGATTTCACGGTAATCTCGTAGTAAACTCCTGAAACGATACATGGTAACAGGGACGAGGCTGGACGACGGGTCGCATCGATATTTGCGACACCGTGCTCCACCTGCATGCTCGCCATGGGGACGGTTCTCATGGATGTGGCAGCGGCAATACGCGTTTCTCCGTCGTCATTAGCATTCGTGATTCATATATTATGCAGATATCGGGGCAATACGTGTAAGCATCGGAGCCGACAATGGTGCACCGGTCGTCGCCGCGGATTTCAAATTATGCCCGTGCATAGGTATCCGCCGTCGCGTCGCCGCTGCTACGACAGGCTCCGAAGGTAACCGATTAATCGTGACAGAGATTTCCATTTCCCTCCAGAATTTCGGTATATCGCGTTTACTACCTACCGACGAAAATCGAACCGGTTGTGATCCGATTAAAGGATCTACCTGCTCGCTAATCGATACGCGTCGGTCGAATCGGCTCCTCAAAAACGAGGATATTCGCGGAATTGCGATGCGGCTTAAACTCGCCTGAATGCGCCTCGATCGTTGCATTTCAGACTTTTCTGTTTTTAATACAGTATGCTGTGTACTTTATCCCACCGCAGTTCTCTTTCCTTAACCCTGGCGCGAGTGCACGACACTTATTACTACCTTGAGGACATCAGAAATAAATTGTATAAAAAGAACGTACGAATTTTGGTTATCATTTTTATAAATAAATAAATAAATTCTGAAAGAGTCGGAACTTGTATTAAACGAAAGCTATCATAGATAATGAATGATCGATTATATCGGTGAAGTCTAAAAGAACATGATTTCTCTGAACGCAACGCAAACAAAAGGTTTGAATGCTCGGACAACACGATTGAATTTATCAGCAACTCTTTCAGTGATCCATAATACGTTCTGTGATGCGATCGATAGCTAGACTCTGTGAAAGAAAAATGTATTTTAAGGTCCCCTCAGATGGTATTGAGAACAGCGGGTAACATCAAAGTGCTTCGCCCTTGTTCCTTGAACATTGTACAAGGCACTATCTCTTTCAATAATTTAATAGAATTCAGCAATTATCGGTTCGTGCCGGGGACACACGGCCCCGCTTTGTGTCGACGGTAACTGTGCAAACAATCGCAATCTGGGTCGCTTGATTCCATATTCCGCGAGAAACTTGTAAATCGTTAGCGTGTTCTTGAACAATGCAAATTTCACGACGGAACTTCTTTCTTATTGCCCGGCAGGTTTATGCAAACGAGAGTAAACTCGCGTAACAAAAATTCGAACGGGCGGCAAGCGGAATGGAAATAATACTGCAACAATGGTTGCGCCCCAGGTCTGAGAGCATAATGTTACAGGTGTAGTTTAAATCACTCAATTTGGTTCGGCGAATTTTGTTGTCGAATTTCCACTTGTCTGAGAACGCGGCAAATTTGAATACCGGCTGAAATACACAATCGAATGGCATCATAATAAGTAAAAAAGTAACATGTAAACGAGATTCCTTCTTTTACGAACGGGCCGCGATCTTGTTTGCCAATTCAGAATTTTAGACGCGATGGTTTGCTGGAACGTAATTCGATGGAAATGTATTCTTTTGTCCAATAGGCTTTGCTGTACCGAAATTGTTATTTATCGAATCGGCTCAACTTCATAACGAAAAATTAGTGCTAACATTCGTCAAGGGTTTCAAATTTTGACAATTATAGAGATTGTAGCGATGATACCATTTATGGGGAATTATTCTCTAAATTTCATTCTTGTTATTTTTACAAATATTGCAACGTTGTCTAACCGTAGACGAAGCAGAAAATCCTACATAGTCTAACAAGATTGTACATTTTTCTAAATGAATAAAAATTAGAAAATTAGAATTAGCGTTTCAGTGGTATTTATAGATTATGTGATTTCATCTTCGGTAGTCATATTTCGGAAAAGCCGACATAACAAGTTACAAGCGAAACGTTCGAGCGAACAGTAATTAACTACGTATACTTGTACTGTGCATGTTGCTGCAGCTGTAAACTTCCGTCAGGCGTCAGTAATCTGTTAATTTTCAAATGACTGCTTGCAGGAATAGACTGCGCAGCGATTATAGAACTCACTTGATCGCTTTTCACATTTATCAGATATTGCATTTGTACATCAGATTTGATAATGAATATTTCTTTATTTTTATAAAAGGTAAAATACCTTCGCTTCGATTTTTCGAGGTAGTAGACCCTCAAATAATATTCGTTCATCCATATTTATTCTTTCTAGATACTTCTGAAATGGATGCTTGAGGATTTTACAATCTGCATATTTGTTAGACCATTGATGTAGAGTAGTGTGAGAAATAGTTGAGAACACCTAGTGCAACAATTTAAACTTTAAAATTTATTTAAAGCAATGGACACCTGTACGATACAATTCAATAACTAAACCAAGCTAAACTAAAATAAACCTTCTCCAAATTCGAAAACCTTTTCTCTCATAAAGTCTTACAATTTTCAAGAAAAAAAAATTCCCAAAAATCACGTATTTCGACCCCGTAACTGAAC
The DNA here is from genome assembly GCF_050948215.1 of Halictus rubicundus. Lineage (NCBI taxonomy): Eukaryota > Metazoa > Arthropoda > Insecta > Hymenoptera > Halictidae > Halictus > Halictus rubicundus. Next base: position 4,874,246 of record NC_135151.1, read on the forward strand.
ATAACTGGTTGAATGAATGTTCTGTGTTTCACACAAAGTTTCAACTTTTTCGTTCGCAGAACCACTCAGAATTGTTAATAACAATTGTTAGTTACTTGATAATAAAGTTTTCACCTCGCACTATAATCTAAATAATTTCAATATTAATACATTGATATTCAGTTGCGTTAATTTTTCTGACAATCATTTTTAACACGTTAAGTGCCACATCGGTCACACACGGGTAATACCAATTTCTGATCAAGCTTAGAAATTCATTTTTATTGGGATATTTTCGAATAAACCAAAGTTTTATTATAATTTTTAGCGTGCACAAAGAAGCAGTCACTCCATGATAAATTTGGACTGTTTATTTTCAGTTCAATTAATTAGATTATATCGATTTTACATGATTTTTTGCGGTCGATATTCGGCACTCAGCGTGTCAAGCAATTCAATTGTATTGACCACCGTTGACCGCTACATCATTCAATAGGGTAAGGGACCCCATTACTGTGGGTGTACCAATTACTGTCCCTATATTAACTGATTTTAATCAAAAAAATTTAATATCTCTGTTTTAATAATCATTACATTACACAGTAATTGGTACCCCACGATAATTGGGTCCCTTACCGTATGTTAACGAACTAAAAAAGGAGTCCATAGGAATTGGTATTTTGCATTGTCATACGAAAGGCTCCTCTCAACCGAAATGCGTTTCATTGCGAAAGCTGACAGCGCGCGATCAATTCTTTGATTTTCGTAAATACCCGATTCGGGACGGACGCACGCTAATTGCGGCAGTTCGGCAAACAAACTAAGCGGGAAAGTAAGAGATCCATTTCCGTGGAGGGTCTCGAGCGCCACCGGCATGGCAGCAAGCCGGCGGCTAATTAATCTAGCTGCAAGAAACGTGGACGAATTTATCGCGGTCTCGAGGGCGCGGCATAATAAAGAGAACGTATTACTCAGCCGCGTGCGTATTAATCGAGGGAGGAAAAGAGAGAGGGAGGGGGGAGAACGGCCGGGAAAAAAGCATGGGGCGTCGTTTATCCGGAAAAACGGCTCCCGTACGGTAAAGGCTCATCCTCGATACGTTATTACGATGTAGTCGTGAAATTTCCCTCGCGTCGGCCGGCGCATATTGCGTTTTCCCAGACGCGCGCGAATGATGTATGGTCCTTCGGGTGTCAAACAGAGGCGGCGCCGAAGTAGAACAGTTTCCTTGGCAAGGAAAACTTACCCACGCAGGACTTCCCGTCGGATGACAGGGCTTTTTCGTCACCGTCGCAGGCGCAGAAGAAACTGCCGTCCGTGTTCTCGCAGACCTCCATGCAACCGCCGTTGTCTATGGTGCACTCGTTGATATCTACGAACAGAAAGCGAAGATACTTTTACGCATGAGTAGCGCACCGGAACGCGGTCCGATATTCGGACGAAATTTCGAAGTTCAAATTTCGGACTCCGAGTACTGTGCGTGCCGCGCAAGAAGTCCCGTGAAAGGAATGCGGGATTGATTGGTCAGAGCGAAAGGTGCACGCCTCTGGCTGCTCTATCGACTGAAACGGTCGCACATACTATGCACCGTGTGACGTCAAACCCTAAGCATTGGATTATGAGAGCGTCAACGGTGGGGATAGGCGGGGCGAACGAAGGCCCAGTTCGTCCTTGTGCCGTCCTGCGTGACCTTTTGTGAGGCACGGACAGTACATTTACAGGATACAGTGAATTCTCGATACAGTCCGCGACAATACTATAAGACATCACTTAAAACGAAATAATTATGTGTCATATGAAAGAACTTCGTCGTATTTCATACAGAGTGTTATTAGTTACTTCTGGAGACGTCGTTTAACGCAGTGTTTTCGTTAGTATTTCTAAGAATTTGAAAGTAACACCAACTTTCCTTTTATCAACTGCGACAAAACTATAAGACAGGTAATGTATTTGTAAAAAATTAACACGTACAGGTTATTTTTATCGGTTATTAATATTTTGTGTTGCCACCTTTATTTTTTAGAACATGTAACATTCTTTTTGGGATAGATTTGTACAAGTTTTTAATCGTTTTTCGCTTAATTTTCTTCCATACCATTTCAACGCAGTTTTTCAATTGTTCTACAGTACTACACTGGGTTTCAATGATATTTAAATCGGAAGATCTCGCTGGCCATGGTTAAACGTCTATTTCGTTATTTTTAAAGAAGGCCTGTACTATCTTTGCTGAATGCACAGCTGCATTGTCTTGTTGGAAAATGTATTTTTGGTTGGCTATGGACTGAGCATGTTTTGACAAGTGCTTATCAATAACATCTATGTATTTCCTGCTGTTTATTTTTATGGAAATAAATTCAATTTCAGTTATTCCATGATATCCTGTAGCCACCCAAATCATTATTCCTTCTCCACCCATTTGTCACCTATGTAGTGTCAATTCCTCTTTTCTTAAATCGTGAAAATAATAATTATCAGGGCCATCTAAAGTAAACCGTTTCTCGTCAGAAAAAATTACTTTCCTCCATTTCTTACGCCAATGCATGCGTTGTTTTGCAAAATCTAATCTGGCTTCTTTATGACGGTTAGTTAGCGGCGGTCTTTTCAAAATTCTACGCCTTTTTAAATTATTTGAAGCCTTTATTATTCGTTGTACTGTCCTGACACTTGTTTTTACACCAGTTTCTGTCGCAATTGGTCGTGCCGTTGATGTAGAGTTCCATGGATGTCGTCAAATATTCCGTCTGTCTTATGCAGTTGTCAACTTTGGATGGCCTCCTGGATTCTTTTTACCATAGTTTTCACTATTTTTTAAATAATTATAAACTACACAACGGCTTCTTTCAAGAATTTCAGAAATTTTTGCCACTGAATGATTTTCATTTCGCAAATTATTGATAATTTTAATCTCTGTTTCATTTAATTTTTTTCCTCGTGGCATTTTGTATAAACACAAATATTGCAAGTTGATTAATATTTTTCAGGGTTTACTTAAATTATTTACTTCAATTACTGACACATTAGAAGAATATTTCATTGATGATCTTTTTGCTTTCACCGTTTGCGAGCAACTGTCTTATAGATTTGTCGCGGCTAACAAGAGGTCAAGCTTGTGTAGCTTTCAAGTTCATAGAAATTCTAACGAAAACAGTACGTGGAACGACGTTCCCAGAAGTAAATAATAACACTTTGCATGAAAGATAATGAAATTCTTCCATATAATACATACTTATTTCGTTTTAAGTGATGTTTTATAGTATTGTCGCGGACTGTATATGAAGAACACTATCAGAAGAACAATATCAAGAACACGGGTCTTGGCAGCGTCGTGTATCGTACAGGAGACATACCCGAGTATTATGTTTACACACCTCGGCGTCTGAGACCTCTCGAACTCCGTGACCCCTCAAGGGGTATACCCTGCGGTAGTGGGAATAATTCCGCGACGTTTATCACCCACGCCTTGGCGACATATACAGGGTGAGCCACGAATCGTGACCAGTAGAGATTACTCTGTTATTAGCAGCCCTACAACGCCGGAAGATATGCGACAAAGAATTGTAGATGCATGCTCAGCTATCAGTGCAGAGGTCATAGAAAGTGCTAAACACTTTTTTATTCGGCTGCATTCGTCATTGCGGCTAATGGACACCATTTCGAACATCGCTTTAATTAAGGTAAAAGTAATGTTACTTGAAATCCTCTAACAGATAGGCGTAAAAAAATTATAGGTGTATTTGCAAAAAATTGAAGGTGACCTTGAAAAATCATGAAAAAAATAGTTGACAAAAAATTTGCTATAATCACGTGAAAGCTTTCTTGAAACCATGCTATATCTGATGAAAACATTTTCGATCGGACTGCTAATAGCAGAGTTATCTCTACTGGTCACGATTCGTGGTTCACCCGGTATAGAGAAATCATTGTATTATGAACCGTCTTCAATTACAGTAACCCACGAAAATGTTCGGACGTCCTTTAAATCAGAATAGATTTTCCAAAATTGACTTAACTATTTTTTAACAATTGGAAGTATTGATTTGCTAAATGACCAGCAAAGAAGATTTCGAACAAATTTTCGAAAAATTCACCGGGTATTAGTTCACGTTTATGTATAATGGTTTGTGTGAAAAATTCGTGTATTTTACTATATTATAAGGAACTCCTTTTATGCATGGGACACGCAACGCGGGAGCTTTAAATGTTAGTGGAATACGCGAACGGAATCAAAATGTCTTTCTTCTCCCTCCTATGTCTCTGTCCTTTTCTACCCTCATTCTCTCTCCCTCTCTCTCTCTCTCTCTCTCTCTCTCTCTCTCTCTTTCTCTCTCTCTCGCTCGCTCTCTTCCTCTGTCTAACAATTTATAAAATTTTTAGACCCGGATGAGTCTCGTGCTCGGTTTACTAACGCTCTGTAATGAAACTGCGGAGTACACGTACCAAGAACCGCAATGTATCGTAGTATACGTGACATGTTTTGAAAGGAAATCAATTGAAAACTATTCCCCGCGTGAGTGATCATCGATTTTCAATAGATGGGTGACAAGATTCGTTCCGGATGGAGGATACAGGATTGTTTTAAGTCTTTTGTTGGCATACGTACGGCTTCCATATTGTGTGTAATTACGTACCGCCGGGACTAAATAGTTCTTTTTAATATTTCTATCATTTTTATTCACTATTCGAACCACTCGTTTGTCAAATCCATTAACCCCACAGAATAAAAAGCAGGGAGAATCGATACAGCGTACCCACGTATATTCATTTTTTAAATTTCCCCCAGTTTCTTTTTGAAATATAACCAATCAAGCATCGACGGTTCGGTCAGAACGTTTGAAAAATGAAAAAGGCGGGATCGAGCGAAGTTTATTAAAAAAAATTCAAACAATCGCGACAGTTATACGAGAAAAGATCAGAGGCAAGTCTTCCCGACTGAATTCGGTGGCTCCAGCGTCGAAGTTCAAAAAATGAGTTCTTCTTCGATGAAGCGTACGAGCAATACTCGCTGAACCGTATCTCCTTATTCCGTCGCGAAGAGGAGTTTTCTATTGTATTTCTCGCACTAAAATTCCTTTTATGTCCCGTGTCTCTTTCACCCGGGGTGGTGTTCAGCGGCAACAAAAGTAAACAGAAGTGACGATAATCATGCCGTATTCTATCGGGCCCGCGGAAAACCAGAGGAAATCCATAGTTCGTGTACGAAAGGGACGTACTTTGACCTTACATTCTATCCGAGTATCATCATGCCGCGGATACAGGACGTCGCGCGTGGTATAGTACCTACCGCGTATGGTACCACGTATGCTCGTATAGTCGTGCAGTCGTATCTCTGTAGGTTGTGAAAGCGACGGAAGTCGAGCGCTCTTGGCGGTCATTGAAAGTGCTCGAGGCAATCGCAATCTGGCCGACCCTTGTACCCCTATTTCGGTCAATTTAGCGTCATCGCGTGGACAATTGATCAGTCCAACGGGGGGGGGGGTAGTGGGGCACCGCCGTTGAAGAATGCGAAATCGTTTGGGAGAAGTCATTCGACGTATGAAAAAGACCTGATCCCTTTCACCCGACACGCACACTGTGGTACAAACGCGATCAGATTTCGTTCAATGGGTATTCACGATCGTCTCCACGTGAATGACTGTATACTGCCTCGTTCCAAAGCGCGTGTTAGCGACGTTGATCGTTATCAGTAGGCTGCGGATGTGCTTATCCGAAATAAAAGTTCTTTGCATCGATTACAATGTCTTTCTTCCTCCAACTCTAGACTCGCGGGACCCATCGAATTGACGGATTTGAAATTTTTTAATTTACTATTATTCAAAATCGACGTAAATACAATTTTGTTATTTTTATGAAGCAACGTAATCATTTTCGTAAGCTGAGTCTAGCTTAATTCTTTGAATCTACAGTGGCGGCCATATACTTAAGTACAGTTGATAAAATTAAATATTATTTCCTGTACACTTATACGTCAAACAAGTATACGAAAATCAATTATACTTTTTATAAGTTCACAAAATAGTTTTCTTTAATTTACTATAATTAAAAAGTTTTTTATATTTTTATACTAAAGTGTCACATTTTCTGCGGACACATAGTTAAGTACACATCGAAACTCCTATATTTTCACATGTTTCTTTAACTCATAATTATAATACATTAATATGTAGACCCTTATTCTTCATAACTGCAGCACACAGTAAGTAGTTGTCCGCTACAAAACTGACAGATCGGAACAAAATATTTACAAAATACTTATTTTCTCGAAATAAGTCAAAGTTCTACTGCAGACATGTACATCGGGGTGTAACACTCTTAGAAATAAATTGTTGATCTGAGTTCCGTAGAAATAAGTCAGGTTTTAAAGTTAAGTTCCTGCTTTAAATTGCACCTACTCATGTTTACCATGAATGCGTAAAGTACCGGCGTTTGAAGAATGGTAATTGCTAAATATTGATGAAAAAACGAATAGAACGTTATTTGGAGGTAAGAATGTAATAACAGCCTTAACGCCTCGGCGTTCTGCTTTATTCATAGCAAAAGTTTGGGAAAAATCTGAAGATTCTCAGCTGCGGTACTTTTTGCGTTGTTTCTGGCTGCTCGAGCGCACATATGGCAGCCATCGATCCGCTAACCATACGGCAGGTGCTTGAGAAAATGCATTATTACAAGGTACAATTACAGTATCTTGTTGCACGAAGATCTCCCACCGGAATACTTGAAATTCTTCCAAAAAAAAGGGCTTATATTTTCCCTCCATTGCTTCGTAAATTTCGCATTAATGTTGCCTTCATTAATTCAATCTTATTACTTCCATTATAAATTTAATGCTTCCCCTCAATCTGTATGCAAATTAATATAATACCATTCGAAGTGCATTTCCAAGAGCCGAGATTAGTAAGTTTAGATTTCAGTCACCTAGATTATAATTCAATTAAAAATGGAGTCAAATCCCGTGGAACTTAATTTTTCTATTTCATTACGATTTGCATATCTGCGTATGCGACAAATACACAGTTTTTTTACAATTTCCTTGCGTATATACTGTTGACATAATATCTTTGTAATACAATATATTTTAATATATACTTATGTATGTTATTACTTTGTAGTATATTATGTATAAGTCATTTTAGTTGAAATCAATGTAGCACACTATTCTAAATTTTACACTCACGCAGCACACTAATCTAAATTTTGGACATCTAAATGAGGGTTTAGTAGATTTTTATTAGAACTTTCCGTCTTGGAGGTAATGCAATTTTTAATCACACCATAACCGTCTAAACTAGCTTGTCTCGCTTGCAACCTACATTCACTTATAACTAGACTGAGGAGCCTTATGCATTTATGGCACGTGCAACTTTGTAGAACGCAAACAGGCGAGCATATTAATTATTTTATGATTACTACAAGATATCTTCTGTTCGATGCAGAAAAATTTTCCCTTCTTCAGATTTTTATAAAACAACACATTTAGTAAATACAATTTATCGTTTTATAAAACACCAACAAAAATGTCATCATAAAATCTAGATTCTCCAATTGTAATTTGAAACAACGACATGCATAAAATTAATTTGATTTTCTTTACACAAGTATCGTTCTCCTAAATATGTGTATGTCCAGCATTGAAAAAATGTAGAAGATAAAACTGCGTTCTAACAGCCTAATAATTTAATCAATTCTTCTAATGTATTTAGAGTTTTATATTGGACCAGTCAATTTTTGTTGTAAACGTATAAAATCCGCAGGCGTCAAGATCTACACTTTGATAAATGAAATTTGTTTCCGGGAAAGAAGTGATTGTTTTATTGTCGGGCAATTTCTTCGTCTGGGCACCTCTAGTCCCTCTGTTCTGTGCTGATGCAAGAGACCCTAATATAATCTGCATACTAATGCAGTAGATTGTAGCCTATCATTAGATTTATGAAGGGCTGGCTTGCACCTTGCCTTCCTGTGCTTTTCTCTCGTGTTCGTTATTAAGGGTTACACCGAAATCTCCAACATGGCTTTGATAAACAACACTCGATGTACTGTAACTAACCATGAGCGATAGCAGCATATCGACAGCAGCACAATGTTGTTCCTAAGCCAGTAGTACTTCGGCCATCAAAAGTGAAAATATTTATTTATATGACTTGGACTAAATAATGGAGACCTTCTCCATACCAGAGAAAAGTTGCCAAAAGCATGATCACACAAGCCTTACATCAGAGCTGGTCAACGTCTGCCCGTACGGGCAGCGATTTTCTTGCCCCGGGCGTACACAGAACAGCGGGCGCGAAGCCACGCCCCTGCGGGCAAGGCTGCATGTATTTGTCACACGCATTGTCACAGCCACGTGGCAAGCTACGGCTGTGATATGGCCTACCCCCACTCCGCTAAGGCACTTGCCCGTAGCTGTGCCCGCGGGCATCGACGCAGTGTCGCCAGATCAAGACTTGTTCCCCCCACTCTAATTTCCCCTTCTACCGCGCTATTCCCCAAGTTTCCGACGCGTTTCTCTGTCGCGCATACCCTGGTACTGGCAAAGAGAGGGTAACTTTTCCCCTAAATTCGTGCTCCCTCCCCTCATCTGGCGAAACTGGCTGTGCCCACTAATAGCTCCACTAATTGCCCGCTAATAGGCATGTTGAGCAGTTCCGTCTTACATAATTATGAATGACAAATATAGTGTCTACAGTCGGTTTTTTTTCGCCATTTTTACAGTGTGATCTCCAAATTGAATTAAAAGAATTAGGTGTGGTGTAACTTTCGTTAATTATATAATAAGCAACCATCTAAAAAATTCCTTAATTGTATGCCCAGTAAAACTGAAAATTGAACAGCTTAGTAAACGTCTAAAAACTCACCATTAACGAACTATTTCAAATAAAAGTAATAATAAAATTGTTTCTGAAATTTCGAGATCAGTGTTTCATTAGTTTGGCACTATTACATTATTATATATATTTCTGGAAGATTGACGTATCAGAACAACATCTGACGTATCAGAATATTAATATTAATGTGCAGACCGAACATTGTTGGTCATTCATTTAATTAGAGCGTAGCAATTACATTAGCCCATACTTGTGGTTCACTATCTAAATAAATTTAAATGCTGATGCTCAAACAGAGGGTATGATAGCGTGTATATGCATAATGCATTACGCTTCGAAATGTCAAATACATGGTTGCCAGAATTGGTCAACCGTGTACATTGATATGTTTGATCAGTTCCACTCCGCAATTCATTCGCTTGGTTGGCTGGAAAATTTAACGCATGGCATGAAGTTTGAAAGTGGGGCGTCACGTCCGATAACAATGTTACAGCTGCTTAATTACAGAAAAAATGTCGTCCATGGTCAACGAACATTTACAAAGATTGTAAAGTTTCCTCGTCCATAGTCTGCAGATCTTTATACAAAACAAAAATTTGTTGCGTCAACTGCAAGAAACCGAGACACAAATAAAAATTAATTTCTCTGGTTAATAATCTTAACAATCCGTCAATAGTACGTACACCCACATTCTGAAGTTCTTTTCATTCGTTTACGGTATTATGCTTCGCCTATTCATTTTAGTCATAAATGCATAAAGTTCACAGCCTTTTCATTTCTTCCGTCACGTTATAATGTGTATTGCATATTGAAACAAATACTTGAAAATCATAAAATAATGAGGAGATGTTAATGTAAATGTAAAATGGAATTATAATGAATTCAATGAAAAGACATTGGATCAATATTTGCACTGAATGCGCGAAAGAAAAAACAAAAATTGAGAAAACAGAGGTCCCCAAACGTGGAGGAAAATTAACCAAGCCCGAAAGAACAAATGACACGGAGATACAGTAGCAGTCTAAATTAACTACAAGATTTGTGTGCACAATCAACTTTGCGAAATAGTAGACAGTTCACAAAGTAGACACAGACGAAGTCTGCGACAGAAGAGCATTTGTCTCAGCTTCTAATCTTCACTGCTTCGAGCATGTCATTAAATACCTGGCGTTCATTTTTAAAATTAGCGAGCACCTTTTAAAATTTCCATCGACCTCGCCTCCTCGTCTTTAATTTCGCGGACTCGAGAGAGGAAACTAAAAATTAGAATGTTTCGAGGCAAGTGTAAATAGCCGTGTACGTGAACGACGCACAGGTGTTTGCGTTCGCGGGCTCGTAGCTGCGATTCAAAATAAATAAAGTTACCGCGGCAAGTGCCGCGAGCCAACCGATAATGAGATACTTGCAGAAATGAATACTGTGTTCTATAAACGTGAAAAAGTTATGTCGGTCGTAAGAAACGTTCGCGAAACGTTAACGTTGTAACCATTTTCTGAAGTTATAACAACGCCCGGCGAAAACGCGCTATTAAAACGTCGCGTTCGGACAAAATAACAGTGCCGAGAAATGAGACTCGTAAAGAGGTGGTAAAAAAAATTCCAGAATATTCGCGAAAGTTCCGATGGAACTTCGAAGCTGGAAATATAAATGCGATGGACCACGGTGTTGCGTTGCGGAAAATACAGGCCGTGCCTACTTTTAAAACGTGGGTGACAGAAAATAATCAGAATCCGTATAAAATTAGGAGAAGATTGGTCAATTCATTATTGAGATACAGTCCGTTCTGTGACATGTTCCCTCACAGACTGTTTCTAATGTTATAATTAGGATGCGGATTTTATGCATTTATGCCAAAAATGGGTAAGCACAATTTAAAACAGTAAACATATTAAAAAGATTTAAGGGCACCAACGTATTGATTTCAGCTTAATAAAATAATTAAATGAAGAAAGAAATTTTTATTTCGCTCCTGTGTGTTGTAATCAATGCAAATATTTTTTACTTTGCATAAAGATCCGCAATCTATTCCGTAGTCTGATCCACAGTATATTCTTGTATATTCTGGTATATTCTAGTATATTCTGATATATTCTAGTATATTCTAGTATATTCTGGTATATTCTAGTATATTCTGGTATATTCTAGTATAGTCTGGTATATTCTGGTATATTCAGATATCATCTGGTATATTCTAGCATATTCTAGTATATTGTGGTATATTCTTGTACATTCAAGTATAGTTTGGTATATTCTAGCATATTACAGTATATTCTTGTATATTCTAGTATATTCTAGTATATTCTAGCATATTCCAGTATATTCTTGTATATTCTAGTATATTCTAGTATATTCTGGTATATTCTAATATATTCTCGTATATTCTTCTCTATATTCAAGTATAGTCTCATATATTCTAGTATATTCTAGTATATTCCTGTATATTCTAGTATATTGTGGTATATTCTTATACATTTAAGTATAGTTTGGTATATTCTTGTACATTCAAGTATAGTTTGGTATATTCTTGTACATTCAAGTATAGTTTGGTATATTCTTGTATATTCAAGTATAGTTTGGTATATTCGTGTACATTCAAGTATAGTTTGGTACATTCTAGCATATTGCAGTATATTCTTGTATATTCTAGTATATTCTAGTATATTCTGTTAGAAAAATCGAAGTAAGCAAACGGTCGAGGCAGGCCATGTGGTTTTTGTCAGCGCGTTGCCCTTCCACAAGGGAAAGTCCTTTAGCTTGGGGGTGTCATAAACAAGGGGGCATACTGTCGAAGGCGTTCTCACGGCTGAGGATTTTTGGGACAGCAGGACATTCTTATTCTGACTGTCGTCGTGTACGTTTGTTGCGAATAAAGATTCATAGCATATTGTAATACGCCCACATTTATTTAAGTTAACGATATCGCGTTATCAATCTCTTTGAATTTTTCTTACATATCAGAAGCGGGATTAACCGTGTGTGAAGTGCGCATTTTTGGAGTACACTTACGTGCATTTTGTGTACAAACTGTTAAGTGCTCCAGACTATAAAGTGTGCGATTAGTGTAAGGGTTAGTGAGTAACCAGTATTAAGTATAGACGTTTTAAACTTTGAACTCTGAACTTTTGTGAACTTTGTTGTACGTGACAAGACAATTCGAATATGGAGCGTGCATCGTGTAGCCGTGACGGTGACGAAAGGGTACCCGACGCCTTGGAGTCGCGTCTTAATAAATTGGAAAATCTGATGGAGGAGTTTTTAAAACGCTCTCGTTCGCGTACACGGTCGCGTGTGTCCCGACGGCGGGATCCGAGCTCGCGTTCGCGTAGCCCCGAAGTACGGTCGCGAAGCCCGCAAAGACGACGCTCCGAGTCGCGTAATGTTCGGCTTGATCGTGCGGAAGAAGACAGCCTGAACACGCGTAGCTCCGCGTCGCGCGCGAAGTCACCGCAGCAGGTGCGTCCCGGGGATGAACAATTGATCCCGATATACGATCCATCGAAAGAGGATCTTTCGATTGAGAATTGGGTTCGCCACGTGAATGAGTTGGCGTCGCGTTTCGGTTGGGACGATCTCAGCGTGATGCGGTTAATCGCGACACGTTTACGGGGGCACGCACGCCAGTGGTACGATACGCGTGTGCGAGTCGCGACTACCTGGTCGGAAACGAAAGTGCTACTTGTTGCGCAATTTCGGCGGACAATGCCATTTTCGAAATTGCTCCGGGAAGCAGATTTATACGAAGCAAGGCCAGGACAATCCTTGGGAGATTATTGCTTCCAAAAATTGAACTTTATAAGGCGCCTGGACATCAATTTGCCGGACGACAAGATTGTGGACACGGTGATTTTCGGCGTACCGGATGAAACGATCGCCAGGACATTGAGATCGGCGAAACACACCGACCCCAACGACTTATATGCGTCGATGTGTGCGATGGGGAATATGCCTGGTAAGGACGAGAAGAAGACGAAGCAGGAACGCCAAGTAGCGGTTCGCCCAGCAGCACCAAAGTACGGCGTAAACGAAAAGCCACGGACTGTGGCATGTTACAATTGCGGCAAAACTGGTCACATGGCAAGGGATTGCAGAAAGCCAAGAGCGGAATGCGGCCTGTGTAAGAAGTTAGGTCACAGACGGGAGGATTGCCGGCAACAAGAGGTAAATATGGTACAGATCATTAAAAACAGTACTAATATTTATCAAATATTCGTTCGCGTTAACGGTCACAAGGTAGAAAGCTTAGTAGATACCGGAAGCGCATGTACGATTATGCATTCGTCAATAGCGGAAAAGTTCTGTATTGATACGAAGATCGTGACCGATACAGTATTCAGGGGATTTGCTAATCGATCAGTAATAATAAATAGAGTCGCGCCGATTACAATAAGAGTCCAGAATGTAACGGCGGACGTAGACTCATTTATTATACCGGATGAGTATACGGCCCATGATGTAATTCTGGGAAGGGATTTCTTACAGCAAGAACACGTGATAATGTTGAAACGGGGGAACCAACTCACGTTTAACGATATCAGAAATTCAAGAAAGCCTCAAATTATTTCTGCAATGGATATTTACGTCGTCGAAATAGATCCCAAATTAAATTTAGGGAACATTGGGAAAACGGAGCGGAAACTTTGCGTCACATTGATCGAAGAATTTCGCGATTGCATATCGTCGTCAATGCGAGATTTAGGGAAAACGAATACGGCTGCAATGGAAATTAAATGTCTTACGGACGAACTGGTAGTATATCACCCGTATCGTCTCGCGGAACCGGAGAAGAAGATCGTTCGCGAAATAATTAAGGATTTATTAGACAATGGAATTATTAGAGAATCTGATTCGCCGTATGCGAGCCCGATCACGCTGGTGAAGAAGAAGACAGGGGATACAAGGATGTGCGTGGATTATCGCAAATTGAATGCGATAACCATAAAGGACAAATATCCCTTACCCCTCATTGACGACCAAATCGACAAGCTAGGAGGCAATAAGTATTTCACAGGTCTTGATTTAGCATCAGGGTATTACCAGGTACCAGTTGCAGAAGATTCCATTGCGAAGACGGCGTTTGTCACACCGGAAGGACACTACGAGTTTTTACGAATGCCTTTTGGCTTAACAAACGCGCCAGCCGTTTTTCAAAGACTAATGAATAAGGTTCTGGGAAATTTGAAGGACACAGCGGCATTCCCTTACCTGGACGATGTCATCATACCCTCGAAAACGGTAGAAGAAGGCATCGAAAAATTACGGAAAGTTTTGGAGGCCTTTCGAACACATGGCCTGACCCTTAAGTTGGAGAAATGTTCTTTCTTCAAAGAGACGATTGAGTACCTGGGTCGTGAAATAAGCGAACAGGGGGTGAGGCCGGGTCAACGAAAAATAGACGCCGTAAAAAATATGCCACCGCCTGAAACGGTAAAACAGGTACGTCAATTCATGGGATTAGCAAGTTATTTCAGGAAATTTATCAAGAACTTTGCAACGCTTGTGGAACCTTTAACGCGTCTCACACGTGTGGCGACCATGGTGCGTGGGAACGTGGAATTTTCGGACGCGGAAATTCCATCCTTCTCAAGTGCGTACCATGGGAGGTCGGGTTGAGGGCTTGGTCATTTAAGTGACGATTGCCAGAACCTCGGCTCGACCGTTACAGTACCCTTAAGAGTGAAGTCCCCGGATGCAATGTGTGGGGGAGGAAACTTTCTCCATGCCCTTGTGGGGGTGGAGAACCTCTCCCAATTTTAACGGTTTTTCGGGGACATTATTTAACGCGCCTCAGAAACGAGAAAGGCAGAAAGCTTTGGACTCTCGCGGAGAACGATAGCTCCAGAGAGTTTTAGTCTGAGTCACCCGCGACGGTTTTGTTATACGCGACGTAGAGTTTCCGTATATTTTGGTCTTCGCATTTTTCTCATGGACTCAAGTTTTCTCGTTGTGTTTTATAGTCTTTATTATTTGTTAATTGTTAACCAGTTCTCGTGAATAAACTATATTTTTTGTTACCCGTGAAACCATCGCGTCACATATCATTTCATTTACCCCACGTCACCTAAACACGCAAGAGTGTACCATGGCAATGGAAGGAGCCGCAGGAAAACGCCTTCCGACGGGTGCAAAAGAAATTAACAGCACGACCGGTGTTATGTATCTTCGATCCAGCTCGACCTACCGAACTTCATACTGATGCGAGTTCTCTGGGTGTCGGAGCAATATTGTTGCAAAAACAAGAAGACGGAAAGTTGACAGCGGTTGCTTATTTCAGTAAGCAAACAACAGCGGACCAAAGGTGCTATCATTCCTATGAATTGGAAACAATGGCAGTAGTTTTTGCTCTGCGGTATTTCCGGGTATATTTACTGGGAATAGAATTTAAAGTCGTAACGGACTGCAACGCGTTAAGGACAACCTTTTCAAAGAAGGACTTATTGCCACGCATAGGACGATGGTGGTTGGAAGCGCAAGAATACACTTTTGAAATCCTGTACAGACCGGGGACGAAGATGGCACATGTGGATGCACTCAGCCGAAATCCTCAACCAATCGCTCTTGAGGTCGCCTACGTGGACATTACGGAGGCGGAATGGATAACGTCGGCACAGATGCAGGACGAGCAATTGTCACGGATCCGAACAATTCTCGCCAACAACGAAAAGTCACCCGAAACAAAACATTATTTTCAAGAGTATGCGTTAAGAAAGGATAAGCTATACCGACGGTTAACAGGTAATAAAACCGTGTGGGTTGTTCCGAAAAACGCTAGGCTCCAAATATGCAGATTATGCCATGACGACGCTGGACATTTAAGCACAGAGAAGACATTGGAACGGATACAGCGGAACTATTGGTTTGCGAATATGCGACGTTTCGTAATGAAGTACGTAAACGCATGTCTAAGCTGCGCATACTACAAGCATACGTCAGGGAAGAAACAGTGTAAATTAAACACTATAGAAAAGATCCCAATTCCGTTTCACACGTTGCATGTAGATCATGTAGGACCATTCGAGACGAGTAAGAAGGGTAATAAGTATTTACTCGTAGTGGTGGATGCGTTCACGAAATTCATGATCGCGGAGCCGGTAAAAAGCCAAAAGACTCGTCACACTGAAAAGGTGTTGTTAAATTTTATGTATTTATTCGGTGTTCCGACGAGGATGATAAGTGATCGTGGAACGAGTTTCACGTCACAAAGGTTTGCTACTCTGTGCAAAACGTATGGCATTAAACACGTACTTAATGCGGTAGCCACACCAAGGGCAAACGGACAGTGTGAACGGTATAATAAAACTATCGTTGACGCTTTAGCGACAAGCTCAGCAGGTCAAGATCCACGAGACTGGGACATCCAGGTAAAGAAGGTGCAGAGTGCAATGAACACCACGCACAACAAAAGTATTAATACGACGCCGATGAAAGCATTGATCGGGTGCGATACGAGAACAGTAGCTGAAGGAACACTACTGAGTCTCGTACAAGAAGGAATAGATCGATTGGATTTGGCCGCGTTGCGAGGAAATATGAGCAAACATATTTCCGAAGATCAACGTAAGCAGAAGGAGCGGTATGACCGTACGCGAAAGGAAGCGCGCAGGTATACTGTCGATGAACTGGTATTGGTACGAATAACCAGTGAACCGGCAACGGGGAGCAGCCGAAAGTTGCTACCGAAATATAAAGGACCGTTCAAGGTTCGAGCGGTGCTGCCAAATGACCGCTACGACGTAGAAGATTTACGAGAAGGGGTGAAACGATTACGAACAGTCGTTGCAGCCGATAAAATGAAGCCGTGGATTACCATCCAAGGGGATGACCACGATGCTGAATGAAAGCGATTTTTATATATCCTTTTATCAATGTATACAGGGACTAAAGATAGTCGCCAAGTAAGTAGTTAAACATTATCTCACATTTTGACTATGTTCACAGAAAGGAAAAGACAAGCCGAAGGTGTAAGCTAGACACGGACGGTAGAGAAGGAGGAGAAGGGATCTTTGCCCGACGACCAGGCAAGATCCAAGGAGCGAGGGCAACGGCCTAAGCACCTGATCGAGGAGGACGACCAAAGGGTGTCATCCACCACGGTTCCGACGGGACCCACACAAGGAAAAGAAGGATGCAACGGCATTCAGGCACAAGGTGTGTCCCAATGCCAAGGATAGATACAACGGTATCTTAGACAAACGAGGAAAAATCACGCGGGGCTACAACGGTACCCCAGTAAGACTCGACACCGAACCAGACGGACACAAGGTGTGTCTCAGGCAGGGTGGTGATGAGCAAAGGATGCGACGTGCATCATAAAGTAAGACTCGACACCGAACCAGACGGACACAAGGTGTGTCTCAGGCAGGGTGGTGATGAGCAAAGGATGCTACGTGCATCATAAAGCAAGACTCTACACCGAACCGGACGGACACAAAGAGTGTCTCAGGCAGGGTGGTGATGAGCAAAGGATGCAACGTGCATCAAAAACGAAAGAAGGGATACGACGGTATCCATAGTTGATCGTAAGCGATACGACGGTATCGTGTTACGACAACAACCTTTATTTTCAGCCAAGTCTACACAACGAAAAGTTTTGTAAACAAAAAAAAAAAAAGAGAATTGTATTGTAAGTCTGAGGACAGATCTATCGTCAGTATGGCCGAATGTTAGAAAAATCGAAGTAAGCAAACGGTCGAGGCAGGCCATGTGGTTTTTGTCAGCGCGTTGCCCTTCCACAAGGGAAAGTCCTTTAGCTTGGGGGTGTCATAAACAAGGGGGCATACTGTCGAAGGCGTTCTCACGGCTGAGGATTTTTGGGACAGCAGGACATTCTTATTCTGACTGTCGTCGTGTACGTTTGTTGCGAATAAAGATTCATAGCATATTGTAATACGCCCACATTTATTTAAGTTAACGATATCGCGTTATCAATCTCTTTGAATTTTTCTTACAATTCTAGTATATTCTAGTATATTCTGGTATATTCTGATATATTCTTGGATAGGCTGGTATATTCTAGTATATTGTAATATATTCTTCTATGTTCTTCTATGTTCTGGTATATTCTAGTATATTCAAGTATAGTCTGGTATATTCTAGTATATTCTAGTATATTCTAGTATATTCTTGTATATTCGAGTATATTCTAGTATATTCTGGTATATTCTTCTATATTCAAGTATATTCTAGTATATTCTTGTATATTCTAGTATATTGTAGTATATTCTGGTATATTCAAGTATATTCTGCTATATTCTGGTATATTCAAGTATATTCTGATGTGTATTCTGATGTGTATTCTAGTATATTCTTGTATAGTCTTATATATTCTAGTATATTCTGGTCTATTCAAGTATAGTCTGGTATATTCTATTATAACTTATAACATACGACAGGAATAGGTCCACGATAGAAACAAATGCTCTTCTGGCGATGCGGCTGTGTCAAATAGTGGGGGAATGTCACTTCCTACCTTAATGGAATGAAGAAGAACAAATAAGTTGGTGAAAGTCCCCCCACAAAGGTAATGAAAAATATAGAACTTTTGTAATTGAATTAGCAGTGGTTCACACCGATATACCCGACCCGGTATCGGATTACGCGGCATGTTCACACTTTACACTGCTAATAGGCGAACTGACTAAGATCGTGTAGCTCCGTTCGGCTTAGATCAAGACATTACTGTATTCAGACAATGAATACTTCAAATTGATTAAAATAATCTCAAATAATTTCGAATAATCTAAATAATTTCATGTGCGACAATATAATACAATGTTAATTGCATTAGTTACATCGAACAAATAACAGTATCGAAGTGTTCACAATAATTTGATCGCTCGCTGTACTTCCGTGGCGAGAGCTCGCACGGCAAAACGTTCGAAAGGGAAATTCGTGCCGGAACGTTCACACCGCGAGCAGATTTTTCTTCATCCCTGTCATAATATTTGTCACTTGGTCGTTTCGACGTATCCCGACGTAACGAGCGGGGTGTGTCAATAGCTGAAGCTGTTCCGCCGCTCATTTAAAATCCAAGGTCAACACGAAACGAATCGTCGGAACTCGCGTAACTCGGTTCCCTTGTTTGCCGTATTCTCGATTTGCCACCGTTACTTTGCATTCAAAGCGTTTTCGCCCGGGGAAGCCGGCGAGGGCGACCAGGCCGCGAGAGAAAAGAGAATGATTTAAGGGGCTGCGTTTAAAGGCTCCTCTACATTCAGAATTCCGATTACAAGTTGACAGTGTGCCGGAGACCCTTCGGGGGATCGCTCGTGCAAACATTTGTGACGCTGAACGCACAACGAAAAGACGGCCGGCGGGGAACGCGACTCTTCTCGCTCGCCAAGCTGCGACAATGGAACGGATTCGTTACTGAAATTATGTTCGGCTTATTACGTGATTTAAGAATCGCGATTGTCCCGTTTCCCGCGCGCAAAATTAGAAAAATTCGGACCAGAGAGTAATTTGCCGGCGCGTCGCGACGCGACTCACAATCAGATGAAATTTCGGTCTGGTTCTCTGTAAATCTTGGACGTCGGGAATATTAATTCTTTCTACCCCGGAACATTATCATATTTCATTCTACAGTTATACCTAATGAATTGAAACGGACTTTCTGGCTCGACTTCGACCACCGCTGCGTCTCCCGAATCACTGGGAAATTTATGTTTGTTTTAAACTCGATGTAACTCGGACGTTTCCTTTTCATGAAATTTTAATGAAATTCCGGTGTTTAATTCAGTCGTGTCCCGAACCTGTTATGCGAACGGAGATCATTACCTTGGCAACGTTACACTGACGATACTGTGTCAGAATATGCAGAAATGAGTAAAAATAAAAATTTTGTTTTCTCAGAACAGGGCTGACAGGATAGCAAATAATTAACAAATAACAGTAAGCTTTTCTCTACCGAGGTCGAAAAACTTCTTTCAGTTTCGGTTTGCTTGAACTACTTTCGTTTCCCCTAAACAATGCAGACCTTACAGCAGAACGAGATTTTACAATTGAAAACGGGTCTGCCATTCAATATTCACAATGCAAATCGGTCCAACTCTTCTTTCGTGGAGCATAGTCCGCGCTGCTATTTGCGACTTCTAACGACAGTGTTCCTAACAATGTTGTATCGTCTCATGACACGTAGTTGGGTTGTTTTATCGCGATCCGGAACATTCAATCTCTCTGTGCGATACGCAAGAACTTCTCGATAAATTCGCCGCTCGCCAGAGAACTTTACAGCTCAAAGCTATCGTTTATGAGCACGTTGAGTTTCGCCGGAGTCAGTTTGAACAATTTGGAGTTCGGGAATAGACGTTTGTTCAGCGTAAATGTAATTTCGCCGCTTGTCAAATTCTTGCACGGAGGCGTTCATTAACGTGCCACCATATCGGAACTCTTCGAGGAGAAAAAGCGTGGAACCTAGTGGTTCTTCCTTTCAGTTTCCGAATGAATTTTCCGGTGGTGAAAGCGTAGCACGTGATAGTCATCGAAAAGTCTCGCCTGCACACAGCATGCTTTTTCAATAAAAAATTCATAAATCTTTTAATCCAATATTCGGCTGAATGTATTCATTTGCAATGTTCGAAAACAACAAATTACTTTACATGTAGTTCTTTGAAATAAAGCAGGACTTCTTTAAGTGTGATTCAATTTTGCTACATTCTTATTGTTGTTGCAAGATAATAACCATCTTGTCAAAGCAGAACTTCTTTAAGTATGATCCAATTTTGCTACATTCTTACTGTTGTTGCAAGATAATAACCATCTTGTCAAAGCAGAACTTCTTTAAGTGTGATTCAATTTTGCTACATTCTTACTGTTGTTGCAAGATAATAACCATCTTGTCAAAGCAGAACTTCTTTAAGTATGATTCAATTTTACTACATTCTTATTGTTGTTGCAAGATAATGATCATCTCGTCTGTATCCTGTGTCGAGCAATGTTCCTTTTTAGGTTCAACGAATTCGTTTTTAATCTGAAAACAGTTACAGTCTATTGTGGTTTCGCTCACCGTCAAATATTAATTACTTGTTTTATGCATTTATGACGAAAATGAATTGGTCAAACGTAAAACAGTGAAAGCATTAGAAGAATTTTATCTGATTTCTGTTTCCCAAAATTGACTTGGAAAATTTTCTACAAATGTTGTACAAACTGCAAGCAACGCTTTTTAAATTTTTAAGCGTAAAATAGGATTGAACTAATATGATATAAATGATCAGGATACCGCATCCGTTCATGATTTTTCAATACCAGTCAATTGTGCGAAATAGTAGTCATTCCAGTTGTTTGCTCTCTAATTAGTTCGGATAATCGAGGTTCTACCGCACCACACCGAAGATTACTTTAGACAGCGTTTCAACTTCTCTATCGAATGCACTTTAACAACTTCCGTAAGTTTCTGTAATCCGGGGAAACGGAGGATGGTAGAAAATGGTCAAAATCTGGATAACTTCATCATCTGAAATGTTAATAAGAGATCCCTGTGGCTGGAGATGTCGAGAAACTGAAAAACCAGTTATTTACCACGAGTATGACAGAAGAGTTATAAAATATGCAGACGAAATGAAAGCTGCGTAGAGCAAAGAGATACACGATCGTCTTTTCACCGACGACATCGATCTGATCACGAGATCAGTCGAAATCAAAGTTGATATCCAATTTCTCCATCCATACATATTCATCTGCATCTTTTACATCTTTCCTATTTAATTGGTTCGAAAGTTTTCTTTTCCAAGATGAAGCTAGGTATGAAGATGACTTTGTGGGAAATTATTCAATAAATTTCTGACAAAAATCACAGGAGGTCTGAATAAATGCGATCTTTATTTTTATATAGCAATACAGACCACTTTTACTGCCTGACAGTTCTTGTATTATTCTAGATGTTAAAAATAATTCTGATTATTTTCCAATCTTGTGAAGCTAGGTATAGAGATGACTTTTTATGGAATTATAGAAAAGTCCTATTTCTAGCTCCTAAATTGAATGAATGAAATGTTGCATTTGGAAAAACTAAGATCTGCAACAACTACACTCGAAAAATATACATTGAAAAATTAATAAATAAATCAACATCAATTTCCTAGTGTGGAAAAACGCCGTTGAGGATGAAACAGACGCTTAGTTTGTAGCACGAATAATTCCTGCCCGTTGAGAACGCTTTCAATTGAATCGTTATTAAATTATAGTTTTCGCGGAGGAAGTGCAAGCGTATCCATTAGTGTCTTGTTCTTGTGTACCCGGGCTTGCTCGCCGTGATTTAAACAGAAAATCCAGAAAATCGCCCGGCAAAGATGCAGAGAGCACAGTGTTTAACAATTTTCTAGAATTATTCACGCTGAGGGAAACGTTCTTTCACGAGGGTGTAACGCATTAAAAGCGGAAAGGAAAATGTTTGGTAAGTCGGAAACTTTATTGGATTATACTAATAGTTCCGCGGAGTTGGTTTGCAAAGTGGTAGAGAGCAACGCGCGTCGTTGTTCGAGCAGTTTGAGCGTCACGAACATAATTTCGAAATTTAATAGATACAATCGTTTTCAACGAATCCCATACTAGGCAACATCGCGGATCTCCATCCGAGAAAAGTAAAATGTCAGTTTCTGGAAACGATAAATCAACAAACCCTCGGGTGGACCACGTTCAGAACAATGATACATATTCCGTTCTACGATTTTTATCGTGTAATAGATTTACTATACGCCGTCTTTAATAGTTTATTGTTGAGATGGCGTTCACATTGTGAAACTGTTTTAACCTTTTGTCACTCGAATTGTGTTTATCTTTAATAATTTATCGCGATGTTCACACTGTGAAGTTATTATAACCATTTGTATTTGATGAGTTGCTAAAAATTTAAGTGTGGTCGGTGTAGTTGTCTGCGTCGATTAGTAGGAGTGGTTGCGCAACAATTAATTTCTTCCTTTAATAATTTTAATAGGTTTTAATTTCATAGGCTATGTCTTCTAATAATAGTTTAACTTTCCGGGATACACGGTTAGTTGGTTAAAGAAATAACGTGATTCGGTTAATTGGGATATTAAACTTGAAATGCATCAAGAACTCCGTTAATCGTTATAGTTATACGAGTATTGGCAATACGGAATCGCGATCCAATATGACAATAGTGTAAGCCGCTAGGCTACGGAGTGGATCCATGTGCACAAGCTAATTCGATTGCGGGCCCGGATCGTCTGGAACGGTAGAACGGGGCACGACCAGGACCGGGCGTCGGAATCTCGTTAGGTCGCTCATCTCCCTATGGGGAATTGTTATCGAGCTATCCATCGGTCGGCTGTTCTGAAATTTCGCGCCACGAAATGAACGACAGATGCAATTACAAGGGCCGCTGAAGAATGCTACCGTTATGGCCGCCCACTGTGCGCCGTGGACAAATCACTTTCGTTCGACAGAAGAATGCAATACGTCTCTCGCGGAGTTCACTAGCGTACACAGCACGTACGTCGATGCCAGAACGTCATAATTAAACTTCGAGCTATCATGCGAATAGAAATTCCGATAAATTAATTTCAGTCACGTCAGATTAAATGCGAATCTGCATATAATGTGTACGAACGTTGGACATTAGAGTGGAGGAGCAGCTGGATTTGTACGTCTAATACAAATAGCAAAAAAATAATATTTATCATTTCTGTATTTGCAAGTGTGGCATCTGAAATCGTATCACTAAATATCAATATTCTGAAATTTTAATGATAATGGCATTATAGTAATATTATTTATGTATATTAAATACACGGTTAATATATATACATTTAATACATATAATGTGTAATATTCATAAATAACATGTTGTTTGATAAATCATTTGTGATCGTCAGGAAGGTTTGAATAAATTGTACGTTTAAATGAATTTCAAAATTAGTATTTTCTAAAATATATTTTTTGAACGCACATTTTTACTACGCAGCTAAAAACTTAAACCCACTGTCTTCGACGTGTTCAAGAGTTTTACCTGAAACTTAAAACCTGTTCCAAGAGTTCAGAAATAATTTAAGTTTCACGCAATTAGATGTGGGAGGTTGAACAATGCAATTTGTATCACTAGACTTTTTGATACACCTTTTAACTTTTTTCTGTCGTATTTTTAAATATGTCTAACTAATTGTAAACCCAGTTACTGGAAAACTACAGAACTAAAACTTGTCTTGTGCTTAAAGAAACACTTAATATGCAAAACGCAGATTTTATACTTTCAAGTTTACAGATGTACAATACGTCTACTATGTTGCAAGACGATAGAACTATAGATACATTGCATTTCTATTCCTCGATATCTTACTGCTTTAGCTAAGTAAGTTTATTTAAACTTAAATTTATTTAAATTTAAGTTCTTATAAATTTAAATTATACTGATTCTGTGACGACACATCTTTATTTCTGATCATTTCTTTGTGAGACGTTTACTAACATATTCGTGACATTTTTCTGATTGAAACGACACCAAACACGATACAATTTGGATCACATTTACGTGTTTATCTCACAGTACAGAAGAACCTCGATTGTTGTCGCAAATCGAAAATACCATGGTTAATTAATTTCGGTTAACTGGGTAATCTCAGTCCAAAGCGAAATTGATACTTTCGACCACGGTCACCCCTATTCCAGCCACATTTTGTGCTCGGTGCAGTTAGTGTTAACTGCTGGCTCCTGAACTCTGATGTAAATTTAACCGTGCACCACTGTAGGTCGAAAACCAGCAAAGCCTTTGCTGGGAAATTCGATACTCCCTTAAATTGGTAACAGGGATTAAACTACTTACCGATACAAGTCCCATCGGGGGTGGCTTCGTAACCCGGCAGACAGGTGATCGACAAGCTGTCTAGTATCGGTTGATCTTTCATCTCCATCGGCGTGGCGCACCGATAAGATCCCGGCATATTGATGCAACCGTAGCGACATATTTCCGCTTGCAAATCAGGTTGAGCGCACTCGTCCACGTCTGGAAAAATAAAGAAATTATACTTCTCGTAGGTGTGTTTCACCTCGCAAGAGCACCGCGTACATATATAATTGTTTCGTAACCGAGATACCCTTACTAATTACATTCGAGACCTCGTATTCAGAGTGGAGCACTTAAACATAGGGTTAAATTTAATGACGCGAGCGGGTTGGAACGAGCCGTTGGAACCCGTCCGCATCATCGTTGCTCTCGTTATCCTTATACGTTAGTTTATAGGCGCAAATATTGTCCGCTCTATTTTTTCTTATTTTCTCTTTCATGGTGTGACTAACGAGTGGACTGCGTACTATACTAATGAGTGTTATGCAAATTCCCTTTTCCATCGGGGAATGTAAAACAGCTGAAATTTAATGAAATTCTAGCCGCGTCGCGAATGGCTGATCTAATTGAGAATACAGCCGATTTTTGAGGTGTTGCGGTGAAATGCGTGTTCTGTTAATCTGAGAAGATTTATACACTACAAATGTACGCTGTAGCGTGTTTATTATTGGAATTATTAATTAGAGACATCTAAGTGTCTCCATTATTCGTGATTATACGTGTAATCGTTTTAGGACAGGGTTACACTGTTTTCAAAGATGAATGCAACACAAATTCATACAAGAATTCGTTAAGGTTCTTTTGGTTATTCAAATTCCATGAGATCCATCCTTTTTCGAAAGTCTAGAAAAGCAAATATTTTTTCCTAGCCTCAAGATCAAGGTCATGTTATTATACATATCTGAATGTATTTTTCGATCAGTTATACGATGCAATAAAAAAAAATGCAGTTATGTACCAAAAGCACCGATGACCTTGGTGACTCCGAAAACAATGACCATCGGAAAAAATATTCTTGCCAGGTATTCGGTCCATTGACAGCATGCACATTACGTAACAAATACTTTTTGCATCACAATAACCTGAAGGGATATTTAGGTGGCCTTACTTAAAAGCACCACCCTGTATACATATACATATGTGCAGGCTGCATTATTGGAAGTGCAGGTTCACGCGATCGAGTTACCGATGTCGCAGCGTTCGCACGGACACCCAGCGATTCAATATTCTTCGCGTTCCATTTGGAATGGGTTATTGAAATTCCCCGGTGAGTCGACGGTAGAACAGAACGCCGAAAAAAAGAGGGCCGGACGAAAAATGCGACGAAAGAATTCTCTATTACCTTGGCAAGTCTTCCAATCGTCCTCGAGAATAAAACCGTCGGGACAGAGACAAAATACCCGGCCCATCGTGGACAGACAGGTGTGCGAGCATCCTGCGTTGTTGACGCTACACGGACCCGCGTCCTCGCACGTGTGGTTGTCAGTCGACAGGACCGAGTCTTGTAAACCGTCGCAGGAACATTCGTAGCCACCTATGGTATTCCGGCAAGTGTCCTGACAAGGCCCGTGCCCGTTGTTCAACAAACACTCGTTGATGTCTGAATAATGAAGAAGCAAACGAATACTTCACATTTCCCTTCCGCGCCGAGGAACGCGCAGGCCGACCTGTCCAGTGAACGAACATACAGTCGGGGACAACATTGAGTGACCCCACTTCAAGAACTAATAACTTTTGGAAAATTCGACCGATCGACTTGAACTTTTTCCGGATGTCAGGAGGATTAGTTTACCAGGTAATGTGTAAATTAATTTTGAAGAAAAATGTAAAGGGTTATAACCTTCTTTTACCTATTTCTTCATCGAAATTTGTTAATTGGTTTACGAGTTATAAACGATTTAAAACGGTGAAAATTACAGTTTTTAGACATTGCTGTTCGTTCCGATATGCCTGATTTTTAATATAACCATAAAATATTATTAGAATTGTGTTCTGGATTGCAAGATCTTAACAATGACACTTCTCATAAAAATAGCACTCGAGAAATTAAATAACGATTTAAAAATACTAATACCAACAGATATGCAGCTTAGGTGTTTATTCATTGGACAGGTCACCCTACATACGTCCAGAAAAAGTGTTTGGTCACTAGACTGCGAATCTTTATGCATTTCTGATAGTTGCACATTTCTAAAATACTTTTCTAAAATCCCTTCTTTATTCCCCAGATAAGAGATTTTCTAGTTTATAAAGTGAACTTGTTTCTCATCCTATTTTTACAAAAATAATCAATGAAATTTCGAATTTCCATAAAGATCTGCAGTCTCATGATCACGTACCAAGAACGTGCATATAATACGCGTTGAAATAATTACTGCAAACTGTAATCACACATTGATATTGCTTAAAAATGCTATAAATTAATATCACATCATAAATATGTAAATATATTTGTTTAAGGTACAGTGAACTTACATCCCAGAGGGAGCGTAAATAAAAGTTTCATATCACGTTTTATTCAAAGAAGCTTGTACGTGCAGAGAAAAATTACCTTAAAGATTTTGTTGAAACAGCACAAACTTCACAGAGTGGAACAAATAATGAAAATAATTTTACGTCACAGACCGAAGCTCAAGTGCGTTCAACAACTGTGCTTACGTTTACATCGTTTACAATTTATTATAGTCAATTCGAAATGCAAACATTACAGTGTCTACTCGATATATGTCCAATACACGGGTCTGGCCAGGGACACATATCGGCTGGAAGATATGTATTCTTTAATACACTGCCGAACGTAGAAAAGGACAGCGAAGCTCGAGTGACCTCGGTCGCCGAGGAGTGTAAACATAATACGGGTGGGGAGTATGTGTGTGAGACCAGGAGACCACTACTAATCCAATAACAAAACTTCTTTATTTTTCAATATTTTTTTGTGGAACTTTCACCAACATATTCGTGAAATTTTTCTAATGAAAATGATACCAAGTATGACATAATTCCGGTGATATTTACTTGTGTAATGAATGATAAAAGTTACTTCCCATTGCAATTATATTAACGGAAAATTAATGTGAATATGATCCGAATGATATCGTGTTTGATATCATTTTAGTCAGAAAAATTCCACAAATATATTACTGAAAGTCCCATAAGAAAATAATGACAAACAAAGAAGTTTTGTTATTGGATTGGTAGTGGTCTCCTGGTCTCACACCGATATACCCGATCCGCATTACGTTACCGAGGTCTCTCGAGCTTGTTGGCCCCTCACGGAGTGTAGCCCGCGGCAGTGGGGATAGTTCTGGGACTTTTATCGGCTAGATATTCGGAACATATATCGAGTAAGGACTGTACAGACTACAAACATTGAGAAAGCAACTAGAAAAGCAACGATATAAGAGAAATGATACAGCATGCAGAAATAATGTGTAGCTACACGAAAATACTTTACAAACGGAATATTTTCGATGAAATATGATTTCATAATTGTTGTAAACAATTGAAATTCCCAGTGTAGATTACAGTTGAATGCTTCCGGTAATGTGTACGTTTTTAATTGTTACGAACAGCAGAAATTCTCGATGCAATTAATAATCAAGTGGATGCACCTGCTCGGTAACGTTTGCTTTTGCACTTGTTGCTTTTTACGAATGGAAACGGCGAGATTTCGCGGTATATTCGCGATGGAAATCACTCACCCTTGCACAAGAACCTGTCCTCGTCCAGTTTCATTCCCTGCGGACACTCACAACGAAAGGATCCCGGCGTGTTCACGCACTTATGCTCGCAACCGCCCTTGTTATCCTTGCATTCGTTCACATCTAAATTTCAATGAGCACATACGTGTAATTCACAGAATTTAGGTAACTTCTCCACCGCATCGTTCCCGACGCCTTTCGGCCGAATAAACGGTTCATTTAATGATACAGGGCGAGACTGATATTTTACTAGTTCTGCAGAACTCACTCACTCAAACGGATTAACCAGAATATTGCAGACGTGATTCTCGTGTACCTTGAATGCAGAATATGCTACCGTTCGTGCAGAAATTAAATGGAAAATATATCCGATCAAATGACATGTATCTGACCGTTTTCTTTCGTTTGTAAATGTGTATAATGTTAACCATTAAATGTTCTAGATAGCGTTTGAGTCCTAGTAGAATCCACTGTACACTTTATATTTCTCTAACACTTTGACCGCCACACTAGAAACTTCAAAAATTACATAAAATCAAAGTGAGTTATTTAATGAAATAAAAATTGAAAAAAATTAAATGTATGATATTGAGTAGTCCTCCAACTTTCTTGCATTTTACACGCCCTAATCGAATTTGGTACAATGAATATATTAACGTAAAAATGCATTTTAAAACCTGGACAAATAATTCCGTCACCCACATATGGGTGACATGGCAGTCAACGTGTTAAAAACAAGACTATTAAAGATAATACATTAACAAATGTTACATTCAGAAATTTACTTGTGAAACTGGCTAAAACTGCACTTGCAGTTAGTATATGTATGTACAATTTTATTGTTTCAGTAGAAATAGTTGTATGTCTTGATCTTAGCAGAATAACAATCATACTAGTTCATGTACTGTTAACTAAATATACAGTTTTATATTTCAACGTTTTCTAAAGGCGTGATTCAATTCTTCAGACTCCTGCACAAAAAAATATACAAATGTGTGAAACACGATTTTATCACAATAACCATTATCAATTTAGTAAAATCCTGAAGATAGAACAATATTTTTGCGAGCAATTTCAATTTTTCGTTGCAAAAATTAGTTCGCCGCGCCGATGATTACGCATGAAAATGCAATTTCGCAGCAACGTGATTCGATGCCCCGAAATGAAACACATGAAGCATAAGCCATTGTTATTTCGATTCCATACAGACGGTATAGGATGTACGTATACTGAAAAAGTATGGCACTTTGAACCTGGAACAACTTGTAAATTTCGAACGCGGCGAATTCGCGAAATATTGCCAATGAAAAATTAGTATGCTCACTTTACTAATTTCGAATAATACGAAATTGTTTAACGGGAATTACATTTCAAGTCCAGCTAAGGGAAACTTTCCCCGGCATTAGGTCGAACCGCTCAAAAGTTTAAACACTCGAACGCGGAACAGAGAAAATAAAGTTTCAGCTCCGATTCAATTATTGCTATCGTTTTACTCCGATTTTCACGAGCGAGCTTTCAGACAAAATTTGATTACGCTTCTCAACTTTCGCGAGAAAAGGAACGAGCACGCTGCGTAAGTATACACTCGACGTGAATGTATGTACAGGGAACGGCGGGAAGATTTTTCGTACGTAACCGATGATATTTTAATACCGACCGGAAAAACTTGTCGATCGCAGAACACGAAAGCTGTCAATATTTCAATGAGGATCCTGTCGATATTTCATCTCGAGAAATTTCTTTTCTAGAGACACGACAGGCCACTTTCCATGGAAAAATGATGTCATTCATGGATTTCACTGCTCGCGCGGACTGAAAAGCGAACCGAAGGAGAAATTTTGGATCAGGGTATTGTCAAAGGATTCTCGGATTACTGATAGTCATGCCCAGTATTTTATGCTCCCCCGTCGAAGAAGAGAAGGTTATCGAACCCTACTTACGTCGAACTATATCGTCAAGTGTGATCAAATTGATCACCGGTTTTATAGTGTGACGTGATCAATTTCGTAAGCAGTAAATTTCAATTAAATCGTAAATTAAAGATACGTGGACAGAAAAATATTTAAGCGAACGAAGTCTTGAAAACGTACAAATGCACACACACACACCTAGTTACAAAATTATAAAATTTTCTACAAAGTTACAGAACTATTTGATTTTCTCATGGGAAGATCAACGTGCAAAGCGGTTTAACACTTCATTAGCTATTGTCGTAGATACATATACCTTAAATTTAAAATTTCGACTTTGACGCGGACTTCGATCCTAAATAAAAATTGTCTGCAACAAATGCAAGACACAGGAGCCAAATAAAAATTTCTTTGTTTCTTTAATAATTCTTCCCACTATTTCAAATTTCTTCTACTCCTAATCAGTAAAATGTAGTACTTTTCTAAAATTAGTAGTACCATGTCTATTCGATATATGTCCGAAACACGGGTCTGGCCAGGGACATATATCGGCCAGGAGATACTACTATTCTTTGATACACTGCCGAACGTAAAAAAGGACAGCAAAGCTCGAGTGGCCTCGGTCGCCATATACCTCGCTGTAGTGGGGATAGTACTGGGACATTTATCGGCTAGATACTTGGGACATATACCGACTAAAGACCGTATTGAGATCTTAAATTTAAGGTTTTACTTTTCAGGAATCTCTAATAATTGATATAGATTTAACATTTTTTTCGTTATAAGGCTAGTGAAGTGTTGTATTCATAAGTGATAGCAAAACGCAGAAAAATATGTATAGCGAATTAGTTGCAACTTACCAACGCATTTGTTGCGTTCTAAACGGAAACCTTTGTAACAGGAGCACACTGGTCTGCCATCGATTTCCTTGCAAATTTGGTCGCAGGGGGCATCGATGCAAACTCCCTCGGGACTCTGCTTGATCTTGCACTTCGGCAACTGTCCTATCCATTGGCGATTTTTGCAGAGTAACCTATTCTGTGTGGTTGCCATATAATACCCTGGGACGCACTCGTAATCGGCTTCTAGATATTCGTTGCCTGGTACAGATGACCTTGGACAAACATTAATAGCGTAAAATAACGAAACGCAGGAGTGGCTTGTCTGTAGCTCCGTGTAACTTAAAAATTACATATTAAATATTAAAAATTACAAAACTGCATAATAAATACTGTATTGTATTTCTGAAACTATCATTTTTTTTTAAATTTATAAAAATAACCTTCTGGTTATTGGAACTCAGGAAGAACTTTAAATTTGTCGAATTGTATTATTTAGGTATTTTCTTGTTCGTTTTCTTTGTCCACAAATTTTTTCGCCTTCTACGTAGTTTACACTATCTCACTGTTTAAAGTTATCCAGCAGTAAACCGATTTTTTCATTTCTCTAGAGAGGAAAATTGTACAAAAAATTTGAAGTCAGTCTGATGAAAATTGCATAAGATATTTATGCCACTAGTCTTGAAAATCTCATTTTCTTTATCTCATCTCATTTTTCATTATTCTCATAGTGAGAATTTCCAACTGAAACGAATGAAATGTTACACGTGCAAGTGCAAACTATCAAATATGAATAAAAAAGAAAAAAAAGATTTTTTTAAGGCTTTCAGGTTGACCCGGTCCCTGAATTTCAACGATTTCTTGGAATCGAAATTTAGTTCGGCAATTTGTTCCGCGAGAGACATATTTGACAGTGCAGTTCTCTCGGACTCCCTTTTACGTCTTTTTACATTTTATAGCACTGCGCGATAATTCCAGTGCGTCAGAACATTGAAAAGTTCAAGCTCTCCGACCCTAAAGAAAGTTTCCCAGGTCTCATACAATTCCACTACGAAGTTGTCCCCGTAATTCAGTTTTCTGTGGAAAAGAGGAAATTTCAAGCGCCAATAGAGCGTCACGTTTTTCCCGGCATAGAGGTGTGTGCTCGATTAAAGAACAAACGAAAGGGGAAGCTTTGAAAGAGAGCTTTCGCAAGTGTTCGTGAAAGCTCTGCGCAGAAGGGACAAGGACAACTGCAATTATAGGCGGAACGGCTGCTTTCCGGAGTGCTGTCTAACGAGGACATTTATAGAAAATCGGAAACCTGAATTATAGAGTCGACTAAGCCGGAATCGAGCCTTTTGCCAACAGTCTTTCTTCAAAGAATGATTTCATATCTAAGTTAAAATGGCGAGATTTAATCAAGAGACCGAGGTTTAATAAATGTATTGAACAACCAGTCTACACGACGAACAAAATCTGCGGACGTGTAAAACTTTTCGCAAAAACTCCTCCGTTCTTTGTTCGTGAAAAAGGACCTATGAAGTTTCAGAAATGTACCCATAATTATGAAAGTGGTCTAAGTCAAAATTAAAAAAAAATGAGTCTATCAGTTATTTCTCAATCATTATTTATTATTTCTCAAATATTATTTCTCAATATCAGTTATATCGTCAAAAATGAACCATTAGATAGTGGTTGTAATTTCAACATTATATGGAATTCATTTAGTGTTAATTATGAAAGTGCTTTAAGTCAAAAATTTAAAGAAATTATATAAACATAACTTGAAAATGGCGCGTGGCCCTCTGTGATGCGTTTCTGAACTACATAATAAGCCGATAAATGACAATCAAATAATAACAGAAACGACAATTCATTCCGGTTTATCTAATAATATAATTCAGTTGAGCTCTTCGGAACTGATTATTGGCGGCAAATAATTTATATATTTTACCACTATGTCAGCAGATATATTCAGGCCAAAATCGTAACATTAAAGTAGCATTGACATGGATGAAAATTGCTCAGTCATCAAATAATAATATTGAAACGGTAGACTACAAATTTTTGGTATCGGGTCATTCCTTTCTACCGAATGACCGTGATTTTGGGTTGATAGAAATGAAAATAAAAAAACAAATTACTTATACAATCCTGAGCATTATTATGAATTGATAGAAAAGTGTAGAAGAAGAAATACATTTCCGGGTCGCAGCCGGATTTTATTTCAACGAAATCACTAGAAGAGTCAATAACAAGAAGAGTAAAAAATACCGCGGACGAATCTGTCTCTTGGCTGCAAATTCAATGGATGAGATTCTTAAAAAATGAACCTTATAAAATGTTCTATAAAACTTCTTTAGATGATTCTAAATTCCACGTTTTGGATCTTTCACCTAAAAGAGGAAGACCAAAAATATACGGAAATATTAAATTACTTCCATTATACACCACCACTAGACCACTAACGGAAGTAAAACATACAGATATTATGTGTTTACTACCATACATCCGTCCAGTTTTTCAGGAACATTTTAATCTTAAAAACTCGAAATGATAAAAATGGATTACTTTTTAAAAATAATTAATAAATCTTCATGAATTATTTCATTAAAGTTATTGTTTCAAATCAAACTCATAGTTCTTTATTGCTTTAAGTCATTTATAGGACATCACAAACTTTAAAAACAACATTTTCGTATGAAATTCATACAAAATTTCATATTCATAATAAATTTCCATTAACCAAGACTAATAAAATTATAAATCAAAATGTCGCATAATGTAAAAATATTTTTTAATTTATTCAAATGCAATTCATTAAATATCTCGAAACAAGAAATATATGACTGAGACCACTTTCATAATTATGGGCACAAATATCTTAATAAAATAAAAACAAGATAATTCAGCAGAAGTAGTGAGCCATTACTTTGCGAAAAACATTGTATATTATTGTATATTATTATAATTAAATGTCAAGATGTAAATGACATTTCGGTAATTATTAATATAATTATAACAATATGGAAGGAGTTTAGATCTCCTCGCGCCAGCTTCTCGACTAAACAAGAGGTAAAATGTTCTCCGTAAGCTGAACGATAGAGTTTCAATTGTTCGGTAAGTAGATCTGCTCTCCCAAGTGAAACTTGCATCCCTTTCGAACGAACCCCGTTCAATTCAACGAAAACAATATCCGTTGTACTCGAATTCAATCAGGTTCACCTCTGTTTCCGACGAAAGATCCGAAACGCGATGATCAACGACACGCCGCGCCGTCATGAATCCGTCGTTATAAAGGAAATCGGTTCCGCTAGAATCTGCGGAGGCCGCCACATTTCGGACGAGTTGAATAATTCATACTGAAAGCCACTTACTTTACATATTTGATCAGCGCATGTCGCGCGAGTGGAGCCGGCATGAAAGTCCCGTTTATGCATGATAAATCTCCCTTGGTATCGTCGTCGTACACCGCGGTGGTTGTGCTGGTGGTGCTGGTGGTCTCTGGGTTCTTCTTTCCAGCGAACCTTTCGAATTCAGTGCCATCGATGATGGGTTTCCCATGAAAATGAGATCCGGAGGTCTTGTGATGCTCGACGTCATCGCGGCACGGCAACATCGATAATTTCAAGCTGGACGTCATGTAGGCGTTGTAGTCCTTCAGGGTCCTTGCCAGCACCTCGTTCTCCATGTCCAGTATCGGCAGGTCCTCCTTCGTCCTTGAATAACCCAGCATCTTCTCGGCGTCGTACCTCGAGTTGCCGTACCTGTTCTCCTTTCTGCTCTTCGGCTTGTCTTCCCGTACGTGCGACGGCCTCGACAAAGAGCTGCCGAGGATTCGGTTCTCCAAACTGGCCGGGTCCTCCATCTGCGTCCTCAGGATCTCCTTCTCCAGCTGCCTGGAAAATTCCCTCTCGACCGTGTCCTCGTGGCTCCTGTAACGCGCGGTGGTCTGCGTCGACCGCCTGCCGCTCTCGGTGGTTAATTGGTTTCGAAGATTGGATGGCGACGTTACGTACGACGAGTTTGCGCCCGGTCCGTTCGAAAGAGACGAGTTTCTCTGACGAACACCGTCCCGGTCGGGTGTCATGTCTTCGGCGTGCTTCCCGAGAACCAACGCAGCCGGCGCGTCGTTCATCCGTCTTTTGAACTTCGAGCCCCTGCGACCATCCACCCGATCTTCGTTCTGTCTGCTTCTCTTCCGGCCTCGTTTCCGCTCGCGATTCTTCCTCCTACGACGTCGTTCGGCACGGTACCGTCTCCCCGGCGAATCTCTCGATTTCTTCGACTGACCTCCGCCCCCTCTTTTCCCGCGGATCTCGTACTCGCGAGAATCGTTCGCGACGGCACGCTGACGGTCCACATCCGGACTCTTCGACTCCTTGCCGCGGCGACGTTTCCTCCGGGCCCGGTCGCCGCCATTCCCTCTGCGACGGGCGATCGGCGTGGTTGCTGAAATTGAGATTTCGAAGGAAACGTGGTTACGTGATCGATACTTCGTCTTGGGATTATCTTTCCCTTTTTTAGCGACTCCAAAGGCGACGTCGCGTGCATCCTATCGACCCTGAAGAATATTTCCAAATTGCCTTATCAGTATCTTTATTTTTGATTGGCTCTTAAGAGCCAAGGGTAGTCACGTCACCTTTGCAGAGTCGCTTCACAGGTCGGTAACTGCTGTATAATTTCCGTCCACAGCCTTCAGCCACTGACTTAAGATCCGTCCTGGTCTTGATCCGACGGGTCCTAAGTCTGTGACTAAACTTGTCGCATTTTTTACTCTGTATTATCGATATTATGAATTCTGACGCCAGAAACGTGCTTCAAGTTTTTGGCTTTATTTCGCAGAGAATCAAGACAAAATATAGCTCAATTTGTAGCTGGAGACATTTTCTAGCGCGCGTTACTCTCGATTTCATCCAGAAAACTCGTCCAATGGCATAAAAATGCTTGGATTCCACGGCATGCACATCGTCAATTTTTGGCCTACTTCTAACGCTTATATTACCAAATATCTGCATAATCTCGTCAGCTCGTGACCAGCGCGCGCTAGATTGAACCTTCCTCTTTCGAATGAGCCCTTTCGCAGCCGAAAATATTCTCATATAAGGACGAAAATTTGAGGCACGTAAAACCATTTTTCGCCCATTTTTGTCGGTAACGTGGTCACTCTACCTTATCGCGAATCTACAAAGTCTTGGCTTTTAAGCAGTCGAGTGGCTCTAGCCACTCTATGAATTTGTTTGATCCTTCAGGGACGACGTCTACGTACCACACTGACCCTGAAGAATATTTCTAAATTGCCTCACGATTGTCTTTGTCCTTTTATTAAAAATTAAAACTTCACTTTTCGAATGGCTTTTTTTTTTGCACTGTACGAATTTGTGTAATCCTTTGGGGATGGCATCTCTGTACTATACCTAAAGAAAGTGTGGGGATAGTGAAAGGGTGTCAGTATCAAAAACGTAATGAGTGGAGGGGAGAGGGGAAAGATGAAAAGATTATAGAATAGCTACAGAAGAAGCAAAATAAAATAAAATAAAAAGTAAAAATAAAAAGAGAGAAAATACCGAAGAGGAATTTAACATACACAAAAAGTTGGAATATGTAGGATAAATAGTTAACAGATAGGCATACAGTGTGAATAGGAGGGAGACAGTGAATGAGTCGTATGTGTGAATAAGCTTTATAAATAATTATAGAATTATATGATCCAAGTCCTCCTATTTATTATCCATGAAATTAAAGAAAAGAATTAAAGCTGATTTTTAATATTTTATGAGAATTGCAGATTTTGTGAATACATGAATTTGTGAACAAATGAAACATGTAATAATAATATCTCTTCGTATCCCTGTAACCTATTTGGCTGGCATAACATGGATTCGTCACACAGGGTTTACAGTACAGTACCGCTCATAATTATTCAAGCGACAGGAATTTGGTACTTTAGCTTGCTTTTGAAAGGCAAGTATAAATCCACGTTATTGTCAGGGCAAGCGGCTTTAAGATGGAATAAACTAATTGGAATCCTAATTGGGACCTAAAATCGCACGCCTCAATTTAGGTAGTAAGGTGAAATTAATTTTAGTATTAAAAATGACTAGTAAATCTATTCTAGGTAATCCTATTATCCTTCTGAAATCTATCTTTCGCATTGTTAATCAATGAAATTGCCTTATTAAATGCAGTCATAATCTAGTAGCAATTATTGATCGTTAGCACTGTCGAAAAAAATAAAAGCTTTGTAATATCATAACTAATTGGATAATACAATGTTCACTGTAAAGTGAAACTAATGCTATTAAATTATTAATAAATGTGAGTTATGGAATTTATATTATCTATGAATTGCTCATGCAAATTACACAAAATTCGTGCGACAGTGGTCACGTTAATGCTTTTATCAAATTATGCTACAAACACATGTATGTGTTAAATGTATAAACGTTTACAGACCACTGAGAGTGAATGTACTAGCGATGTATGAATGGCTTATGTCACAGTGAAGATCAACATGTAATTGTGTGTAGAATAATTGCGTTACCAATGTGTACTACATATGCGGAGACATCGCGTATAATTTAGAAACAAAAGGTTATATATGAAAAAAAAATTAACATGTAACATTTATTGCTCAATAATGAATATTAATTTTCAGATTTTGCATTATACGCTTTCTAAAATCATTAAATATTAAAAATAAAAATTTCCCAAAACAATTCAATGCCATATACTTATATATTAACATAAACAGGTATTTTTCCGATTTTATAACGACTGCATATTAAAATTAATTTAGATATCCAATTGTTTTGCAAAACGAACATAATATTTATTAAAAATGATACAGTAAGATTTTACGAAAAAAATATCCAATTTAAATGAACCGTGAGAAAAGTTTTAACAGTTTTAGTTTAAAATTGTTGAAATATGCAAGAACTCTTCCAGCGTGGGCACATTCGTAAAGTAAACAAAAAATGTGTTTTATTAGAAGGAGAAACCACGAAAAATTCATCGTGAATTTTGACAAAACTTTGCAAGTTCATAGAATTATCGTGCATAAAAAATTCATCTTTCTCCAACTGCAACGCGCAGCAGCTTCAGTTTAACGTGCACGTTTTTTTTTTGTTTGTAGTCTCTCGATGTTTTGCAAACAACTCTTATATTGCACACTGTAAAAATGTCTAATATATAGCCACGCTATTTAAAAAAAAATATTTTAATATGGCGTAATAGTTAATTTTATCTTTTAGTATTTTATTTCTAATCAGATTAGATTATTCATTTATTCAGCATTAATGTGTGATTTTATGCTGACATTGGTAACTCAAAAAATTGTAAAGTAACTACCACAAATTTGTGTCTTGAATAAGTTATCAAACTTCCGTTTCAAGTCGTTAATGAAAGTAGTCACTAATTAAAGTCTGGGAAACCTTCGCTGAAGTAGCAGTTCATAAACTATAAATTAAAGCAGAATAGTTTCAACTCTCAGCAGAACGTGATTTTAGCCACGTGTAACAATACGTATCAATAGCGGACCATATCTGCACTACATATTGCTATATGGTCGCCTAATACTATTGCGAGATTGCATTTACAGAGTAAATATGTACCTGTCTACGTAGATTCGATAGACTATACTAAAATCACATCAAAATTTGATTAAGAAATTATACACTAATAGCAAATTACACACAAAATAATTAGTGGAAACGTTTTGAATATAATTCGAATAATTCTATTCCGTTAACATAATTTTAATTGCTAGTTTATCGGCAAAAATACAGCGTTCGAAATTGAATAGACAAAACAATGATTCACCATTTATTCTTGTTCTACAAAATGTAGAATTAGGATGTGATCGAATAAATGCCAATTCGCGCAAGTAAATGCAAGATTTAACGTTTTTTTAGCGAACAGTCTTGATATATTGTTATAGATCGCATCGACACAGTTAGATTTTGTTGTTTCGAGAATGAATTTTTTTCAGCTACTTGTGGCATTCGAACCATTGTGCGCCGAGGCACGGTGCGACATTTTCTCGTACGCATTCTCGGCGCGTCGGTGGCTGCTTCGATGTGATTCTGGGGGGAGGGGGGAAACATTTTTACTCACTGACATTCAAACCCGACCGAAGGGATGAGTTGTTCGAAGCATCTTCTGGTGGGACGAGGACCTCGTCCCTATTTCCGTCAGCTCGAGGCACTGTTTCCGCTTCCGTCTCCAGCACCTCCGCCACGTCTCGAGACGGGAAAGAGCCGCCGTTCTCATCGAGCGTTTTTTTACCCTCGAGAGACGCATCCCAGCTAATGAACAACACAACCAACCATTTCTTTTTTCTCTCCGTAAAATGGCAAGACTATATTTCGCAGATCCAGCCCCACCCTCCTTTCAGCATGTATAACATCGTGTACCTCTTTAAGTTACCCTCCGTACTACATTAGAGCTTTCTGACCTGAAAGCACGGACCATCGAGTCTTCGTCGAACCGTATATTCCACTCATAAACCACCAATAGCATCAGTAGGTGTAATTTGAAACAGTATAAACATTAAAAAAAATACTGTTATATTATTTTCACACGAAAGACGATAAATTTCTATTTCACACCGGTTTTTTGTAATCCGCGGCCTATTTGGTAATTGTAGCGATTTTTTTACTTTGGCGATTTGACATATGGTGTCAAGGTCATAATTCTGAACAGTTTTTCCCTACACATGTTCCGTCGCCCGGCCTTACAATTAGTTTCAAGATATTTGTAAAAAAAAAACTGTTAGGTCTACTACAGCCAACTTCGCCAATACAAAGCGAACTTTCGTTGGGTCTGAGTTAGGTTTTCTGGGGGAGGGACCAAGTCCCCTACCCTAAACCACGTGTTCGGTGAATTAAAAGGGGCAGAATTCGCTGTAGTGGGTGACCGTAGGTTCTTGTGACTTCACTGCTTCATAAAAACAACATAAACGTATCTGTCTAAATTTTTAGCCTTTTCATTTTTAACCCTTTGCACTCGACGCTATTTTCATTCTAAAACTAAATTTTTCTTTCGTCTTGGAATATTTTCATTTTATTGATACGAAACCGATCCGATTTCCACATATAATATCTAAATGTTTAGTAATCTGTTAAATACAAATTTCGTAATGTAACAAATACAATGTAATATTTTTTGTAATTTCTTTGAAATAATGCCACAACAATTTCTAGTGGTGCTTCAGAGTCACCACTCTAGTGCAAAGGGTTAATGGCATATACCTTAGGAAATTAATTTGTTGAAAAATTGCTCATGGACGCGACGTTGGGATCTGAATAATAGTAAATTGAAAATATTAGAACACGTCGGTTTGACAGCGCGGGTAAACTTAGCGTTAAAACAACTGATAATTCCAAGAATACGAGCGCGCCTTTCATTTTGCATTCCTAGTGTATCCTTGAGGTAAACAGGGTTCAGAAAGGTAGTTGCGAACACGTCGTAGCGGGGATGGAGCGGAAATGGAAATTTCAATTATCGTTTCAACGAGGAAGGCCGCTCGGTTCGGTTATAGCGGAGATAATTTCGCGGTGAATATCGGTACGTTCCCAAAGAGCCCCGATATTCCGGCAATCTCAATAACGAGCGACCGGGAGACATGTTGTTCCCATTGTCCCCGATTCTGACGATTGCGAATGAAAATACCGCGAAAGTAAAGATTCCTTTATTAGCGGCGACGTTCGCAGGCAGGAACGACCGCTTCGGGCTACATTATTTTCCCGTCGCGGATCCTTTAGCGCCCGTCGCAGCGGTAATTACGATTCGTGCCGCGATGTAATTGAGACGAACGAATGGCAGTCGTCCGGCCATCGGTGTCTACAGGATGTCCCAAAAATGTAGAACCAAACGTAGCGGAAAATCGGACGAAACGCTGAATGGCGCACAGCTGGCCAGAATGTGTGCTTCAAAATGTCATGAAATCGTTAAAATTTGTAAACCTTAAAGGCCAAGAGTAGTCAGGTGACTTTTGCAGAGTCACCAGGTCGGTAACTGCTGTATAATTTCCGTTCACAGCCTTCAGACACAGACTTAAGATCCGTCTTGGTCTTGATCCGACGGATCCTAAGTCTGTGACTAAACTTGTCACATTTTTTGCTCTGTATTATCGATATTATGAATTCTGA
The DNA here is from genome assembly GCF_050948215.1 of Halictus rubicundus. Classification (NCBI taxonomy): domain Eukaryota; kingdom Metazoa; phylum Arthropoda; class Insecta; order Hymenoptera; family Halictidae; genus Halictus; species Halictus rubicundus. The sequence continues at coordinate 4,915,423 of NC_135151.1, forward strand.
CGCCAGAAACGTGCTACAAGTTTTTGGCTTTATTTCGCAGAGAATCAAGACAAAATATAACTCAATTTGTAGCTGGAGATATTTTCTAGCGCGCGATACTCTCGGTTTCATCCAGAAAACTCGTCCAATGGCATAAAAATGCTTGGATTCCACGGCATGCACATCGTCAATTTTTCGCCTACTTCTAACGCTTATATTACCAAATATCTGCATAATCTCGTCAGCTCGTGACCAGCGCGCGCTAGATTGAACCTTCCTCTTTCGAATGAGCCCTTTCCAAGCCGAAAATATTCTCATATAAGGACGAAAATTTGAGGCACGTAAAACCATTTTCCGCCCATTTTTGTCGGTAACGTGGTCACTCTACCTTATCGTCAATCTACGGAGTCTTGGCTTTTAAGCAGTTGAGTGGCTCTAGCGACTCAATGAATTTGTTTGATCCTTCAGGGACGACGTCTACGCACCACACTGACCCTGAAGAATATTTCTAAATTGCCTCACGATTGTCTTTGTCCTTTTATTAAAAATTAAAACTTCACTTTTCGAGTGGTGTTTGATCTTTTGCACTGTACGAATTTGTGTAATCCTTTGGGGATGGCGTCTCTGTGCTATACCTAAAGAAAGTGTGGGGATAGTGAAAGGGTGTCAGGATCAAAAACGTAATGAGTGGAGGGGAGGGGGAAAAGATGAAAAGATTATAGAATAACTACAGAAGCTGTAAAACCTTACCACTCTTTCTTATCGCGAATCTACGAAGTCTTGGCTCTTCAAATGCGGCACAAATTCCCGTTATCCGACTGCTTCCAAATTTTGAAATCGAAAAAGTCTCGAGAAAAATTATTCCAGCTAATGGTCACCCTATCTTACACATCAATGGTGTTATTTTGCATAAAGGTCTAATGAGTACAAAAGTATAAAGATACTTTATAAATACACTGTCTAGTGTCGCCTATCCTGTTTCTTCGAAATGCGTCGATCCTTCCTAATTGCTTCTATACGCGTGACGAATGATCGAATATTTTGAGACACCCTGTACAGACACGCGTAACTTGCGTTTCTACAGCTGTGGTCCGACTACCTATGTTAGGCCAATTGAAAACTTTGAGTGTGCAACACGACCACCCTTATTTCGTATGCCCACGTAATTATCGGTTCTCCGTACGTTGGGTGCTTGCTTCTCGTTTGATCCTCGATGGCCGGGAGCGACGTGGAGTCGAAGTTGCGGTTTAATGACGATTCGGCGGCAGCCTGATCGCAGTTCATTGAAGCTGCGTGGACAGCTTGTTACAGGGGACAGGAAGCCCGACTGACGTGCCCCTTGGCACAACCCCTTTCGCTTCGTTAATTGGCCCGGCTGTTTACGTTGGTGAGCTCTCGGATTTCTTTTTGACGCTCTTTCATACCCTGCCGGATTTTTGCGACGCGGTCTGACAAGCTCGCGTGGTTTCTCGCATTTCTTTCTGTATCGTTGATCCCGTGTGGACTGATTAAATTTGAACATGTTTGCACAGTCTTCTGCGCCTCTAATCTACATTGGAGGAGACAGAAAGCCTCTTTGCATGTCTTGATTCGTACCGATTGCATTTAATTAACACGTTCACTGCCATGTCACCCATATGTGGGTGACGGAATTATATGTCCAGGTTTTAAAGTGAATTTTTATGTTAATATATTCATTGCACCAAATTTGATTAGGATCTGTAAAATGCAAGAAAGTTGGAGAACTAAATATCATACATTTTAATTTACTTCAATTTTTATTTCATTAAATAACTTACTTTAAGTTTATGCAATTTTTGAGGTCTTCAGTTTGGCAGTCAAGGTGTTAATGTAGTTTCAAGCTCTGCCTCATTTGATTGAAATTAATGAAATACAAATGCTGTACTGATGTTTTAATATTTATTCTTGCAAATAATACCATCGATAGAATAAACATTTTGCATGATTGTTGACACGTTCACAATCTCATGTTCCACGTATTGGGTCAGCGCACTTCCAATTGACACGTCTCTTGACCCATGAATGGAATAGTAATCTTGTCGTGAACCTATGTACAGAATGCCTGATTCGTTTCAGTAGAAGACTGTCTCAGAAAGAATAGACATTTATTATTGAGCACAAAATTATATTTTTGTATGCTCATACCATTCTCAAAATGCCATATCTTTTTTCTTAAATTACAAATCTTTGGTGTCAACCACGATTTTATACAGCCGGAAATGCAAGAAACCACACTTGCAAGAAATTATTGTTCATTTTTGTATTAATATGAAACAACAAAAATCAATTTATTTGTTACGACATTTTATTCTTGAGTTGGATTTGCATCGGTACGTCAACATGAAAAATATACATATTCAATACTTCGTCCAAGGATCTCTTTAACAGCTGCCAATCCTCTTGGCAGATTTGCTACTAATTTGTTACAATGCTTTGGAGATATTAATTTCCACTGCACATATAATCATCTCAATAATTGAATCAGTGAAGACACTAGAAAGCCGCACTTTCAAGTCTTTCAAATTAAATAAATGTTCAATTGTGATTTACGTATGACTGTTATTTTGGAATCGACAGTAAGATAAAGATAGTTGAAGCAATTGGCACAGTTCTTGAAAGACGTACGGCCTTGCTAATTAATGAAACCGTTCTCTTATTACGCAATTCGCAGACACGAGTTACACATATCTGAAGGAGGCTGGGTCATTGATTCCCCCTTTTGTAATCCACCCTCCAGGATACTGAAACTATAGTGATTCGCAGATACAGTGTTTACTCGATATGTCCACAACACGGGTCTACCGAGGGACATATATCGGCTGGAAGACTGTACTATTCTTTGATACCCGGTCGAACATAGAAAAGGACAACGAAGCTCCATAAGACTGTAGATGTTATTTACTTCTAACTACCACCAACAGCGTCTAATTGTTAATGGTAGTTTTCGAATTATTTGCATTCTTCGAGGCTTGTCCCAGCTATTTTTGTTTAATTTAATGCCTTAATTTAATGACTTTGCCGTTCGATAGAATTCCTATTCAGACTTGAAAAATATTGAATTGTCAATGATTAAAGAGGTGCGATTCCCCGTTAACTCTTCCGATCGCTGAAAAGTAACAGTTTCGACGGACATCTACAGTCTAGCAAGTTTCTAAGTTTAACAGGAAACATTTTCAGAGTCTAGAACTCGGTTAGGGTACTCACGTGTACGACTGATCCGCATCATCGGCTTGCAGCTCGTCCTTCAAATTGCCGATGTTCCGGGCGACATTTTTTGTGGCGAATGCTTCCGCGTTTTGACAATGCCCTGCAAGCAAAAGGTGGTCAAAGTTCCATTTTAAAAATCAAACATTCGAAAATAAGCAATCTTTTACTTGGCTTGCATCAGGGCGAGTCTCACCGATACTCGACCCCACGCTGGTTAGGTCGTCAAGCGTGCCAGTGGTGGGGATAAAATTTTGACAGTTATGGTAGAGATCTTTCCGACAGTTACGAAGAGAATACTGTACATGAAAAAAACCGAGACAGTCCGTAGGCCATTATTGCCCGCAAAATGATCACTATTGCCCACAGGTATGGTCAATGATAATGAAAGATATCTTTTTTATGACTACTTAGTAAATGAACAATTCAAGTTGTATCTTCCCACAAATATTTCATCACATATTTTCATTTTGTTCTGCTTATTGCTTAAATGACCGCCATAACAGTCTTTATATATGGTTATTATACAGGGTGTTCATTTGAAAACTTTCCAGCCGAATGTCTCGAAAAGTATGAAAGATATTAAAACAGTGTAAAACGCGTGTCCGGGGAAAGAGGGGGGCAGTATCAGTTTTGTATTTGTGTGGCGTTTTCAAGGTCATTTGAAAGTCAACTTTGTTTTTTCAAATGGAAACCTACATTTTTTATCATGAGATCTTATTATACGTAAGAAGACCGGCAATTTTCGTGGGATACTTTTTCTTATCCGAGGACAGCATTAGTTTTTGTTGATTTAAAAATTAATTTTGTCCAGCTAATTGTGGCATTCGAACCGTTGCGCGCCGCGCCGGTTCTGAGGCATTAGCGGAAAAAGGGAGGGAGGGAACAAAATAAGTAAAAGAGGAGAGAGACGGGAACGCGAGGTCCGTCTACGGCGAAACAGAAGGGCGGGAGTTCCCATTTCCGGGCTCATGTGAAACTTCCGCGCGCCCAGAAGAAAGTTCCCGCAATTCGAGATCTTGGAGAGTTCACTTTGGTTCTGCTCGGACTTCGACCGGAAGTCAATGGTGCCCGCGCCACTTTGCGATGCCGGGAATAGTACTTGCATACGCCCGGTTCGCCACGCTACTCGTCGCTCTCGCCTACCTTTTCAACTCGATATTGAACTTTTTATCACGGGCAGGCCGGGAATGAACGGCTAAAGCGGAAAGCACCGCCAGAAACAAAGCGCCCGACCGCAATAGTCGTTTCGCCTACCGATACTCGCGTTTCGCCAGTCGCCGGAACATGTCTCTAAGTTCTTCGGGCATGACCTCTCCGAATATGCAACGTTCGAAGCGGATTCTAGTGAAACAGACTCGTTTTTTCGTCGTGCGTATATCAAGGGTACAGTAAAAAAAGTCTTCGCACACCCTTTAGAACAGAACACACATGTGACACAGATGAGGACGTATTTTTCACATCTTCGTGAAAAATTTGTTTATCTTTGTATAACACCTATACCAACGTATTTCTAACATTTTTCTGATTAAAATGAGTCCAAACACGACATAAATTGGATCACGTTTACTTCTTCCTCGATTATCCGAACCAATGACATCTAAATTTTTCATTATTCAAATACGTGTAAACAGTGTACGTATGCCAGACGATTCAGTGTACAAATCAGGAATCTTCCTCGATTATTTAATCTATTAATGTGATTAGGTGACTATTATCATCTGAACATTCGTGTACCACCGATTAGTTCGGATAATCGAGATTCCTCTATATCGTAGATTAAACAAGTAAATATGATCTGAATTATGTGGTGTTTGGTATCATTTCAATCGGCAAAATATCACGAGTATGTTGATATTAGTTTTACGAAAAAATGATTAAAAACAGAAAAAGCTTTATCATTGAATTAGTATTGTCTTACCGATACATTGGTGTCGATGCTTTGTTTATGTATATCAGTATACAGTTTCGAATTGTTTTAAGATGCTACAACGATTAACCCTTTCCCGTGCCATTTAGCTCGACGAAATCCGGACCCAAGCGGTAGAGGTCAACGCGCGGTAAACAGACCAAAGTGATGCTCGAAAACAGTTGCAATACTAATCAAAATGTAAATACCTGTGATATTTATAAATTATTCCGCGAGTTTGACTCATGATGTTTACGTTTGGCCGGATTTTCAGTCCACGAGTCCTGTTCGCGATGTTTACGTTTGGGCCATAATCTTCATCACGAGTCAAACTCGTTAAAATACGGGAAGAGGTTAAATTAACCAGCTGAATTGTTTGAAAATGTATGTTTCGCGGATTGACGTCGGTAATGCGAGAATTTCAAATGGAACGAATCTAACCAGGAATTCCGAGCGCAGTAAATCAAATTGTTCACAGATGTTAATCTTGTATCCACGTCGTAACTTCCGCGGGGAGTACGCGGAAACAATACAGTCGGAAAAATACCATCTCCGGCCACGAATTCAATTTTTCCTCCTTCTGTTTAATCTCGTTTATCGAAAATAGGAAGGGGATACAAGTTCAATTCAATATAGGGCCCGCGCGCAACCTTTACGAGCCTACGGCGGTACAGGAGAAACGTCTGATAAAGTTATGAATTACGGTACATTGGCCTTCGGGACTCGCCGAGGTCGTTCAACATGGGGATAGGTCAGTCGCTGCCTCTAACTCATTCTAACTGATGCCGTAAAGCTCCAACCATCAGTTCTACGTGAACCGGAAATATAATATCGGAAATCTCTTTCGAATTCCACTTGAACCGCCGCGCCGCGTGGAAAGCAAATGTTTTCGAAACCGTACAATAAAGCGAATGAAATCTTGCCCGGACCACATTATTACACAGGCTATTTGGGAAAACAATATTGCAGCGTGTGCGACGGGCTGCCGGCACACGAGAAACGAGTTGAACACGCAGGATAAAATTTTCTTCGCCGAAAATTCATCATCGAAAAATCGTCCATCAGTGATATGTTTGTTTACACATTTTCTCATGTTTTGTAGAAATAACGAATAATCAAATTGCGCAGCACGAATATTTGTTTAAAACTCAAACTGAATTTTTCCAAACATAAAGTAAACCACGTAAAAAAGTTGATTCTATGTTTCCACCTTTTGTTCCCGTACGGATGCACTTTTTTCAAGTTGTACCTACCACGACACTGTTTCTCTAGTTGTAAAAATCATGGAATTAATCCACGAACTGCCAACGTGCCTGCCGTCATTGCTATACGATTTTCTGGATTTCGATTGTTTTCGCTGGATTTGTTCAAACTGTGTTTTCACAATTTTTGGAAAGACAAACCAGAAAAAGAAACATGAAAAATATTACAGCTGTGGGAAACTGAAATGCTCCTTAAATTGAGGTTACGCTGTCTTATGGATTAAGGCAACGGACGAAGCTGTTCTATAAAAGGATATTGTGTTATATCGTTAAAAACATTATGAACTCTTGGAAATAGCCCGATATAATAGTCCACGGTTAATAAAAAGTGACTCAGAAATATGACACAGTCGCACCAACACGGAGTTGAGTAAACGTGCTGGAGCTGTTGCACTTCTTCCAGATAGTAGTTTGCCAAGCGTATAGTTTTTCTTGCCCAACGTGATTAATTTCGCCAGCGGATTTCGTACAAAATTCGGAGTATAAACTGGACAAACAAAGTTAAATGTTACTTAAAATAAAAAATTATAACAGATAAAGAGAAGACACATTCTACGACCCAGTAGCACAAGAATACAACAACATGACGACAGCGGTTTTGTTTTTAATTATTTCTATATAAAACTTTTACCAACATATTTGTCATATTTTTCTGGTTAAGATGAGACCAAACATGATACAATTCGGATCATATTTACTTGTCTCGCTCGCGATTCACTAGAACCGATTGTCCGAACCGATGGCATCCGAATGCGTTTTTCGGCTGAACTTCACTTTGGGTGACCAAACATTTTCAACTACTTTTTATATAATCCGATAGATTTTGACGAGACAACGCCAAAAATGCAGTCGAAAAATGTTGGTCGTTCGACGCCAACCATTTTCGAAATAAAAACGCAGCCAGCCAAGTGACCTACCCGCGATAACAGCATTAAAAACGTTCTTTCTCTTTCGGAAACCGTGCGCCCTCGGCGTTCCTGATGGCATTAAACGGGACACGGTGCAGCGGCCACATTTTGAAGGAAACAGAACGTGTCACGCGCCTTAACCCGTCAAGAAATTTGTCCGAGACCACCGGTTTCTATAAACCATCATTGACAAAGCAGCGTCGTTTAAAAAGGTTCCAGGTCAACGCGCCCGACAACCGCGATCTCACATTTTACTAACCGACCTCAATCGTCGCGTTGAGTAAATTCACCTCTCGGGAAAATGACGAAACGTTCACGCGTTTAATTCACATGTAATTACTTTCCCCCACCCGCCCCACCCCCTTCGTCTCCTTTCTTGCACGGGAGTTCGTTCTCGATCCACGATCCCTGGCAACACAATATCAATTGTATGCAGGGTCAATTCAAACTGGTATTAAACTTCGGCTACAGAAAAACGAACAGATAAACAGTGCTGATATTCTAGTTCACGATGCGACAAGAAGACTTGTTGGAATTACATTTCAGGCATTTTCAACGGTAGTATTTTCTGTATCATTTTTTGCAGAAAGTATGAATTAGCGCAATTCAAAAAACATAGTCCCAAGAACGTCGGGAAACCCTTGAAAAGTAACTTTTTCCTTGGCGAAAACTTCCGTCTCGGCTTTGTTAAAGAGCTATTATCGAAAAACGCGGACCAATCAGATCGCGGCTACAGCGGACGGATTCTTGCTCGACCAATGGCAACGCCCGAAGTTCCGCTGTAACCGCGCTCTGATTGGTCCGCGTTTTTCGATAATAACTTCTGAACAAAGTCGAAGCGGTGGTTTTCGCTAAGGAAAAAGTTACTTCAAATGACATCAGGGACCACTCTTTTCCAACATTTTTGGGACACCATGTATAGCGTAAGAAAGGAGCTTGGAAAATATTGAAATGATAAAATTATTAATTTTTTAACAAAGTCAAGAAAGACCAACTGGAAATGAATCGTTTCATTTATTTTTAGATGAACAAATAACGCAAGCAAGTTTCTATAGAATTGCAAGTTGCATCGCTATAAGTAGTAAAGCTTAATTTTTATGGCTGCATTATAACAGAGCTAATCGGTGGTATGTGTGATTTAATTCATTGTCATCAAGACACGAAAAAGGAATGTGAAGCAATGAATCATTTACAGAATCACGTCTATTAATCTTTATAGTCGTGATGCCTGTCCAGAACGCTGGCAATGAGACTATAGTAAGGGAACATTGCATTCATTATAGAACACAATGTTTCTTAATTAAAACTTGTCACAGTTCGTGGATTATTTTAAGATCGTTTTGGTCAATAAATCTCAAAAAAGTGTCAAAGTGTGTAATGAAAATACCTAACCGACAATTTACTCGATAAAATATTCATACTTTCCATGATTATCAACTTATCTTTTTATTTGATATTATCAACTTCGTACTGTGTCATTTTGTACTTTTACGTCGCAGCTATTAACGCACGTTCAGCTATAATAATTGTTTCAAAGTACAATTTCGAAAGGACGAGAAACGAAGTAAAGCAGCAAATGTAGGTATTATTGCAAACACTGCGATCGATCAAAGCCCCCCCCCCCCGGCATTTTGTGTTCGTTTTGTTGGCTCTTTGTTCAATGACGCGTTCACATTGTTACCCTCCGTTTCAAGAAAAAGACTTCGCTAAACAAGAACATGTTTTATTTCGCAGGCTTCATTAATGCTCCCCGTAAATGCAAACGACTCGATTCGTTTCAAAGTCATCAAAAATATAAACGGTAAACCCGAGTGATAAATCTGCGGGGTGGACGAAGTCAAGCGGATTGTTCGACAATTTTACGAAATGGAACGATTGTGACTGCGCATCACACACGACGAAGCGCATGTATTCGATTGCATGTTGGTACTGTCGGTCGGCTGGTTTGCATAACACTTTTTAATTGTTTCCGTGTACCGGGACGAATACCCGAAGCTTCGTGATCTTGCATTAAAATAGCGTTCGCCACTGTTGCAGTTTAACTGGGAACTGTGCTCTCAAATTAGCTTTCATCGATTCGAAAAAGTTTTTACAGGACATAAACCACCCACAATTCCTTTGTCATATTATTTCCTTTATAGAGGCAATCAAAACCACTGTATTCTCACATGCGAGCTGTGTAGAGAAATACATACAATTTCCAATTACTGCGGATTTATATGCAAAATAAACATTTTCTCTACGAAACGAATATTTAGTAAACAATAAATGATAAATAGACCATTTTATTTCAGATTGTGTGCGTACATTTGAAAATACTTTACTTGCGAGAACATTTTTTTAAGTTGTACTCGACATAGTATTTTAGTATTTTTCCGTCGCTACGTTCCAATTACATTTTCAAATAACACCAATGAAAAATGGAATTATAGACAGTACGCTTGACTCGTACGTACAATTTAAACGTTTCTGAATTTCTGGGTTGCCTAACCTTCTCTGTGGGCGCTACGAGGGGTTATGGGACGTGTGTGGTTGAAAATTTCGCAGCAAAATCTGCGATTTGCTGAGATCGCGTCATTTAAAGCACAGAAGGAAAAATGATATGCAGACAGAGTTAAAAAAAACTTTCTTCCCTTTCTCAACCCTTACAGTGACAGCCATATACTTACGTACAGTTAATAAAATTATATATTATTTCCTGTACACTTATACGTTAAACAAGTATACGAAAATCAATTATATTTTTTATAAGTTTACAATATATATAATAAGATATCAAAATAGTTTTCCTTAATTTACTATAATTAAAAAGTTTTTTATATTTTTATACTGAAGTGTTAAATTTTCTGCGGACACATAGTTAAGTACACATCGAAAAACCTATATTTTCACATGTTTCTTTAACTCATAATTATAATACATTAATATTTCGTATGTAAACCCTTATTTTTTATAACTGCAGCACACCTTCGCGGTATGGATCCGATAAGTCGAGCACATCTGTTAGCAGGTATCGAGTTACATGCTTCCTGTGCAATAGTGTACAATTCATCAATATTTTTCGGTTTTTGTTTATTTATATGTGTGTCAACATCAATCCACAGCATCTCGATTGGATTCAAATCCAGAGTTTGTGCCGGTCACTTCATTACATGAATATTATTGTCAAAATGACAGGTTCTTAAAAAATACGTAATAGTAGAATATTTTTATATTTATTGATTTATTATTATCTTACAAAAGGAACTGCATGCTCTGAGATCATAAAAATTATATAATAACAGCTATAATAATAACAATAAGTACAATAATGAAGAATATTTAGTACCAAAATCTTTGGTAACAAGAATATTACAATAAATTTCCATTGGTAAATATAAGAAGATAATATAATAATATAATAATAATGATAAACGTAATAGAATAAATAAAATACAAATATAACTTAAATTATTAGGTACAAAAGTTATCATTAGTCACAGTTCTTACAAACGTAAAGTTTCTTCTGCGTGCATTTTCCGCATACATATTGTTTACAAAGATTGCAAATGGTGGTAGTCTTATTATTATTACAGTACCCTATCCGACACCATTTGCGTGAACATGGTGAGTTCTTTAACGTACTTTGGATCTCGGATGCTCTTTGTTCTATCCGTGATTTTTCATAGTCAGCGGCAAGTTCATCTGCTAATTGAAACATAAAATCTTTTCTGGATATCTGCTCACCTGTGGTTTCCTTATACAAAATCCAGGCATTTATGCCAGCTAAATCTAAAATATTAAAAAAATACTTGAAGTGGCCATCTTCTTGATCCCGACTTCACGCTATATTTTTTTGCCATTTGGTCTGCTATATCTACCCCAAATTTTGTTTTATTATAAAATTCGACCGTTTCAGGTAGGCCCTTTTCGCTTTTTCCAATTTTGACGGTTTTATGTTTTGAGCTCGGGATAAAAACTTTCTTCTTCGGCTTACTTTTATAAATTGCGAGTGCAATCTCATTTGATCGATACAGCAGCGACGAAAAGCGAGCCATGGTATCCTTCTTCGTTTTACAAATTTTTGGGAGTTCTCTTTTGTTTCCGCGTATTGTGCCAACCAATGTGGTTCTTTTGGCTAATAATTTATATGCCAGCGACAAGCTTGTAAAAAGATTACCGGTCGTTATGGTCCTTCCCTTCATACTATACCGTTCAATAAGTTTGAGTACCACAAATTCACCCAGAGGTTGCGATGTTGCTCGTCTTTCGTTCTTTCCTATATAAGGAAATCCATTTACAACATACTTTGTTTGAACATCAGATGCCAGCCAAAATTTTATTCCGAATTTGTCGGGTTTATTCGGTAAATATTGAGTAAACTGGCTTTAGTTGAGAAAAGTTGCTCGTCTATTGTAATGTTTGCACCAGGTTTACAGCAATTCTGGCAGTTTTCAATAAACTTATCCCATACGGTTGATATTAGTGCAAATTTGTCATTTTTCAAACGTTGAATTCTACCCGTTGACTTACACCAGTCAAATTGACTGGTACTGGTATAAGTAGCCATGATACAAAATTACTTTTATTTCAAATGAATAAAACAAAATTAAAGTTTATTATATTATTCCTTTAGCTGTCCCTGCAAAAGTTATTACATCTTTGCGGAGGAAAAATATAACATAAAGTAGGAATTTTAAAATAAAGTTGTCAAACCAGTCATTATGACTGGTGTGGTAGTTCTAGTGTTAAAGAAGTTTTCAAAAATATTGAAAGCGGGTGATTGAGCGGATCATTGAGATAAGGATTAATTTGGAAAGAATAGGGAAAAACGAAAGCTTATAAGACAGACGGTACATGAAAAAGTCGTGAACGTGTATTAATTTCAGATCGATCGAGGAGGAGCGAACGAAGAAAGACCGGAGAGAGTTTCGCGCGATTCAGAGGCAGTCGAACACCGGTAAATTACAACTCGTTCCTCGGCAACCCTTTAGAAGCGCAGTAAGACGTAATAACTCCGCAGAAGCGTCGGGAGAACCCGAGATATTTTTCAGCTCTACCCGTGCCGTCCCCTTTCCTCCTTCTCTCATTTGCTCTTAAAGTTGTAGATTAACTTCCAGGGCCGCGAACTATGTAAAGAAATGTATATAAAGACGGACTACAGTACCATACTTTACTTACATTAGGAGCGGAGTTCAGGGTGCTTAAACCTCCTGAAAATACCGAGGCAAGACTTTCCATTCCCCTATCACATGCGCCCTCCTTTATTTCTTCTTTTCGCCGGCTTACCTGACCGGGTAATTAAGACATTGTGACCCGGCCAGACTTATACGAACGTGTGAATAACGAAAGTTATATTCTTTGTCCCCAGGTCCCGGAAAGACGCGGCCCTGTGAGATGCACGACGTCTATTCGCACAAGTGCCCCGGACATCTAAAATTGAAAATAAAAGTAACCCCTTGGCGTTATAACGCCGCCTTTGTCCCCTTCAAGGAGAATTTTTTCAAGACCTCCAACATTCATACCAAAGTTCTCTCTCCGGTTCTGGAAACAATGTACAACGCTCCTTTCACTTACTTCTATTCTCGGTTCTAGTTATGGTAATTTTGTCTATTTTTCTAATCAACTTTTATAGTTCCCCTTTAAATAAACGATCAATGCATTTTCGTTTGGTTCCTTTTGTGCTCGCGCGCCTTTCGGGAACTATGATTCTTGAATAGTGAAATTTCTCGGTCGAAGTAATGCAATTGTTTTTACGTGTTGAACGTGATACGATTGAAGCAGACTTTTTGGCGGGGCTCCTACCTACGGTTCCGTTTGTTTTTATTTTTTTGTTTCCCCCAGAAAAAGTACAAAAACTATTGCAGCGTTTCGGGAAGGCTGCATGCTCAGCAAGTCAAACGCGATTTCACGTTTCAGGAAAAAAGAATAACAGAAATACCGCGCAGGAAGCGGCACCAACTTTCCGGATGACCTAGTAACTTGTACCCGCTAATAATTTACGATGATAATATTACCTTTAGGACAGGCTGACTTACCAAACTGAAAATCCGGAACGCCGTTTCTGACAACGAGAACCGTAAAGAAATGAACGAGCAAATCTCCCTTGTTCCACTGAATTATGTACATTTGCGATGCACGAGGACATAAATATTTAAAAATATTCTTATTTTTGTAAAACACTATCCCAAGAAATCCTAATAAATCTGGTCATTCTGTTCTCGGGAAAAGTATGCATACGTAAAACGAAAAATACTCAATTCTTCGAAAGTTTTTGTCTACCATATAAAAATTATATTGGAAGATTTATTGCAAGAGGTTAGTTCCAATTTGATTTACTTGGTTAATAGTTTTAATAGGGAACACCCAATCTGAAAATCTTATGTATTTACAGTTCGGTGATTCACCTAGTCCGTTATTATCATAAACGGATAAAATCTAAGTATAGCAAATCCTGTTCCGACGATCGGAGAATGTGTTTACCTAAACAACAGGATTCAACGTTTAAGTTTCCGTCAAAGCCGTGTCACGAATCATTTCCAATTTTTCCCGAACGCAAGGTTTTCTTCCTTTTTTCATCCGCATTAATTCCATCCTCCGCGGAGAACTTGAAAAATTTCATTACCGTGGAACTCTTTAAGCTTTTACGCAGGGAAAGAATGGAGGATGGAGGAACAAACTCTCGTCCCGTAAGGAAACTTATCAGTAGGAGGTACGATAGATTCAAGATCTCTGTCAATAAAAATCCCTCGATTCACGAGTCTCCGCAAATTCCAAGGAATTTCTCGATTTTTCATTCATCCCTGGGAACGCGAACGAAAGATTGCGACGGCTTCGCAGAATTAATTTCGTGAAATAGACGGAATTAAAACTATCCTACCGCTTCTAATTACACTGTCCAACACCTTTATTTTGCAATACCTGTTGGATGATTCTTATAGACTTTGTCATTCTAAAACCAAATCCGAAAGCAGAATTGCTCTATCACGCAACGTTTTCGAAAAATATTGGTTTTTTTAAAAATGCACGATTTTGATAACAAATGACGTGTTACGCAAAAACTAAACATACGAGAAAGTTCAGGTTTGAGTTTAAAAGATAGAGAGGACTCTCCTCTGCATATCCATATAGCCAATTACATTTTGATGTACTTCCTAATAGTTGTAAATGGTTGTTAAAGTTTGAAAGAGAGCCGACGCGGGTACTTTATACGCTCTATTTTTGTATTTATGTGAAAAATCCTTTGTCTAGCAAGAATTTACTATACCGGAATGCATTCTACAGACATTTCTGGTAAAGAAACCATTCACGAAAAGTATTTGGTTCCCTTAGTGTATGAGCAGGTTAAGAAAATCGCTAAGAAAATCGTTAAGACTCGCCAGGGCCGTCGCTATGCGTAGTCGACGTCGCAATTTGAATATGAAATTGAAGAAAAATAGATTTTTTACGTTTAAAATATCAAGCCCGGTGAAAATGAAGTCCATCGGTGGATCGGAAATTTTTTACAGGTTTTATTGGCCCAAATAGGCAACTTTTCCGCACTACAAGAAGTTTATCATCGAAGAGCAGTTTTGTTCGCTGCATTCTACTTATGTGGTACCCTAAAAGGATATGGCGTGCAGGTTTTCGAGCAAAAGTCCCTAGAAATGTCTTCAGCTTCTCGCAAGAGTTGAAATTCTTCAAACCTGTCAAAATTCCCATTGGATTACCGGTCGTAGTTTTCCCTTTTTCATCCGCAAAAGTGGACTTTGCTTTTAGCCGGATACAGCTCTTAAATCTGAAGTAAGTTCCGCGTATACAACGGTCGGAAGCCGCGATTTTCCGCGTCCGTGACATTAATCGTAGTTTACTGGATCTAAGAACTCCGCTGCCTTATCCAAACACGTAATTAAGACCGAATTAGGGGATGCTTTTGCGCCACTGGATTGCGGCACGCTGACGAAATCGATTCTACCGACGCATTCATACGCAGCTGCGATACCGTTCCAGATTTTATGGAATGTTTGCACTACCACAAACACGATTCGCTGAATCGGATTCGATGGAAAACTTCGCAGCGAATTATTGTTCCCAGCTCAAAAACAATCGCAGGACGATTTTCGCGTAGACCTACAGTAAGGGACACTAATTACTGTGGGTATACCAATTACTGTGCCTATATTAGTTATTTTTAAAGTACAATGAACATATTAAAATAAAGATATTAAATTGCTTTCATTGAAATCAGTTAATATACAGAGTGGTCCTTTTAAGTAAGGCCACATAAATATCTCTTCAGGTTATTATCCGAATGGAAGATTTAAGCTAATCGTGAATAATGCATAAGAGAATGAGAGAAAGCTTCAAAAGAATTACAATAGTGTAATGTTATTTGACATGTGAACATGATAGGCAACTGTGTAAACAATATGACAAAGTTTTAAAACAAATTTCGTCTTCTAATTAGAAATAATTAAGTGTATTATCAGCACAACACGTTGGTTATCTACGCAAACAAGAATGCTTACATTATAATACTTTCGCTGAACGTGCTTTTGTTGAACATTTTCCAGTTTTTTCTTCGCCAGGAGACAGAAAAACAACGTAAAATGCCACAATCAACAAAAGAATGGCTCTAAACGAACACAATTGAAACAGTCAACAAAGCCGCGCCAGCGGCAACAGAAAGTAATTTCACCATTGTAAATGATTGTCTCAGAGTGGCGAATCTGTTACAGAAGTTTAAAAGGCACGACTGAAAAAGTTACATCCTATGGTAGCTTTGGACAATACTATTTATTCATTAGACGTACTTTACATTATTACGTATCCTTTTTCAGTAGATTTCCAACAGTCTGAAATTGAAATAGAAAAACTTTTCGAACGTTCGTTTGCAATGCATATTCTAAATTTCCTCTTGTATTATTTAATTTAACTTCATTCCTTTTTTCTTATACAATTTCCTGAATAACCCTAAAATATAGATATATGAAAGTCAAAATTTCTTCGGGAGGATGTTCTCATTCGTAGGACCTGTTTCTGCAGGAAGATTGTTTCTTCTTTTTTTATACAGTTTTCTAAATATTTCTACATATTTCTACATATTTCCAAAATATACAGTGACTCACGAAAGTATTTGAACACTTACCATGAAATACTTTATTTTTTATAATGAATATATTATACAATACTTACAGAAATATTATTAACATTGTAAATTGGTATGACTCTCTAGTTTATACAGGCCAAGTTTCAAGTGAATCGAAATATGTATACAATAGTTATGAATTATTTCTTACAAACGTAAACTTTGCTGATGCCACAAAAGTATTTGAACAGATAACTTTTAAAGCTTTAATATTTAGTAGGTCCACCTTTGGCACGAATAACATGTTGTAAGCGAGTATGCGTACTGTTTACTAACTTTTCTGTAACACTCGGAGATATAGAATTCCACACTTCGAGTATTTTTTCTTTTAAACTTGCCTTGGATGATACAATAAATTTTTTTAATCCTTTTCTTATTATTGCACAAGATGTTCAATCAGGTTAATATCGGGGCTTTGTGGTGGTGTCACCAACATGTGGGGGGTATTGTATATGATCCATTGCTTAACGATTCCTGCGGTGTGTTTAGGATCATTATCCTGCTGAAAGTAAAAGTGTTCGTATATACCCAATTTTCCTGCACCTTCTTTTAAATTTTCTTGTAAAATGTTCAGATATTTGTATTTATCCATTATTCTTTCTATGAAGACCAAATTCCCGGTACCGCCTGCTGACATGCACCCCCAGATCATAACTGAACCGCCCCTATGTTTTACCGTAGCACGCATGTTTTTCACTTCCATTTCATTATTTGCTTGTCTCCAAACAAAACTGCGTCCGTCCGATCCAAAAACGTTAAATTTCGATTCATCTGAAAAGATTACTTTATTCCAGAATGCATTATTTTTACTAATAAATTCCATGGCGAATTTTAATCTCTTTTTCTTATTAATATCACCAATGTACGGCTTCTTTCTAGGAACCCTGGAATGATAATCATTTTCACGTAGCACTCTTCTACATAATTCTGGATTTACATCTTTCTTGAAGTAATCTCTAACTATCGTTGCAAGTTGTGTAGCAGAAATCTTTGGATTTTTTTTTATTTCACCGATCAAAGCTCTTTCTTCTTTCTCCGTTAGGTTTTTTGGACGGCCTGAACAGTACTTGTTTTGATGAACAGTTTTGCATACTCCGGTACTGGGAGAGAGGGTAACTTGTTCCCCTAAATTCGCGCTCTTTCCCCTCGTCTGGCGACACTGGCCAGGATACACGATCTATGTCACAGCACGGAACCGTAGATTGGGCTTAAACCAAGACTTTACTGTAATATGATAGATAAAATTGCTTTTACAGAATATTTTCATTCCTAGGACCGATTTGTGCATGAAAATTGTTTGTTTTTTCTTATACAGCATTTTATATATTTCTAAATATTAGATTGTCCCAAAAGTTTCATTCGCAAGGTGAAGACACACGCTTTTAAAGAAAGTAAAAACCTTAGTTGCACAGAATTTTGCGAATTCACTGCGTCACGCAATGCGCCAACCTTAATCACAGCAGCACACACAACTTACTGATGCGTTTTGATTTGCATAAATTTTTTTACGTATTTACCATTGGTGCATAGCATTGCCAATTGATTGAAAAACTTTAAATAAAATATTAAACTGTATGACTGTGAGTAACTTCAACTTTTCGAGGTGGGTTAAAATATATCCCACCATGCTTAAAAAGCTAAGCAAAAGGTGGGTTAGTTTTTAACCCACCTAGCCCCAAAGAGTTAATCGAAAACGAAACGCACTTTGGGGACGATTTAATATTTCTCAAATGCAAATTACGAAGGTGAACATTTCTAGGATGAATTCATATCTGGAATCATTTTATGCAAAAAAAATGAGATTGTCAAAATGTCTCGGAATATTCGAATCACTGCAACTTACCTTGTAATATACGGAAAGAGGACTCGTAGATTTAAAAAAACGTTAACGTTAAAGCATGAACGACTGTGTAGACCTAGTGGACGCGTAATTAACCCTTAGCACTCGAGTGGTGACTCTGAAGCACCACGAGAAATTGTTGTGACATTATTTCAAAGAAATTTCGAAAAATATTACAAAATATTTGTTGCATTACAAAATTTGTATTGAATAGATTACTAAACATTTAAACATTATATGTGGAAATCGGATCAGCTTCGTACGAATAAAATGAAAATATTGCAAGACGGAAAAAAAATTTAGTTTTAGAATGAAAATAGCGCCGAGTGCAAAGGGTTAACCTGTCGCTGTGAGGCCAGCAAGAGACGCGAATTACAAAATTAGTTGAACTCTTTAGAGGGGAAACGTGATTTCGGCGAAAAGGGATAGTCCCGGGGAAAAAATGTAATGCTTCACCTCTAATCGGCAACTCTTTTTATCACGGACAACTTTTCCTACCGGAAACGAATACAGAACTGTGGCTGGATGGGAATGGAACCGAGAGGAATTCATATCTCCTGCGCGACGAAAGTTTTCCCGTCCTCGTTATTCTCGCATCGCGATTCGCCGCAGATCGATGAGGTCTTTTAAAGTCGAGAAATCGTTTTGAAATGTCTCCCTATAAAACCCGCATCGATTACCGCTATATATTGACAGAGTAAATAAAAGATATTGTTTTTGAATGAATGGGACGAATCGCACTTCACCGGACAGTCGAAATTTTATTCAAATCACACTGTTCGACGTTTTATGAAGACTCGCACGTATGTAAATTTTGTAAAAATGCTATGAAAAGTCTCGTGTCGTCAATCCTTCGGTGGGGATTCGCTCAGCAAGCGTAACAGTAAAAATTGATGGACGCGGAAAATTCATTAAAAATCTCGTCTCTCTTCGGACAGTCTTACGACTTTAATCTTTAAGTCAATTTACACTATACGGCATTATTCGTTCCGTTGAAGGTACGTGCCGGTCCGAGCCGTATAGTGTAAATTGACTTTTATACGTTCGATGCTGCAGAACGTACGCTTTCTTTCTGTTTTGAAAAATGTGATTTTATAAATAAAGTATAACTTCTTGATATAAACTGTAAGGTACGCTTACGGTCAAGCGTTTTTAAGATGAGTGCGATCCAATGTTGAAGAAGTAGTTTTTAAAGGATGCCCGCTTAATTTTATCCCCGACTGTAATTGCTACGCTGGATCGGACGTCTGTCAATTAATCGAAGGGGAAGATAATTACTTTTTTCACTACGTTAGCACATTGGAAAACACTGCTGTCCGAATGCCTCGCAAATAGCACGCGTTCGATTCCCTCGGTGGCTTCTCGGTATCGTCTACTCTATATATAGTTACACTGCGAAACATGCCAATGATCCTTGGATCGAGATGCATCTTCTGCCTTTTTTATAAGTATATAGGTAGAGACGACAGCACTGTCGCAACAGACACGAATTTTAAAAATAGCTAACGATTCGCTGCGAACCGAGTAACGTTAATTCTAAAATTAAACAATTCCTCAAATTCTACTTCTGTAGCTCAATCTATCTGGCACTATATGTACCTTGAAAAACGGTTTAACCGTTCGGATAGAGATAAAAATCTCATAATTTTCAAAGTTTTTGCGAAATCATTCTCGATTCAGGAAGCTTCAGCGACACGTTCCATTTAAAACTGTCCCAATTTGTTCGAAGTGATAAATGGATGCGTCACTGCAACCGTGATCCGGCCGACAGCGTTTTTTTTCGATTCGAGAATTTCTTGCTGCAGAGAAGTTTTTCGTCCTCTGTGTCTTCATCTTGTCAGCTATTTTTTTTTTCATTTCTCAAAACAAAGAACTATTTTGCGTATACCCGTCTTTTAAAATACGCTTCACACAGTTTTAAAATTTCCTTGAGTAGATGACGTCTTGATCATTCCAAAATATTTTAGAAAGCACAAAATCAATAAATGATAAACTTGAACCCTAAACCTATACCAACTCCGCGCTACTACGCCAGATCAAGACTTGTGTCCCCACTCTAACTTCCCCCTCTACCGCGCGATTCCCCTCCGATACTGGCAGAGGGGGGGGGGGTAACTCTTTCCCCTCAATTCGTTCTCCCTCCCCTCATCTGGCGACACTAGGCTGAACCAGGATAGCGTTAAAGAAGGATACTTTAATGCATACAGTTTTGGCCAGACAATCTCCTTGGCCGTTGCTTGTACCTGTCGACGTGATTGAAGACACATGTTAATATTAATATTCACATAGTTTACTATGAATAACCATGTAATATTCAACGCGGTACAACCATCGTCGTTCGTCACTCTAGCGCGCAAAAAAATTGTATGATCGCCGCGCTGTACATGTAGGTATGTACAGCGAATTCTCGATATACAGTGACTCACGAAAGTATTTGAACACTTACCATGAAATACTTTATTTATTATAATAAGTACATTATACAATACTTACAGAAATATTATTAACATTATAAATAGGTATGACTCTCTAGATTATACAGGTCAAGTTTCAAGTGAATCGAAATATGCATACAATAGTTATGAATTATTTCTCACAAACATAAACTTTGCTGATGCCATAAAAGTATATGAACACACAGAAATGAGCTCTAAGAATGAATGAAAACAAAGTTTTTCAGGCTCTGAATGTAAACATTCACTGTTGTTAGTTGTTCTACGTGCGTCAGTCATAGTCTAGCATTCATGGTGAAATATTCTATTGAACATGTGTCCCAAAACATCTGAAATTCCTGAAAATGAGAGAAAATGAATTGTGAAGTGGCGTAACGAAGGAAAGACGTATGGTGAAATAAGTAAATTATTAAATATAAATAGATCTACAATACATTATGTTCTTAAACGATCGAAATATGAAGGAACTGTAAAAAACAAGTACTGTTCAGGCCGTCCAAAAAACCTAACGGAGAAAGAAGAAAGAGCTTTGTTCGGTGAAATAAAAAAAAATCCAAAGATTTCTGCTACACAACTTGCAACGATAGTTAGGGATTACTTCAAGAAAGATGTAAATCCAGAATTATGTAGAAGGGTGCTACGTGAAAATGATTATCATTCCAGGGTTCCTAGATAGAAGCCGTACATTGGTGATATTAATAAGAAAAAGAGATTAAAATTCGCCATGGAATTTATTAGTAAAAATAATGCATTCTGGAATAAAGTAATCTTTTCAGATAAATCGAAATTTAACGTTTTTGGATCGAACGGACGCAGTTTTGTTTGGAGACAAGCAAATATTGAAATGGTAGTGAAAAGCTTGCGTGCTACGGTAAAACATAGGGGCGGTTCAGTTATGGTCTGGGGGTGCATGTCAGCAGGCGGTACCGGGAATGTGGTCTTCATAGAAGGAATAATGGATAAATACAAATATCTGAACATTTTACAAGAAAATTTAAAAGAAAGTGCAAGAAAATTGGGTATATACGAACACTTTTACTTTCAGCAGGATAATGATCTTAAACACACCGCAGGAATCGTTAAGGAATGGATCATATACAATACCCCCCACATGTTGGTCACACCACCACAAAGCCCCGATATTAACCCGATTGAACATCTGTGTGCAATAATAGGAAAAGGATTAAAAAAATTTAATATATCATCCAAGGCAAGTTTAAAAGAAAAAATACTCGAAGTGTAGAACTCTATATCTCCGAGTGTTACAGAAAAGTTAGTAAACAGTATGCATACTAAATATTAAAGCTTTAAAAGTTACCTGTTCAAATACTTTTGTGACATCAGCAAAGTTTATGTTTGTAAGAAATAATTCATAACTATTGTATACATATTTCGATTCACTTGAAACTTGGCCTGTATAATCTAGAGAATCATACCAATTTAGTGTTCAAATACTATAAGTGTTCAAATACTTTCGTGAGTCACTGTATATGAACAATACGGGTCTTGTGTTATGTTTACACTCCTCGGCGTCCGAGGACTGTCGATCTTCGTGACCCCTCACGGGATATATCCCGCTGCAGTGGGGATAGTTCTAGGACTTTTATCGGCTAAGCATTTCGGACAAATATAGAGTAAACATTGTATACATTTATCTTTTCCACGTAAGATAACATTACCGTCAGGCAACGTAATGGAATTTTTTCATCAGCGAGACTTCCCACTGACACGCTGCTCCAAAATCCCTTTCATGTACCTTATTAAGCCTTACTTCTGCGGCACGGTGGGCAGATGCTGTGATTTTGCAGCGACGTTGCAACGCCACGGGGTGAAATTTCATTTCCAGCGGAGCAAAACGAAATATAAGATTTCTCATTGGCGAGAGGACCGGAGCAATCGAATGGCCGCCGGGGCTTTGCCGATGTATCCGGAACACTCGTGAGAGTCAACAATCGATCGACGAAGAAAGACGGAAAAATTGATTGGTATTTAACTCGTCGTCACCCTGGTGTTTCTAGTAAGCACGAAAGCAGGTTCGATCACCGAACCAGCACGTTCCATACGCTCTTAACGAAAGAACTATAACACGGAACTTTAATGAACGCTAATTCATAAATCACTCCGGGCGTACAACGGCGAAACTAATTACGTGTACTATAGAAAGACGTCGTGACAAACAGGAGAGTTAGTATTTCATTGTATTTCCTCGGTTTACAGTGTGCCGCGAAAATTAACAGAGTTCGCGTCAAGTCGCGCGTAGTTTGAGGTGTCGGACTAAAACTCGTTCGATACACGCTTGAAACAAAGTTCCCCATTGTGGATGTACGGTGAAACAAGTATGGTAAAGCTGAACAAAGTATTTTCCTCTTATCATAAAAATTATGAAAGAAACTCACCAACCTGCAACTCATTTGCGTACATGGAATCATTTAAAAACGGTTCTTCATGATGAAATCGTATTCAATTTTTGGCAAGTTGCTCTGATAATTTAAATATTAAGGGTATCGGAGGATTTTTTAAAATATAAAATTTTCTTCTACTGAGAAACGACTCGCACGACCGTAATTAAGTCGAGAGAAATTCGATAAAATTCGAGAACAACGAATCGATAAGAATGAATGAATAATCCTTTGTGTAACGCGAAATTACGGTCCCGTCGGTATTGATTACCTGGTTGATGCGAAAACACATCAACACGCGTCATTAACGCGCGAGCTCGTCGTAATATAATCAATATCCGCCGACGCAGTAATAGAGAGTGAATTAAAAGGCTTACGGGCACTTTTGCTGTGCCCGTTCAATGGAATACGTCCGGTGAATTGCAGCTCATCGTAAAAATGCAATTAACGGGATTTAATATTAAATGTGGCTGTAAGCACCACTTCCGGTCGAGAGTGTTCGATTTAAAGGTCGTAAATGTGGTTGCTGACGGAATCATCGGCGCGTGTATTAAAAATAGCATTCAACATTTCAAGCAAATAGTAACGAACTAATTGTTCACCAGCATATAAAAATTGTAAGATTGTTCTAAAAAATGACTAAGTACAGCTATCGGAAAATTTTCTCAGTCTCTAAAGATGATTGAAACCTTCCGCAAATTAATATTCAATTTCTTTTTTTTTTAGAAAAACAAACATATTCAGTCGTATGTTAACGATCTATTATTTTTAGTTGAAGATTTTACCCGTCGCCGGTACACAATTGTTACGAAGAATTATTATTAAAAAAAGTTTTCTATCGTGATCAAATATTTCTTTCCACGGGTAGCTTCTTGAGAAAATGATAGAACAATAATATTCGAAATAATTAGTCATTCTATGCGTATTATGGTTGATATATGCATTTAAAGGACGAATAAAAATACGGCTGAAGATGAATAGGTTCAGCTGGCCGGGAATGTTAAATTTACATTGCTAATTCGGTAAGGTTTCAACGTTTAACAGCTCTGGCAGTGAAGGTTAGTGGGCAATCTACAATGGGGGCCAGGCTTGTGAAGAAAAGGCACTTCCTCCATCAATTCAGACTCTCTGTTCTCAAACACCGTTATTTACTTGGTGATACGGTTCCAAGAGAAACCTTTGATTTATTCAGACTGGCACTTAAGGTTATAGACATTTTTCGCACACGGAAGAAATCGACGGATTTTGAACATCTGGCGCCCTTATTAAATTCTTACCGTTTTTCGTTATCAGAGGGATTCTCTCCTTTAAAGGGAACGATTTAATCTACTTTCTATTTGATACTGAAACTATCAAAGCAGTCGAAATGTTATTATACAATACATATCAAATTTTTCTTCAATTATTTCATTTTATTTTTGAAATTTATTTCGCTTGGCGTGGTCAGATTAACAGAAATTATTTCGGACACATATTTTAACAAAAAATTTAACACTTTCGTTTACCAAGTACCGTTTATCATTAAAAATTATTGAATATCGTGCAGGATTTCAATTGCGTTGTAAACCTTTCATTTAGACAAAAATATTGTTATATTTCTAATGCGTTTGAACCTCGAATAAACAACGCTCCTTTGTTATAATTGAACTGCGAAGTTTCATGGAAAATAAGAATATTGTCTGCATTCATGGAGGTAGTGTTTGTCATAAATGCATCAAATCCGCAGACCAATTACCATTTATGAATGGTTTGCGCAAACTACTTGCGGTGTCATAAATTGATGCAATAACACAATATCCATCACGTGTTTATTCTTTTAAATCACAACACATAACATTGCAAGTAGTAATAATATGCATGACGTTTTCAATCATTCAAATCGATCCCTAGCCTTAATAAAAAGATAAAAAGATTGGTTACATCCTCTATAAAGATATATGGCCTTTTCCAATGCAATAACACGTCGGCATTGCCAAGGACTGCATTTTATGGATTCCAATATTTTGCTATTAAAAATATTTTACACCGCTCGCGCTCGCGCCCGAGTGCCATGTTTGTGCTAAAAGACATATGAGAATTTTTTTCAAAACATTGTATTTATTTCCGCAGAGGCGTTTCAAAAATTTGAGGTCTGTCGCTAAATTTTACGTCACAACATTTTTCTTGTAATTTCAACCAAATTATACTATTATCTCATGATTAAGAATAAATTAAAGAATTTATAGAGTATGAAAAATATTTACTTATTCTAACTACAATGTACGTATAAAATATGTGTTTCGTTCATTTTGTGGGTACAGTTTTCGTATACGTCACTCATTATTTTTACTGCATAAAGCGATTGAACATTCGGACCTGACATTTACAGTAGAGGTACACGAATTCTCAACTTCGCTTGTTACACAGGTAATTATGATCGCAACTATATCGTGTTTGGTGTCATTTTAATTGGAAAAACGAGACGAATACGATGGTAAAAGTTTCCCAAAGAAAAATAGAAAATTAGAAATGTTGCAATCTTTTGCTTCGCTTGCATTAGTGTGAGTCTCACCGATACTCGACCCCTCGGTGGCTCGGTCGTCGAGCGTGTTTGTCACTTTACTGTTTCCAAGGGCGATCCTCCGAGTGGTGGGGATAAAATTTTAACAGTTACGGTAGAGACATTCGCGACAGTTACGGAGATAATACTGTATCAATGACTGGTGATCAAGTGACGCGATCGGCTTTTAAGAAATCCATTTGACACGTCCAGGGGAGTGGAATAACTACAGTACAGTTCATCTACTTTCTTCGTAAGGTGCGATTCAACAGAAATCGCGTTTCACCTGAACACTTTCGTCAAACCCGCGGAGTTCCACAAAAGGATTCCGGCGTGCGATTTACAGTATCGTAAGAAGAATCGAACGCCCTCCCGATACGCGCAACCAAAAAGGCGAGAAATATCCGAGACAAGAGGATGCGGAAACGGAAAAAGGGAGGCGGCGAAAGAAACTTTGCCACAGGTCAACAGCGTAAAAATATGGGTTCCCGGTGATCGAGTCAGTTTCTATCTACCATCGAATTCTTTTAACACCCAGTCGGAGAAACCACGAACGCGCGTAAACTGAAATCCAATTTGCGATGTTTGTTTCAGTGAAAGAACCGGAAATCTCCGACCACGACGGAGACCATTGTTGTTCTCAATTGTTCGTACAACACCTGTCTTCCCTTCCCCTCTTAAACCCTTATGTTCTCTTCGTAACAACGATGGCCGTATCGTCATCAACAATAAACTCAAAATCTGTATGTTTACGAATTTTTCGTTTGCCAGGATGAAATCTCCCTATGGAACCTTTTCATTTGCAATATTACAGGATATGTTCGTTCAAAATGCCATACATTACAATTTTTTTCGATTCTGAACTTTACTTTATAAAACTTTATCAAAACGCTTTTGTTCGCATGATTTTTGTATAAAACCTTTACCAACACATTTGTAACACTTTTCTGATGGAAATGAGATCAAACACGATAGAATTTGGATCATATCCACATGTTTAATTCACGGTTCCGTAGAACCTCGATTATCCGAACCGATGATATCTGAATTATTCACTATCCGATAGTAACCAATTCACTGTACAATTCAGCAAAGATTTAATCTAGCACTGTGCCTAAATAACTATTCTATTTTCCGAAAGTTTCTCGTACGAGTACGGATAATCGAGGTTCTACTGCATCGTAAATTGAACAGGTAAATCTGATCCAAATTGTAGCGTGTTTGGACCCATTTCAATCAGAAAAATGTCACGAATATGTTAATAAAATTTCCGCAGGGCTACTTGCACAGAATTTCTTGAAGTGTTACCAAAAACGTATCATTGTAGACAAGTGCTTGGATCGAATGTTCATATAAAATTCTACAATTCTTGTTCCATGGTAAGAAATTCGTGTGCGTGCAACTAACTTTCTTCCGGATTGAAAAAAACAGTTTTATTTGACGGGTTTGCTTCGTTTTTGAACGCGAAATACCGTTCTGGGACACTATAAATATTACGAATGGACCAGGCTTAATCTAATGAATCGCTTTGGTCACAAATTACTGTTATTTCAACTTTCATATCTGCGCTGGTATAGAATCGCCATTACTTCAGTTATTAAATCCCGCAGATGGGTCATGTTATATGTATATACATTCCAATAAAATGTTCTACATACTCCTGTCACCCTAAATCAAGTACCGAACGTTTCCGGATTCGTTATACGGTACCTGTATTTAGTTTTAGCCAATAAACCGACGTGATATCCATTTAGAGATTACGAAGATTCAATGCTGCTACTTCTTTAGATTTGTTTTCGCCTCTAAAGGTTACAGTGAAGCGAATTAAGCGAAATGAATGCAACCAAAACGTTGCAACATTTGAAGTAATCGATGAATTGAAATTTTCATTTTTATGATTTCAATCATTATTTACTTGCACTTTTCGATAATAAAAATGATAGATTTTATGTATTTACACACGATTGTTATATTCCCGTAACATTTTGTACAGTTTGAGTGCATCTATGTACGTTATAGCAGTGTAACTACAGTTATAGCACATACAGCTACATATGCAACAGCAATTAACAGGAGTGACTGTACCCAACGATATTATACTTACGATTTATATGATGTATAATTTTAATAGCGTCGTATACCTCGTATTTATTTCATGGAGCATGAAACTATCTTATTAAATGTGTCATTAAATGTATTATTAACACCAGAGCTACGAGACTTGTTAGAATGACTAGTTTTAAATGTTTTAATTTACGATTACAGTGTTTTCTCGATAGGTGTCGCCGAAAAGTGTAACGGCTCGTGTATATTGTCGGTGTGAGACCGGGACACCACTACTAATCCAATAACAAAACTTCTTTATTTTACACTATTTGTTTTATGGGACTTTCACCAACATATTGGTGGCATTTTTCGAATGAAAATAATACCAAACACTATATAATTCCGATGATATTTACTTGCACAGGGGGTTCGACTACAGGTGGGAGAAAATTTAAGGGGTGGTTCTCCAAGACAATATAAGACGAAAATGAAGAATAAAAAAATTGCGATTTCGGCTTCATTTTTTAGTTATAACCAATTAAAAATCCGCCTAAAATGCGGCAACCCGATCACCAGAGGTGTACGCTGATTACGTCATAAAGAGACCCGTGTTGTGGACATATATCGAGAAAACACTGTACTGAGTTTGTAAATATGCATTTATGGGGAATTCGTTCCATAATCTTATTCCCGAAGACATGTGCTATAATAAAAATCGATAAATATCTGAATAAACACATTCTTTTGAAGTAATATAAAATAGTCACTATTAAATATGTTATTATTCATTTGATGTAACGGAGTGGAAAATATGGAATCATACGGAACACGTGAAGCAGCAACTTGAGATTGTCCATTTTAGAACAACTGAAACGGTAATTACTTTAAGATTGTGATTTTAGGCACGAGATCCAATATTCACGTGTTATAAGAAAATGGACGAATCCATAGTCGCTCGAATCTGAACGGAGAATCCCAGATTTCGATGTCTGTTATCAAAGAAAACACTAAAACCGAGTCGAACCACTCTCTGCATCCATTTGATCCATTTAATCATCTTATTTGCGATCTGCTACCGACTTCGGATCAGGAATCCCAAATGGGTTGCCTAACTGCTCGGCCTGATCTTGACTCCCTTACTCCACTTAGGATAACTTCTCTCGTGACTCGTGAAGTATTAATGAAACGGCGGATAACGAATACATAGGACATAAACGCTCAAGAGGTATCAAGCTGACGTCGTTCCATTGACAATCGTTGTAAGACGTTGTCCTTTGGTAAAAGCTAAAATAAATGCTATAAAAGGAAATGAATCATTTTGAAATTGTTTCGTAATATGCGCTTCCATTTTGAAAAATTCCTTAGCAATTCGTCTTTCGTTTCATGTTTAAACAAAAGACAACGTCGGAGCATTTGTTTCTAATTTTCGAAGGAACATCCTCAATCAATTGAGAAACAACAAATGTCAATGTACATGCACATTATTCAAAATTTTAATAGATAACCTTTTTAAAATAAATGTAGACATTCTGTAGGAGATAGAGATAACAAATGTCAAAAATGCAGTAGATTATGGAGCAGAAAAATTCGATATTTTACTGTGTTTCATTAAAACGGATAAGTTTTTAATGATACAACACAGTATTGTATATCATTTTTATGAAATAATTTTCATGATTTTTTTATTTGTTCTTTTTATCATTTTAATATAATAATTGACGTTCCAGTGATGTACTGTTATGTGCACTAAGTACTATACAGTGTTATGAGTACACTGCGAATTTTGATCTAAAACAACAATTATTTGTATTAATTGCAAAATACAAGAGCTGCATACACAGTTATTGCAATATTACAATATTTGACGATGCAGAAACAACTTCTTTTATTCGTATTTTTTAGTTAGAATAATTTTTCAAATTCTGGACATTTACTTTTTATTTCGGATCGATTTATGCCGAGCACTATACTTCGTGTCCGCGGTAAATAAATCCAATTAAATGCGTCACCCTGCGAAAACCTTTTATTCAACGGAACCGAAATAATCAGCTTCGCAATGAGGGCAGAGCACAGAACATTTGCATGCCTGAAATTATTCAGCATTCACACGAAATTATTGCTATACATTCATTAGAATTCGTTAACACGGGAATATGACATTACGTTTTATTATTCTTTTCGCGATAGCCAGCAAAATTTCCACGTACAGGTTAACTTTCAAAAAATCCTTGATCCTAAAGAGGCATATTAAAAAGAACTAATACGGACAAATTAATGATATAGAGCAGGAACCATAATAATTTTTTTAAATAAAGCCTTAGTGCTAACAATGTGAACATAGTTTTCGAAATTGAAGCGTTTATTTTGAAAACGAACACTTCGAGGATTTATTACGATTTCTGAAAATATTTTCCCCCTGTTTTCGC
Source organism: Halictus rubicundus (assembly GCF_050948215.1). NCBI lineage: Eukaryota > Metazoa > Arthropoda > Insecta > Hymenoptera > Halictidae > Halictus > Halictus rubicundus. The sequence continues at coordinate 4,945,515 of NC_135151.1, forward strand.
AACTGATAATTCTGATGAACAGACGAAAATTTGATGTGTCGTCGACGGTCTAAGTGAAAAATATATTAAATTCACTATACTCGATTGTCCGGTCGAAAACTTGTGTGTATGGTACTCGAGCACAATTGCAACAATGTGAAATATTGCGCGCAGAAACACACGTTACAGTTTACGAACTCGGCTGACCCTTCTTGACTTTCTTTGCAGAACTTTGTATCAGTGCTTCTACATTCAAGTATCAACCACTCGCCTAGAAGATCGAAATTTCTTTGATTCATTATTTTTATTCCAAGGAGGTACGGCACAAAGGTAACAAGAGTTCTGCCGGTGCTCGAAACAGAGTTCCATTATTTACGAAGAAAGCTGGTGCATATCGACAACATCTTACATGTCTTTATCAATGCTCTTAAGATAGTTAACCCCGTTCGTCTTGTTTAATGAACGCGACGACAAATTACGTAAGTTAACTTTTCTTTTCTGGCCACTGTTTTAAAGTGACAACTTCAAAAGATGTTTTGGACAAATCGTCAGAGAAATGTATAATGTGACTTAGAATGCTTCCAATATGACCTAAATCATGTATGGAAACGTGGAATGGCGCGTCAAGAAGTCCTAAAGCTATAAACAATTTGGCATTAATGATCAAAATTTAAAACCACGTTTTCTAATTGTAAAAAGCGGAATCAAGTGACATACGCTGATTTTTACAAAATCTAAATAAAACTAAAATGAAAATAAAATCTAAATAAAAATAAAAAGGTATAATGCTAATAATGTATGAAGCCCGAAAGAATATGTGTCTTTTTGCACAGAGATTCTTTTTGATAAAAATTTATTTTTAATGAACTTATTGCGTAAAAATTAACCGTAACTATCAATTAAAAGAAAATAATTTCTCGTGTAACGAAAATTCGCGATCTTGTTAGCAGTTGATGAGACATAAAATCATAAAATATAACAAAAAAACAAAAATGTTTGGGAAAAATGTTCAGACGAATGTGGCGAATGCTGTGAACAGCATTTCATCCGCGGATTTTAAACAAGTTAAAAGACTCTGTGCCATAAACGTGACAAATGTAATGTCACGTGGGATTATTTTGGAAATTAAGTATAACATTTTTCATCTGAGGTGCCCCTACTTTTTCTTGTTGCAACTCGTGAACGTTATTGGTGAACTCGTTATATTAAAATTTCATCTCATCTGAAAAATGACATTCACTCGAATCCTTTTTTATTCGTGCAAAATGCTTTTCTTTCGACATTGTAGAAATTCTTTCGTTTCCATGGTTACAGAAATATTCAAGGTTATAATCCTTCCGGATCCAATTTGTGTATTACAAAAGAAAGCCACTTGAAAGGAAACGTAATTATTATTATAAAATGATTGCTGCAATCTTTTAACTGTTTAATTTTACAAAACCAGCACGAAGAAAGGAAGTGTCCCATCGTTACAAAAATTCTTCTATTCGAACAATCATAACTGTTTATTAAAACTTTTCAGTACTATGTCAAAGCAGACTCGGTTATCAATTTTATCGTATCACAACTTAATATTTCAAAAGTACAAAATGCAAAGTTTAAATACTATGAAAAGTATTAACCACCCCTCGTTCTACAATGTCGTGACATTATTTTCACAATTCTACTACCGCTTTGTACCATTACAGTTTTTCATTAAAATATAGTTCAGTATTATTCGTCATAGGATCGATATTTTCACATTTTTGTCTAGTAAAAAATATTGTGGTCGACGGACGAGTGAAGATGAGGCAATTCTCAGAGAATACGGTGGATGTGATCAAATATCCCAATCGAGTTCACATAATTTTTCCTATCAATTCCTCTCTATGCGCAATGCCAGCTTCAGAGCAATTTCCATTTTTTCCCCTAAATACCAACGAACACTCAATTTCAATCGATAGATCGCAAATTCTGTCTTCATGAACCAGGGATGAACATTTAAGACATGGCTAATCTGGAAAATCAAAATTTCCGTAAAATTCAAAGTTGTTGAAGAAAGAAAGGAATTTTTATTTTGCTGTTATTTCCTGCAACTAATGCAAGAGACTGTTAGTATTTCGCATAAAAATCCGCAATCTAATGATTATCAATTACCAATTGGTCACGGTAAATCTCTAAGCAAAAGTGTCGGCTTATATTTGGACCATCTCCCCTCGTATCAGATTTTTGATTCAAGATTAGAATGGTCCAATTAGGTTTCTCGAAAATTCCTATCTGAACGGTATTTTCTTCGAGCCGGTTGGGGGGGGGGGGTTGATGCGAGCATCGGTGCATGCCGAAAGTGCATGAAATAGCTGTTCTCCGTATTTCACGGCGTCCAGAGGGCGATAAAATATTCTCCGGAGTACACTTTGCACGGAATTTCATTCGTCCGAGGGCTCGTACGTATTACGCGCGTAATATACCAAAGAGAGTCGTTGTTGTATCTGACAGTACGCCGGTTGAAGCGCGCGAGTTTCGAGAAGGTCATCCGGACCTCCGAGGAATTCATATTAGAACAGCGTCGAGAGTAGAATGTCTTGACAAGATGATTGCAGTACAATTTGCGACACTTCAACGAGGGACCCCCTGCCATTGAACGCCGAGAAATCTTAATTATCTTTATTGATCGCTTTCCGGCGCACACACGCCGGCGACAAAGAAATGTGTTTCTAATTGAAATTAATCGAGGAACTGCAGCATATTTGGAATACAGTGTTTTCTCGATATATGTCCACAACACGGGTCTGTCCAGGGACATATATCGGCTAGAAGATTGTACTATTCTTTGATACACTGCCGAACGTAGAAAAGGACAGCGAAGCTCAAGTGGCCTCGGTCGCATGCACCATGAATATGTCAGTTGTGATTCCGGAAGTACGTACAACTGCTGCGAGTAAATTTTCAGAGTAGGAGTACCTAAGATAATTATTATAAGCTGTGATATTTCAGTCTGATTAGGTGATAAGTGAAAATCATTTCATTGTCTACTTGTTTCCTTAATTTTTAAAGTAAAGAGTTCGAAGAGTATTAATTTATTAGCTTGCTTCGAATAATGTTAAGCCATTGTGACACGTTGGTGTATTACTAACGAGCTCTAATGAACCAATGAACACTTTATAACATAATCAGTAAGTTGACACGTAGTCATCCTTCAAATGTGATCCTAATATTATCCTACAATCTTACATTTTTGGTACTCAAGGTCACCTGAAGGTCATGACTAAAACATATTCAAATGTATTTTTTCAGGCGTTACAAGATGGAATAAAAAAAATTTAAGTTTCCCTGATAAAACATTACCACCTTGAAAAAACTATGAAAAAATAACCGGACAAAAAGATTTTTCTTCTATGGCATTTCCCCTTCGATACCATTCAAATTATGCCATAAATATTTGTTGTTCCATTAGAAATAAAGGAAATATTTAGGTGGCCTCCTTTAACTAAGACACCCTGCATATTGACGATATTTCGAAAATGCGACAAGCATTTAGCGTAGACTTTTGTATAATAAACAAATAGCGTCATGCACTTATTACAAGGACAAAAAGTGGGATTTTCCTTGATGTTGCTGGTTTAGGTAAAAGTACCTACGTGCATATTTATCAACGTTCTTTCTCTAGAACGAAATATTTACATGCAGCGTGTATTTTAATGAAAGGCGGTCGGACGAACAAAGTTTTGAAAATAGTTATTTCTCTATTCTGTTATTCCTTTTTACCACACGTTGTTATTCGAAAATGAGAGAATAGGGTAGAATAACTGCACAGTTTTTAAAGGCAAGTGGAAAGGACGGTTCTCAGATTCCGGAGAATGTACATGGTAATGTTTTAAAACGGCACTGAATAGCTATTGTCATTTTATATGAAGTAAGCTCCTTATTAATTATCATAATGAGTGTTTATTATTATTATTACCCTTCCAAAAATGTATTTGAATATAATTTATTTGATTTTAATCCTCGTACGATAAATTTAACAAATAAGACATGGAAGAAGTTTCAATGTAAGCAGTTTATACTAATAACGAAGAATGTGAAACTCGTGATTTGATTTTCGGTGAAATTGACCCAATTCTCGTACGAGAATTAATAGCTCGTTCTTAAGTTATGCACATGACTGAAGCATAATGCGTTATAGAACACTATGTATTAATAACATTAATTCATTGACATTTATGGTACGAAAGATTGCTATGGGACTGGGAGATGCAAATCAACCTAAATACTGCATGAGGATTAAATATTTACTAACAGTATCTGTAATCTAAACAACATCACCGACATTATACAATATCATTGTCCAGCGGTGAATAATTGCACATTAATAGTGGTACTAGGTGAGAGATCAAATTTTGAGGGAACTCGCGTAGAAGTATTTTTGAATATTATTAAACTGAGATAGCTAAATCCGTAATAAACAAGCGTAATTACATTGACAACTAATGGTAATGGTTTGACGTGTATGCTACACGATAATAAAAACGAAAAGCTCACAGAAGTTCCAACACTTAGCAAGTGGCATTTGGTTATTCGAGAGACTTTTGATGAACGTCGGAAATTCGAGGGGCTCTTCGGTTTCAAAGATAGAATAACACGACTCTTAAAACAGCACACATTGTTTAATGCCGTAAGCGTAGCTTCAAATAATGTTATCGAGTAATTAACTGCGCCACGCGTCTCGAAATTACTTTAATTGAATTACTTTCGTTGTCAAAACGTTTCTTAAAATATTTTGCATTTAATGTTACCTTCGCTTCTTGCCAGTTTATAAGAATTTATTTTCTTAACTGTTTGTCTTCTAGTTATTCCACATTTAAAAAAAAGTACATAATTCAACTTTTAATTTATTTCAACTCTTCTCATTAAAAATCGAAATAAAATATACAAAACGCAAAATGAATGAAAGAATATTACACTCTTTTCAAATTCGCGAGATGATTATTCGCTTTTTTTCCATAAAATTCTGTGTAAAATGAATATGGAGAAAATGAAATTATCATATATAAATTGAGTTTGGTAAATGAAAGTATCATCAGGATTGTATCAGGTTTGTATCGCTTCTTTAATCGGGATTATAAAAACAATAATGAACAATAACTGCTGACATAATCGTAATCAAACTCCTTTAAAACACCTGATCTATCGTACATGACATTATTCATGAATGAAAACTCAAGTTTCTGTAAGCAACAGGCCAAGAGTCAACTGTTCCTTTCGAACTACCCTAAATTCACCCTAAAGATTTTAGATATAATATTTCCCAGTAATTCATTCGCTGAAATACTTGTCCACGTGAAACAATGTTGGCTTTCGGCCATTTACACTGAAACGCGTGTTTTATGAGAGAAAAATCTTAATCAATTTCGAGTACTCCATTCTCTACGTTATGTTATCAATCTCGTTGAGGTTGACATTAGAATTACCGAACGCACTGCACTAAACTGACATATATTACTTTATAATAATGACAGGATTGGATTCACTCGTGTTTCATATGATTTTCATTAAATGTGCTTGAACAAAGGTGTGTATTCAAAAGTTTCCCATGATAATGTTCCATTTCAATAATCATGAAAGAAAAAGTCAGAAGTGTTATGTAGTCTAGTGAGAAGTGGAATTAAAATGGTCGGAGATCAGCACAAAACGAAATAGTGGTCACTGATTGTCAGTAATTTTTTATGGTATTTTGCGATGACAACCTTGTTGCACGATTAAAAATGACTGAATTTGAGCCGTGTACTTACCGGACGGCAAGGTAAGTCCGGCGAGAAATAATAGAGCACAAAGACACGAAAAGCTTGCACTTTTCCCAGTACACATGGCGCACTGTGCACTATTAACTGCAGTTTTCAAACTCCCGTGCCGTGTCGCGCGGCCACTCGCGTGGCTCTGAGTCCCTCGTTAGATTTCGAGTTTGAATCTCGGTCCTGCTCTGTCTTTCGCTCTTCCTCCCGCACGCAGCCTCCAAATACGGTCCAGCGCCTGCTCGCTGACAACATCAAAAATAAATTCCGCAGGAAAGGTGGCGCCACTTCCCAAACAAACATCCGACATAGGTAACTGTCCTTGTTATCCACTCCGTTAACCCTGCATTACTCGCACAGGGTATCTGATCCCCAGTAAATTAAAAATAATCCTTATTAAACCCCATACCATGGACAAGGCATGTTAATAAACCAATTACCCAATGTATTTTTCTGTCGCACGTTCTTGTGATTCTAGAATTCCATTACCAATTTCGTGTCACGTTCAACATTACCGATGACTCAAGAATCTCGAAATATTAGCAAGAATCGAGTATCTTGTATACTACATTTCTATTACGAACGTTTAACACTTCGAACGCCGAACTAGAAACCCCCAAAAATTCTATAAAATCAAAGTAAGTTATTTAATGAAATAAAAATTGAAAAAAATTAAATGTATGATACTGAGTAGTCCTCCAACTTTCTTGTATGTTACAGATCCTAATGAAATTTGGTACAATGAATATATCAACGTAAAAATTCATTTTAAAACCTGCACAAATAATTCCGTCACCCACATATGGGTGACGTGGCAGTCAACGTGTTAATACGATTTAGAGATAATAAACGCATAAAGCACGTACTGTGCGTGACTCACAAGAAGTCCCGTGAAAGGAATGCGGAGCTGATTGGTCAGAGTGAAAGAGGCACGCCTCGTTTCACACGCATTTTCGGCTCTAGCGAAATATTGGATAAAGCGGTCACGCACACTGAAAATATATAGGAAATTTCAATTTAAGTTTATTACAAGTTACTCTGTATCTTGAGTACTATTAACCATTTTGATTAAAAAAAGATAGGTGATAAGATAGCCAAGGGGCAGCGTCATTGGCAAAAGGGATTATTATAATCGTTACACATACAGACATAATAAATTTATCAGTCTATTGTGTTCAATAAATTAATGCGTGCGAATGTTCATGGATTAAAAGTTATTCTGTATCTCGAGTTCTATTATTTATTTTTACTAAAAAATTAGATGGCAAGGTGGTGAAGGAAGTGCTTGTTGACATCATTACCAAATTGGCTTAGCTTCGCCTTGTTAATTTCGCTTGTTGATTTGAATCTGTCTATTATCGTTCTGTCGCTTTGTCTTACTTTTTGGAGTCAATCAATTATTCGACATGATTTCGTACTTTCTTTTTAACCTTTATGGTCCTGTTTCATACTTGAAAAATTTTATCGAGTAGAAGCCGAACTTATTCAGAACTATTATTCTGAACAAATCAGAGTCTCCTGCTTTGATTCTGAATTAAGATCACTAATTTCCAATTGGTATTTCTTCATTCATAGATGGATGAAAGGACCAACGACTCCGAGATACTTAAAATGTTATTAGAGTGTGGGTTAGTTCGACACATGTTTCTTCGTTTCGTACGTAATACTTATAAGATATGAGCAACGCCGACAGTAAAACTTTCAAATTTATAATTGTTATTTTAAAAAAGTGCATGATCAATGTTAGAAAATGTATGAGATTACGTCTGCTACCCACGTAGAGTAGAGAGGTTGATCGTAAAGCAAAAATTTATAGATAATGTAACTAAAAAATTATGCAATTACTGTGATAGGGCAGTTCATGAATTATTTAAACATCGTACGTTACTTGGGACTACAATGCACAATTACTGCATCGAAGAAGGCTATTTTCCACTAGCGGCACGCAAAGGAGAACTTATACTACAGGTAGTTGGAATGTAAATAAAAAACACATTAAATACCCTCCACAGTGTATTTGGGACCTAGATTGCATTGAAAATATTAGATATAACATCGATGTATGAGATATTTTTCAATACGTTACTTAAATACCTATATAAGATACACATATTGTATAAGTAGATGACATAATATTACGATTTTATAGTATTCGACTCATTCACTAACAAACAACATTTAATATGATTTTACTTTGTTTTTTAATTTTCCTTACTTTTTTATACACGTAGAATATCATAACGACATTGACAATATATATAATATATATCTGCTTTTTATCGTAGTGTTACAGAATATAATAACGCGTGTGTAATTCGAATGTCGCGAAAACTGCACACGTTCAAAATAAAACGGTTCGATCAATTTCGCCCGATAAGCTCGAGTGCCAAGCATGTTGACCACGCTCTCCCGCTTAGATTTTTCAGAGATTCCTTGCAAAAAGTCTTTCTCATATGCTCTAGAACAAACGACCGAACGAATGACGTCGGGATAAAACAAACACCCCTCCGCTAGATTTCCAAAACAAATTGGAATTAGGAGTAAGGGTGAAAGTGGTCAACGACATCATCAATCGGTGTAACATGATTTCCGAATTGTATCTCGTGTTTTTCGTTCTTCGTGCGAGTCGATAAAAACGTTAAAATCCGTATTTGAAGTTACGTGGAAATTAAAATGACCGCGTCAGATTAAAATTCGCTTGATTTCGTTCCGTATTTCTGTACTGCGTGAAACATAAAAATCGTGGAAAGAATGCGCGCCATCGGTTTTCAAAACAGTTTCAAGATTTCTTCGTTCGTTCTGAATCTTCTCTCTATAGATGACAAATACTTCCATGCCGACAGCAATAATCGATGTTGGTGATGTTCGGCGAACGATCTATAGTCTAACGATAAATCCTTATCGATGTTCTACGGATTAATCTTAGTACGCATGGTTCGCGACGAAAAGTGCAGCATCGCCGGCTGCTCCTGTCACACCACCGGCATATTTGCCGAGCGCCGACTCGCTGTTGGCCTATAAACAATGACATTTGCATTAAAATCGTATACCACCCGGTATCAGTAATAATAGTCCACAAAGATCAAAATTAACACGCATGCACAGAATTGTTATTTACATTTAAACGAGGAGAGAAAAAAAAAAGAAACAAATACTTACTATGGAAACATGTCTCATAGAAAGGAAAATAAGAATTTAGTAGGCATGAGAATTCACATAGAGAGAAGTATTGGCAGCTACGCTGACAATACTGCCGGCAACATATTTGCCGTGACTAGCTGCTCCGTTTGCCTAAACAAGCACACAGTATATACACATGCAAAAAAAAGAGAGAGAGACAAAAATAAAAGAGTTAAAAAACGAAGAGAATAGAATACTGTAAGAAAAAAAGATGAGATGCATAACAAAAAGAAATTATTTACATAAACATAAAGAACAGTTCGAAGAAAGAGGCTCGTGTGTTAGAGAGAGAGAGAATAAATATAAAAATTTAGATTAAGCAAGCTTAACATAGAATATCTACTGAAGATCAAAGGTCACACAGAAGGCGTTGCAGTATAACGCATAAAGTCAGTGAGAAAATAGAAAAACAAAGTAACAGAAGTTTAAATGTCATCTCAGCCTTGACGAAATTACCTTGGCTCTCTTGATGAGCTCCTCCTGACCAGCGCCGATTTGATCCTTTTTACCTGACCATGCGCGGAGCACAGATGCTTGGAGAGCACGACCGTAACTGAAGGTCAGTGCCCAAGGTTTCGGGAGCGGGTACTTGTTGATGGCGTCCAAGTTCACAGACGCCTCTTCTTCAGATTGTCCGCCGCTAAGGAACGTGATACCAGGCACTGCCGGTGGTACAGTGCGCAACAAAGCAGTCACTGTGGCAGCAGCAATCTCCTGAGGAGTTGCCTTAGTTGGGCAACTTTGACCTGGTGTTACCATGTTGGGCTTCAGGAGGGTTCCCTCAAGATAGACGTGATGGTCAGCCAGCGCCTGGAAATTATGATCCAATAATAATAACCAGTCAGTAAGTAATATACAACCAGTAATAATAATAGTCTTCATAGTCTCACACACTCTGACTACAAAGCAATTTTTAGGAATTTTTCAAAAGGACAGTATTCAGTATTCCAAACTTGGTACACTTATCAACTAATCCTCGAAGGATGTACTAACATTTTTTCAAACAAATATTCGAATTTTCTTTAAAGTTACAGTGGTAGCAGTTAGAGTGTTCGTAACACAATTTCGGAGCCAGAATTGCTGTATTATCTTGTGGTTTTCGGAGAAGCATTTGAAGGAAACACGAAGAACTTGAAGAACTAGGACATTATAAATAATCTTGCGCACCTTGTAGACAGCGGACAAAACTTCCTCCGTAACCTGTTGGCATCGGGCAAGATCGTGATCACCATCAGGCAAGATTTCTGGTTCGACGATGGGTACGATCCTGGCGCTCTGGCAGATGGAAGCGTAACGAGCCAGGACATTGGCATTCTCCAAGATGGCCAACTTGCTCGGGGTGTTCTTCGTGATCTTCAGTACGCACCTCCACTTGGCGAAGTGGCAGCCGTCCTTCTTGTACTGAATGCAACGAGCCTGAAGGTCATCGAGACCCTGAGTTGTGCACTCATCCTGGGTGCCGAAGAGGGGAACGACACCCTTGTCGACTTTAATGCCGGGCAGAATGTTACGTTGTTTCAGGAGTTCGACGAATGGTGTTCCATCGTCGGCCTTCTGGTACAGAGTTTCGTGGAACAGGATGACGCCGGAGATGTGTTGACTGATGACATCCTATCAAGAACAAGACAAATTAATGTGTTGCCAACCAGATCTTGTAGAATATTCTGTACAATTCATAATTGATGTCTTCACATACAATATGCAGATGCTATTCCTTGATCGAACCGGTCAAACAATACTAAACCAATGATAAAACATTTTTGTTTGTAATGATTCCTTTATGAAACTTTTACCGACATATTCGTGACACTTTCCTGGTTGAAATGACACCAAACGCGATGCTATTTGGATCGCATTTACTTGTTTAATTCACGATACAGTAGAACCTCGATTATCCGAACTAATCAGTGGAAATGTTAGATGAAATCTTTACTTTATGTAAACACAATCGAAATTGTATCGTGTCTCGCGTTAATTTAGTCAGAAAAATATCACAAATTTTTTAGTAAAAGTATTATGAGGATATAACTAAAGAAACATTTTGTCATACAGTAGAACAGAGCCGGGCAACTGGCGGCCCGTGGGCCGCACATTGTTTCTTTTCCCTGTTCTCAGTGCCTACCAGCGTCTTCCTCCATTCGACTGGTATCCTATGAAAGAAATAACGTGCGGCCTGCGGGACCCAGTTCTTCGGTTCCGAAGACAAAGTCAAGCTAGGAGTGGTCCTGAAGAGTGAGAGAACCGGCAAACTAATTGTGGGGATCGCGCAGCGACCAAGACTTGTTCCCCCACTCTAATTTCCCTTTCTACCGCGCTATTCCCCACGCTTCCGTCTGTGTCGTGCATACTCCGGTACTGGCAGAGAGAGGGTAACTTTTTCCCCTCAATTCGTGCTCTCTCTCCCCTCATCTGGCGACACTGGCCCTACACGATCTATGTCTGAAATAATTTTACAGAAATAATTTGAATGATACCTTAGCTGTGGTGAAGAGAAGTTGTCTGTACGCTTTGCGGTTTTCTTCGTTATTTTCAACGTTGATATCCTTCAGACGTTTGCCGATAGTTGTCGTCGATTCATCAGCAGCAAGGATTCCCTTTCCAGGTGCTACGATTTGCTGAGCGATCTGCTGCAGCTCCTTTTTCAACTCAGGCTCGGCCTTATCGTACTTTTCGGCAACCATTTTCTGTAGACAATACATCAAAAGTATAAATTACCATGTTAATCCAAGTAGCACAAATCGCAGAAAATTAGCTCGTAAATTTTACTCGGAAAGTGCCAAAGATTAAGTAATCATTTTCATCGGAACAGTCATTAAACGACAAAGTGTTTGAGTAATTAATTGTATTAATAAATCGCGATGGGCTCGTACCGCAATTCTCTTCGGAAGTACTTTATGAAGCCTTCTTTTAGCTGGAGATGATAAATAATTTATAAAGTAATAAATGGAAGACTTTCAAATTCGAAGGATATAGCACTAAAATTCACGTAACAAGATCAGATCAATCAAAAGGTTATAATCTTTTTGCTTCGCGGATGTCAAAAAGTGAAATATAGTTAAATATCTTTTATAGAATGCAACCTACTTAAAGATTGTTAAAATTTATAAATGAATATTATTTATTAAATGCGTACAATAATTTAGCACATGTCTTGCGGAGATTAAAGTCAATGTGCCTGGGGACTATCAAATACTCATTAAAATTTCCGCGATATAATTTATTATCATAGCCAATCGCCCAGCGACGTCAATATTTCATAAAAGGAAAATATTAGTTTGACCTATTTCCTTGCCTTCATACATCTCATCAATTGGATATCAAACTAATAAGCCGTTATGTTCGCGTATAATACAATGGGAGGGAATCGTTAGCTTGTCATACATCATCGATAACTATATTAACCTACGAAACTCACTACGATCTAGCCGACGACGGAGCCAGTTTATAATTGCTTATAAATAACTAATTAAGCCGGTAACAAACATTTTATTATGACTCCTTGCGGAGTTACGATGGAATTTTCTAATCCCATGTCAGAACCGGAAATCAAACGTTGAATTTCTCCTTATTTCAAGCAGCAAACACTTTAACAATAATTATTAATTGTTTTCTATACTGTGCACTTCTTACTTAATGCGCCATTAATAAGTAGAAAAACGAAAAATACAGAAATGTGGAAAGTCAAGTCGAACAACTGCAATTTCAGTATGCACACGATGGTAATTAAGATAATGCCTGACGATGCAGTGCAATTATCGAATTGCACCGGTAGATAGGTAGTAGATGAGAAAGTTTGTTCGCAAAACTCGGCCAGTCAACTTCAACATAGCACTTTGCAACGCAGTAATGAAATTGATCCTCGGAAAATAAAGGTTGTATACTTTTCACTTTGTATTTTCAGAAAACAGTGTTCAACTATCGCTAGGAATGCGCAACATTACGTTTATACTACTGCAAATAAGTAATGAAAAATTTTCTGAAAACATTACTGCTACTTACACTATCTTGCACCTTTTAATATCAATGAATTCGCATCGCTAATTTTGTTCATAATCACTTGACAATTTGAATTTGAAAAAAGGTATGTATTTCGTGAAAATTACGTATTTCTTGTTCAGAAAAGAAAATTTATTAGATAATTGTACGGGAAAAGACAATATTATGCAGATTCGTATCTTTCAACGAATTCAAGCAACGATCATTTTCATGTTTACTGTATCATGTCGACAGCATTTTGTCACCCAAGTAATGAAGAAAATTATTATTCAATGCATGCAGCTACAAAACCACCAATCTGCCACAGAGTGGCTCAAAGGCGACTAATGATATGCAACGGCATCATTGAGTAACTGGTAATTGAGGTGTCCGATGGCTCCTAAAGATTAATTGTAGGATCACCTACATAATAATAATACACGCGTCAGGAATCTTTGAACGTTACGCTTCTAATTATAGCTAGTGTATCGCTCAAAGTTATACGTGCACCACTTTTAACTTTTTAATATGACGAAGCTAATTAACTTTACTGAGCCTTATACAAATTTATATGATTACCTTACTAAAACAAATACGGAAGTTTACCGAACTGAAAGTATCACATGTAAGCGATAAATGGATACAGATTATGCAACATACTTTTATTTTTTCTCATAAAACGAGCCGGTAAATAGAGACATATGTATATATTATTGCCTTAAGATGTAGGGTAAGGGACCCAATTACTGTGGGGATACCAATTACTATGCCTGTATTAATTATACTTACTTTCAAAGCATAATGAATATTAAAAAAGAGACATACAGTCTTTACTCGATATATGTCCCAAATATCTAGCCGATAAAAGTACCAGAACTATCCCTACTGCCGCGGTATAATACACTATATCTCTTTTTTAATATTCATTAAGCTTTAAAAATAAGTATAATTAACAGGTACAGTAATTGGTACCTCCACGGTAATTGGGTCCCTTACCCTACTGCATTTGTCAAAGTTTCTGACGATTAGAAGAATGTTATGTTTACAAATAATAATTATCTGGTACCTGAAAAAAGTAATATTAATCCTAATTTAACGACGATTTTAAAACCTAATCCACAACTGCCTGTTTCTCCAAATGTTTGTTTTCGTTTACATGTTCTGCACACAGAAATATCTGATATTGCAGTAAAAACGATTATGAATTCTATAATTGAGTAACAGTGTGTAAAATTAACAATTACATCTGCCGACGTAGCTTTTATTTTTTTAGCGGAAGAGCTCGTTCCTTCGCCTCCGCTCGGCTCTTCACTTTTTATCTCAGCATTCTTTCTTTTAGGAACTTTTCGCCGTCTGGGACGATTCGGACGATAATTAGGATTGTTAACTTGCACCTTTCGACTCATTTTCAATTTATGTGTACCTCAAAATGCTGTGCAAACGGCCGATTCCATTCAAGAGACACTGCTGAACTGACAATAAGCGGAGGCCCCTCTCGCAGAGGGCACCTTTTTCAAAACCGTTATACACACAAACGTACACGTATAGACACCGAAAACGGCAGTGCTATGGTGGGGATAACAACTGGTGTACATTATATATATCAATCTTTTACCAATTATTATCAATTACCAATACATTTTCTAGCTTTTTCTAATGTATTCCTGAGGAAATTTCCTATCGATTTAAACAACAAAAAAATGCTCAAAATTTTCATTTTACACAAGGTGTCCCCCCCCCCCCCTCCTTAAGGCAATAATCTTACAAATGAAAATGATCAAAATTTGATTTTCGTATACGTTTCAAATAAAATTGAGTACGAAAGCTAATAAGCAAGGTCAAAAATGTTGAAACATAACTCTGTATGAGTAAACGTTTCGAACAATTTTGAACGGTATTCGAGCTCTGAAATGTTGGCCGGTATTTCTAAAGATGGAACGCTTCATGTATTCGAGTACTCGAAATGGTTGAAACACTTGGCCGCTGATTACGACTTCAGCGTGTGAAGGCTTGCTGATTGAGCGCTTGCGAGCCTTGAATATGGCCGAAATTCATGCCACAATAATGTAATCACGGGGCGCGGATCATGAATGACAATTTAAACTTTCACCTTGCTCTCATTGTACTCCGATGCAAATGTCACGAACAAACGAAGTTTCTCCGATGGAAACTTAAACTCGAACCCGGTTTCGTTGGGACCATTTTCAATCGTCTTGAAATACCCAATCGTTTGATTCTCAGCTTGCAGTCAAGTATTTCGAGCGAACGAACTTCACCGAGAGAACGCAAACAAGAATTCCTGAGTTCAAACACTGTTCCGCTCGAGTATTTACATATATTGTACGTGCTCACGTAAACTCGTATTTGCAGATTCAATATCGCGACAAGTACTTTGGCGAAAACCTATTGGCGCAATAAATCTAGCAACGTACATGATTCATCCTTCGAGCGATCTGTTAGAAGTCGCTTAAATTAAATGGTGATTTACGGTACTTTCTAAAAAGCTTTTATGAAACACGGATTTATATAATAAAGAAAACATTTTTTAAGTAACTTTGCCTCAAGGAGAGAAAACTAAAATTTTATGTGAAACCAATGTTCTTATTTTCTTTATTGTTTCAGGTGAAACCAACGCAGTGGATTTTTTTTTTAGATCGCAAACATGAAATGTAATGTTTACTTTGTCTTCCAATATATTCGCGATGATAAAACAAATACTCGAAATTAATAGAAAATAATGAAGAAAATAATGTAGAAATAATAATGTAGAAATTAATGAAGCAGAAAGAACATCAACAATCTGCTTGTGCTTGCGGGAAATTATTGTTGCAACGTTGCAACAGAAAGAGCAACTACCAGCACCGCGAATTGATTTTTCCTTATTTTATCAGGGCCTTCAGTGAAGTACACATCGATAAAAATACAAGTTCATTGTTGGACGTACCGTGAAAACGTTAGAACTTGAAGGGAGTGGAGAAATCGAAAGCGGATAAAGACCTCCCCCTAACGGGTACCATGGGAGTGACCCTTCAACGACATTCTCAAGGTCCACAATCCAAGAAAAGGACTTCCCTTTCTCGGAAGAGGGTCTGCTACCCTCCGGTTCAATATTCAGAAAAAGATAGATGAACGGAGAAAGGGAGAAAGAGCGCGCGAGACAGAGAGAGAGAGAGAGAGAGAGAGAGAGAGAGAGAGAGATGCTAGGGAGATTAAAATCGATAAAATGGTAGAGAACTACCAGCTCGGTCAACCTTGCCTCTATTAGACATTTTCGAATGAAAAGAGCTCGTATCGAAAACAGTTACCAAACAATATGCGTTCTTGAAATACGACGACGACAATTGACAGTGTTCGTATCGATGGCAATTGCAGTAAAAATAATAGCGGGCTAAATTGTTATGGAGCATCGATTTTTATTCTATGCGTTACAACTGATGAATTACAGCAGAGTTTTTAGACTAGACTAACAAACTAATCCTAATTTTGCAATCCCCTGACTTATACCTTTCTTATACCATTTTCACGCATCAAAGTAAAATGCTGTTCAATGTCAACAGCAAATATTACGAGCAATCATCAAATGCACGTCTATCATCATCTCAGGACCATGTTTTGCATTTATAGGGAAGTTCGTTGTTAGCTTACACAGATGATAAGAATAACAAATGATGGAACGTAAATGGTACTTCTGTGGATATATTGGATTTTAATTAATCCGTATGTCAAGGGGTTAACGCTACCGGTCCATCGCGTCCCTTTTAAGGGGGGAAAAAGCTGTTGATCTGCTAGGAAGAGCACATGAAGTTAGAGTACGCTGTTAGCGCGCGCTATTAGAAATCAAGTGCATGCAAGTGATAACATGGAAAAAATAGACTGGCAATGAAAGCTTGGGAGAGGAAAGAGATTGTCTACTTTGCGGCCAGCGTTCTTACCTTTTCGACGAACGATCCAGATGCGTCCGGTGATCGTGCAAACGTGTCTTCCGATCTCGCGACTCCCGTTACGACACACGTATGTACAATGACAATAAATATACGTACGTCAATAATAATAGTAATTTTTCAAATGATAACAATAATAACAAGAATAATAATAATAATAATAATAACGACAATAATACGTTCCTCGGAGTTGGTCAGTCCGCTAAATATCGGTGATGAGAATCAATTTAATTTACAACACGTTGCAGCGATAATTACACCGTGTACCACCGACGATACGAGAGATAGAAGGATAAAAAGAGAGACCGAAGAGAAAAGTAAACCGATCGTTGAGACAGAACGTGTTTTCTCGGCTGCATGGTTCGTGAACGGGCCCAGCCGAGAGGACCCCGATTGCGTTCTGACTACATTTTTCCGGTTGGCTGTTGAAAAATCGTAGCCCCGGGCGGTATAGAACAGAGGGTCGGAGAGGAAACGTGTCTCGTATGAGCACGAGATGACGACTGGCTTTATCCGACTAGTCTACCCCGTCCAAGAGGCGGCAGGGGTACCTGGCTGCAGTGCAGTGTCGTAACTGCAAAACAGGGGGGTAGTCGGTGCACACACAGACACACACATTCGCTCGTACACAGGTACTCGCTTTCTCTCTCCCTCTCCCTCAACCCCTTCTCCTGGTTTCTACCCTGCCTTCGTCGTCTCTCCTCTTTTTCCATGTATCACTATATCCCTCTTTCGCCCGCCTTCATTCTCATCCTCCTTCTCTGTTCCCTGGCCACTGACCCTCCCCCGGCGATCCAGGTCTCTCTCGCTCCGATGTTCTTCACCTCTACCTCTCTAGCGGTCTCTTTCTGGTTTTCGGTCTCTCTTCACCCCAACGACACCCTTCTTTCTCTGCCCCCCTACCTGCGCGCAACCCTGTCTCTCTCCGACGCACCCCACGAACGTTCGCGTCCTTGTTCATCCACCGACTTGTCGCCCATACAGCGCCGAACAAGGGAGTGGGCTAGCCGCAATGCAGCACGCGCAGACGTTCTCGAGGCTACGCCTGTATTATCCCCCTGCGCACCCTGAATCCATGACCTGAGACATCAGCAACGCCATTCGAGATACCGTGGGACTTGTGCTCGCACCCTTCTGGCCCGGGATAGGCGTACCTTCTATCCTTGACTACGGAATACGCCATGAAGGGATCCCGCGAACGACGCGGGATTACGGGTCACCGTCGTAAAACATACGATACCAACCCCCCCGGTTATCGCGATCCCTTCGGTACGTTCGATGCGTGAGGAACTGAACGTTTTCGTTGGACGTCAACCAAGCAGAAACGGCCTAAACTTTTCCGGTCGATCGTCGATAACTAATCGAGAAGTGCGGCCAAGTCTGACGCAATCGCCGCCGTGACCCCTGCCGTCTATCGTTTAGGAGCAAATTTTATCACGACCGGTTGCGTAAAATGATGCAAAACTGAACTTCTCCGCATCGAGGGACATTGCACACGTTCTCGTAAACTCGTTCTTTCGAGTCTTTTCGAATCACGAAGACGGCGATTATATCGGAGTCGCGTAACTACGGGATCGATGAACTCTGAAAACAGAACCCGGGGAACTTGAACGCGATGTGGGAAATTAAGAGAACATTTAGCTAACTCGTTAGCGAAATGAAGTTATGCCACGGGCGCATGAAGTAGTGACAGAAGTTGTACCAAGTTGGTAATTTCAATTCGTATAAAATTACGGGGGTGGGCGTTACGACTACATACTTACTTGCTGCAGTATACGCGAACTCCATTAAGCAACCTGGCCGCGATGCATGGCGCAGCGAATCTCAATCGTTTGCCGCCAAACCGAATACCGTGGGAGCAGTTCGTGCAGTTTTGATTCGTTCGCTGTCGGTAAATCATGCACGGTGAAACGTGTACTCAAAGATTGGAGCAGTTTCTATTAGTTCCCACGGTGGTAAATTTCAAAAAGTTGACTTTTCAAATCTTTCTCTTAATAGCAACGTACAAAGGGATTATGCCCCTTAAAGAATTACATAAGATTTTCGTAAGACCTTCATATTAAAGATTCAAGGGTTTCCACAACTCGGATTAATGTCGCTTATCGAGGTTTGGCAATTGTTCTATCAGCGTATCTGCAGACTTCTGGCGAGTTTAGCTGCAATGCCGACGAAACGTTGAAGAACGTTCCTTTTGTACACGGCTCGCCGTCTGTATGTAAGCGAAACATTTTTAATCGACTGCGGATGTTGCGAGTATAAACATCGAGACAAATTTAAGAATATTCAGAAAGCAATGTCCGCTGAATTCTCGTTTTGAAAATTGAAAATTTTTATTTTGCATGAAGATCCGCTATTACAAGTGACTAACTCGATGAAGATCTTCTAAGGTTCACGGTCGCATCTTCGTACTTTAGTCGCATAAATATTTAAATGTCTACGGACCAGCCACTGACGAGCAACATTTACAGAAAAATTCCATCAAGGATGGGAGATTGTATAATTTATATTCATGATCCCTAGACCTAAGTTGCGAGCCACTAAAGTGATAAGACTCTCCCGGACGATGTCGGGAGACTCTACCGTATGCAGTTGGATGGCTATCACAACACGTAAAAGAAAACACACGAGAAACTGCACTTTCGGAAGAAATTCGTTGTTGGAACGTGCGGACAAAAGCTTTTTAGCTGTGTAAATGATAAAGAAGTTCCCCGCAAGAAGCCGACCGGCTTGGGAATTTCTTAAGGCGGTAACCTCCCAGGACACTTCCTCTCTCTACTCCTATATGTATTGCCCAACGGGAGCATGAGTATCACTTATCTTCGAAAAAGGAAAGGTACTATTTGACATTTACTTTGATAACTGAGGCGACCAGTCACTGACAAACCTGAAGTGCACATACACACGTTTTTAACTGTTTTACAGCGGAATACGGGTCTTCTCCGTTTAATTACTCAAAAATGTGTTTTAAAATTATTGTCCAAGTTAATTTGAATATTAATATAACAATATTAATTTGAGTAAATTCGTTTTTGTTCGGGTAGATACACTAGTGACTTTTAATAGAAATATTACGTGGTTAGTCTATAGTACGCAGAAAGTGAACTAAAAAAATAGTACAGGTAGGTAGATATCTAGAATATGATTGCAGCTCAGACGCGTGCAATATTAAAATTAATTCCATGTCACCTGACAAGCTAAAATCCTACGCCCATGCATGGTCGTTTCACATATCAAACGAGGAGTATCTTATTTTACGCTTTCATCGCATGAACACTAAAGACAATATCCGACCATTCACGGAACGTCAGCGACACTCTATGCGCTTTTGTTATAGCATTCAGTCTACAAGAACTAGGCGTCGTTTCAGTAGGTACAATATCTCGAAATAAGCGAAGTGAACGCGTCTTTGAATATTGTTTCTGTATCCTTGAATATAAATAAAATTGATTTTCCAAATAAAAACCTAATATAATTGTACTAAAATATATACTAATTATAAATTACGCACAGAATATACTGTAGCACCATCTATAAGTAATTTCCTCGGTTGCGATAATATCAGGAAATAAAAAACCTGATATAAGATTTTTTTCGTAGTAACCTTTGTTTTTAAAATACCTAATCTTGGAAATTCGCCAGATATACTTATGACTGTATACAACTTGGCTTTTCTCTTTTCATGTTAACCGTGTCTGTCTACAATAGTGTTCCCACATTCAATAGTTTAAAAATAATACATAATATTTGTATAGATTACAACAACGGAACAACACATGAATTTCACATTTAATAATGTACGTCCTTAGTCAATGTTAAAAAAAATCAATTGTTATACAACAAAAGTCTCACCCAAAGTAAGATATTCTCAGTTTATTTTTTCCACAATTTTTAATTTGTTTGCTGAATGTACAAAATATTTAGTCTTAGATTTTAAAATTTGTTCGTCTTTCGTAACGAATATAACAACGCAGAATTGCCACTCTTGTTGATCAATATTTTTGTAATTGACAGAGAACTACTACACTTCTAGAGGAAAACAGGCGTATACTATAGCGGATTTATTGCCGTAATATCCTACCGGTACGGAATAATGTTACCTAATCTAAACCCGACCTTAAATGAAGCGTTACACTTTTCAATATATCACAAATGACTGATAGTCTAATTTATACAAGTATGTGCAAACATTATCTCTCAGGTTATCGCGACACGATAAACTTGTTTACCACGGTGAAAAATGACGAATACGACGAAAGCATGCAATCTCGATTCGCGATGAAAAGTACCCCCCCATGTAAGTTGTTATCACGTTATCAATTTGAATTCACTGACCGTAAATTCGCGGATATCTTGGCTTTTGTGCTATCAGTATTTTTTAAATGTTTTTACAAACTTCATTTATCTGAATACATTTCTCCTGAATACACGATTTTGCAAGTACATATGAAAATTACATTTAATTACTTGTGTCTTATGGTTATGCTAATACCTATTTTACCTTCAATGTGTTTGCTATCGTATGTCTCATTGTCAGACATTTGGAGAACATTGCGTATACAGAAAAAAAAGATTCGTAACAGTATAGTCTACGCGGTGATTTATGTATGTATTTGTTTCCTCCAAATACGAAAAGTTTCCGCTAAGACGCTGCACAGTTATTGTTAAGAATCTATCCGTGTGAAATATCAGCTACGGAATATTTGCTCTGGCCTGTGAGATACTTTATTCAGTTGCGTTTCTATCTATTATTACGTGAACTCTCGTGCTCATAAAGATTCCCGCAGCATGAAATCTTTCCAAATGTAAAAAAGGATCCGTACTGCATTGAAGAGACGCAAGGGGAATAGCGCCTAAGTCCACCTGAATTACCACGTTTTTTACGAAAGGGAAGTTGAAACGACTTTTAAAGCAAACTTAGAGGTGACATTCTGTATAATACGACTAGAATCATAAAGAAATATCAGTGCGAAATCTGGCGAAGTCACAAATGAGATGTTCATAGGCGAAATTGATTAACCACCATTCGAGTTTTTTAACATTTTATATATAGGAATACAGGACCGTTTCTAGAATTTTGAAGATTTTTAAAACTGATGTAACTAACGTTTTCAGGGAGTGTTTTGCATAACATGAGAGAGGAAATTCCATTACACCCTTTCTTCACCAGCGATCGCTGCAGTTAACTATATTACCTAGCTACGCACACACACGTATATCTGTCCTGTAGACCGTAAGCACCTTCTCGTGTCGGTCAATATATGAAAGTGGTCCTTAACGTATCAAGTGCTTGCGCAGTCGCGCACCCTCAACTCTGAAATTTCATCAAATTTTTCAACCAAGCTACATAGGTGTAATATTTATAACTTCTAAACTCCGTATCTGCAAACATGTTGAAAATAATACTGACAAGTCCAGTTCCTTTTAGAGGCAATTGTAACAATTATTTACACCAAAATTTATGAGTACGAGACCACATACGTAATACGTTTTACCTGCATTTAAAGATATTCCTAAGCAACTTTAGTATAGTACGCGATGTTCTGTTATTTTTCATTGATTACTCGTTTTATCGATATCTTGTAACTGCAACTACATTGACAATGACTAATTGTAAAACGATCTTTGTAATCACACTTAACATTTGTTACGTCAAGCCCTGGATCCCGATTGTCGCGGATTGCTGGGTTTTTATATATATATTTAACTATATAACAAACTCAATAGAGTGGGCTTCTTTCTTTCCAATATTTGTTTATAACATTCGACGTTCGAACGATTGTACAGGATGTCCCAAAAATGTTGTATTTCCTTGGTGGTGATTTCTGACGCCATTTGAAGTAAACTTTTTCCTTTGCGAAAATGATCTCCGCGGCTTTGTTAAGGAGTTATTAACCAAAAACACGGACCAATCAGAGCGCGGATACAGCGAGAGGATTCTGACTCAGCCAATGCCAACGCCAACGTTAATAACTCCTTCATAATTTTCAAGGAAGTGCAACATATTTGGGACACCGTGTATATTAAAATAGTATTCCAAAATTTCTTTTTTTTTTACCTAGAACAGTACAGAAATTAGTCGTGAACATAAACGACCCGAATATGCAGATGACGTCGATAAAAATAATGTTACAGACACCATGTTATAGTTTGTACACTATAATTCGAAATACTGTACAACCCATAGTATCGTCTATAGCTAGCTGTTGCATCGAAAGGGTCAAATTATCATAGAGTAAGGGACCCAATTACTGTGCCTATATTAATTATACTTATTTTTAAAGCATAATGAATATTAAAGAAGAGTTCAGGTTAGTTATTCCCTTTATTTTCAATTCAACTTTTCAAAATTTTAAAATTATACAAACAATTACAGCTGCAAGTTTTGATCATAGAAATTATTTACTCAAAGGGAACGTTAAACAAAAAAGGACTTAAAACGGTGCTGTTAGCCGAAAGGGGTTCGGAAACTATATAGTAGACCCTAAATGAAAAAACGGCACAAAATTGTCTTAACAACCTTTTATCTTTTTCGTTAAACCTGCTTGTATAGACTCTAAAATGTTTTCAGAGAAATTTTCATTTTAGAGAACCAAAGTCTTGAACCTAACGTACATAATATAATAGAAACAGTGTCTATACCAATGACTATTGTAGTATTACTGAACTTTATGTAAAACTGAAAAGTACTTTTCACACATATTCATTCATTCATATTTAGAAACTTTTCGAAAAGAAATTTGAAAATTAAAAAATTCAAATTAGTCGATAACGTGAATTATCTGGTACGCCCAAATGCCGTGGCGCTGCATTCGTACCACAGAATATCATTTTATAGATGGGACTATGCTTTATTCCATCTCTTGCAAGAGATAATACATTTTCAGCGTCAATCATACAGATTATGAAACGTGAAAAGCTCTCTAAAATTTTACTATAATTTTAAGCATTTACTGTTATTTTACTAGCGAAAAAAATATAATGATCCTAAGTTGACAACCAGCTCGGCGGTCAATAACATCAACACGCCTGCGCTGCAATGCTTATTCTATTTGATCAATGGCATTCTAAGGTGAATGTCATGGCAGAGCGCACCTAGCGGTGGCAATCGGTGAGAACTGCTTGGCGAATTCCGTTGTGCGCTCTGCAGTCCGCGGTGTGGAGTCAGTGAATGTTTGTTGGATAAGCAATCGTTAGCGAAAAGATTCTAATCTGTGACAAAGTTCAATGGAAAAGTGACAAAGTGCGTGATACTATCGTAAAATATTATCAAAAAAAAAAGGCGACACGTGTCTTTCATCTAATACCATTCTCGAAGGCTTCAAGATTATTATAAATCACTTTATCTGAAATGTTACACACAAGTGAAGTTATAATGTGTAGAATTAAACTTTGAAGTTGAAAAAAACTATTTTAAAAATCGACGGTTGAAGGATTCAGAGTTTAAAGTGAAAATGTTAGGTAGGGTAAGGGAGCCAATTACTGTGGGGATATCAATTACTGTGCCTATACTATAATTATACGTACTTTTAAAGCATAATGAATATTAAAAAAGAGATATATAACGTATACACTAACTGATTCTAATGAAAAAATTTAATATCTTTTTTAATATTCATCATGCTTTAAAAATAAGTATTATTAATATGGGCACAGTAATTGGGTTCCTTACTCTAGTGCTCTTTCATAAAATCATTTAATTTTGCCTTGTTAGGAAATAAATAAATGTACGGAAAATAAAGGGTGTGTTCCAGATAAATTGTTTACAGATAATAAAACTTCATATTTATAACATGTTCATCCTCTAAATCCTGTAATCGTTTTTACCGTTTAAAATAAGTTTTTTTTTAAGAAATGATACGTCAAAAGATAATCGTAATCTTGAATTTATACAACCACGTAATTAAGCAATAAATCTTATTGTAGGGGATTTGTTCATAGTTTTTATTTTCTTTTTATTTAATACTTCTGGGTTTATGGCTTGTATCTTGCTAACGTTTATTGCTCTAACTAGCATAACACTCTGCCACGATTGTATTGTACTATCTTTCTGGAAAGATATTGATAATGATTTTCATGGGAAAAAATCGTTGTCCTTAAATTTTCGTCTTTTATCTTGGGTAGTAATTTTTAAACACATTACCATATTTCTTTCAAGTTTTAACAATTGGTATTTGTTTTAACTCCCCTGTAATTGTATACTTCTGTGTTTTGCTATTTGTAAAATGAAAGAATAAAAATATATTTCTTAACCTCAAAATGCAATTGGATCGTTTTCTATACACGACTAATTCATAATTGTCACTAATCATTCGAATTTCGTACCCTTCTGTTGACATTATAGTGAACTTTTACAAAAAGCAATGTTTATAAAATTACCATTATGTAGTATAACTTGTTTAGACATAATTCATGCATCAGTTCATTATAACATATTTATTTTTCAATACTATGCAACATTTAATCGACATCAGCGTAACAATACAAGGCTGAAAGGATTATTTTACGGAAATGGTTTATTACAATAATCAGTATATCGAGGGTAACATCTGCGGTTTGTAATGCTTATATTAAAACAGTTATACAAACGCTTCACGACGAAGAAATTTCTTGTAAAATCGTACATTGCGAAAGACAGTAACAATTTGGTAAGTGAAAGTAGCTTAAGTGCCACGTAACTGGTAGCAGAAGCATACATGATATTCCGACTTGCATTCTTTAACCTCAAACAAACATTATGAAAAATAATAGCATAATTATTTACAGTTGGGCCAGTATATAGAAGATACTCATACACACGTTTCATGTAAAAAAAACCTTTGAAATTGGAGGATGCATAAATGAAGAAAGAAAAAACAAGAGTGAAAAGCGCGTATTTAAAATTAAACGTCGAGATCTGGTGCTTCGCCAATCTTTATTCACATATTTATGAGGCGGTGGAATGTGTGACGAAACGTTGGGGGGGAAATTTGACGTGTGTGCACTTGGCTGACTTTGTGTGCGTAGATTTCGGATGAATCCCGATCCACCGGTATACGTGCGTCTTCGCATGTCTCTCTCTCTCGCGCGCGCGCGCGCACACACACGCGACACGACACGTTCACATGTTCGTTAAAATGATCTCAACCACGTAGTCGTAGCATAATGGTCCTTATTCCGATTGCGTAAGCTCTTGCTACGTTTGAGCCATGCCTGCAAACAACTGATGAAATTCGATCTACCTTACAAGCTACCACCGATTGCACTATTGATTGTTGCTATTGCATCGCCTAAATTAGAACGGTGCCATTGAAAGAAACAATTCAAAATAGATATCGAAAAATTAGGCGCAGCGGAAGCCGTGGCCACGTGTGGTTTTAGGGCCTAACATTCTGGCGAGCCTAAGAATTAAAATCGTAGTCGTGATTGAATGCAATACGTGTTTTTAACGACTTTAAACGAAGAGAATGACTCACGACTAATTCTTAATCAAGCCCTGTGTGAACATAATCTTTCAGTGACTCGTCCGTTTCTTTTTTTTTTTTTCATTTTGATGGCACCATTCATAAACGTATCGGAGGACTTCACTTTTTAATAGTATAATGAAATATTTCCATTGTTGTGACAGATAAGCGTTATCAGTTAGAGGTTATACTGATAACTCGATTTAAAAGAACTTACATTTCCATAACTATCAGGCTAAAGATTTTTCGAAAATGTAAATGTTTGTATTCGGACATTAACAATCCAGGAAATCGTGGTAGTGTAAGGGACCCAATTACTGTGCCTATATTATAATTTTACGTATTTTTAAAGCATAATGAATATTAAAAAAGCGATATATAACATATATATTAACTGATTTTAATGAAAAAATGTAATATCTCTTTTTTAATATTCATTATGTATTAAATATAAGTATAATTAACGTAGGCACAGTAATTGGTACCACTACAGTAGTTGGGTCCCTTACCCTAGATGTTGCTTCTTTAGAGATTGGTATCAGTGAGTCACGTGATGAAAAATTCATTTAGTGTCAGATACGAGTATAAAAACTTTGAACATATTCGTTGCTTCTCAATTTTTAGTAAATGCATATATTAATGAAAACATCGGCATAGATATCAGTAAATTATATCCAACAGATAGTTTATCGAGAATCGAAAATTCATTTAAATGCAGTGAATAATATTTGATCGCGGAACGATTAAAATTAGCATTAAAACGAAACTTTTACGCATGATTTTGACCTCTGCACGGGGTACACGAAACTAAACGTACGAGACAAAAATGTATTCCTCTCATCGTACAGTTGTATCCGCGAATTACTATATTGAAGAAGATATTCTTGAAGCGACGCCATCCCTAAAGTTACACAATTTAAAGCACGGGAAATAGAATGGGTGTCGTCCAAATGTCAGTCAAGGTCGAATCTCATTGTAGGTCAAATATTTCTGATTATATTTCACATTGATTTGGCCGCACAGATGGATCGATAGGGTTTGTCGAAACACATAGCACTTTTCCTTTCGATTCTGAGCGAACTGTTCAGTCAAAAACCATGCACAAACATAACTTACCGAATATCGATGAACTCTGGCTCGAAACTCGTATCAAAACACGTCGTACTATTCGCTGGTTGGAAAGCGACTGAGGTAAGACTCGGCTGTTTGTCGGTTTCAAAGTCTAAACCAGAATGAGACTCGCGCAAGCGCACTCTCCCTACCTTTCAAAGGTGCTCAACTTTATCCTCATACTCCAATCGAGATATGCATTAGGTTCATGATCATAAAGCCGATGAACACCGGGAGTATTCGAAAACCGAAAACCCACTTTTCAAGATTTTGAAACAAGATACAAAAAAAAGACAGAGTAATTGTGTACAATTCCATTCTTATGAATTGATTTCTATTTGGAGTAATTTTACAATTAGACTGCGGATTTTATGCATTACGGTAAAAATGGATAGATTGTAAAGACATTAGAAGAATTGAATGATGTTGCCTATTGTACTTGACTTATTAAAATGATTAAAAGAAAAAATATACACAATAATTGTGCATAAAGATCCGTAGTCCATTTGTTCGAAGCGGCAAACATTAAATAAGGATAATTGAAACGTCACTCAATCGAGCAGTCTTTATATCGTTCAATTGACTTCAATGAAAGTGGTAAGTAGCGTTTTAAAAATTAAAGAAACTATGTAGGGGATGTGTATTAATTTTTGTAAGTTTTTGTTCCTCCATCGTTCCGTTATATTAACGGAAATGAAATTAATTGCATATAGAGAGAAGTTATGACACTAGGAGCGCACGTGCTAGCGGACAGGTCCATAAAATCGAGAAAGACAAGAGAACATAGTCGGTGGGGATCAGTGGGGATCTACTGACGACATATCGACCGCTAGTGGAGGAAATTTCTGAGCGTGTGCGCATCATTGATTCACCTATGACGAAGAAGCATCCGGTGATGATGCCTCTCGATGAAAACCACTGTGTTAGAGGTCAACCAAGGACACCTTGCACGACATTCGCCGAAACGATTGACGGAGCTTTTCACTGTTAAGGTTGACACACTCGTTCATGTGATGAAACACGTGTACCTTTTTGACCGACCAATCTGACCCTATCTTCATCAAGCTAATTCATTGATAACACGCACTTGCGAAAGTTGCTTTGTATTATTCTTTCTACCCAAGGCTTTCAAAAAAGATTAATAGAAAAGTATAAATGAAATTCGCATGACGCAATCTGTGGCGATATCTTGAACAGAATAGAAAAATCGTTGCGTCGATTACAATTTATGTAACAAATATAGTCATCTGAGAAATATTTGTCCATTATTGCGGGTTTTGGCCTTTTTTAGTGCACACTCCGTCTCCCGTCAATTTGCCCAAAGCTGCTTCAGAACAGAGTCTTGTCCTCTCGAGTAAGACTGTTTGGGCTTCTTGCACGTTTCCTGGCTGTCCCTGCCAAACCTTCATGGCTGCATTCTTCATGAAAACATAAAAATATTGAAACTAGAACAGAATATCCCACTGTTTAAGCGTTCTACTACACGGTCAAATTAATTCTAATCATAATAATTTAGTACAGAACCCTATGCGATGATGTGTTGAAAAATGTATATATAACTTTGCAACAAAACAATATGTATTGGATCCACAGAAAGACAACCTTCAAGTAAATTTTCCATTGTACGCTCAAATAATTTATTGAATATTAATTCTTACTAAATTGATCATTCGAAAACAATCTAAATTTTTACACAATTATACTGTTGTTAAGAATTGTTAATTTAATCTTGCATAGGGCTACTACCCGTAATGCTTAAACAAACTGTCAGTATTCGCAATCTCCTGTGTGAATGATGTAATTTTCAATACTATTAAAAAAATTCCATTATATTCTTATATATCCGAATCTCCATTTGCAGATTAATTTAAATACGGATGGTTCTACTACATTTTTAACGAATGTAGAATAATCAATCGTACTTGTATTGCACGCCCATAACAAAAGGTAAGTTTCCAAGGAATTTTCCCTTCGTAAGAGCAAATAGCATTCAAATTCGTCACGGATTCTGTATCTGATTGTCCACCGCTAAGAAATACAACTCCTGGAACTGCTGGTGGCACTGTTCTCTGTAGACCTGTTACTGTGCTTTCGGCAACTATCTATAAACACATATTTAAATAAATGAAATTTGAGTTTAAAAATTTCTTTAAAAACAGAATAGCTATGAAGTAATTCGATTAAGTAGTAAAATAAAAAAATTCTATCAGTATGAACCCTAAGACATAATCTTAGTAACGTAAATACGTTGAAAGAATTTATCAGACATATTAAGATGTTAAGCTGCAATAAATTATAAAGCTAATAGCGTTTCATTTTTTCTTACCATATCTACAACGCGACGTTTGCTAAGTTTGCAAAAACTATTCGATAAATGGAATTATCCGAACAATGGACAATGGAATTATTATTATTATTATAGAAATGGTCCATAATGAAATCTTATATAGTTACAGTCTATTCATTACGATTTACAATTAAATTTCTGGATCACGTGATTCATTCGTTATATTATGTTTTATAAGATCACATTAAAATCTTAAATAAATTGAAAAAATAAATTTCGTTTCGTTTTTTGTTATAATTAGTGATAGAACTTCACAAACAACTGTATATATTGTTAAAGTGAGTTTTTACGATATTTTACCTGTGGTGTGCAATTAGTTGTATTCTTGATTCCCGACAGGACCATCGCCGGTTTTAGGATTGCGCCTTCCAGATAAACATGATGCTCATTTAGAGTACGAAATAAGATAGACATGACTTCTTCGTGTACCTCCAATGCTTTATTTATTCCGTAGTCACCAGGATTTAATATTTCTGGTTCTATAATAGGTACCAATCGTGCACTCTGACATATTGTGGCATATCTTAAGAGGAAAAAAAGGATTTACACACATTGGTCAATAAGTCGATAAGTTAAATGAGCTACGTACAAAAATCGGTCGTATAAAATGTACTAGAGAAAACGGGCTGAAAAATATTCGTCAGTTACAGTTTGCTGAATAAAATTAGTAACGTTCGTATAGTATTCGCAATAAAAATTGAAATTTCAAATTGAACTCTTATTATTCAATAATGCAGTAGTTATTTGTCATTGACAAAGTCAAAGGTGCTGCTAACACAAATTTGACAATCTTCAAATAATATATTCCGAAAAAATTAGTAAACTTTATAACAGTCTAATAATACAATCAACCGTTACAGTAGATACTGAAAATCGAATTGTAACCGTTGCTTTTATCAGTTGTGTGAATCAGTTAATTCGATTTCTCGTTACAATGATACAACTTACGACGAATAATGAACTCTTGAACGTAGATATAACACGTCAAATCATTTTTAAACAAACTGGATATTGTGCTGCGCAATAATTATAGTGACTTCGTATAAATTTATCTTAATATAAATGGTATGAATAACAAAAGTTGCAGACATTGACCGTAAGTATAATTATAACATCGAATAAGTAAATAATATATCAAAAATAAAAATATTAAACTAAACATGGTTTTCTTTTATTATCATCACAAACCAGAATAAATTTTTTTATTTCTGTAATGACACAGTAACTTGACTATAATTACTATGTATCCGAATATACATATCCCAAAATAAGTGTCACTTAAAATCGTAACAAAAAACGTTTATTTTTTATTCAAAAGTAAGAAGAAAATAACTTTCGCATCGGTTAAAAAATTCACCAAAAGAAGAATATAATTAATCCGATAATTATATGTATACGACAGGGTTTATCTCGTTGATTTCAACTATTTCGAAATACTTATACAGGGTGAGGCAATAACTATGTCAGAAACGATAAGCCATGCACGTGATGTAGGGATACGAAGATTGCAACTTTGCATTGACGCAAACGGTCACCAATTCGAGCATCTCCTGTAAGGTAATAAAGTTTATTTCACTACCATATTTGACCTTGCATGACCTTCAATGATAACTCGCTGAATTCGTCTCAACACTGGCTATCGCATCGTGATAAAAAAAACATAGCATTCCATTTTAAAAAATAGAGTTGACCTTGAAATCTCCTCTATGCCTTCACCCACGCAGAAAATGTTTGTGTCACAATATGTCCCCCTCTATACCGTGTAAGTTTTCTATATAACATTTTTTCATATTATTACAAATAACGGCAATATTCAAACTGGACATAGTTATTGCCCCACCCTGTATGTTATGTAGATTAATGTCCTCAATAAGTTCATGTACTATGCGTCCATCAGGAGAAGGTAGTAATTTCGACAGTGGGGCGCAGACGGGTCTGCGAGTCCCCACTCTTGACACCAGCAGTGTCGCCAGATCAGGGGAGGGAGCACGAATT
This sequence comes from Halictus rubicundus, assembly GCF_050948215.1. Classification (NCBI taxonomy): domain Eukaryota; kingdom Metazoa; phylum Arthropoda; class Insecta; order Hymenoptera; family Halictidae; genus Halictus; species Halictus rubicundus. Next base: position 4,977,250 of record NC_135151.1, read on the forward strand.
GAGGAGAAAAAGTTACCCCCTCTCTGCGTCACGTGACCGGGCCGCGGCAGAAGCGTGGGGAATAGCGCGGTAGAAAGGGAAATTAGAGTGGGGGAACAAGTCTTGATCTAGCGACACTGTACTGGACGCCAGGCAGCGGACCCCTACTCCCTCGGCCGGGTGGTGTGCCCCTCGGGGGTACTCAACCCTTCGAGTGAGGGAGGGGTTTTCCGGGGGCCGCGGGCGGTGTGGGTAGCCTGCGCGGGTTCCTACTAGAGTAGGATCACATGGGGGTAGCTTCTCTCCCCCCGGGATGGGGCCGTAGTTGCCAGGGGGTAGGGGGTGGTCGATTGTATTCGATTTCAAGATCCCGACCGCCTCCCAATTAGCTCAGGGAGGCCACCGTGGGGTTTAGTGGGTATACCCGGCATTGCAAACACCGCCGGGGAGTTCCACATACCCCCGTTTGCCTCCGAGGGGTTTCGGGGGATGCGTAATGCATTTCCCTCACGATAAAAAAAGGCAGCGAAGCCCACTCTTACGCTTAACGTCACCACATCGCTCTGTTCCAGTCACACTCAATATGTACGTGCTTTGCTGTCTTCGTCAAGCGATTCGGCCAACAGCGGAAGACGTGTAGCGCGAAGGAGGGACATCACGTGGTACCTTCAAGTTTTTCTCTGCCATCTCATATTGGACGCATAGTACACATGTAATCGATATTTAGAAAATATTTTATCTGCTTTTTTAAAAAAAATGGGCGTGCCGAATGATAGAATAGATATAAGATATAAACCAGAAAATATTGTTGAGATCGTGCAGACTTAATGGGATTAATAGGAGTAATGGGATTAATTATTAATATTTGTATAGATCGAAATTAATTTCACTTTGTAGAAGAACACGTGACCTACACGTTATCAAACACGATGTATAAGTATTAGATTATGAATTATAAAAGGTTTTGATATACGTATATTGCTTTGAATCGAACCTTGCGAGAACATTTGCATTGGTATTCATAGCCATCTGACTTGGCGTGTTATCCGAGATCGTATACGTGCATCTCCATTTCGTGAAATGACAACCGTCTCGTTTGTATTGGATACATCTCTCTTGCAAATTGTCTAACCCTTCGGTGGTCTTTTCATCATTAGTGCCGAACAGATCGACTAATCCAGTATCGACCTTCACGCCGGGTAGGATGTTCTTTTGTTGCAACAGTTCGACGAAACTAATGCCCTCGGTTGTTTTCTGATAAACTGTCTCGGGATGCAGAATAACACCGCTTATGTATTTTGTTAGTTGAGACTGTGATAAAAAAGTCCAAACATCTACGAATCAGATTTCTTTTGCATTGCACAATTACACTGATCTTTAATGCGTACATATGTATCTCTCTAGATACAGTGGGTCAGAAAAATATTCGTACACTGAGATAGGTTTTATGTAAAAATCGAAGACGAAAGTGTTTTATCTTATCCTTTATTTATTAGTTTACGAAAAACTAAAGAAGTTAAGGGACCCAATTGCTGTGGGGGTGCCAATTACTGTGCCTATATTAATTATACTAATTTTTAAAGCACAATGAATATTTAAAAAAGAGATATATAACGTATACATTATCTGATTTTTATGAAAAACAATTTACTATCTCTTTTTTAATATTCATTATGCTTTAAAAATAAGTATAATTAATATGGACACGGTACTTGGGTCCCTTACTCTAATTGTCTGTCTCTTTCATGGTGGTGCAAGTATTAATTGTTATAGTGTGAGCAATATAATCAACGTCTGCATTCTTTCTAACTTGATTTACACACGCCACGGTTGGAACATCAGACTAATAACAAATAACAATAAAACAGACGAAATATCACTTTTTCTACATCTTTCTTAAGGTTGTAACATTAGTGCTAAAGGATACGAAATTTTTTATTTAACATTTTATTTTCATCTCGTGATGTTGCTTTCGAGAATTAGAAATATAAACATTACTTCGACAACGGTCGTTTGCCGTGCCATTTAACGCAACAGATCACCGTTTGCCAAACTATTCCGATTCCGTATTGAAAACAAGACGTAAAGACTAAAAACACGAAAATTTATAATCAGCTATTCAAAGTTTAAAGTCCGAGTATGTGTTACAAAGTGTAATTTTTGTGACTCACTGTACGTGTCTGTAACTACATATAAAAATATAAGGTTTCCAGAGATCAAAAACTTTTCACAAAATGAAAGGAACGACTATTCGTAAATGCATATGTATGTTAATTTTCGGATTGGTGTACGCCAAATAAAATTCTAAGAAATATTGTTCCCGTTGTCAAGCAAATATGTACCTACAAGAGCATGTTTGTAAATATAGGATTAAAATATTTTAGAACATCCCGAACCGTGCCTGATAAATCAAATTCGATTTTTTGCCATAAAGTAACCCTCGTCTGTCCCTATTATTTTTCGAATTCAGTACAAGAAAGAAAACGGTTTATAAAATCTCTTAAAAAATTTTTTGCGTGGAACCCTTTAGCACAGTCGAAAGAAACATTAATTTCAATTTGTCAAAATGATTTTCTAGAAATTAGTACAAATAATTCAAAATTTTTTAATCAGTACGAATTGACTCTCCAAATCTATAAGACATTATGTTGTGCAATGACCTCATCAGCGGTAAACAACATCTGCCGATAATCTCGTCGTTGTGTCTCCGTATTTTCGATACCAAACTCTTCAAATCGTGAATTCAAACTCGTTGGGGATTCATCACAAGCCATTAACCCTTTCCCAGGGACGAGAATTGTATCTGCAATTTTTCGCAGCTCAGCACACAGAGCCGGATTCAGTTCCGCATATTTTGTTACCGGCGACACTAACTGTACAATATTTTAAAAAGAATATATCAATGATTTTTTGTGATGGTAAAGTTGTGAATGTATAAACAAACATATACTTTAATAGACCAAATACAAAAATTCAAATAAAACAAAATTTCATTCTACTTTCTGTTGTACTTAATTTCATGAAACTAAATGTGCAATCTATCAATTATATTCAATATAAATGTGTTACGTAATATATTATTTACTATCGTATAAAAACCTATGAAATTTCCATACTTTCATAGTCATCACAATATTAATAATGATACTTTATTGTGTATCTAGTCTAACATATAGCAATAATCTTAACTTACGCAAGTTTAATTTTCACCAATTTCGAAATATATTATCTTTTCTTAAACGATAACATATTTATTTGTCTAGTAAATAACGAAAGTTCAAACTAGTAGTTTACTTTTTAATTATGTAACAAAATTTGGATCATATATGTATAATACTATATGTAAATATATATAACATATATATAAAATTTGTTTAAGAATAACTGCAATAAACTGATGTGATTTAAGTGACGTCAATAAAACGTGGAATGTATACCAATTTAAAAATTCTGAATAGAGCTACAGAGGTCAACAAACGCGGCTGGCACGCGGTCGAGTTATTTTTAATTTCGAATAGTGATCTTTCAGAAGCATGATCTTCCGATTTTCGAATAAATGGTATTTTTTTAGTGCGAACTGGTAAACAATTCCGATTTATATTAGAACTGCAAGTCGTTATTACGCTATATTTTTGTAGTGTAACAATTAAATGACTTGTACTAGTGTAAAAACTATTTTAATGTACATACGTATATATTGATATAAGATCTAAGCCTTATTAAATCGTATTCTTAAAAGTTTCGTTTGCAACTGCTATAAGTAACATATAAAACTATAACATAATTTCTGAACTTATAATTATAGTGACATCAATAATTAACAGTGATTTGCATGAAGTATCAAATAATATACTCTTTATAAATTGATAAAGTTACGAAAATAAAATCGTTATACGTTTGGTGAATTTAAAAAGTTAATAAATTACTTTCTCTTTGCAAGAACATTTGTCACCAATCCGCTTCATAATTTTCTTTACTTAACGCTTAAAAGCGATACTAATAGATTAAAAAATCTGTTGAAAATTTAAACATGTTTTTATAAGAAATTTTGATACAAAAATTTATGGTTGGACACATTACAAAACAATTGAATTTTTATTAACGATACAATAATAAGACAGTTCTTATAAAACTGAAAATAAAACAATAATGATATTAAAGAGAAGTTTTTTTTCACTTGACTGTATAAAGGCTAGTATTAATGGAATACTGGACGGAGTAAAATTGAAAGAACTATTCAAATATTTCGAAAATAAAGTGTACCGTTTCAATTTAATATCCACAATGCTTAAGGCTGCTCTTTGCTTAAGGCACAGTTTCTAGTAAACGACTGCCAACAGATGGAAAATAATCATAAAAGACCCTACATCCATCCCTAATGTTGCCTTACATATAATCTCACCATGAGAGGTTGCCTTAATTTTCGACAAGTTTTTGAAATGGAAATCGATGAAGAAGTTACTTATAGTTGTAATTTGTTAAATCAAGGTTAGTTGTAGTTATGTGCCAGTAGTATGTATCCGAACATTGATAGTGCGCAAATATTCGTGAAATATTTAGCGATATTTTATCGTTGACATATCCATCTATGAACGACTATAATCTCCCATTTCAAGCGAGAACATTTTAGACGGAGCGACCATCCGCTTTATTGAAGGTTAACTATTGATGCGACTTAGCGGTAAATACAAGATAAAAAATATAAGAATTGAATCGCAGTTGGATTTATGTAGTCTAGAAAGATAGAACAAAATTATAATGAGTAACAGAGAAAAAAGTGATTCACGATCAGACCAATGTGTTAAGAGTAAGGAAGAAAGGGACAGAAGGCAATCAGTATCTTCACAAAGCGACAATTCTGATGTTAAGAAAACCAGGCGTAACGCATGCAGTAAAGATAAAAGAAAGAAATCAAAACATAGAAGCAGCTCGAGCAGTTCAAGTTCTTCTAGTGGTTCTAGTCGTGAAGCTAAACACTCTAATGATAAAGACAAAAGGAGCAACAAGTGGGATAAAAGATATGAAAATGGAATGCGATTGTACCGAACAAATACAAGGGAAGGTAGAGGGTATTATAAAGGACGCAGTGGATATTTAGATAATCGGAAACGTATGTTCAATTATCGACCTTACAAGCACTCTGGGTTTTATGATAGAAGTAGAATGCATAATAATTCACAATATCATAAGTATAATAACGAAAGGAGAAATAATCGATTTTCAAATCATAATATTAGAAGACCACCATATAATAGATCTAGAAGTAGGAGCAGCCAGAACTATGATTATCAGAGAGACATAAAAGATTCCAGCGAATATTCGAGAGAAAGTAATTCAAAAGAACGAAATTTAAAACGTTCGAACACTGATAAAGTAGAATCAAGGAAAGGTAATGTGGACGAGTCCTATTCAAAAGGAAAAGATAAAAAAAGGGAAGAAGAAGATGTAGAAGAAAAGACTGATCATTCTACTCATAAGAAATCTAAAAGGAAAAGGTCCTTATCTTCTTCAAGTTCTACAAGCGTTAGCAGTACCAGTAGCGAGAGTAGTAGCAGTAGTTCTAGTAGTAGCAGCAGCAGTAGTAGCGACAGCAGTAGCAGTTCCAATACATCTGAAGATGAAAGGAAACGCAAGAAAGCAAAGAGAAAAGCTAAAAAATTAAAGAAAGTTATGAAGAAACGTAAGAAGAAGAAAAGAATGAAGAAAAAGTTGAAGAAAAAGCTAAAGAAGTCATCTTCTAAGAAAAAGGCTCGCAATACTGACAAATGTAAGGATAATGTTACTAAAGACATTTCACAAGAGATGGAAAAATCAAAGACAATGGCACCAATGACAAAAGAAGAATGGGAGAAGAAACAAAACATGATACGTAGAGTATATGATGAGGAAACTGGAAGATATAGGTAATGCAAAGACAAAAAGCAACTATAATTTTTATCAATATGTTATAAATAGCATACAAGACATTTAATATTGTTATAGGTTAATTAAAGGAGATGGAGAAATTCTAGAAGAAATTGTGAGTAGAGAACGTCACAAAGAAATTAACAAACAAGCAACTAAAGGAGATGGAGAATATTTTCAGGCACGCTTAAAAACCAATGTTTTCTGAACTATTTTTCTATGTATACTAAAGTAATACCCGTACATAGTAATTACTTTATCGTCGGTGTTAAAGTCCAGTATGACAATATGTTTTATAATATCTTAAAGAAAATACTTACGTTGTACATTAATAAAACTTATCGACAATGTAATGTTAGTTAGATTACATTTACATTACATAGCAGTCTATAATTGGTAACCAAATGTTATGATATTATCGGTAATGAGATCAATTTAGATTCTAAATCAGTTTTACACAGATCTAATACAGAACTTTCGTATTTTATCAGTAATATTTGTTACCATGTATGAAATTGACAATTTCTTTTAATATATAAATGTATAGACATGGAAAGTAATAGACTAATGCATTTAAAAAACTTTGCAATTGTTTATTATCTTGATAAATTGGTCACATTATTTTCATAAATAAAAAGTTAACGTTTCATAAGTCATCTCTGAGATACAAATCTTATCTTATTGCGCGCATGTTTATTACTTAAGTCTTATGTACAAAATATTTTACAGAGTTATAACATTTATACAATTCCTCAATTGATTTTTTTTTAATTGGTATGAAAACTTAAGTTTTGATTTTCTTATTAAATACCCTATAAATGTAAAGTCATCTCATTGCATACATTAAAAATGTAAAAATAAATAAACAATATCTAAAGTGTTATAAACTATTGGAGAAAATTTTACAGTGTAAATGATTTAAATTATAATTGTTTGTTGCAATCGATGAATGGAAGCTTTTTTAACTAATGTAAGAAGTAAAGAAAGTTTCAGCAATTAAATGTATATTACAGTATGGTCAATATATCTGAATAAACCGAGTTGTATGGCCGTCTCGATAAATAGGGTCATCAGTAATTACTGCACGACATAATGGACATGAACGTTCTCTATCTAACCAAGTTAAAACACACGATTCACAAAAGATATGGTTACAGAGTAGTTTCACTGGCATTGAATATTCTTCATGACAAATTGCACAAATACCTCCAGATGCTGTTAACTCTTCTTTGGATGGTGACAATCCCAAATTCTACAAAATTTCAAATTCTTAACTTTTTACAAATCTATTACATACTTCTTACAAACAGATAGCAGTACATACCACGTTTTGAAATAATTTGCAAGCAGCAGTTTGAAATAATTTTAAACGAGACACTAGATCAGTTCGTTTGCTGACTATGTATAATATAGACATAATAATTCCCAAAATTTTTTCTGGGCCTTCGTATGCTTCAAAAAAATAGTATAACCATGGTCGTATAGGTACAACACATCGATAAAGTTGCGATGTTGCTTCAAACATCAGATAATATTTTCCCTAAGACAACATTGTCCTTTAGTTATCAATTTATTAATATTATGAGATAATTATGTATTAAAACTTACTTTTTTTCGTAGTGGCAGAAGTTTGGAGGGTAGACATGTTAAAAACACTTTACAAATAATAGTAATAAGTTTAAGAATAAAGTCTGTTATCAAAACTGACCATAATAGTTCCCAGATTGTAAGAGGCTGGGTGTAAGGAAAAAATATATGTGTATCATACTCAAAATGAATAAAAACTATACATGCAATAATATAACATGTGATAACTAAAAGGGAAATCCAACTTTTATTATGTTGTTTCGCAATCTCACGTTTCACAACATTATTGGCATGATTGAATGTGACAAATAAAACTAAAAAATTCAATACACTAACTTTATGATCATAAAGACCTTTGGCAAGTAAAAGAAAAATGAAAAATATATATTTTTGCATTCCTTTCAATAATGCACGCGTTTCTGGTCTCATTTGTAGCGTTTCTGTAGAGTTTTCCTCTGTGTTATTATTGTTGTTGTTGTTATTAATATTATGATTAATGGCAATGTTAGTATTGTTGTTGTGGTTTTCACCCACAACTTCATTTGCAGCTTCACGAATATTATTGAGAAAATTATCGGTAGCAGTTGTTTGTTGGTGATGATGATTGTTATGATCAGAGCCACCATGTGGTTGTGTATCAATTGTTGGTTGACCCTCAACATCAATTATGTAATTATCTGTTGAAGGAAGTAGTATACTCGATGAACTTTGAATTCTCTGAATATTTAATAATGAAGTTAATGTAATCCTAGGTGGCTACAAACAAAATAACAGAAAGATTACTGTTAAGCACAGTGTTAGTACAACAATGTATGTGTCAAAAGTATATATCAAAAAACACTTACAACACGTACATTTTCTATCAGCGGTCTAATATCTTCTATAGTAGAAGATATATTATTTGCAAATATTCTAGAATGTTCCATAGTTCTGGTACTAAAATTAAAACCTCTTATACTAATAGATGGTACAAATCTGGTTGTAGTTGATGAATCTGTCATTATCAACTCCAAAGACTGCTTGATGTCACTTACATTTGTTACATGAGGTATATCATGTAATGTATTGAGTTATGAAGTACATCAATTATCCTCCGTTCTTTATCTACAATTACAATAAGTTTTTATATTTATATACATATTTATCATAAAATAACACTTTCAATTTATAAAACTATGGACGTGAGTATCTATTACCAATATCTTAAAAATACTCTGCGTTTAATAAATGCAAAAAAAAACCATTCAAAATAACAGCGATCAAAAGCACTAAATATATATTATTCCGTCTTCAATACAAGTGACTTGAATAAAGATTTACGTACAATAGAATTTTTTCGGACAAACACTTCTAGGGAACTATCTATTAATCAGAACAAAGACAAATTATCGCAAATCCGTGTTTACACATTTATACGAATGTAACATTGTCAAAACATATGGAAAAGTGGGGAAGGATGTCGTGGTATATGTAGTAGTTACCGAAGAGTGTGTGTGTATTGAGATTTGTAACCATAAAATACAATCGACCTATATAATAATTTTCTGCAATTAATACATTTTATAATACCATATTCATTACGCTGCAACGACAGAGCCGAAACTTTTGTACTTCTTACAATTGTGAACTGTCTTTAAGAACTCGTCAATACGCTAAAATCATGATTTTTCACATGTGTACAAAATACACCATCAGACAAAGATCTGCATTGGGCGGGAAAACCGAGTGATTCGACAATTCCACATCTTTTTCGAACTTCTCTATCCTACCGTCTCAAGTGGCGACGTTAAAATTTACTGTAGTGTGACGTCGCCCTAATCGAAACAGGCGCCATCTCGGTAATAACTAGACATGATACCGCGCGTATTCGAACAGACACGTATTCTATAAGGATAATTTTTAAGAAAGCGCAGTTAGAAAATGTTATGTTAAGCTAAGAGGTCACTCGAGTAGGGAAAGCGAGACGCAAGGAATGCCAGCTGCAAGCGATAACGGAGCGGAACCACTTCTACTAGGACCAGGCCCGCTTAAGCGAAGGACAACGAGGAAAAACAGACCCGAGAGAAGACAGCTCTACAGCCTCCCTCAAGGACCTGGAAGACATAAATTAGTCACCCCCGAACAAGAGGCCACCTACGAAGACATCGAACGGCAATCGAAACGCACGTGGCATGCTACACGCGAGTAACCCCTCAGATTACGTCCCCTTGGGCCACTCCTTCGAGGCCTTACGCATTCTAGGCCCACGCAACTTAGGGGAGGAGACTACCCTTCTGATTGGACCTCACGACGCCCCACCATCAACGCATCCTGGAACCGGAGGTCCGATAAAAGGAACAGAGCAAAAGCCCGCGACACTCTCGTTTTTGATCTCAAAAAATCACTTTGTCGACCCATCAACATTATTAGAAATACAGTAAAGTTTTCCGACCAAGTTACGTTTATAACATTTAATATCCATTTTCCCTTCCCAGATAAAGCCGCGTTCGGGAGTTTAGTACCTTAGTACTTTGAGGCGTTTGAACTCATGCCGCGAAATTGATAGATTAACCGGTTGTGCCATCTGCAGACAAGTATCGTAATTTCGGGTCCCTAATACGTACATAACAGTGGTGACAGCGGTGGGATACGCCAACTTTCGTGCGCGCTTTTTCAAAAGAACACATTTGTGACTTAGAATTCGAACTGAACTAACAGTGTATTTTAATTAAATAAGGACAATAAAAGAGTGCAGGTGAACATTGAACTGTGAATTACAAACTGAGTTTTCGTGCCACTCTTCCCTCCTGGGTTTTGGCGTGGTTTCCCCAGGGAGCGACGGGTGAATACCGGAAGAGGTGATTATCAGCGGCCACGCAAGCTAGCCTAAAGCAACCCTGAAATCACTGGCAATCACTGGATACCTGCTGCGCACCTGCCATCCTGATAGCTGCACATCCAACGTCCATTTGAAGAAGGGAACAACATCTAGTAAACGAACCTACCCTTCTGGAATTCAGTAGCAGCGGACATCGTCAACTCATCAGCAGCTCAAGTGTAAGACACACGTTCATTGTTTCTATCTCGAGTGACCAGTCAGGATTAGATTAGTCTTGTATTTAGATTAAGATAGATAATTGTCTAGTGTAAACATGAGTAACGATGGTCGATCGACTAGCTCGTGGGTTGTCGCGTGCCCGCAGGGAACCTCACGGTCTGATAGCTCCTCCGATTTCTCTCTTATCCCTTGGCGTGACCCTGAGATCATGCGAAATGAAATTGACAAACCATTTGTTCGGCCACCGGGGTATCAACCCCCATCGATTGTGTCTGAACAGTACGAAAATTCGAATATAGAGGAATTATCTTCTGCTTCCGCTGTCTCTAATGTCGAATCCGTCGGCGGATGCCAAATCTCTTTAAAATTAGCCTCGGAAATTTTGCCTGAATTTGATGGGAAGTCTACACCGGTGAAAGAGTTTACGAGATTATGCCGCGATATTTGGAAGGCGGTAAAGTTGAACGAACGGCAATTTCTTGTTAAAATAATAGAGAAAAAAGTAATTAAGGACGCGAAAAGTCATATCCGACGACAACGAGATACGTATAATCTGGAAGAATTACTAAAATCTTTGGAACGTGCATTTACCCCAAGGCACACTCTCGACACCCTCCAAACGCGTATGTCGAATATGTATCAAGAAATCGGAGAATCTGCACTCCAGTACGGGAATCGAGTCAAAGAATTATTAGACGATATACTTGACGCGATTGATGAAGAATGTGATCCGGACGTCGCATATGGAGTACGGACTAGGGCCATAGACAACGCCTGCAGTTGTTACATCACGGGATTGAGTAATACAATCGAGACTCAGGTTCGTCAAGGAAAACCCGCGATTCTCCAAGCGGCCATTGATTTGGCGATGGACGAGGAGGAACATCAAAAGAATAGAGCTCGTGTTCGTCGGGAAAAAATCGTGCGATACGATCGTCGCGAACGTGGGCAAGAACGAAGATTTGACACGAGACGTCCTCGCGAAGAAATAGAGACAGTCCGGGTAAACGAAATCCGGGCAACACGAGGCGGTGATGATCGTCGTTCACGCCTTTACTGCCATACCTGTCGGAAACCGGGTCACGCGTCAGAAAACTGCAATAGCTTCAAACGGCGGGAGGGCCTTATGTGCACTTATTGTAAACGGAAAGGTCATAACGAGTTTAATTGTTTTACTAAGCGCGATCGGGAACGACGTAGTGATAATCACCCATCATCGTACATTGCACCTGGGCGTAATTTAAACTCCAATCTCGCTCTTCGAGACAGCGCTACGAAGAGTGTAGCAATAAAAGCGCGACCCGACTCTGCCAGGTTAACTACGATCTCAGTCGAAAGCGAACAACCCAACTCCCCGTCATAATTATAGATCATTGTTTTTTCCATAACAACCAGGGTTATTTCCTCATTGACACCGGTTCACAATTGAATCTAATTAAAGAAAGTGCGATTTCTCCAGAGGTTCATGTTAACACTAAAATTTCGTATCATTTGAGAGGCATTGGGACAGGAACTCGTCGAACCTATGGAGAAATTACTCTCAATATGCTGAGTGTCGAAATAAAATTTCAAGTAGTAGACCATAGCTTCCCCATAGAACAATCCGGAATTATTGGAATGGAATTCCTTACTAAACAGCAGGCTCTTCTAGCTTTTCGAGAAAAATTGTCAAGTTCACTAATCTTAGGGAATAAAGAAATTCCGTTTTGTAACCACCCTTCGTTCGACTTGCCGCCGCGAACTAAAACGTTAATTAAAATTCCTACTAAAACTCCAAATTTAAGGGAAGGTTACGTTAGGAAAATGGATTTCGGACCGGGAGTGTACGTAGGAGAAGCAATTGTTTCGCAAGATCAGGGTCATGTAAAATTGTTCGCCATTAATTGTACGTATGATCAGGTCAATATTACTCTACCTCCGGTCGAACTGGAAGATTTCGAGGCTCAACCCCCATTAGCCCGTTCTGCTCGAATCGGTAACCCAGGTATAGACAACCAACGCTCCTCTGCCGAGAGACTTTCAAAGCTTTCTGGCCTTCTTAAATTAGATAATTTGAACGAGGAAGAAAGAGTTAGTATTCTATCAAGTGTTGCTACTTACGCATACCAATTTCACTTACCTGGAGATAAATTAGAGTCCACCACCACCGTAAAACATAAGATAATTACCACCGATGAGAGCCCGCTAAACACCAAACAATACAGATATCCTCAGATCCACAAGGCAGAAATTCAGAACCAAGTCCAAGACCTTCTTAACAATAAAATCATCGAACCCTCCGATTCCCCATATAATTCACCTGTTTGGATCGTGCCGAAGAAGCCGGATTCGTCTGGTGAACCTCGTTGGCGAATGGTCATCGACTATCGCAGACTCAATGAAAAAACAATTAACGACGCTTACCCACTCCCTAATATAACGGATATCCTCGATCAACTAGGAGGTGCTAAATATTTTAGCACGCTCGATTTAGCCTCAGGGTTTCATCAGGTATCTATGGACCCCTCTTCTAAATCAAAAACCGCATTTTCAACCCCTTTTGGACATTACGAGTTTAATAGAATGCCCTTTGGTCTTTGTAACGCACCAGCCACCTTCCAGAGGCTTATGGATCGTGTCCTCGTCGGTCTACAGGGTATCGAATTATTCGTATACATGGATGATATTGTCGTCTATGCTAATTCACTCGAAGAACACTCTAGAAAACTAAACACTCTGCTAGGTCGCTTGCAAAACGCTGGGTTGGCACTTCAACCGGAAAAGTGCATGTTTCTTCGCAAAGAAATAGCTTATCTAGGGCATCTGATCACTAACGAAGGAGTGAAGCCGGACCCCGGTAAAATTAAAGCCGTGAAATCGTTCCCGGTACCCTCGAATAGGAAAACAATTAAATCCTTTTTAGGATTAATCGGATACTATCGCAGGTTTATCAAGGACTTCGCGAGACTCGCAAAACCCATGACTCGATTGCTAAAAAAGAGTACTCCATTCTTCTGGAACCATGCTGCGCAAGAAGCATTTGAAAACCTAAGAGACACTATCTGCCGGCAACCCCTCCTGCAATATCCGGATTTTCGCAAATCATTTATAGTCACTACCGATGCCTCCAACTATGCCATCGGTGCCGTCCTCAGTCAGGGTGATATAGGCAAAGATCTTCCTATTGCCTATGCATCGAGAACACTGAACGACACCGAAACAAACTATTCTACTACCGAAAAGGAATTACTCGCCATAATTTTCGCTGTTAATCATTTCCGCCCCTATCTGTACGGCCATAAATTTACCCTTGTCACGGACCATCGACCTCTAGTTTGGCTCCACAACACCAAAGATCCAACCTCCAAATTAATGCGATGGAGAATCAAATTGAACGAGTACGATTATAATATCGTATACAAGCCAGGACGCGTAAATTCCAACGCGGATGCTCTTTCCCGTAACGTTCCGGATGAGGTTTTGCAACAAACGGCAGTGGAACTTCAAAGGGATTCTCACTCTAGATGTCAGGAAAAGATGCTTGTCCGCGCGGACAAAACACCGGTTACTGATATCGAAACGGGTGACGATCCTGGCAAAGTATCTCAATGTCTCGAATGTGAAGCTTCCGTTGCCGCCTGCTTCTTTGCTAGCGAGAAGTTGGCGGAAGAGATAGGAAATCTACCCCAGATAAACAACCAACTTGTATCCACCCGAACACCATCCACAATAACATCGAAATCCTGCAACAACATTTGCATGACTACTCAACAAGACAAGACAGTAGATCGTGTCCCGGGGAGTAAAGTGTGGACCCTTCTTCCTGCAACGCTGGAAAATTCGCCTGCACGCTATGTCGGTAGTTCCGGTTCTGCGCGCAAATTCCCAGACCGTCTCCAAGGACAAGCTGCAGTGCAACGAGAAGCGACGATAAAACCCGTACTCGCAACGAGGGAAATCTCGCCTGTACGCCATGTCGGAGTTCCGGTACGCGCGCAAATTCCCGTACCGTCTCCACGGACAGGCTGCAGTGCACGCATCGAGGGAAGGTATTTATGGGACACGGTTGACTCTGACGCTACCCAACCTGACGATAACCCTTTTTCAGAAGAACGAAACATATCCAACCAAGATCCACCGATCGCTGCCCGATTCAACACTAACGAATTATACACTTTAACCCATTCATGTTTTACCTACAGTAAAGATTTCCTATCTCTGAGAAAAGATCACATAGTTCATTTCATTTCGGCAAACTACGAGTTAACTTCTGCAACTAGTAATGAGTTACTCGAACAAGGGAGGTTCTCCATCCATGAATTGCGCAACGTGGATGCCAACGTAGGTGAAGCCATTGCCATCCGATCCGGTCGAACCAATATTTTCCACTTAATTACTCAAGAAACCCCCAATTCACCTACCAGCCTTACAAACATCGAATTGTGCATTCATAGTTTAAAAAATTTAATGAAGGGACTTGGCCTCTTTACTTGCAGTGTATCGAAAAATCGTAACGACTTAGATCAAATTCCTTGGATCGATATAGAAAAACTATTCAAGGCTGGTTTCTCGACGGAAGGGTATACTATCACTATATGCTCAAACGAACTAAAATTTCCCCCAAAGGACGACCAAAGTCGTATCCTTAAAGAATACCACGAGTCTGTGGTGGGTGGTCACAAAGGAATTACTAAGTTATATAACCGTGTTCATGAAGACTTCTATTGGAAAGGAATGCGAAAAGATATCGCAGACCTTGTAAAAACCTGCCCCAGTTGTCAAAAATTCAAACTAGTAAGGAAAGGGATTAAACAACCTCTTCGTATTACAGACACCCCTCAACAGGCATTCGATAAGGTACAGTTAGACATTGTTGGACCTTTACCAGTAACCGAATCAGGTTACAGATATCTCCTCACTCTCCAAGATAATCTGACAAAATATTCAGATGCTATCCCTCTCCGAGAAATGGATGCAGTCTCTGTTGCTTCTGCACTTGCAGAACAATTTATTTCTCGTTTCGGATGCCCAAAAACCATCCACACTGATCAAGGTAGAAATTTTATGAGCCGAATAATGAAATGCTTTTGCCGCATCTTCAAAATCAAACAAATTAAATCTACAGCATACCATCCCCAATCATTAGGTTCGCTCGAACGCGCTCACCACGTCTTCATCGAATATTTAAAACACTATTGCACTAAGAGAGATTGGGATAAATGGATACGATTCGGCATGTTTTCCTACAATACATCGGTTCACGAGTCTACAGGTTTCACTCCCCATGAACTTATTTTTGGTAAAAAGGCCCGCATCCCTTCAGAATTTGCCGACGTACAACCACCCCGAACGTTTTCTCAATACTTCGACGACCTTTTCTCTACAATAACAACCGTACAAGCATCTGCCGCCCAAACCCTTAAGAAAGCCAAGGCTAAGTGTAAAAAACTTTATGACCGGAACGTCAACCCACACAAGTTTAGGATCGACGACCACGTGTACCTGCTTCACGAACCTCGAACTTCCAAGTTTGACCCCCAATGGAACGGACCGTATAAAATAACCCGATTATTTGATGATTTCAATGCCGAAATCGCAATCAACCAATCACGTATGAAGATAGTCCATACCAATAAACTTAAATTAGCCCATATTAGGCCTGAACCGCTACCCGATCCACAACCAGATCCTTGATATACCTGTAGAATATCGAGTCGAGCATTATAGCAAGGGTGCTTACGTATGTATGCATATGTATCATGAATGCGGAATATAGGCGAATAATAA
Source organism: Halictus rubicundus (assembly GCF_050948215.1). NCBI lineage: Eukaryota > Metazoa > Arthropoda > Insecta > Hymenoptera > Halictidae > Halictus > Halictus rubicundus. The sequence continues at coordinate 4,993,523 of NC_135151.1, forward strand.
TATATGCATATATCTTCTAAATAAGCTGTATCGTTAGTAACACCTATTTTTATACTTAGTCATACCACATCCTTTTATAATTATAAACATCATTATTAAGATCGCTATTACTATTGTCATTTAATTTCTTTTTGTGTTTTTGTATATATGCATACCTTTAATATGATTATGTTACAGTAGTTATTTTCTCTATTATTCTATATATCAAAATAAAATATCTGTCTATGTTACTAAGCATTTTAGTACCTCTGCTTTCTATAATAAATATTATTATAACTACCCCCTTTCTATACTATAATCATACTATACTATATTTTCTTTTATTGTCATCATTATTATTATTATTACTACTGTAGCAATTGGCGCTTTGCTATTATTTTTCCTTTTGCGTTTACCGTTAATTTTATTATTAATCTATTATTATTAATTATTATTGTTCCGCTTAGTTATAAGGTGTTCTACCTAGTATTAAAGTAAAAGTTGTTACTACATGTAACATCCTTTTTATTAAGGGGGGAGGTGTGACGTCGCCCTAATCGAAACAGGCGCCATCTCGGTAATAACTAGACATGATACCGCGCGTATTCGAACAGACACGTATTCTATAAGGATAATTTTTAAGAAAGCGCAGTTAGAAAATGTTATGTTAAGCTAAGAGGTCACTCGAGTAGGGAAAGCGAGACGCAAGGAATGCCAGCTGCAAGCGATAACGGAGCGGAACCACTTCTACTAGGACCAGGCCCGCTTAAGCGAAGGACAACGAGGAAAAACAGACCCGAGAGAAGACAGCTCTACAGCCTCCCTCAAGGACCTGGAAGACATAAATTAGTCACCCCCGAACAAGAGGCCACCTACGAAGACATCGAACGGCAATCGAAACGCACGTGGCATGCTACACGCGAGTAACCCCTCAGATTACGTCCCCTTGGGCCACTCCTTCGAGGCCTTACGCATTCTAGGCCCACGCAACTTAGGGGAGGAGACTACCCTTCTGATTGGACCTCACGACGCCCCACCATCAACGCATCCTGGAACCGGAGGTCCGATAAAAGGAACAGAGCAAAAGCCCGCGACACTCTCGTTTTTGATCTCAAAAAATCACTTTGTCGACCCATCAACATTATTAGAAATACAGTAAAGTTTTCCGACCAAGTTACGTTTATAACATTTAATATCCATTTTCCCTTCCCAGATAAAGCCGCGTTCGGGAGTTTAGTACCTTAGTACTTTGAGGCGTTTGAACTCATGCCGCGAAATTGATAGATTAACCGGTTGTGCCATCTGCAGACAAGTATCGTAATTTCGGGTCCCTAATACGTACATAACAGTAGCGTGAATTTAGATACGATAGTTCTATGCAATTTCTACAGTATTGCCAATAGAAATAAAAGTGAATTTTGACAGATGAAATATAATAATTATTAGGCCGTGATTATCCCAAAATGTTGTACTTCCATGAAAGGAGTGATTCCTATGGTCATTTGGAGTAATTTTTTCCTTTGCGAAAATGTTCTCCGCAAGTTATTACCCAAGAACATGGGCCAATCAAAGCGCGGGTACAGTGAACGGATTCTAGCTTGGCGGCAGTCCCGCTGAGCGTGGCGTTGCTATTGATCGAGTCAGAATCCGTTCACTGTAGCCGCGCTCTGATTGGCCCATGTTTTTCGTTAATAACTCCTTAACAAAGCCGAGGCGGAAATTTTCGCTAAGAACGAAGTTACTTCAAATGATCTCAGAATCCACTCCTTTTAAAGTTTTCCAACATTTTTGAGACACTCTGTACATAACTGGGTACGATTATGCACTGATCTCTTTTCCTCGTTTCGGTAGGAATGACTACGTTGACATTGGTTCGGTGCATGGATTTATATATATATAGTAAGTCCGTGGTTCGATGCTGTTAATTGTCCGACAGCATTTATTGTTAAAATTATATTATTTACGTTAGTACAATGATAGGAAATCTAAATTAAGTTTGAAAGACGAGAAGAAATGTCTCATAGCATATACATATTCAAAGTAATTTTTTACTTAAAATCAAGTTTATGAAATTTCATATATTATGTACATTCAAATAAAATTTAGATTCCTTCTCTTGTATTTGACTTTTTATCCTCTCGTAAGCGGCGCTGCAATGTGGCCGTTCAAAACAAGAGAGTCACTAGTCTATGATTGTGTATACTTATGAGTAGAGAGACCTTAGTGGATGTTACGTTACGTGCATATGATTGTGAACAACTCGGACAAACTTTGAAACAATTTTTGCATAAAATTCTTCGAGTGTATGATATTAGTAACGAAATGGCAAGTCAGAATTATTTGAGTGATCCAAAGAACCCATTTTTCGCGCTTGAAGATGATGTCGACGACGAAACCTTTTTAAAAAGTGCACCATCGAGATCTATCGGTCATGCTAGTTACAATCAGTATACCAATTATGACAACGAGCTCGAAAACAAACATCAACAATTACTACAACGAAAAAAGGAGATCGAAGATCGTACAATTCAATCATCCGAAAGATCCATTTCATTATTACGAGATTCTGAGCAAATTGGAGCTGCCACTGCAGAGGTAATTTTCAAATAATAGTTAAATACATATGTCGAATACATATGTAAAAACCTTATCGTTTACTGACGTACGGGCAAACGCAACCGATAAATCTGTGTCTACATAAAAATCATATCGAAATTTTAAATGCTGCTTTAATAGTTGTATTAATCCAGGTCTTATATAGAACATTTTTGTTCTAAAAATTATAAGTTTTAATTGGTAATGGATATATGTATAAACTATTTTAGACTTCTATAATTAATTAATTTTCAGTCTATTGTGATACTACATTATTCTGTGTATGTATACTACTACTTGTTTAATACATGTTGTATAAAATATTAGTATACATATTGAGCAATTAATTTTATTTTAAATAAAATTCTGAATATTGTAATAGTAAAAAAATTATTTTATATTACATATGTGCATTCTTTATATATAAATATTGTTTTCTTTATTTTAGGAACTCATTAGACAAAGAGAACAATTAGAAAGAACGGAGAAAAGATTAGATGATATCAATAGTACCTTAAGATTTAGTCAGAAACATATTCAAGGAATAAAAAGTGTCTTTGGAAGTCTAAAGAATTATCTCAGCGGTAAATCATTGGATGCACCTATACCATCAACTAAATTGTCAGAGTCTTCTAGTTCTGAGTCAATGACATCTCCAGCCCTATCAAATTCTTTGGAGCAAGTTCAAACTAATATAGCTAGTACAAGTCCAGCATTAAAATTACGTGGTTTGTATGACGATGATGATAGTAGCTCTATGACAAATAATGTCAGTAAGATTTTAGAAAAGAATTTAGATGAAATGAGTGGTTCAATAGCTAGATTAAAAGGTTTAGCAGTAGGACTATCAGAAGAAATAGATTTACAAAATGACTTAATCGACAACATTACCGATAAAGCTGAGAAAACGGATATAATGCTTCAGAAGCAAAATAAAGATCTTACTCACTTATTAAAAAAATAAGCAAAATGTGCAATATTTATTATATGTAAGAAAAATGTTTATTAGGTTAGTTTTGTACACTTTAAAGTTTTAAACTTTTATGTACTGATAAAAAAATTGATATTATTATTTAGTTAAATGTAAAAATATTATATGTATTATTCATACATCAAATTCGTTTTCCATCATGCTGAAATATAGTAATATGTAATGTTCCAAAATTATAACATATATAACTGTAATGGTAAATAAGAGTTAGATTTAAAATTAAATGGAGAAATAGAAATCATATATATCATCCTAGTCGTTTCTTTTTTGTTGAACCTTTGGCACATGGTATATAGTTTTTAAATGGTAACTCAACAATATATTAAGAAATAACATTTCAATTTCATCCTCTATAAATCTAAAAACGTTTCCTCAAACTTGAAACAATTTTTACATTGCTTCAGTTATTTTACGTGTAAGGCCATTTTTGTAATCAATTTCAAAATAATGAAAAATGCTGTGATAACAATTAAACTGTGTTAAGTATTAATTTAACAATATTAAGAATTAAATATTGTTATGGAATTTTATTGGTGATATTAAAGAGATAAGATTACATAATCCTAAACAAGATTTCATTAAAAAATGCGAAATATTAAAGTAATTCTTCTTTAACTCTCTTGTACGTATTTTATGTAAATACTTCATTTTTTATATTAAGGAAATAAAATAACTCAAACAAGAGTATTAAGTGAATATTTTAGTATAAAGAAAATTAAATTCATTAAAAATGTAATAACAGAACCAAGGCCTCGAATTAAAAATTTCTTCAATTGTGACAATACTAGGGAATTTACTTTCATAATATTATTCGATATTTTATGCTATGTACAATATTTTTCAACATTAAGATATACATAAATACTGAATTATATACAGTACACAGTTCTATACCTATTTAAATCATTACAATAAATGTGTAAACAGTACATATTTTCGTTAAGACTTGAATTTGTAACATCCAAGACATTGAACATTTGAATGTTTTCAGTAATACGAAAGTAATAAAAGGAGAAAAAAATTTTAACATATCCCATTTTTAAATTTTTTCATGAAACACAACATATATTATTGTATACATTAATTTCAACATCTCTATGTATATTTTTAACAGAATATCTTTATGTAAATTATGTAATTATCAAATAAAATTCGTCTATTTACAAAAAACTTTTCACAAAACAGAAAACCACAAACACTTTTATAAATTTTAATCTTTGCAATTCATTTTATATATTAATTAAACTGACATGAATAATTACATAATAATATAAACTTACATTATCACTGGAAAAGTTCTAGTATTTGATATACTTTCATATAGCAAAATATTTGTATAAAATTGTTTAGTATAGAAATTCATAATTTCATTGTTAATATCATTTCAAACGTTTTAGGTCATAAGACTGTTGATATTGGAACCTTTATACATATATTATATTTCATAGATGTTTTAAACAAACCTACTTATGTGTATCAAATTTATATCTCATTATCCTTTACTTGCCCCAAAAATTGTATCCTTTAGTAACATAAATTTTACTTAAAAAATTGATATGGTATTTTGTATTATATAACTTGTGTTTAGATACTTCTTTAAAAATTAATTTTCCTAAATTGGAAAATCTGTTTCAGTTTTGTATTATAAAAGCTTGAAAAATATAAGAATTAGTGATATAGTTAGTTGAAACACGTATTGTTAGTGATTCTTTGACTGCTGAATTAGTAAAACAATGATCAATTACAATGATTGTATAACATTTATAAAGCTGAAATATAAAAAATTACGAAGTTCACTTTATGCTTATGCGTATACATCTGTTGTATTATATTTCTACATAAACAGTTACACTAATTATACTCTATAAAACTACAAGTATATATACAACATACAACATATTTTCATTTGTTTAATTTTTCATTTCTTGTGTGATCATGTGTTGTCCTATCATCCTTGTCCAGTTTCTTAACTTGTCCCGCCTACACAAATAAATATAATTATCGAAATGCAAGCATATTAAAAAATATATGTATTTTTTTATTTAACTAAATTGAGCCCTCAAAGTTCAGAAAATGAGCATTGCCAAGAAAACATTATTAACAATGTATATAAAAATTATTTTTAAGGTATGTATCTACATATTTATTAAAGCAGGGGTCTCAAACTCAAACGCAGCAAAGGGTCAATCAATTAAATTAATCATTAACCAAATAATATTATTCTGTGAACCAAAACATAAACTAAAAAAAAAGAAAGGCTCTAACAAAGACTCTTTTGTTACTATGTCTTTACGATTCACATAGTCTATGTTAATCCCTGCAAGATGTTAGAAATATTGATTTTTAGAAAAAAAAATCATCAAGGCTGCGGGCCGTCAGTTTGCGACTTCTGCATTTAACTCAAAATGAAAAAATATTTTTCAGCAGAAAATTATACACTATTGTATAACAGTATGAAAATTTGTAATGTACCGGTTGTGCTATTTGTATTACCGCCTCCATCATTGTTTCCGTTACCATTATTCCCGCCATTTTGTCTTCCTCGACCTCTACATGCAACTCCATCACCATGACGATGAGCAGCAGTAGATGCCTATTTATTTAAAAAAAACATTATTCGAGTAATAAAAAATTTTAAAAAGTGGTATAAATATAGTTCAAGTTAAAGAAAGAGAAAAAGCTTTCGTTTAGAGTGATACTGTGCAAGTATGTTGTTGACTGAAGATTCATAGATAAATACCTGCAAAATATCAATCTGAATATCAGTAGTCTACTAATACATAATCGCAATTATGGTATTATTGATAAAACAACGCCCACATCCATTAGAGATAATATATGTATATGTAATACATACAGAGAATAAATGACAAAATTATTGGCAGAAGCATAGATTTATATCTAATGCGTTACGCAAATATGGAAATTAAAAATGTAATTAATCTTCCATTTAAGTTAAATGAAAAAAACCATAAAGTAAAATGTAAATATTATTGCAACAATTATATATTTATTAAATCATTGACATGAAAAACAACTCATATGAATAAGAATTGATCAATTCCGATCTTTTTATGTTTTTTCCTTTTTTGTTTTTACGAAACAAAAGTGTTTATAGAAATGTGTATGAAAGCGCTGTGCGTAAAAATATGAATTTCAGGTTGCATTATAATTACTACATTCATTTTACGCTTGCACATATATGAAACTAATATATATCAGCGTCGTATGTATGTATTAACAATTTATGATTGCTGACTAGTTTCATATATTACAGCATAATAACAAGCATAATTAAACGAAAAAAATAGATGATTTATTGTTAATGTCATACCACAATAAAAAATAACAGAAAAACAAAGAAGCTCCAGTTCATCTTGCCCGAGTTGCACTAGAAAACTGTTCTGTTGAAATTGCCATCATTCTTTTATACCTGCAGAAGACAATTACAAAGCTAATCTTATATCAGATAAATATGTATGTCCATTGTATTATTTCCTGCAATTTTTCAGTGTGTCATACAATTTTTTTTCTTTGATTTATCTTGAGATGTCTCTTCTATGATAACCATAATTTACAATATTCTGATCTTTCATTATCTTGATGCTCACACATAATCATTATAGTATTTTAATTTAAAAAATTTGTTATTTTCATGTAACAAATATTATTGCCAAAAGGAGGAAATTACAATGAAGTAACATAAAACATAGTACGAAATTAGTATTGCTTTTTAATATATTTCTTCATTTAATCCCTCACTATGATAACTTTTAATTACAATCGAAACAATATTACAATGTTTTGTTTTTTTATAAGCAATAAACAATTCTTATAAATTTTTATACGCAAAATGTAAATCTTAAAACTATACTTTTTTCATCGCTTGTCGAATTAAATTAAACAATATTCGGAAAAAATGTTTAAATATTTACAATATCGTAAAAATATATATGTAAGTAATATATATTACTTTATTTGAAATCGTCTATAGTATCAATTTTTGTAAGAAAAATCTGTATAGCATTTACAGATAAAGTACAAGAAGAGTTACAATTTGGTAGACAGTGTTATTAATGCATGTATTTTTATTGTCAGGGAAGTGAAGGAAGAATGTAATTTCATTCATTGCAGATTACGTAAAACTAACACCTTCATAACATACGTTCTACAATTGCAAGTTTACATTTTTATGTATAAATCGCACACTATCGTGTAAATTGTAGTAGTTCGAAAATTCTGCTGTGTCGGAGTCAAAACTCGAACCGAGCAAAGTGAAATTACGGCAATAATTACTCGACATAATTCCAACGACGATAAATAATCTTAATAACTAACGCACGTACGCATGTCGAGAAAATGGGAACGCAACAACCTGGCCCCATCCGTGAGTGAGCCCCTGAGGGACCTCCGTTCGGAGGAACACCAATTTTAACCCTTTGCGGTCAAGTGTCGGCAAATAGCCGCCCAAGCCTTTTTACCGTTGCGGAAGCGTGTCAGCATATTGCCACTGAAACTTACAACGTTCGATTTTTTCGGAATTTTCTAAATTCTTCTTCGCAATTTTCGGATTTCTAATAGGAAAACATGATAACAAAAGAGGTGGCATGAAATTTCGAGCCATCTCCTTCGATATCATTGTAGCGACCGATTGAATCATCGGCCGTTAGACAAATGGTTCGCGGCACCACGCGCGCAGGCGCGGATCGGCGAACATTCTACAATGCGAAGTGTTGTAACTCGTCGCGATTCGGGGAATCGCTCTGTTTTCCGCGAACTCCGGCGCACGCACGTACACATAGGCCCGCTACCCACATCCGTTGTTTTAACGTACGGTACCGGAAGTGCGATTTGAAGTCAATTTTCTTTATTAAGCATTTCCACAATGAAATGTGAATATAACTGGTATTTTTATAATTTTTTGTAATGATTGGCACCCAAAGAGACAAAAAAATGTATGTAATTAAGCATAATAAGCAAAGACCTACTTGAGTGGTACCAACGTTGAGTACGCATAGCGACGGCCCTGGCGAGTCGTGAAAAGGCTGCAATGGCCGTCTGACGCGAACGCGTTGCGCACAAGCTGTCAATGAATATTTTCTTAACCTTCTCGTATACTAAGGGAACCAAATACTTTTCGTGAATGGTTTCTTTACCAGAAATGTCTGTAGAATGTATTCCTGTATAATAAATTCCTGCTAATAAAGGATTTTTCACATAAATACAAAAATAGAGCGTACAAAGTACCCGCGTCGGCACATTTTCAAACTTTAACAACCATTTACAACTATTAGGAAGTACATAAAAATATAATTGGCTATATAGACATGTAGAGGAGAGTCCCCTCTATCACTTGACTCAAACTTGAACTTTCTCGCGTGTTTAGTTTTTGCGTTACACGTCATTTTTCATCACAAGCATGCATTTTTACAAAAACTAATATTTTTCGAAAACGTTGCGTGATAGAGCAATTCTGCTTTCGGATTCGGTTTTAGAATGACAAAGTGTACAAGAATCACCCAACAGGTTGCAAAACTCGAAAAAAGTTTTATTTTGTTGGACAGTGTTATCGGCATTTTCAAAAATTTACACAATTTTCGGATTTCTACTAGGAGAAGATGATAGCAAAAGTGGAGGCACCAAATTTTCATGTCGTGTTTCTTTTTTGTTTATACTGTATTCTATAGTCGGCTGATAAGACTGCAAGGAAGTGCTGACTATGGTAAGCTGATAACAAAACGCTATATAAGTATATCGGGTAAACTGGAATAACTTAGTGAGCTTCAATATGGCTTGGCCACAGCATCAGACACGAGCCGAATCTCTGAACGATTTAATTGTGTTGTCAAACGTTCCAAATGACGACCTGCAACATGTGAATCTGGACAATTTACGGGATAGAGAAGAAGAGTACAGACACTATACAAGTATTTCTAAAAACAACAGAGAAAAAAATTTAATTGTGTACAATTCGTTAACCACAGAAGACGAACGTAATATCTTCACGACGATTCATTCGAATTTATCACAACCTAATGGCAATGACGTCACCGCTATATTAATCGATTCGATGCCGTGTGACAGAAAGTCATTTCTGCTACTGTGTTTATCGATAACGTTAGACACGGAAATCACATACATCGTCTTTCGACGTGTCTTGGCAGGAATACATGATATACCAAATAAAATATCAGCCTACACGGCACACCAATTCTTGACGGAAAAATTGGGGTTGGATTTCGATGACGCGGACGGTTTCTTTTTCGAGTCGGTATGGTATTTTGGCATGCTCCAAAAGATTATTACACGGCCGTTGAAAAGAACATTCAACTTACTGATTCTAGATGAGTACACGATTCCGTCTCCATGGTATGTGCTCTGGATGTATTGGATCGCCAAATATCACGGAATTCCCATCCTCTTTTTTGGCGATAAAGCTATGCTTGGTCCGATACAGGAATCAACATTTTATGCGAAGAATAACTATAAAATTGTGGAAATACTTGCCCATCCGAATTGCCATTCGTTAAACATATTAGATACGGTATACAGACAGAAAGTGGCCGAGTTTAAGCAAATTCTGGACCCAACCGAAAACGTTGATTTGGCGGAATATCATAGATCAATGCTGTGGCAACATTTCGAGCAGAATTTTCAAATGAGAGAGAACTTTGAGGCTATTTTCCTAGCGCAATTCCACGCTAACTTGTATCGGCGAGTTTATCGAATTCTGGATCACGTGAACATAAATGGAATTGAACATTATTGTATTCCGTATAGAATTCAAGGTACAGGGGAAGACGTACCTATAGACGAAATGAGGAGAAATGGTCGACACAAATTTCCTGAGTTTCTACTATTAATAAAAGATTTCATGTACACGTACGCTCCTAGCCCTCGCGAGGAGAAATTTGTGAAGTTTAAAAACATAAACAAAAAAGCGGATAATAGCGTAACCGTAATCGTTACCGACATTACAGATGGACAGGAATATGAATTGCCCCGAGTCCCATTAGAAAACTCTGCTTATGTAAAGATAGAGTCCGCCTGGTTACGCCATTTTAGAGGAGGGAGATTACTTTGTCAGTATCCTCTGCGTTTACTGTGCAAAACTTATCATAGCGTTCAGGGGTTAATTATTCCGGCGGATTGTAAGGTGGAACTGGACTTGAATCCTTGCCTCAATTCCGACATGCCTATAAGCGCAAACGCGGCATACGTTGGTTTGTCATCGGTGATCAGCGAAGAACAACTAGGAAAATTCCATTTCACTAAGTTCGGTAGACGATTCTCTGGAAACTTCTCAAGATCTAATACGAAGTTGGCGCAAATTGCCAGGTACCTGAGAGATGCGCCTCGTGATGATATTTACGCCAATAGCAGCAACATTGAAGATTTGGAGTGTCACTTCGACAAATGTTTAGACGGTGCGCAATAGTTTGCTAAAACCGAAAATGCATGGGAAATGAGGCGTGTCCCTTCCACTCGGACCAATCAGCTTCGCGTTCCTTTCGTGGGGCTTCTTGTGAAGAACGCGCAGTATCGAAACACAAAATAGACCACGCCCAAAAATCGAAACACCACAATAGACCATTAATGAGGAAATCTAAACGCAAGGGGTGTCCGCCAAGTTTCCGACAAATCATTTTACCTTCTACTTATTATACGTATTGTTACGAGTTCGATACTCCAGAGACGGAACGGCGGCGAACGGGAGGAAGATCAGGGCAGTTTTTGTCTACGGTTCTTACAAGTCGAGACCGGTATTAGCGAAGTGTACGGAGAGTGGTACGATGCATGACTCGAATGAGAGAGCGAGTGTACGTTGCGATTATGGCCATTACTTATAATTTCGAATACTATTATATTTCAAATTTAGTTATTCGACCTCGTGTACGCACACGATGGCCATTTTAACGGGGGAGTGGGGACAGACGAACTTTCGTCTCGAGTGATGATGCGAAGCTGTCTAGTGTTGCTATACCGTGTCTTTTCTGATACAACCTACTTTACAGTGGTACTCGTGGCGTTCGACCCCGAAATTTTGTTGGAACCGACAACTTCAAACGGAGGGGAAAGGGGGACGCCTGATATCCAGGATAAGAAGAGACCTACTGTTAAACTGTTCTTTTGGCAATGTTCCGTTATCCTGCATTGTGAGCCGCTAATTTCCCCAGGGTTTTAAACCGTGGTTTTCCCTGGAGCAAGGAGGGCTTCCTTCTGACGTCCTTTTTGGGTAAATGCCAAATTAGTTGTGGTGCCGACGGGTCCACGGTTTTCGCTTCTTTGAGTTTATATCCCGCGGTACCATTGGCCTTGTTGATTGAGAGTTTTTCTGATTACAATGAAACCAACTATGATATAATTCCGATGATATTGACTTGTGTAACAAGCGATAAAAGTTCCGAACACAAAGAAGGACAGCGTATGGGAAGGAAACAGTACAACGATAATTCCCTGTATATCGATACATCGCGCCGAATGGTCTTCGTTGCAGCGTCGTCTTAGTGACGACGATAGAACGGAGACATGAGAGAGTCGGTTGAAGAACGCCATTGTGGGAAGACACAAAGCTGAGTACTCCTCCTCTGTTTAATAAAGGTTTATTGGTATTTTATACGTTTTGTTTATTGAAGATGCCCCGAACTCGTAACAATATAATAAATCATATAATTGATGCTGGCAAATATAACATGAGAAAATGATCGGGTCGTAATTTGTATACGTTCGGTTATGTTCGTTGTATCTTTTTATTCATTAATAAAGTACAGAAGAGATGTCTAACAGGTGTTTTACATTAGGTTTGTGATCATGCGGATTTTATGCATTTCTGATCAAAATGGGTATAAGTGTAATTTAAGCATTTAAAAGCACCATTCTATTACTTTTAATCTATTAAATATATTAAGAAAGAAATTAAAGTTTTATTTCGCCCCAGTTTGTTGCGTTTCCGATAGAAAGATTTCGTACTGCATAAAGATTCGCAGCCTAGTAATTACGCTTTCAACTCCATTGAAAGTATGTAGCGAAAGAGCCTATTAAAAATGATTAAATGCAATCATTATAGTCCGAGTACGTGGCATTTATAAAGACTTATAAATTTATTTTTGCATTACAATATGTAACGACAACTTTTTCCACGTTTTCAACCGCCAAATGGTGTTTTTCACAAAACAAAATTAGTTTACACGTCGATATTGTTCTTTTAATATCGCAGCAGGTATTTTACGAATTATCAGATCAGATTTCGAAAGAAAGAGCCAATCACCAGTGCCCATCTCGACCAATCTCGACGTGTGACGTGCGCAGCGATCTCGATCGCCATGATGGTAATTATTGATAAATTTGTTATTTCTGGCTGTTTAATGTTTATAACGATTTCTTTTGGTAATGATATCAACAAGACCATCCCTTGATATCCCTTGACCATTTTGCCATCTATTTTTTTAGTAAAAATAACTTTTAAACCATGAATATTCGCACGCATTATTTTATCGTACACAATTCACTGATAAATTTATTAATTCTGGTTGTTTAATTTTCATAACAATTCCTTTTGCTAATGGTGTCGACAAGCACTCCCTTGACCATCTTGTCACTTAATTTTTTAATAAAGATAGGTGATAGAACTGAAGGTACAGAATAGCTTTTGAACCATGAACATTCGCACGCATTAATTTATTGAACATAATAGACTGATTAATCTCTGCTTGTTTAACGATTAGAAGAATTCCTTTTGTCAATGATGCTGCCGAATACCTCCTTGGCTATCTTATCACCTATTTTTTCTAGTAAAACTGGCTAATAGTACTGCAAATACAGAGTAACTTTTAAAGCATGTCTTGAGCAAGTAGTAACTTCTATGCATGATTATTAGGAATAAACAAGATACTCGATTCTCACTAATATTCCCGATTCATGAGTTATGTTTTGTGTGCTATGATCTAGCTCACCAGTTGATTGTTCTATTTGGGTAGAGTCGGTATTTCATATCGTGCGACACGAAACAGGATAAGATGACTGGACTGGCCTGCTCCTACATCTTGTCCAATCTTGTCTGTGATATTAGTTTCACAATATTAGTTCCGACCGATACGGTAGGATATGACACAGAAATGGTAAGGGGGCTCTAGAGTCTCGCGGATGTGGAAAAAAAAATACATTGGGTGATTGGTCTATTTCTATACCTCGTCTGTGGTAATATTTCGTTCATACAATTCTGTATATTTTTTAAGCATTGTCCTGTCATATTACATTTTAAATATTGCCGCGCTTTGGAAACAATGGAGTTAATTTTTCCCATGCAATCTCTCCATCCTCTTTCATCTACTAATTGAAGAAAATGATAGAAGTGTTATTTTAAAGAAGGTATTACACTGCTTGTATGTAAGTACTCAAGGTGTTCTAATTTGTTGATACCACAAAAGGATTTTTATTTTGTGGTAAGTAAAATGCATATTCAGATTCAACAGGAATTTCGCATCCCAGTGGGTTTGAAATCTGAAGGTAGCCATAACAACCTACGAGTCTTGATTGTGAAGAAAGCTCACTCGCTTTTGCACAATGTACTTGCTTACGTTCTTATGCGTACGTTTGCGTAGTGACTAGTGACAAACCAGGTTAGCAAGTTGCTTGAGAACAGTTGGAAGGAGAAAGTGTTTGTAAGGAGTAAGGGATCCGACTACTGGACAACCCTGAGATTTTCTGGTAAATTCTATGAAATTGATTACTTCAAAAAAGAGGTGCGAGGCCAGTTCTGGAATCGTCTGCCTGAGTTTGAACGTGCGGCAACAGATTTTGTGCAAAGCGTTATTTTAATACCTAAAGCATACATTCAAACACAAAAACGTATGTATTTTGAAATAATTATATTATGAAGTTATGAAAATAATATAGAGTTCTTTATAATTCTCTCTATTATTATTAGACTCTCTATTATTCTGTGTTATTCTGTGAATTCTCTCTATTATTTTGTGCATTTATGACAAAAAATAAGTAGATGCAATAGTGCAATTTAAAACAATAAAAAGATTCAAAGAATTCAAGAATGTCGATATATTATTTTTAACATCCCAACATTATTAATGAGAGAAATAAATGTTTACTTAACTCTTGTATCTTGTAATTGATGCAGAAAAATGTTACTTTACATTAAGATTCGCAGTCTAATTACTATGCTTGCTGATCGTATTATATTTATTTCTACTATAAAGCGTATAATGTAAATATTGTATTATTACTCTTTAACATTACGATAGTAAATCATTTTACAATTTGACTATTTTGTGTAGAGTTCATTTTTCATTTTTTCTCCTCAATTTTTTTTTTAAATATTATATATATCAAAAATATTGTGTAACTGTTTAATTTCTTATTTCAATTAGAATGGCTGCTACAGATATATCTCCCAAAAAGGATGGAGGAGTGTTGAAGGAAATTATTAAAGAAGGTGTCGGAGATGAAACTCCAACACTTGGATGTAATGTAACTGTACATTATACTGGTACCCTACTGGATGGAACAAAGATAGATTCCAGTAGGGACCGTAATGAACCCTTTAAGTTTGAACTTAAAAAAGGAAACGTTATCAAAGCTTGGGATATTGGAGTAGCCACTATGAAAAAAGGTGAAATTGCAATGCTGACATGTGCCCCTGATTACGCATATGGAGCAAAGGGTAGCCCACCAAATATTCCTCCAAATTCAACTCTCAAATTTGAAGTAAGTTGTGTTCTAGTTAACATATTTATACACAAAAAATGTTAAGAACAAGAACACTTACACTGTTGATAATGTTTTTCTAAATCTAAGAGTTTGTGTTCTTCCAAAATTTTCTCTAAACGCTGTTCTCTTGTGACTGAAACGAGCATTTACATTTCACACCATAAACATAATTACATATGTATTACATTTATAAGGTGTAAGTATAAAAAGAACTTGAATTGAACCTCATAATGACTAAGTATTTTTTACTTCTGTCTGTGCGTATGAGTAATACAAACCTATAAAATCTCTGTATGTTAATTTATACATATTTTTGTTCCTTAGATTGAAATGATTGATTGGATAGGAGAAGATTTGAGCCCTGACGAAGATGGAAGTATTGAAAGGCATGAAATTATTCGAGGAACACGTGTTACATTTCCTCAGGACGGAGCTTTAGTGGATAGTAAGTGTAATAAGTAAAAAAAGAATAGATGTGATTTGAATCAGTAGAAAGATTAGAAGAATGAGAGGATATCAATACGTAATTTTTAATTCCACAAAATTATTAAAGAAAATAGGAATTTCCATTTAGCTCCTATAGCTTGCAATTGGTGGAGACAATTTCTATTTCGCATGAAGATCCGCAGTCTAGTAATAAGATAACAATACAATGTACATTTTCCATTAAACATAATGTATTTTATTTTAATTTAATTTTTTAGTTCATTTAACGGGAATGTACGAAGGGAAGGTATTTGAAGATAGAGATGTACAATTCTCTCTTGGTGAAGGAGAAAGTTGTGGTATTATAGAAGGTGTAGAAAAAGCCTTGGAAAAATTTAAGAAGGGAGAGAAATCAAGACTTAAAATTCAAAGTAAATATGCATTTAAAAATGTAGGAAAACCAGAATTTAGTATTCCTCCAAATGCAACTGTAGAATATGTAGTAGAATTGAAAAACTTTGAGAAGGTAATTATAATTTTAGCAACTACATTATATGAAAAATTAAAGTTATTTTTTATTAATTTATGAATTTTATATATATTCCAGGGTGTAGAAATGTGGTCTTTAACGGGTGACGGAAAAATAGAGCAAGCTAAAATTTTTAAAGAGAAAGGAACCCGTTATTTTAAAGCAAACGAGTATAATTTAGCTACTAAAATGTATCAAAAGGTCGTTTCCTTTTTGAAGTATGAAGATGACTTTAAAGGAGATTTGAAACCAGAAAGAGATAGTCTCATGTTATCTGCAGACTTAAACCTTGCTCTTTGTTACTTAAAGTTAGAGCAGTATGTTGAAGCAAAAACTCAATGTAATAATGCTTTGGATTTAAGTCCGAAAAATGAGAAGGCATTATTTAGAAGAGGGCAAGCTTATCTTGCACTAGCATCGCCTGAAAGCGCAATTAAAGACTTCCAGGCGGTATTGGAAATAGAACCAAAAAATTCAGCAGCTGTCAAAAACATTGCAATTTGTAATGCCCAGATTAAGAAGCAATTAGCAAAGGAGAGAAAATTATATGCAAATATGTTTGACAAATTTGCTCAGGAGGATAAACAGGTTTGTGGAAACGATTTAAAGGTTCAATTTCATATTGCATATTTGTTTAGTGTTTGTTTTACTTTTGAGTATGTTAATCAGCGAGTATTTTGTTTATTTGTAATTTAGAAGAACTAAATTATATAGCAATATTCAATAATTTTGTATAAGATCGATTATAGGTCTGTACGGTCAATTATTTTTAACAAATTTTTACTTTATATTCGTATAATATGTTTCATTATACATTGTTAGTAATGTCTCAGAAGGAGGAGGAGAAGCTACGAGAGCAATCGGACGTAATGAATGTGACACTGGGTGAATGGGGGCAAGAAGAACGACCTGGTGGAAGAGATGCAACTGCCTTTGAAAAGGAAAATCCGAACATACTGATGCTCAACGCTAATGGTACTGGAGAATTTCAGGATATGTAAAATGTTCTTTCCATTCCTCTCACTGCCCAAATTTTTAACTGCTGAGATTCTGAAATTTTGCCAGTTATTGTTTTCTGATGCCTTTCAAATAATACACTATTTTAACACAACAACACAAAAGTGCGTATTCATTAAATTCATAAATATTTTGTAACACCTGGTTACAGCCTAGTCATCAAATTTTATATGTAGTAGGTAGACATTTTTATTGAATAAAACTTGTGTCATCATTTCATTCTTATCTTATATAAGAAAACCATCTATCATGAGAATAATAATAAGTTTTATGTACATTGTAAGTTCATTTCATAACATTAGTTAATATAATTCACATTAATTGAAGCAATCCGCGTTTAAAATTGTTTTCTATTTATAAATTTCATTGTATGCAGCATAAAAAAGTAATACATATGTAGATTTTAAACAGGAGTATTGTTTAAATTATGTTTATAATATTTACACAAAAATATATTTGATATTACCTACTGATATATAACAGAGAGGAAATGAGAGTGCTCGCGCTCGGGGTTTTAGTCTCCCCAACATTTCTGCATCATCTTATTAGCCTGGAACAAAACCTGCATCATCTTTTTAGTCTAGAACAGAACCTGCATCAACTTTTTAGCCTGGACCAGAACCTGCATTTACTTAATGGCTCGTTCATATCCTCGAGCGAGTATCAAAATTCTCTTACAATCTTATTGGTAACTTGTTTTGCTTGAGGGTATTTAACCAATCATGCGTTTCTCGTATCTTTTACAAAGGTAGTGTGAACTATGATTAACAGTGTGCCTTTAAAGAAACTGTCGCAAAACTATGCATTTTATATTTATAGGTTTATGGTCTTTATTGCCCATCAGAACGTCAGAACTCGTTCGAAGTAGTCTGCAGTAGTCTGTTAACAGCGAATTTGAAGGAACGATTGAAAAATCCATTGAAATGCCTAATATCATTAACGACATCAAACTTGATTTCAAAGACGTTTTATTACGTCCGAAGAGGAGTATATTAAAAAGTAGATCCGATGTAAGTGAAACTGTTAACAATTATAAAAACGTACAAATATCTATATTTCTTGCTTCCGCTATTTTTTTATGCGAAACTGCAACATTATGAATATTTAATCTAATCTAAAATTAGAATAGTATTACACGCCCAAGTTTTATCAAGGATTTGTGACAAAAAAGTGTTCTTTTATACATTCATATAACAGGAATGTCTACATCCACACACCTATATGCATAAAGATTATACTTTTTTGTTTAAAAAAATTACATTATTATATTATTATAACCCTTATATTGTAATATACTTAATATTCAAACATTTTATTGAGCTATTTATTATATTTTTATGTGCTTATTTGCTACAATTAATATATTCGAAATTAATAATATGTTTAAATATATTTTATTTTTTATTAGGTTGATCTCCTTAGAGAAATCACATTTCGTAACTCTAAACAAACTTATAAAGGAGTACCCGTAATGGCTTCAAACATGGATACTGTAGGAACATTTGAAATGGCAAAAGCTTTATCAAAAGTAAATTATAATTTTTCATGATTTTTTATTAATATATCTAAAACAGTTCAACTAATTAACACGAAATAGTATAAGTAAAATATATATTTCAGTATGGACTTTTTACTACTATTCATAAATACTATACACCAGAGGAATGGGAAAATTTTGCTATTGAAAATCCTAATTGTCTTCAAAACGTTGCTGCGAGTTCTGGTACAGGGAAGGAGGATTATGAGCGATTATCGAACATTTTAGCAGCTGTACCTGAGCTATCCTTTATTTGCTTAGATGTAGCTAATGGATATTCACAACATTTTGTTGAATATGTTAGAAAAGTCAGACTTGAATTCCCCAATCACACAATAATTGTAAGTAATCATAGAATTACTTGGATAACTTTTGTAAAGACAATATTACAGATATTGCTGACTGCTTAGTGCTAACAAACATATACTTTCTACTTAAATGTAATAACTAATTATTGTGTTTAGGCAGGAAATGTGGTGACTGGAGAAATGGTTGAGGAGTTGATACTCTCTGGAGCTGATGTAATCAAAGTTGGAATTGGTCCTGGATCTGTTTGCACTACACGAATGAAAACTGGTGTTGGATATCCACAATTAAGTGCTGTTATTGAATGTGCAGACGCAGCTCATGGCTTGAAGGGACACATAATATCTGTAAATTTTATTATTCACATTTACTCTATAATGATTTCTGCGAAAATATAATTTTTAATAGTGTAATTACAATGATATTTTATTTTAGGATGGAGGTTGCACTTGTCCTGGTGATCTGGCAAAAGCTTTTGGAGCTGGTGCAGATTTTGTAATGGCAGGTGGTATGTTTGCTGGTCATGATGAGTGCGGAGGAGAGATTATAGAGAAAAATGGAAAAAAATTTAAATTATTCTATGGTATGGCTTCAAGCACTGCAATGAAAAAGCATGCTGGAGGCGTTGCTGAATACAGGTTTGTAGTCTACACAGTATAATAATTATGAATAGACTAAGGCTGTTATGCATTTATAGAAAAAATGAGTAAGTGCATTTTAAAACAGTAAAGAGACTAAAATGATTTAAGAACACCAATGTATTATTCTCAATTTGTTAAAATGATTAAAGTCAGAATCAGATATCTATCTGCCTCTTGAAATAGAAGCAGACAATTTTTGTTTTGCATAAAAATCCGCAGTATAATTATGAAATATTTTATGTTGTTAATTTTAATAAATTTATCGTTTTCTTAGGTCTTCAGAAGGAAAAACCGTAGAAGTGCCTTATAAAGGTTCAGTGGAAAATACTATCCTTGATATCCTGGGTGGTTTACGTTCTGCATGTACATATACAGGTGCAGCACGGTTACGCGAATTACCTCGCCGAGCTACATTTATACGCTGTACGCAACAGTTAAATCCCATGTATGGCCCACCACCAGAAATTTGAAGATTTAAAACGAATGCTTCCCTTATTGGGCCAATTATTGAATATATATTACTTGCTGGCAAATAATATTATAGAGATCTTTAGAGGCTTTAATTGACATCAGTGTACATATATTGCGAGAATAATTTTGAACTACGTTGAATTCAGCAAATTCAAGAAAAGCAATGAATGCTTAAAGCACAAATATACTTTTTGTTATACTATTTATATTATTCTTATAGATAATGTACACTTAATTGTACATATTAACATCTGTATGACAATATTGTATATTTCATACCAGAGCAGAATTTGAACACGACCAAATGAATTATTAATTTTATTAAAACATTCAAAATTTCATTTCTGCAAATAATTCTGCTTAACTATAAAGTTTATATTTTAACAAGTTAATTATATATAATACGCGATTGTAGTACAAAGTATTTCTACATATTATTTTAATCAGCATGCCAATGTAAGGTCAAATATTATAAGCTAAAATGCCAAAATAATTATTTTATTATTATTTATGTATAATCAAATTAACAAATATAATTTGTTAAACAAAGTTTAGATCCTTTTTTTTTTAGAACAAACCTGTTCAGAAACCTTTCGTTATAAACTCATTCGTTTCCTGTACTTCTAATTGATTTCTCTTGGTAAAAGCACATGACAGTATGGGTCACTCTTCCGACTGGAACATTTTTATTACTTTTTACACGCTATTTTAAATTCAAAAATATAATAGTTATTATGTTTAAATATATAAAATAAATAACATGTGTAAAATGCAGTCCATGTTTATTCTATTTAAATGGTTTTTTAAAATTATGACGCAAAAAGATTTCGTTATATACAAAAACCTTTAACAGAGTAATATTCATTATATTTATATATATTTACTTACTTTAGTCAACTGCAATTAACACGTATAAACACACCGTTTAAACAAGTAGATTTAAATATAGATTGTTTTATTATATGGTATTGAAAAAGAAACGAATCAACTTTTAGCAAATGTAAATATTGAGAAGCTTGTTTAAGACATTACTCGCATTAAAAACTATTCAGGTATATTATTTTAATAGTTAAACAATATATATCTTAATAATTAAATAAATTCAATATCACGGTAAAAAAAAGTGTTGAAAAAGTTGAAATAAAAATACACCAAACCAGTGCCGTTTAACCGACTACTGAAACAAAAAGAAAAAATCAAAATGTGTAGATCTTTCAGTATTCATTTGTATATAATATTATGAAAAAAATATAACATTAATTTTGTAATTTTATTAATTATACGTATATCAGATACAACCAAAGAAGATTATATTTTTACAAAGTAATACTTGTACAAAATTGTTAGAAGTACATTACTTATTGTTATAACATATATGTATATGTACATTATAGGTATTTTATTAATAAATCATACATAAATAATGCAACGTAAATAAAATAATTATATACTGTAAATTGTATTCGTGTTTTTATCCTGAAAATTGAATGTATTTGAATACAATTAAAGTTATTAGAATTTTAACAAATCTACTGTTTTGTGAATACAAAATTTTGCATATGTTGATACATATATAATACTGTTTACCTTTAAAAGAAATTTGAACTCATTTATTGAAATGAAAATACAAATTATAAGATATTGCTTAAACACAACCAATAATGATTACTACGAAACATAAGTAATAAATAATAATTTTTCGATTTAATCTGTTAAAATATATTCAATATATTCATAGTTTCAGAAAAATAACGAAAAGTAAAGAGATAGTCACTTTTATTTTCATAGTTCTTTTGTAGTTCAATTGCGTATATAATCGAGTGTGTTGTTTTAATATTAAATAACACAAAAATATGCATTCAGTATAAATACTTTATGTATCATACAATACTTTAAGCATAAATATGATAAAAATTCATGAAGTTAAATGTTTTTTAATCTGGTAGTTACTAAAAATAATATGTTCAAGATTTTTTTTTTTAAACATTTTGTTTGAACTAATATACATGTAATTGAATATTAGAAACGTATGGATTTCAATGCCTTTAAAATTAGATAATTTGAAAGTCACTGTTTTACATGACTAGTAAAATTTGTCGATAATTATCTATTATAATTATTAGATTCACGTGAATAACCATTTAATAATAATAATAAACAATATATACGATTATACAAATTATGTAAACAGACAGTGATTTGATATGCCATCCATCACTCTCCAGTTTTGCAGGTCCTGATTCCTTTGAATATAAACAGACAGATTGCTGAATAAAATGTTTTAAATAGTAGATCCCCTTGATGAAATTTATCGAAGCACGGGTATACACATTCCTACAATTGGCAGCTCCAAAAATCTAAAAATAGTTGTGGTACTTGATAAAAAAATGCAAAGGAACCAAGGTAAAATTGTATTTAGTATTGTTATAATAGTATATATAGTGTACGTAGACCATCATATGTGTATCATATTTTCTTGCATACATAATATGTGAAACAATTCATAGACGATAGAAAGATATTTTAGCTGTCATTACAGCTATTTACGCTATCAATGTTTTGTAATTTACTGAAGGGAAATGTTTCATGAATGAGACAGTGAAACATAAATAATGACATATTGAAATAAGTATCTAAATGTTTCTCTTATTAATATATTTTAACGATAATTTGTAGTATCTTTAATGATAAATGGGAAGCATAATAATATGGATATTGTAGTCGAATCCTCGTTCCTGTTTCTGACCTGCCGCTTCACCTGCCAGTTTTAATTTATATTACAATCAGGTGTTATGGAACAAAAATACATACAATAGTATATAAGTAAAACACAAGTAGACACCATGCCGATACTAATGTTAAACTTCTGGCATTTCTTATAACTTAAAATTAAACCATGAGTATCCTACAATCTGTATATATCTTTGTGTATAAAAAAAAAACACAAAATATTATGGTATAAATAGAACATAGTCGGTTCTAGTGTCATTCTTTAAAGTGTATGGGCTTTGCGAAGCGATCAACTATCGTAATTTATTGTAAATAGTATATGAAGTTACAGCAGGCATTAACCGCATCCCGTTGGGAAACTATCTGAAAACTATCTGAAATAAACAAACAATTATAATAAAACACATGAATCACACGTAAATACGAATATACTTTCAAAGGTGTAAAATATATTATTTCATATAACCAGACAAAATATCAATATATTACGAATTTATCAATTTTATGGACATACAACTCCCTGAAAGTATCAACAGTTGTCAGCGCGCATATAACACACCCTTCCTCTTACACCATTGATTTTCATAATGAACAATAAATATCAAGCCAATATAAACATAAGTGATTGAATATAATAGTATACGACGAATTATATAATTTACACGTTCAATCCTCTGTAAAGGATAATAATCATAAGTTGTATTTTTGAGATACAATGTGAATCATTTATGGAGCAAAACTCTTAGACATAAAGAGAAGATTTTTATGCATGTCAACGGGATGTAAATAGGCTATAAGTTGAACGTATTAATGAATAAATATTGTATATGTATGAATGAATATCACCGTAAATTTACGGTTAAATTTTATTTCGTTTGGTTTTAAGCTAATACTGCAACGTTTATGTATAAGAAATACTATAATAATGGTAATAATAGTGATGATGATAATGATGACAATGACAATAATACGAACAATAATAATAGTTAGAATAATAATAACAATAGTAATAATAATAATTGCATATGAATAGTCTTCATGATATATAACTAAACATGTTTCCGTTTTGCGTAGATTATGTATAACAATCACATCAACAAGAACTTCAACTACAAAGTTTGTTGACTTACAGGTTGATTTTATACTATAAAAGCAATTAGTTCCAGACTATAAGAAATTTGTAAATTGTCTTACATGTACTAAGTTTGATTTTAAAACTTTGCATTTGAATTTCGTTAGTGTTTCATACACGAAACAAATATTTTAAAACATTTATTTATAATGTGAGAAACGTTCTTTAAAAGATACTTCAAAGTATTTCAAAATTACATGTTTTAGTGCACTCAATTTTACATTGACTTAATATAAAAGCAAACGTTACAAGAAACTGTATGATACAAGAAGATTTATTTAATGCTACTGTAACATTCGTTAATTTGTTACGTTATACCGTTAATCGTGAAGTGAAATTACAGATGAATCGATAGTCAACACTTCCGTAATATAAAAAAAAAAAACTTTCGTACCACACAATTTCATAACTATATGTGATATCTGTACCGACTACAAAGGAATACTTACACTTTATGTTTTCCTTGGTGAAAGTTTAACTTTCTGAATTCGTTTGTGAATACGGGTAGTTTTGGTAGCCTGTTGGAAAAGATGGATTCTGCTGACCAGCCTGCGGTTGTGTGTTAGATCCAGCCCCCGCCGCTGCATAGTAATTTGCCGGAGTCGAGCCAGGATTTATTGTCGGATAATTACCATAAGCTTGTGGAAAAGCATTAGGTGCTGCACCTGCAGGACCAGATTGTCCCTGCATGTTTTGTTGCATTTGCTGTTGGGCCATTTGATTGTTTTGCATTCCCAACTGAAAAATTAAACAGCTTACTTTATCTTTTCATAATACATTTAATCTTCTCTTGTTTCCAGTTTTCAATGTACCTTCCCCGCTTTCATTTGAGCTTCTATAGCTTCAGCCTCTTTTATTTTACCAATACTTCTATAGTATTCCGCCCACTGTGCACTATAATCTGCTTGGCCTCCGTTTTGAGTAGCTCCCGTTTGTGGCTGTTGTGGTTGTGCCTGCTGTGGCTGTTGAGTTGGCCCAGCATTGCCCGTTGCCGAAGCATTAGCTTGATTTGGTGCATTTCCTATAAAAAAAAGTACTTGTAAAATGCGTTCAAGTTTCGTGTATATTAATAGGATTACAGTGTTTCACCTGATGGTTGATTATGATCTTGCTTTCCTTGTTTTGCTTGTTGCTCTATCATATCCGCTTCTCTGTGCATACCTAACGATCTATAATATTCTGCCCATTGTGCACTGTAATCTGGTTGTCCTGTTTGAGGATTTACTTGAACAGGAGCTTGATTAGCAGAACCTATAACAAAAGAATTATATGTTTTAATTTGAATTTTTTTGTCTCATTCAGGTAAAATAACAATAGATGTACCTGTGTCTGCGGTTTGAGGTTGATTTGGCCATGCTTGATATGCTGTTCCAGCATTCCATGTCGGATTATATCCGATTGCACCTTGTGTACCGGTAAACGATGTGTTAGCTGGTGCCTTTATATTAATTTACGTATAATTAGTGAAAAACATAATATATACATAGTACTACTTATCATACACAGTTGGCAATTAAATTATCACATAATTACCATGCCCAATTTTTCACTGAACATTCTTTTTGCATGCTCCACTTGTTCAGGGTTACCGCGAATTATGAAAATTTTCTCGTTTTCGTTACTTTGACTTCTTCTATCCCATTCGCAATGCGCTCCAGTTTGTTGGTTTATTTGTTTGATAGTTGCGCCACCTATAATAATCCGAATAAACAGTTATGGAGTTGTATCATGAATCTAAGTTTGTTTTTATGTTTATAAATTAAAAGTAGTTAATATTAGTACTAGTAGTTAGTAGTTCATTGAATATAATTTCACCTTTCCCAATTATAATCCCACATTTCGACGATGGTACGGTAAATGTTGTTTCTATTTTGTCTTGCATAGGTCCCCCTTGGCGTCTATCCCATCCACCGTATTCGTTTGGATTGCGGTTACCGCCAAATCCATTGCCTCGTGGACCACTTCTTGCACTCATGTTACCTCTACCATCATCTCTTCTCTAGTGATAATATTCAAAGATAAAATAATATATCTTCTTGCAGCATAACAGAAACAAAACAAAATTAATTATTGCAAATATAGTACTTACCATTACGCTATCAATTAGTTCTTGAATGCGTTGACGAACTTGTTCTACAGCTTGATGTTTCCCAGACAGTATGCATTTCCTATCTCCAGGGCCATCTTCTCTACCTTGTTGAAACTGTACTCTTGCACCAGTTTCTGCTTGTATTTTCTTAATCATGTCTCCGCCTTTACCAATGACCACGCCAACTGCTGCTCTCGGAACAAGTACCTATAAATTAATAAAATTTGAGTTAAGTTGCACTAATTTGTTAAATAGTTTTCTATATAAATGTTATTAATACGTTGTATATCTATACCTCCACTCCATCGGTAGTTCCAGAACCATGATTAAAACTGCTTTCGTTTGAATAATTTTCACTTCTCTCGCTACCTCTTGCGCCTCTGTGAAACATTTGCATTTCTTTTTCAGCTATTAATTCATATACTAACTGTTTGGCATATTCCACTTTTTGTGGATCTCCAGTTATCCTGCATAAACAAAGGTACAGGTAGCTTCCATTCTTCTCCAGATCTTTCACATTTAAACAATAATACAGGGTGCGTCACGGAAAACGGACGATTTTCAAATGAATGGTACAAAGCAGGTAGAAGGGGTAGAGACTTGAGTAGGCGGTCATTGAACGCGTTAGGCCATGCCATTTTATTTGTTATCATGTCGCCGTGGACATTAGAGCATCGAATGTTTGTTTACGACAATTTCATAAAAAGTGGCGAGTCGATTATTGAAACTCAGTGGCTCCTTCGATGCCGTTTCAACGTCAGACATCATAGGGACATTCTAAGTCGCGATACCATCTTATGGTGGATTACACCTTTTCAAACAAGAGGAACTGTAACGAAGAAGAAACCACCTGGTCCTGTCGCCACTGCACGATCTCTGGAGAACGTGGAAAGAGTAAGAGAAGCCATCGTAAGGAGTCCAACTCGTTCTGCTCAGCAACATACTGTCGAATTAGGAATGATCGAAAGCACAGTAAGGCGAATCTTACACAAAGATTTGGGATTTCATTCTTACAAAATGATGGTCATCCAGATGTTAAACGAAGGGATTATCGACCACCTTCAGCCTTTGCCGGACTATTGCTTGAAATTATTGAAAAACATAGAGACGTGACCATCATGATGAGCGACGCAGTACATTTCCATTTAAACAGTTCAGTGAACAAACAGAACTTCCGATACTGAGCCCCACAAAGACGGCAACGAAAAAGCCGCTGAGTCTCAATAATCGACTCGCCACTTTTTTCGAAATTGATAACAAATGAAATGGCATGTCCTAACGCGTCCAATGCCCTCCTATCAAGACTCTACCCCCTCTACCTGCTTTGTACCATCCATTTGAAAATCGTCCGCTTCCCATAACGCACCCTATATAAGATGTCAATTAATGGGCTACAAAATGGAAATTCTGGTTGTTATTACCTTAAAGGTTTTTCTTGTTCCTGAGATGGACCTTCTTGTATAACAACCATTTTTGCTCCAGATTTCTCTTGAAGCTGTTTTATCGTTTCTCCTCCTTTTCCAATAATTAAACCTACTTTAGGCCCAGGTATCATTATTTCAACGAATCCTGGATGTCCCATCATTCCACTACCGCTTCCACTCATATTCATGTCACCAATTCCTTCAGTTCTACTTCTTTGATTGACAATCGACAGTACCAATTCTTTAGCTCGACTGAAACACATACAGTTTACTTGTGCAATATAACTATGAACAATTTCTTTTAATACAAGTATAATTCTATTAATGTATCGTAATGTAATGTAATTTGTTTGCAACACATAATGAGATGTCTACAGTGTGCCAAAACATTAATAACTCATAAATGTCACATTATCTTTTTCTTCAACAAGGAGTTTTTCCTTAAGTGTATAATAAAATTAAATTTCATATTAAAATGTCATAGGCTTAATTATAAGCAGATTTAAATAAATAAAAAATTCAATTTTCTTCCTGTTGCGAATAACTCGTCCCCATGCATATCCTATCCTCCTTTCTTCCTTCTTTCTCCACATCCTATTGAAAGCAAAAAACTATTAGTAAGTACAAAATTATGAAATTAAAAGCCACAACTTATCGATGAGTTTTCAATGATAAAATGTTCGGAAGCATATGTAAAGTCAAGTATGAGCCCGCTATTCACATCCAGGAGCTAAATAAAGATTCTGTAAAACATTTGACAATTTGAATATGCAAAAGCATATAACCTACATTGGGGAAATGGATGTTAACATGAAGTGATAGCATATGAGGTATACTAAACATACAGAAACTATTTGTACTTGGAACACATTTTCTAACAAATACATTTTGTGTATACGAAACACTGTAATCTTATATTAATGTAAAAATGGGAGTTTAAAAACCATATTGTTAAAACAAATAGTTGATTCTTTCAGGTGTTTCTAGGAAATTTACCAGTAGAAGTAGATCAATAACTTGTTATTTAAGCAAATATAAGGAGAAGAAGATTCTTATATATGTGTATAGTGGAAAATATGTACATACACACAAATATAAATACATATTTATATGTGTGCACATATAATTCAATATGTGTACTGTATCTTCAATACATGTATACACACATATGTACATGGCACATAAGTATATGTACAAATGTAAGATATATAATATATATTTTGCTTTATCTAATATACTTAATAAACGCTACTTGCTGTAGCACCAGAAAATAATCCTGTCTTCTAGGTAAAAGTTTAAAATAAAAATGCATTGCACACAAAATAGTTCATGTTAACAAAATAAGAAGGAAAAAACAAGTTACTTGACAGCTTCTCTTGAGCCAGTTAATGTGCAAACACGTTCAGGTAGCCCACCATTTTCAGGTGCCATCTGTATTTTACATCCTGTTTCACTTTGTAATCTTGTTATTTGTTCTCCACCTCTTCCAATTACTGTAAACACATTATTGTTAATTGTTAATGCACAAAGTTATGGGTAATATTGACTTAATAATTCAAACATTACAAAACAAAATATAGATAATTCTTCCATTCATAGAACAACATTGATATATATATAGCTTTACATTCGATTATAGAATTCTATATAAAATAAACATTTATCATTTTCTTTTTACTTACTTAGACCAACCATTTTATCAGGAACTCTGATATCTTCATTACAAATACCTCCCACATTTCCCATTGGTCCTGATGATCCTGCTTGCCCTGCTCTTCCACTCTGATTGCTTGAATCTCCTAATGAATTATTTCCTGGTGGACCACGAAGTCCTATCAGTGGGTCAGCTACTAACGATGCCATTTTCTTAGCTTCTGGTTCTAAAATGTAACATGATTCATCATAATGTGTTCAAAACATATATCATAATATAATTACAAATATACATTCCTAGTTAAAACGAAAGAAGATTTTCTTATTTAAAAAACAGATAAGTTCTCTTTTATAAAACAATTTTAGTAACGCTATAGTATTATTATTCTTCATAATAGTTAATTGGTTAATACATATAAGTATATTTGAAATACAAATTAACTTTTTTTACCTGAACCATCTTCAAGGGGACGTTTCAATTTTGCATCCTGATTATTTTGAGCACTGGCTGGATTAATCTTCGCAGCTATCTGAAAATAATAAAAGACAGAATTTAGATGTATCAAGAAGGTCCCAGTCGCTATGCACAATAGTTTATATACTTTAAATAATAATGCATTTGCATTATACATAAACGTACTATAACCATCCAAATGAAAATTTCATTGTGATTTAATATGGGTGTTCACATTATTTTTAATTTAGTAAATCTTACTTTACATATTTTTTTCTACGAACTAATCTATAAAATTATGAATTTGTATAAAAATTCATTGTCTAATCATCATCTAGTTGTACTTCAAATTAAATATTTAAGAAAAATAATTATGTACTATGCAATGTTCTAACAATCAAAGTGTACACAAGCTGTATAAACATCAATGATATAAACACTCTACTTCCGATAGTATAAATGAAACAACAATAGGTATCTCAACATCAAAATATTTAAAAAAATTATTTTGCTACGCAATTTCTTTAACGGGATTAACTGAATATTAAAACACAAACTAATTACTTCGGAATGATTAATTCTATGAACATAAAATTATAACAATCTAAGCGAATGTATGGTTTCAGCTAGACGAAAAATACTATATAGACTACTTAAGCGATTTTTACTCATAGACGGTTAATATTAGAATACTTTTACACGTTAACTTACTTGTTTTGCACGTTGCAAAGCCGCCGCGAATGCGGTGCTCTGGCTGAAATTTTGAGGCGGAGCAACCGCTGAATAGTCACTCATAATGGAACATGAAGCAGCGATACCAAAAAACTATTTCAATATTTCTTGCTGCAAACAGCTATTAATAAGCGTTGCTATGAAATGCACTCTAATACGTAACGTTTGAATCGTATTTCATACAAAATATAAATATTTCAATATGCTGCTTTGAAAGTATACAATAGTCCAAATCACAGGTTTACGTGTGAAAGAACTGTGCTTTCACAGAAAGGACAGCACAGCGCAAGCGTCGGTCATAGAACACCATGTGAAAGATTGGTAACAGTTTTAAACACAGTGCATTCCTACAAGGGTGAACTGCAGCGTTTTTCGGTGACCAATTTCTGGTGCGCATGCGTTTGTGAGTAAATCCGTCATGAATATAGTATTTTGCTACTCAAATATTCTCCTTAACAAACTCCTTACATTTATAATGTGTCCCACAGATGTTGTGCTTCCATGAAAAAGGCAATTCCCAAAGTAACTTTTTCCTTTGCGAAAATGTTCTCTGCGGTTTTGTCAAGGAGTTATCAATGAAAAATACAGACCAATCAGAGCACAGGTCCCACTGAGTGTGACCCTGCCATTGGCCAATCCGGAATCCGTTCGTTGTAGCCGCGTTCTGATTCATCCGTATTTTTCGTTAATATTTTCTTAACAAAGCCACAAAGAACATTTTCGTAAAGGAAAGAGTTACTTCAAATGACCTCAGGAATCACCCTTCTGAAGGAAGTACAACATTTTTTAAATATCCTGTATATAAAATAGATATGAAATTCTCACAAATTTTTTATCATCGTTTTCTACCATATTATGTATTAAATATGGTTGTGTTTTTTAAACTTTCCAATTTCTCATAGCAATTTTCGTCTTCCTTCATCTAGGCCCATGCAAGAGACAGAGATATTAATTGATAGTGGGCAAAGTGTTTACGGTCCCACTCTAAACGATGTCTTCCGCCAATAGCAACAATAGTCAATAGACGATAGAGGTCGCTATTGACGGAAGACATTGTTTATACAGCGTATAGATGTATAGATGTATCAGAGAGGATAGTCCTCTCTGGATGTATCACTTTTGGTATATTCTGTTCCGAACGCCAAAGGCTCCGACAAAAGCTAACAAAAGTTTCATCTCTGATATGCTCTATGGTGCATGCTTAAAATTTTGTAGCTATATTCAGGATGCTACTTACAGACGCATGCCGCATGCGTAATGAGAGTTGATTAGGAAAAAAGTCGATGTGTCTGTATTTGTATATGTATGTACACATTACGACATTCATATGTATCTACATATATAACAATATACAAACATTGTTTATATGACAGAGATATGAGATATGATACTCATCGCATGATAAAGTAATGACACATTGCCATTTTCTGAAAATCATTGCAAGCAGATAATACTAGCTCCATCATTAAATATCAGTTAGTATTGCATTTCTTCTCTAGTATTGCAAGTTATGGAGGTTTCACGTTTACAACCTTGCATTCAATTGCAACTTTCAAATGAGGAATTTCAAACTGTCATAGATAAGGCTAAAGATTGGGCACTTATGCATGGTATTAATCTACAAACAAATTAAATAAAATTGAATTTGTTCATTGACTTATACTTGCGAAATTGTACGATAACAATTTCATATAATTGATATCATTTTATTGTTTTTAATAGGTATTAGTATGAGATCCAAAGAATCGTTTAATAAAAATCAAGTTCAGGTGTTACCATTTATGTTATTACCTTCAGCTTTCCCTAGAAAGAATTTTGAAAAAGCAAAAAATATACAAAAATTATTAAATGAACTTATACATAGAGTTGCGCATGATCATACTTTTATTGTTAATAGTTTGAAAAGGTATGTAAAATTAAAGAAAAATTCGTATTTATTATGTTATATATATAAATAATGTTGATTTTTTTTAGTACAATTGACGCAGATCCTTTCACAGCAAAATTATTTGACATTTATGAAACTATACACAAAGAAGGATATAATCAGGTACAGTAGTTTACGATTCATGCAATACTACTATGTATTATCATTTTTAAATATAGGTAAATATTTTTTCTATAGACTGTAAGTGTTGGTCTACTACGATCGGATTACATGTTACATGAAGATCAGATCAAACAGGTTGAACTAAATACTATTGCAAGCAGCTTTGGTGGTATAGCTACAGTTACTTCGCAATATCATAAGTAAACTTGTTGAACAAAGTTTTATTGTTGCTAAGAAATATTTCAATATTTTTTTCATGATTCATACATTTTGTAGGTACATCTTATCAGAATTAGGACACGCAGATAAAATAGAAAATGTAAATATGTTTGTTATTATGTGCCCATACCCTATCCAACATGAAATTACTAATAGATTGATTATTTTCAGATTCCAGAAAATAATCCTATTACAGGTCTTTGCAAAGGGTTAACTCATTCATGGAAACTATATAATAATAAACAGCAAGTACTTTTTAGTAAATAATGAAAAATACGAGGTTGTCCCAAAAGTTCATTTCATTTTCGATTAATGCATACAATGCAAATTCAGCCTAGGTTTTAAAGAAAGCATGGCTTTGTAAGAGGAAGCTTAGAAAGTACATAATAGAAGGTTAACGAACAGATGATCACATTGCGAAAGAAACTTTTGAGACAACCTAATAATAATAATACAATTAATATTTTTTATTTTAGGGCAGTGATATTATTTATTGTGGAAGACGTTACTTATAATATATCCGACCAGAGATTTCACGAATTTGAAATTCGTAAACTTAATCCTGAAATTAAAGTAATTCGACGGAGTTTACAAAATTTAGTGGATGAAGCAACACTCAGTTCTGACAAAGAATTACTAGTGTATGTTTCAGTATTTTATGTATTTTGTTCATTTCATTTTTTAACAGAAAATAGTTTTGAAATAATATAAATTTTTAAGTCTTTTTATATATTTTTTGCAATCAAAGGAAATATAAAACAAGTTCGATGTAGGAAATTAATTCATAGTAAACCAATTATAGAAAAATTCGGTTGAAGGAGTTAGAAGAAATAATTAAAAATTATAAATAATAAATAAATAATTGTAGATTGTTATATATTCTCTTTATTACTAGATAAAGAAGGTACCTAATTTTAATTTATTTTAGTGGAAATCAAATAGTTTCGGTAGTTTATTTTCGTTCTGGTTACCAAGTTGAAGCTTACCCTACAGAACAAGAGTGGTCAATTAGATTATTGATAGAACGTTCTCGGGCTATAAAATGCCCATCTATTCAATATCATCTAGCTGGTACTAAAAAGGTACATCTATCAAGTATTTATATTAATATTTTCGACTGAATAATAAAAAAAGTCCACTTTCCAGGTACAACAATCTTTAGCATATCCTAACGCACTAAATCTATTTTTAAAAGATAGTGATTCTATAAAACAAGTGCAAGAAGTATTTGCTGGTCTATATTCTCTAGAATTTGTAAGTGTTGTAATAAAAAAATGTTTCTGATAATTCTATTAAGAGATTACTAATATTTTAATATTCTTTATGTATCTCTTATGGTATGATCATTTGATTTCTATATTCGACTACATTGCTTGGGGAAAGTAGAATAATGAAGGAGACGAAATAATCGAAGAAGCTATGACAAACCCACAGAAATATGTGCTCAAACCACAAAGAGAAGGCGGTGGAAATAATATTTATAATGAAGACATAAAATCAAAATTAGGATCTATGAAATCTTCAGAGGAAAGAACTGGTTGGATACTTATGGATCGTTTTTATCCTCCAACACAAAAGAATTATATTGTATGTGCACGAAATGAGCCATTCGAACATAACGATCTTTCTTTAGTAGACGTCGTATCAGAACTTGGCATTTACGGTGTTGTTATAGGGTGATTATTTGTATATTTTTGCCTGATTTTTATGTATTATAAATGTCACGTGAGAACAAATATTTACATTTACAGAGATCACGATAATGTTATATACAATGAACAGGTAGGTCATATTTTGAGAAGTAAAAAATCAAACGAAGATGAAGGTGGTATTGTAGCAGGAATAGGTGCTATCGATGGTCCTTATCTTATTAGTTAACATAAATTATATATATGACGAAATTAAAATGAAAAAAATGATGAAATTTGAAAATATAGAATACTTTTATTTTAAATAACAACAATGTATTAAATATCTATAAAATATACTGTTAAAGCACTTTTATCACAATTCAATTGCAGTTGTATTTTATGTCTCACTTTCATTTATTGTCTGTAGAATGTACACAGCCTTTTTCAGTTTTAAATATACATTATTATTACAAATATACATGCATGCACATACATGTACAAAATTAATTTCTATTTCTTTGTACAAGTTTCATTGCATATACAACTTTAAACTAATTCACATTTTCAATTTATCAAACGAGAATTGTGTTTGTATGTTGATGCTTCAGATTCAGCATCTGAGTGGTCCGAATGTCCAATGTTAACCAGCAGATTTTTATCTTTTTCGATTAATTTGTTATCTTGCTTCTGAATAAAAAAAAAACGTACATTGAAAAAAGTAATAGATTTTATATCATAATTGACATGGTCATATGTAGATCATGATATAGGTCATAGTATGATATAGAACAGTTACCTTTGATATGCTGATAACAGGATTTACATATTCGTGTTCTCCTGGTGGTAACGTAGATAAACTATTGAACGATGGTGCAAACTTACCTTGTTCGTCATACGTAGAATTTTGAAAATAAATACTACAAAAAAAAACGGGGACAATATGTTTCAATGGAAAATAGAAGCAAATGTTGAATTTAAAAATTTTAAAAACATTTCACCCATTTAATACCAAACGCTAGTTAATGTTACTTACAAAATTGAAAATGAAACAAAGTTCTACATCTAGTACAAATAATTGTATTAGTGCAAATAATACGCGTGCAACAAAATTAATGTTTGTAATCTACTATACATGCACAGTTGCTATTAATGGTTAGCAAGTTGATACGACTTTACATAAATAAATGAAAAAAAATTTCACTAATTTACCTGACACTAGATTTTTTAAAAATATTGGGTTTAAGTTTTTGATAATAATAGTATCCAAACATAATGATGATGATGATAACACAAGCTACAAGAACTCCAATTAATAATCCGTTTTTGTGATGAATTTGTTCGCCTTTTCGATTAGCAACGCTCGAATCAAATTTAAGTTTTACATTCATGTCTTGTTCACAAGTGTTTTTGAGATTTTCCAAACGTCCATTATGGCAAATACATGTGGAAGTGTTCTTACCCAGAACGCACATGTATTCACATTTGTGATTTTCGCAAGTATTTTTTACTGTATAACAAAAATATGAAACAGATTAATTATGATAAAACTACAATAAATTTATGGCTAATTTTGCATATATTTATATCAACGATTAAAATAGTTATTTATCCAATTTAATCGTGACAGATTCATGACATTAGGGTAGTTGGAGTAAGATGAATAACTATTTTAAACAGTGGTATACTTACCAGTGGGTTGTCTGGATGTATGTAAAATCGTAAAATATTTATCAACATTGAAGTGATCAAGAGAGAAAACTGTGCATGATTTATCATGATATAGTTTGCATTTTTTTAATGTAGCAGTTGCACCCATAAGCAAATATAAATTGTCTTCATATATGTTGATGCTTAGAACTTGATAAACCTGAAGAATTATAATAATAGAGTATTTGAAACAAGAATTTGGTTAATCGTCTACTTATTGTAAAACTATAGTTGAATCAAAATTTAATAGCTGCTAAAAGTCATTAACTATAGGAAACTGCTTTCACTATGATTACTTTATCAACACAAATCATAATAAGAATGATTACTAATGGAAATAATGAATAATAGCATTAAGTAACTAATTCTGCTTTGTATACTTACATCAGTTTTTAAATATATCACACGATCAGAGCCGTCAAAATTTGAAGATTCGATAGTTTTTAAGAAGGTATCGGACCAGTATAATCTAGACCTTGTGTGATCAATTACCATCGCAGAGACAATACCAATGTTGTGATAAACAATCGCTTTCACGTTAGAACCTGCTAGGTCAGATCGGTATATTTTACTAGTTGGTTTGTCATAGAGTACCAAAGTAGTTTGACTCCAAAATAGCCACCTGTATTATATTTTCATTTAATTATAAATAAATAAAGATACAAGGTGAGCCATATAAATAGTTATACACTGTTTTCTCTGAAATTATAGCGACTATCAACTTAATTTTTTTGTAAATTAAATGGTATAAGAGAACCAACTATGTACTTGCATATTTTCATTTTATAAAAAATGTTTCAATTAAATGTAATTAAGTTTAATTAGAGCTGCTCAAACAAAAGAAGATTAATGTCATTTACTTAGAACAGAAAAACTTTTACCCAATTTAAGTTACAAATAATTCAGTCCATATCTAATTACAATTTTAAAGAAAGCAGCTTCTAACACTTTACATGTATGGATGTAGACTTACGGTTATTGAGTTGTAACACAAACAAGTTCTGTTCTATTCAATATTTTTCTTTTATTAAAAAGAGAATTTTTTATTAATAAAAAGTGTTAAATAATAATTAAATTCTTGTTAATCATGTGTTGTATAACTTGAAGAGTCATAACTAAATTCTTAGAATTAGAACATGTTTGTATTTGCAATCAAACTTTCAGTTATGTTATTACAACCTAATGATATATACCCCTGTTTTGGATGAACAGCAATAGACATAGCTTTACTTCGTGGTTCAATGGTAACCAGTTTAGCACATTTTTGTTCTTCTAAATTGCATACCTGGAAATTTGATTTAAAAAAGTAACAAAAAAATTTTTTGTTAACAAATTATAAATTCTGTGGAAGATAAATAATAAGTGTTTATGATACCTTAATACTGCCCAGGTATTCGGTATTAGTAAAATAAACATTATCAGTACTCCAATCAACAGCAAGAGCTCTCGGTCTACCAACTCCAGTAACAGTTTTTCGGATTTTGCTGTTTATATGTATTTTACTAATCATACCTAGCATGTCTAACAAAAGGTAAAAGGCATTTTTAGGATTTCGAATCAGTTATAAATTATAGTGTTTAAAATTTCCAAAAATAGCTTTTCCGAATAAAAAACCAAGGTCATTCTGTCCTTTTTAAGTGCCACGATATATTTTTGATTTTTTAGCTATCTATTTCAAATGACCCTAGAATTAAAAATCTCTTGGAATTTATAGGGACGTACAAAAATTCTTACCATTACTCCAGTAAATGGTGTTCTCGTTCGCGTTCACGTCGATGCTAGATATTTCACTTAATTCTTCATAGACTATTTCAATCGAACGTAAACTTGCTGACAATTTTCTAATAGTGTTTCCAGTAACAGAAATTATTTCCATTTGTGGCCCTGTTGTTATAATTTACAGTTTAACAGACGGTTTAACAAATCATTGATTGCATATTCTTCTTCTTCTTGGACACATTGATAAATATTTAACTACTTAACATTAAGTTGGCGTGTAAATCCATTTTGCCATGAGAACTGAATTTGTTACGCATGCTTTTAATAAGTTATTAATTGTAGTATTAATTAACACGTTGACCGCTGCGTGAATTCTGAGTGTTTCATACAAGTTTTTGCTTATTTCATTCGTGTAAATATTACCTTTTACCTTTTTTATGTAATATAAAATACATTACATTACATTTTACAATTTTTTTACATTTACATTTACATTATCGTTTGCACCTTATAATTTAGTTCATTTCAGAACGAATAAATTGATATTCAGTGATATTAGTATTATGACAATCTTTTTTAAAAA
This sequence comes from Halictus rubicundus, assembly GCF_050948215.1. Taxonomy (NCBI): domain Eukaryota; kingdom Metazoa; phylum Arthropoda; class Insecta; order Hymenoptera; family Halictidae; genus Halictus; species Halictus rubicundus. Next base: position 5,031,862 of record NC_135151.1, read on the forward strand.
GGTCAATAGCATCGGTCACGGCAGTCAAAGTGTTAATAATACAAACACCGACCAAACTAATTTAGACGTAATTCTTACCAGCCACTTTACAAGACGTTTTATCGTTTCGGAGAACGTATCCTTCGTAGCAAGAACAAGTGAAAGATCCATCATTGTTATGACAAATTTGTGAGCAGACACTGTGCTCGCACTCATTAACATCTTTACACGTTTTTAAGTCACTGTCTAATTGATAACCGATTGGACAATCGCACACTGGACCTTGAGGTGTTTTGTGACATACGGTTGAGCAAGGATAGTCCATCGTACATGAGAGTGCTATAAAAATATTTCATGTATTAACTTCTAAACAAATTAATTTTAATGCATGAAACAGAATTAAGCATCACATTTATTCGCCTAGCGTTCTTTGATTATGTTATTGTTACATCTTGGAACCAGAACTGTAAAGTAGAATAAGTACATTGACGCTGTACGTATTTATGTTCAAACAAAAAGATTACTCTTGAGAAAGTAATGGGCAAAATGATTCATTGATTATACTACCGTTTCATTCTATTAGTTTACTATTTCAATTGAATACAACAATTCTCATATAAAATTGTTCTATGAGGAAATGAATATTTGTGTATATTTTTCCATTGTATAGTAATTTACCGCATTTCCCAAATTCGTCACTTTGATCTGAACAATCTGGTATTCTATCGCAGACTTTTTCAAAGGGTAAGCACATCCCATTAGAACATCGGAATTCTTTGCAATTGGAATTGGCAATGGTCTTTCTCGGGTTGCTTCCGTCGCAATTTGTTTCATCGGATCCATCTCCACAATCGTCCATTTGGTCACACACCCAAGATTCATCGATGCAATTCTGATTGTAGCAAGCAAATTGTCCTTTTTGGCATCGAACACAATTATGTTCATCATCGTGTTTTGGGCATTCTGATACTCCGTTGCATCTACAAATCGTAGTTAATTAGAAACAAAATAATAACGCATAAAAGCGAATATTATGTTTATAATAGATTTTTAATTGCGTTTTCGATTCATATGCTATTATTACAAACCACTCACTTTGCTTCCTTGGGAACACATATGTCTGAGTTATAACATTTGTACTCATCCGCAGTACAATTAACGATGTTATTGCTATTTTTTCCTGTACAATAATATTCATCACTGCCGTCTTCGCAATCGTTGACTGCATTGCACTTTAAAGACATATCGATGCAACGACCGTTGTCACACGTAAACATTTCGGATGGACATGGGGTTTTGTGGCACGTTTCGTCCTCGTCGGAACCATCTGAACAATCCATCTACTCATTTGAAAATTATTTATCTGTTGGCTATCGTAGTTGGAAAGCTAATGTTAGAAAAAAATCATAGACTTACTTCACCATCGCATTTCCATGTCTTGGGAATGCACATGCCATTTTCGCAGGTGAAACTATTTATGTCACATACGTGCTTGCTGCAATCCTTTTCATCAGAAAAATCAGAGCAATCGTAGTTTCCGTCGCATACTGCATACTTTGATACACAAGTCCCTTCACGACATTGAAACTCATCTAAAAATGATTAAAACGCTACGATAAACAATTGTTAACTTTCGAATCAATGAAGAGATTTTATCCAATTATATGCGATATTCGATACAATCTAAATATTTTTACTGTGAAAAATAAATTGTATTCTACCGTTATTAAAAATTCAGTCTTCATATTAAATACTTTTCAATTAGTTCTACATGAACATTCACTTAGGCTGGTTACTTAGACCGGTCCCCTGTTAATCTAATTTCGGTAAACAATGTTTATATTATATACAATACTAAATAAAAATTTACCGGTGTTGCATTTCTTTTCATCGCAGTCTTCTTCGTCTGATTGATCTCCATCTGGACAGTCGTAGTGAAAATTACAACGCGACGTTATGTTTATGCATTCCCCGCTTTTACATTGAAACTGAGCGCCTTTTTCACATTTTGATAATCGGAATTCATCGCATACACTTGACTCATCTTCGCCATTTGGACAATCTTGTCGGCCATCGCATCTAAGATCGTTATAAAATTTATTTAATCGTAGCAGAGGGGATACTTTACATCAAGTGAGCAGGCTTACACATGCGTCCTCTTAGATTTTTATAAAATTGCTTAAGTTTATAGAATTCAATGTATACACAGTGGCGAATTCATAAATGGGCCAAGAAGGCTGAAGCCTACGACGATAAATTTTCTGCAATGACAAATTTGCGAAGTCGCAGCATTGCTATATTTTTAATTGTTTAAACGAATAATATCTTAGACATGTGTTTTACGAAATATTGGGCTCCAGAGAGTTCGCCACTCATTTAAACAGAAGTTCAGTTTATAGATGACAAAATCGCAAATTCGTCACTGTTTAACAAAACAACAAATCCTTGCTTACATTATGATGTCGCTAATGACGTAGCAGTTGATGCGACATAAAACCATAAAATAAAAAAAAATCGTATATTCAAAGTTATATTTTCAAATGGGAAAGTTTCATACCGTTGATGCAGTTTTATGCACATGTCATGTTCTCCACATTTAATTTCATCCGGCTTGCATGCAGTTTGAGGAGTGCAAATGTAATTATTCCCAAACAGCATCATACCGGGTGGGCACGCGCAAATCTGCAAATTCGTACAAACACAAAGAAGAATATTGTTAAATAATACAATATAGAACATTGTATTCTTTGACAAACATTAGACTTACATGTGACTGAAGATTATTAACCAGGCACACGTGAGAACAATTACCATTGTTTACATGACATTCGTGCTTGTTTACATATGTCCTGCGCAAACTTACTAAACGCAATCTCTCCAAATCTTTTTTCACCTCTGTCGAAAGAGAATAATAGTATTATACAAAACTGAAAAGGACTGCGTTCTTTCTACATCCGCCTTCTTCGATTTTGTTCTATTTACCCAAGGTGATGCTCTTTTGATACTGTTGCGTGTTGTCTTTACTAGTCCAATGTAACTGATTTGACTTATACTGCGTCCAGAATACATAATCATCGAAAACAGCAAGGCTCACAGGTTCCGATAATCCAGTACGAAAGATGTGTGTCACAAAACCTTAAAACAGAAGGTCGATCACTAACAACAATTGCATCAAATTAGGCTTTAAACGGAGAATGATTACAAACCCTTAATCGTCGTACTACCGATACGACCTGTGCTCTGATCACTCCAAAATAGACGTTCCGAATCTCTGTCATAGCATAATGCTATTGTCGGTCCACGTAAAGGTGTTTTGATTCCTTCGACTGGAGTTCTAGGGCCAATTCCGTGCATTTTCATCAAATCTATGCGATATTTTCCACTCGAATGGAAAACAACGAACATTACCCTATAATTTGAATATCATAATGACAAAACATGAAATTAATTTTTTGTAATACTTTAATCAATTGATTACCCTTTTTCTGGTACGAGAGCAATAGCATGAGGTTCTTCTTGAAAATAGAAGACTGTTTTTTCATGGGTACTTAAACTGTGAACTTCGATAATTTTGTGACTTATATCTGATAAATATAAATTGTTTCCAATGTAGTCAAAATCCATTCCTCCTAATACCTTATCCTTGGTACGTATTATGGCTTTCAAATCTCCAGTATTCACGTTGAAATTGTAAATATCATCCGTTAACTGATCGTTCACTAACAGTCGATCTATACAAATTTTTTATTTAAACACAGTTAGTGAATGTATAATATTAAATTAAGATTAATATCTTTACTTAGACACAAAAGTGTTGCATATTTTACACGTACAAGTACTTTTAGAATTACTTCGATCAGAGCGAATGCAATAATGATTTCTTTAATCATTCTTACCAGTAAGGGGATTGTATGTAACTGCAGTAGCATGTTTCAATGTGACACTCATTGTCGTTTTTGGTTTTCCTAACAATTCATGGTAATAATCTATGAACCTATCTCCTGCTGCGACAATGAGATGCATTTGCTTTTTAACCGCTGAAATGTTCGTTATTTTATAAATTAGTAAAATTGTTATAATCAATTCAGCGATACAAGTATATACCTACCACGACATGTACGCTGATCTGAATTGAGTTCCTTGTCTAATGTACAAGCACATGTATATCCATTCTTTGAATTTAGTAGGCATAATTGTGAACAAGAATTTACATTACACGGATTTGGAATCTATTGCATAAATGTAAGACATAAAATAACAAGTAACTTTTATAATAAAGGTGTTGCACTAATACGGGAAGAGGTAGAATTCACCTTGGGTTTTAAAACAGAGTGATATATATGTATTCCATAAACATTGCTCTTCAGCGTTAATAAAATTTCCCAATCTTTGCCAGTGAATTTATCACACGATTGTATAGTTTTAGATGCCCTATCACTCCAGTAGAGTTTATTTTCAAAGACTGCTAATGAAAAAGGCATTTTTGCTATATCTTTAAGTACAGTCTGAAAAGATGCGAATTATTCATAGTACTTCATTACCAAGACTATTTTATCCATTATTATAGCAGAATCCATACCCTGCGGTCAGAACCATCCAGGCGAACTGTTTCAATTAATTTCAATTTACTATCTATCCAGTACAATCTGTTGTTTACATAGTCAATAGACAAACTGCTTGGCCACTCTAAATTTTCGACGACTACTCTACTAGTATTTTTTCCATCCATGCTTGACTTCGATATATGTGAATTTGAGCCCCATTCTGCCCAATACATAATACTAGTAACAAACAATTATATAATCCATGTTAATTTGTAATTGTAAGAGGACGAAGTATTGTACTTGAAGTGCTCACCCATTCCCTGGTAATAGAGCTAGGCCTCGTGGTTTACCAGTTCTTTCTTTGATTACAATAGTACAATAAGAACCATTACTATTACAAACTCCAATATGCATAAACTCACTGTCAGTGAAATATATGTTGTCTGTAACCCAATCGACTGCAATATCATCAGGACTGTTTAGACCTTAAAAGTGTTAAACATAATAAAGAAATTATACTTAATATTTGCCCAATCATATTCATTGTATAAATATTTCGTTTGACATTAAATAACAACAACTTCGTGATAAAGTTATATTAATTACCAGATGTTACAATGACCTCCTTTTGAGATCCATCAACTAGGCTTCTCATAATTGCTTCATTTCCATTTTGAATATCAGACCAATGTACATAATTGGCATCTAAAGAAACTGCTACAGCATGTTGTAAATCTCGCACTACTGGATAATATTGTTTGTTGTCAAGATACAAACTACGGATTTCAGACTTTATTGAAAACACCATTTCACCTTCACCACCTGCATACAATATACAATTGTTTGAGTAACTAAAATGGGGTACTGTAAAGGGTGCCCCACTAACTCTGTTACAATGCGATATCTCTGCTATTTGTGAGGCTACGCGAAATATCAAAAATACAAATTATTTGGTTCGAGGGAATCATTTTCTCCACAAAGTAATTTTTTTCGAGATTTTAAGGTCTTCAATGTTTTTTATATGCAGTTACTCATATTGCAGATCACTGACAAAAGAAACATCGATGACCGTCTTGCAAAAAATGACCTCGAGAAGAAAATTATTCCCACCATAATATGTGTTCCCTCGAATTAAATAATTTGATAGCATCAGTAATTGAAATAGCTGAGATATCGCTTTGTAACAGAGTTAGCAGGACACCCTGTATAAGTAATGAATAACTGTAACTGAATAACTGTCGTTATTGAGATAAGTGAAAGAATTATTTCGAATTAGATTGAAAACAAACTTTTCCACCTTGAATAATTTAATAAATATATACAGTAATATCTGTACCTTCAGCTTTACAGGTTCTCATATCACTATTCAAACTGTAGCTATGGTGGCAAGAACACTCATGGGATCCAGGACTATTAAAGCATAGTTGATCACAGACACCAAAATATTCACATTCATTTATATCTACAAAATAATATGTACATAATGTTATAATTATACAGGGTGAGTCTGGTGACATGACATTCTCAAATAGCTCGTAAGTTATTTGTTGTACAAAAAGAATTTTAATTATAAAAATTATATAGTTTTAGAGTTAGAGACAAAATATTGGGCACTCTATTTAAAAAACTGAAGGTTACCTTCATATTTCGATAAAAGATCAACATTTAATAAATAACTTATGAGTTACTTGAGATCATCATGTTATCAGACTCACCCTGCTTATGTATATAATTTTATCAAATATAAAATGTAAACATAAAAATGTAAGATGTAAACATCTTGATGTTTACCTGCACATGTCCGATTGTTTAGTAATTTGTAGCCTGATCTACAAGAGCACCGAGCACCTTGAGGTGTCCTTCTACATAAATGTTCACATTTTGCTATTTGTTTGCACGACGTATCAGCTAAAAATTGATACAGTAAAAACTGAATTAGTGCTACATTTTCATCCATTCAGTAAATGTAGAAAAATGTTAATGATTAACGACATACAAAAGTTTTATTTTCTACCATTTATCTTAGGTAAGTGCTCACCTTTTTTACACTCTAGGATATTTTCATCGGAACCGTCGCCACAATCATCCTTTTCGTTACAAGTTACATTTAAAGATATACATCTTTGATTTTTACATAAGTATCGATCGAATTCGTGGTTACATTCTTCGACTGGTACCGATCTATTTGCTATGAAGAATAAAGTGAAGAACAGATCATGAAATCGATTTAATATTTGCGATAGCTAATTAAAAGGTAGTAGTGATATATATAGAAGTTACCACAAATTGTTTCATCGCTACTATCAGGGCAATCTGGGACACCATCGCAGACCCATTCGTTTCTTACACAGTATCCGTCGTTGCATCGGAAAGTATCGCATTTCAACTGTTACAAGGTGTATTTATTTATGTATAGATGGAAAGAATTATGAGCATTGGAAAAACTACTGTATGGTTGTTTATTATATTTCAGTATTTGAATTCCCAAAGTTATGTTACCAGACGCCACATATACGTGGCAAATTAATTTTATACATGTTCTTATTTAAAATTATAACACATGAAATGATATTCGAAAAATTGATAAAAATTTTCAGTAGATTATTATAGCTATAGAGTCTGTTAGGCTAGTAGCAAATGTGTCACAGAAGATGATTTTTTAAAATATTGTAAATATTTTTATCGGAAAACTAACAATAAGTTGTATATCAATGTTTTAAATATTGATAAAAAAATATGTAAAGATTTTTGTTATCTATAAAATTAAATTCTTTATTTGCAACTTTAGGAATTAAATATTGCAATTAAGTGTTACAGATATTAAGCATTGAATGATTCTTTTTTTTTGTCCTAAAATGTAACGTGTAATAAAAATATTACTAAAACATGCGGAATTATGATTTAAGCAAATCGTCTTACATCTTTTACGCAGCTTGCATATTCATCGCTTTTATCAGGACAATCGGGTCTAGCATCACAAAATTTTGCGCTCGGTATGCAAGATCGATCTTCGCATTGAAATTCATCAGTAGCACACTGGATTCCGTAGGGGATAGGCTAACGTAAAAATATAAAATGTTAATACAAATGATAATGTACATATGAAATACATCAACTTACAAATATTCAAGTTTCTACTGTCGTGTTCCGTTAACAAGTACATACTTTATTTAAAAGATACAACGCAACTTAATCGAAAACACATTCATAAGCAATAATCTATTTTTAAATGAAAGTCTCGTTACACTGAATTCTTATTATTTTCGGGAAATATTAATGTTTACAAATTTCAAATGTACGTTTAAATAGTATCACGGTTAGGCAACATTATCAACAGGCAACAAATATATTTTTCGTACTGTGCATATCATTTATAACTTTTAATACGATATTTTGATACGACGGCAAAGGAAGGACATATTTAGATGGACTACCATGTATAATGATTAAATGTTGTCAATTTATTGAAATTAAAGGGACTATCTCTACTCTATCTGAATAAATCATCGAACATCGCAAATTCGATAATCATAAAACATCTTAAAAGTTGTATTTGTATTTTTTTAAAAAATTGATTTTTTCATAAGTTATACGCAAGGGACATAAACAGTTTATAGATCTAAATTTAGCACATAAATATCTATAAAAATCGCATATTTAATTAAGATACTGAATTGATCAAAATGATTGATAATAACACAAGAAAGTGATGTAAGAACATTACCTGTTCTACATGTTTTTTAAAATAAAAATTAATAATATTATTTTTTTACTTACTGTAAAATCGCGACAATCTTTTTCATCAGCTAAGTCATTACAATCAGCTTCTCCATCGCAAATGTATGTGGGGGAGATACATTTGTCGTCGCACTTGAGCCATGGTGGATTGCAACGTATACCTTCAAAATACAAAATATAAACAAATTAGGAAGTCGTCTGGGCTAATGTAACGATCGAGTAGAATTAATTTAGTTACCTGCAGAGTCGACGTGATTATATATGATGTTTAGGATGAAAAATATGAACAAATGGCGACGCATAATCTGTACAAAACCCATTCAATTAATTAATATTTGAAACAAATGATTTTCGTTTGGGAGATATAGGGTAAGGGACCCAATTACTGTGCCTATATTTATTATACATATTCATTATGCTTTAAAAATATGTATAATAGATATAGGCACAGTAACTGGTATCCCCACAGTAATTGGGTCCCCCACTCTAGAATTTTATAACTTCAAAATTCGATCAGAGAATGCAAAGATTGCGCAATCACTACAATCGAATTGGTAGTTCTTCAATCCTCTAAAACGGGTTTTAGGTGGTGATTAGTTTAGAAAATAAAAAATATCACATTATTCGTGACTTTAGAATCATTCATTTATATACTAATATTTATATGGGGTGAAAATAAAATTTATGACCAATTTATTTTTCTTTCGTCTCGAAATATCTCGTAAGTGTTTAGTCCTATAAAAACAGTTTAAACAAAAGTTATTTGGCGGAACAAAGTCCTTGCAAGTTGCGTAGTGGGAGAGATTTTGTTAATAGAACCATATATGTATTTTTGACGCGAAAGAAGCGGTCAAACATGGCCATGAATACCATTAACGTTATTTTAAATGAAGACCGTATGAGGTCTTACATCGTTAAATTTATTTCCACTTACCAATTTCGAATTGAAACGGAATCAAGATCAATTCACAAATCTGTAGAGCCGATTGTTTTGAAAAGTAGAAGAGACAAGAAGTTCGACCTTTGTTTACTACAGTACGCGGACATGCCGATTCGACTCTATAATAATCTAATACTTTATAACATAATTTCTAACATTTTACAACAATAAATGACCTCGTACGAAGGTCTCCGAATTCGTCTGAACAAGTGCTACCGTACTAGAAAAACAAGTATTAAAAAAATTAATTTACCGCTAAAATTTTCCTTACCATTCGACCAGTAGAAAAATAATTTGCACGCTATATGTCGCTTTATGCCAGACAACTTTTGTTTAAACATTTTCTCGATAGGACCGAACGTTTACGGAACATATCGATTTCTCGTGAAAGAAGATACACTTTGTAATGTAAATTACTAGAACTCGAAGTACATGAGAAAGTCAATGATTTGTTAAAATTAATAACATCAAATTTTAATGTTCCTTCGGTTTTTCTCTATACAAACGGTTCCATAATGACGTTGGAAATGACATTGTCGAACAAGCGATTTACTTAAAAGAGTGTATAAAATAAAATTTTACATACGTTTAATATGAAATAATATATAATAAGGAAAATATTTAATAGACTTTGATACACACTTACAGAGATATTTAACACCACCGCCAGCACGCTACGTGGTGCCACTACGACTGTTGTGAAGGCACTACAAGCTAATGAAAGGCAATCATATTATAAAAGAAATTGTTTCCATGGGTATACATGGTGGTCCTTTCGGAGAAGTATCGAAACTGTTCAGTGGATTCCGAAGGTAATTTCAAATGAACCTGGCATATATCATTACTTTTTCCATTTTTGGAATTAGTTCATTAACTAGTTAATGAATAACATATACGTATCAATGTTCAAAGTCAACATTTAATTTATTCATTTATCAATCACAGTAATTATAAATCTATCGTAATTTTAATTAGTTTACGAATTTATACACTTGTGTGTGTATTGGTGTAATTAGTCTTTTAAATGCATTTATGTAAGGACACAGTTATTAAGAATTTATTAATTATTTAAAATTATCTAATATGAAACAAAGAGGATTAGGATCGTAGGGATTATAGGTTTTAGATCTTCAAACATCGTTTTCGCGTGAAATATATATGAAAATCATGTATTATTTAAGGAACAATCATTAAATAATGTAATCGCGTTACTCGTTCGTTAATTACCACCAATATTGCAGGGCATGAATAGTAACATACAAGTATGTCATAAGAACTGTATACACTCTATGTATAAACATCTTTGGTCATGTTGTCAGTCATCTTCTGGTACGTTAAATTTGAATTCACTTGGTCTGTAGGAAATTACGTGGCTATCATTATTGTACACTCCCAGACAGAAGGATAGCACGCGTGTGCTATCTTTAATTTCTGGTGTTAAAATTATGCTAGCGTGGAAACTCTGTGCAGTATGTAAAACATACCTTCTGCGAATATGTAAACAGAACATAGATTAACTTCAGTTCAATTACGTCTTTTAGTTGAAAGGGAAACACATAATCCGATCCAGTCAAAATGATAGCACACTTGAAAAATAAAGATATATACTTCGTACAACGCAACTATATGTTTCATGAAACAAAAGTATACATATTTCTTATAGCAATGTATACGCCAAACTACATTTTTTTAATAATGTGTGGAACCTCTTTTGTTTTCTATGACTTCCACCATCCTTTTAGGTAAAGAATTATATAGTTCTTTAATTTTTGCCTGAGCTAAATTTTCCCATTCAGTTGCAATGCAAGTTTTTAATTCATTTATGTTTGAAAATTGTCGGCCTTCAGCATACACTGTTTGCGAAAGCATTGCCCAGCAATTTTCAATAATATTCAGGTCGGGTGAGCACGTCGGCCATCGAAGAGTGGAAATATTTTCGTTTAAAAAATATTCCTTAATAATTTTAGCAATGTGTACTGCAGCATTGTCTTGTTGGAATATATATGGCCTTTTCGCAATGCGTTCTCCATATGTATAAATTTGATTTTTTATTAATTCGAGATATCGGACGCTATTCATCGTTCCTTGAATAAACTTGATTTCCGTTTTTCCTTTATATCCGACACCAGCCCAGACCATTACTCCACCTCCACGCATTTGACGTCGAATTTTTGTTATTGGTTTCTTACGAATATCATGATAATAATATTTACATCCGTCTGGTCCATCACGGTTAAACCTCTTTTCATCCGTAAAAATTACTCTTCTCCAAGTCTCTCTCCAAAGCTCATGTTCTCTTGCAAATAACAAACATGCCTCTTTATGTTTGGCGTTTAACGATGGTTTCGCTATTATTCTAGACCGGTTTATAATGTTACTACTCTGAAGTACATGACGAATATTTTGTATATTTGTTTCGACTCCAGCTTTCTTAACGATCTCCCTCGCAGTACCACAAGAATTGGAAGCAGCACGTATAATTGCTCGTGTATCGCGTTCAGATAATGCTGCAGGTCTTCCTGTACTTCTCTTCTTCCCGTATACACATGTATCTTTCAACAAATTATACAGTGGGTGTAGAAAGTATTCGTACACCAATAAATTTGACACAAAAGTTCGTAAAACTGTTGTTTACTAATTATTTTTTTATAAACAATGAGTATTAACATATTCTAGGATATCTATAGAATAGATGCAGTGCAGAAGAAAATGATTTACTTGTATAACTTACAAAATTAACAAGAAAAAACACAAAATCGACAGAAATACACAAGCGTATTGTCAGACTTTCATTTTAAGAGAAACAATGCCAACAACAAATCTAAATATTTAACGATCAGCACCCGTAAAGTTCATTTCCCAATTTATCTTCACTTTCGTTTCCTTTTGCTAGAACATTGTTCGTTGCGAATTCTTGGCATATAATTGCCACATCTCGGGAAGTTCTTCGGCTTCGGCGGCAAATCTGATTCGTCTCCCACTCTATAAATCATTTCCATACCATTCAGCTGATGGTATGTTATGTGGCAATGAAACAACCAGAAACCTTGAAAAAAGGAAAACATTCATTAATTTCGATCTTCTGAATGAATAATTTATGGACAAGCGAATTGGAAAGTTGAGGAAAATTTTCGCACAGCCTTCGATAAAAATGTTAAGTGGACGGTCATTATATTTTGCAACTTTTTACTTGGCGCCTGTTAATTGCAATCGACGTAAACAACTTTTAATTTGCATAAAAAGCTGCAATTTAGTGATTAGCTATCGTATAGAAGCTATACCATTAATGCGTACCTGGGTTGCTTGCATGGAATCTAATTAAGACAAATCCATTATTCGGTACGCCGATAGTATCCTTGCCAGGAGGTGAATCGAAGTTTCTTTCTATCTGGTTCTTATTGTCTAATTGCTTTACATAATCGGCTGTTATACCATTCGAGCCGTTAAATGGGCCCAAAGGCTGATCCATAGCTACAACATTATACGCATATCCGTGCAGATGAAACGGATGATGTAACCCTGGCACCTGAACTGCAATGATACAAAGACGTAAGATCCGAATTTATGATTTCGGCTACATAGTTTAAGGGGTTATTCTGGTTTTCCATTTCCAAAAGATTGATTTGTTTCCCATTTTCTTTAAGTATAAGTGTTGTAAAATATGCGTGGAAAAGAAAAAACGGTCTCGAAAACCAGAATACAGTAGAACCTCGATCATTGCATGAAACGGGACCAAATATGCGTCCAAAGATCAACGTTTCGCAATGAAAAAAGTATTATATAGTTCCCACTCTGTATTTCCCCACTCCGGGACATTATCTGGTCACCACGAGTTCCAGAACTACTAACAATTCGTGGTGGGGATCGCTGGTATGCAACGAGCGAGGTTCTATTGTACCCTCTTAAGGGGGTACACAACTATGTAAGTTTAAAATCATTGGTAAAATTAAAAATTTTTGCAGTAATTATCAAATAAAATAAAAATATCTTTTTAGGGGGTATGTAGTAACACCTTGACTTTTTTTGAAAGTAAAGTTAAAGCGTTGCCTAAAAAGATATTATCATTTTATTTAACAATTACTGACAAAAATGTTCTATTCACCAATAACTAATCTTACATGGTTGTGCCCTCCCCCCCCTCCCCCAAGCGCTCAACATAATGATTCCTGTTTTAATTACATGTATCGACGATTGCAATCTCGACGACAGAGTGCAACGGAATCTCGATCACATGTGTGCACGAACAGTAGGTCGAGTTGCAGTGTTTTGGTAAATTGTCAGAATTGCAGAATTGATCGACAGGAAGATCATCCAACTGAGACAGCGGCGGCGACGGCGGAGTTTCGTAGTTTATGTTGTTGATCGTTTCGGCCACGAAACTACCACTCAGGGGAACTGTATATGCAAATTAAGAAGAATATCGTGCAGATTAGGAACACAATGAGAAACAGGATCGGTGATGCAAGCGGTCAAGTCTTCATCTTACCTAGAAAGCTTTGGTACCTGTTGGGTTCGAAAAGTGTTACGGGATTCAAATTCTGCAAGCCTATCGAGACAAATATCTTCGTGTCTGGTTCGTCCGTTAAAATATCCGATTCCACTTGTCTTGCATTCCTCAAATTACTAATGCAAATCGCGTCCGGTCGTGTCCCAGAACAATTTCCATCCAACGGATTGAGAACCTACGATTTTGAACGCAGTCCTTTCTGATGTGAACCATTCGACTAGTCGGGACACTACAAAGAATGTAGCACCTCTACTAGAACCAGTGTCGCCAGATCAGGGGAACTGACTCAAATTGAGGGGAATACAGGGGTTACCTTCTCTCAGCAAGTATCGGATTTGTCACGTGAAATTATGGCACATGCACGACAGAGACAAAACGCGTAATGTTACGGAGAAAAGTCTTAATCTGGCGACAACAGCCTAGAACAGTCGCTCAACAGACCCGACAATAGGACAGTTACAGAGACACTATTACTACTGTATACTTACAACATTCTGTGGAAGCACCTCGTCGTATTTAGGCTCAGGCGTACTTAACGTCGCGGATGCATTTACATATTGCAAGACAGCCAATGCTTGCAGTTTGATGTCTGCACAATCTATTAGACCTCGAAGTCGTATCCAATAAGCACCGGGCGTTTGATTCGCGTTTAGGACAAAGTCGTATCGTTCTCCTATATAATTTAAATAATACGCATTTATTAGAAATAGTTTTTAAAAATTAGATTGTATCCAGTTCTTGCACATTTTCCAAAAACACATTGACCTATATAGTGTTACACGTTATTTCAAACATAAAACGTCGGACCTGCATTTCAGTATTTAACACATCTTGCGCGGGAAGCGACTAAAGTCGTTTTGTGCGGATTATTGATGGATTATTGTTATCGATGGGTTTTTGTGATGTTTTTACAATAAAATCGGATAGACATGCGTTGCAAAAATACAAAACGTGCGTTGCAAGAATGAATGCAACACGGTAAGACTTTAGCGGCAAAGTGCCCGCGCAAGATGTGTTAATAACACTTTATGAAATAAAACCGAACAGCAGAAAATAATCGTACTCAAAAGAGAAATGATTTGGTATACGTCAAGATTCCACATCGAGAGTGCCACGCCGTACAAGTCTGTTTTGTTAATCATCACTAACATGAAACAGTTTTAATACATCCACAAACAAGAAAAACCGACAGTAATAAAAGCATTCACGCGCATCGCTAATAGAAGGTGAAAGATGGAAGTCAAAGGCGTTGATCTTGGAAAATGATCGATGAATTATTAACGTTAGCTGTTTATAGATCTACCGCAGATAGAGTGGTTCACTCTTGATAAGGGTCGTTTTATGACCCTTTTTATGAGCGTCTAAGCGCTAAATACAAAAACAGGATAACCAAATGTCTGTCAATAAACAGCCTGGTTACCTTGTTTTTGTATCTAGCGCTTACACACTCACCGGACCGAGACCGGGATATATAAAACGACCCCAATACGGTCCCAGAGAATCTGTAGACACGTAGCGTGTTAGATGCGAGAGGAACACGACATACAGAACAGAAAGCTTCTTTGCAAACAGATTTTTGGAAACCAGTTGCAAGAAGTGGGGACAGCAATATACGCTGAAGTGGACTGCAAATTTTTATTCGCACCATACCGGCAGAGGAAATAATCGAATCCACTACGACGGGTCTTGTAGGCTGACCGTCAGTCGCAATGACCGTGAGATTATGACCTTGGATTGAAAATTCTGCGGCACAAGTTGTACAGAAAGCGTTCACCAAACGGAAACGGTAGCGCCGGTTAGGATCAACTGTGATCACCTCCAATGAAGTGCTTGTCGTAGCGTTGTTATTCGGATTCTGCAAAACAGATTCCATGATAATATAGTTCTTATCTATTCAATACATTCGCTTCTGCTATTTATCTCCGCAATGTAGTCACATATTCATAAACGTAACGTATCTTCATTGTGGATTGTTTGCAGACATAATAAATGTTTTTTAGCTACAGTATCTACTCCATATATGTATATCCAAAACACGGGTCTGGCCAGGGACATATATCGGTTGACACTATTCTTTGATACACTGCCGAACGTAGAAAAGGGAAGCGAAGCTCGAGTGGCCTCTATCTATATATCGATATATCGATATATCTGTATATCGGTATGAGATCATTGGAATCATATGTTTGGTATAATTTTCATTAGAACAATGCCACGAATATCTTTGCGAAAGTTCCACAAAAAAATAATGAAAAATAAAGAAGTTTTGTTATTGGATTAGTAGTGACTGAGGCCACTCGAGCTTTGGGGCCTCTTACGGGGTATACCTCGCGGCAGTGGGGATAGTTCTGGGCTTTTATCGGCTAGACATAGGTACATATATCGAGTAAAGACTGTGTACACCGTAATTAGTAGACTGCGGATCTTTGTACAAAAGAAAAACTATATTGTGGGACACGCGAACCAAACTTATTTTTTTCTTTAACCCTACAATCGAGCCCTAAACTTGATTTACATATATTCCTTTATAGTAATGATAAGATTGAATTTATTCAGGTTTCGTATCGTTTTAACGATAATACGTACTTAAAGAATAAGGAATAATCATAAAAGAAACCATGATGAGTCATTTTGACCCATCCGGATTTTTCTACTGTTTGTAATTTCCATTTTTCCCACAATTGCATACAATCTGCAGTCCAGTAATTTACCATTAGTCATTAACACTTTATCAGATTTGGATACACCCCAAATATACGTGAAACTAAACTATTAGCTAGAAACAATTATAATTAGAGTGATCTGGTTGAAAGGACTAAACTTACAGTATACCTTCCCTTCCCGTTGATTAAAATTGAATCAGCATGTTGGCCAACTGTACCATTTAGTCGGCCAGGATATCGTGCCGTAGCTTCTTCAGTCATCCAATCATTTACTACAATGACGTGATTCGCTAAATCGAAATTGTACAGATTCGCATTCGGCTCATTTTTAGCTGGCTCGCGCACAATTAAAGAGCCAAAAACACCGTCCATCTTGTGGAGTCCTGTGTGTGCGTGCCAGAAATGAGTACCAGGATCATGAGCGTAAAATTGGTACCTGTTAGTGAAGCAACTTTTACTCTGACAAACAATGAAAATTTCAACAACCCTCTGAATTTATAAATTATCCAAGCTTTAAGCAATTTAATTGCGAAAGATTGGTGCAGGCTAACTTCCATTTTAATAATGTTAAAGTAAGTTTTCTAATCTGTATCTGTCTGACTCGTCAGAGAAAAACGACGCAACGGAACGTGCTTCGAATAAATTGTTCATTTGAAATACTTGAAATAAATTACTTCTAATTGAATCGTGTCATCATATTTACCTGAACGTAGAGCTGGAAGGTATCGGGCACTGCGTTACATAAGGGACACCATCGTAATATTGCGACCCATGTTGTAACATACCATGCCAATGAATCGTCACTGCACTTTCACTCACATGATTTATAACGTCGACCACGATGTAATCCCCTAAACAAACTTGTATACTTGGTCCTGGCATCATTCTGTTCACTGTCAGCGCCGCTCGTTCCGTGCCGTCACCGATTACACATTGACAGTTCGGGCAAATGGTATTGGTAATGTTCGGTGTACAAAGCTGACATGCCCTAAGTGAAAATCATTGCACAGAACTGTACCTTTACCTATAGTCGAGGACCGTTACGCCGATAAATCTAGTGGCAGCTATAAATTTAACAAATTGTTCGCTTACTGTCCGCTGGTAGAGTAACGTTCGATCATGAATTTGTAATAGCAGGTCCTTGGTTTTTGCCCAGGGCGGCATGTTCGGGCACACTCCAAAGCACTTGACAGATGCGAATCTTCGAGTAATTCATCATTCAAACAACTTGTTTTATTTAGCTTGGGCATGCCACTTTGCCCAGCTATGTAACCAGCTCTAATAATCTCGCATTGCTTTTTTCCATTCTTAGCGGTAACTGTAATAAAGGATTATTGTTAGACAGCTTCCTGAAGGCACTTTACCGCTACGACTATTTTAGGAACTTTAACTTCCACTTAATTACACCGTATTAAATAACTTTTGCAAAAATCTACACGTTATCGACCGTTTCGTTTATTCCATTCCCGTTTATATTAAACTCACTCGTTCATGTAATCCTTGCAATGTAATGAAATAATCGAATAGTGATCACTTGGAAAATGGACATTGATTAGAACAATATAACTGATATTAAAGGAAAAGACCGAGAAATTTTTAGTCTCGACAGAACTGATTAATGAATTGAAAAAAATCGATTTTTTTATTAATAAAAAAATTAAAAGGACATTTTTTTTATTAATTTTCTGAATCCTACAATTATTTGGAAAATGTGGCAGAACAACCAACGGAACAATAGCGATAGTTTTTTGAAAGACGAGTTTTTTTTATACCGGAAATAATGAAGCATGAAAATAGAACCCAAAAGATCTGCATGCTGACTACAATTTCAACAGACAGAATCTTAACATTGCTCTGATATATATAGCAGGAGTGTTTTCGAACATTTTCTTCCGTAAATCAGCAAATCTCGTTCTGTATGTGTTATCGGTAACGTAAATCACACGGCCGATGTAAACTTTTGGTTGTGTCGTCTACGTCTTCCGCCAAACATTAGATTGTCGCGATAGGATTCCAAATTTTTCCCACTATTTAATATATACGATAAATGTTGTTCTTTGCCAAATATTGAGATATATTTTTATTAAATTGATTATTTAAACCGACATTAATTTTTACAAGATGATTCATTGTATTATAGTATTTATTATGAAAGTGAAAGATCAGTGATAATAGTATATATTTTTTTTTAATTTCAGAAGAAACAGGAGCGCAAATATTTTCACGTGTGCGTATTCAGATTGTAGGAAACAAGTTTATAAGCGGGTGTTACAAAAATTTATGGCATCGAAATGAATATTTGATCATTAAACAAGATTTACACGTTTCACGTGCCTGCCGGCTACGCAATTATCATAGCATATGGATTATTATAATTGTCTACCTGTGAGATCGAAAATTTCGAATAAGGAAATGTAAGACAAAGCCGGGTGGTGTATGCTGGGTGTCTCTCTTTCAAAGAATTACAACATTTTTGGGACACCCTGTATATTTTCCACTTAGATTTGAGTGGGAATAAATCAATCCTTTGTTTCCTTAAGCATTAAACAAAAATCACAAATAGGTCTCATCGCCATCTTCTACATCTGTGCAAGTCCCGTAAACCCATAGGTAGCTCGTTTTGCCTTAAAATCAAATTTCTGGTTTATGCTCTGAATAAGGTACATTCACTAAACATCAAATATTTACGTTTCAGCTTGCGATAACAAATTAGCTGAAACGCCAAAGTAAAGAACAGAATTCGATTTTGTACTGAACACAATAAATTCTTTAAACTCAACTGGTAGGAAAAAATCAATTCACTAATATAACACGGAAGCTTTTCAACTAAACAGTTTTGAACTAGATACTTTGTTCTATGATTGATCTCATACCATAATATCATATATCCATAACGCCATACGTTGGTTGCACATCATAATTCTTATTGCAGTTAGTAGTTATTCCACAAGTAATTATTTTATTTTCCTCTATCGTGATGCATGAGATATACTGTATAATAAGAAAACCCTAATATTATTAAGTGATTTTAAGTTCTATATTCGCGTACAATAGTTTGTACCGTCTACATTGACGTCAATCATTTATTACTAATCTCAAGAGATATAACAAAGTCTGACATTCATTTTACAATGTTTATCGTAGTTTCGCATTTGTACTACACGTTCTTGAGTTATACGTTCTTGTTATCGAGTTGTTTGCAGACGAAAGATAAGTAATTTGTCAGGTGTGCGGGCTTCCTAAAATGATTGGCCAATCTTTCATAGCCTCAATGGTGTTTGTACACTTATTTATAGTGCAATACATTAACAAGATTTGAATGAACATTTTAAGGACAATGTGGAAATAAGATTTAGAAACAGAGATACATACACCACCCACGCATTATAATTGTAGAACATTACAGAATTTATTCATCTATGTGTTTAACGCTTTCAGGAACCAGGTGTGGGGTATAGGTGAAAGAAAGTTTAGGGATAATTTTAAGTTAAGAATGTACCTGTACGTTGCAATTGGTTTTAGGTGTCTTTTTGTAATGGACTGGAGATATGGGGACGTCAAGAAATAGAAGTGGTGGAAAAGGTAAACCAGACATTAAAGTGGATATTGGGATTAAGGGGGCCGGCAGGCATTTGGCCTTGACTGTCACGCTATGTTACGCTGTGCCTTTTTTTCTAGACATTTTACGTCTTGAATAAATAAGTAATCAATTATACACAGATTAAGTACAAAGCCTTTTTTTCGATACGAACACTAAATCTCTCGAAATTAAGAAAATCTCTCTGCAATATACGTACAGTGACTCCCATAAATATTCGGACACTAGGTATAACTAACTTTATGATTTAATAATTCGTTTGTTGATAAATCAATCGCCCTGGAAATTGTTTCTAGCAATGAAACATTTATTAAGGATGATAAACATATATACTTTATTTGAAAAATATACATACGTTTCATAATATATATTATTAAACGAAATAATGGACCATTTGTGGCTCACAAAAATATTCGGACACGTATTATATTTCTCTGGTAATCGCCTTCTGGGGACGCGATATCCCAAGAACGGGAAAACGTTTGTTTATAAACAGAATCTCGTGGACCATTAGATGTCCATGCCAGCCCACTACTGTCAGTAGTAAACGTGAATTCGTTCAAAATGGGTCGCAAAGGAAAGAATACGAGTTTCGATGTGCGACAGCTTGTAATTTTTCATCGAGAAAAAGGAATAACCTATCGCGAAATTAGTGCAATGTTTCGCATAAATAAGAGTACTGCTGCAGATATCTGTCGACGATTTTATATTGAGAATCGCATTGATTCTATTCCGCAAACTGGAATACCAAGTCTCTTATGTACGAGGGAGAAAAGCAAAATTATTCGGAAAGTGAAAAAAAATCCGCGCTTAAGTGCTCCAAAACTAGTTAGTGAGCTATTAGGAGAAAGCTCAAAAATTTTTCAGCCGAAACAGTTCGGAGAGTGCCGAGGCAAGCTGGTTACAATGGAAGAGTAGCTAGAAAGAAACCATTTATCAACGAAAAGAATAGGAATAAACGAAAAACCTTTGCAAGAGAGCTAATTTCTAAGGATGAGACATGGTGGAAGGATGTCATATTTGCTGATGAAAGCAAATTCAATCTGTACAATTCCGACGGAAGAACTATGGTGTGGCCGAAAGCGAATAAAGAGTTTAATTTTGGAAATACAAGAGGTACAGTGAAACACGGCGGAGGCAGCGTAATGGTCTGGGGTTGCATTTCGTCATATGGAGTCGGTAACCTAGTGTTTATTGGCGGTATCATGGACAAAAATCATTATTTAAATATACTCAAAAATAATTTAATTCAAAGTGCTGAAAAAATGGGGCTTAATAATACTTCTAAGTTTTACCAAGACAACGACCCCAAGCACAAGTCACGTATTGTGCAAGAATTTTGATTATACCGCTGCCCCAAAATTCTTCATTCGCCGCCCCAATCACCCGACCTTAATCCTATCGAGAATTTATGGGATGAATTGGATAGAAAAATTCGAAAAACCCCAATTACGTCGATAGCTGAATTAAAACAAAGACTTGCAACTGAGTGGTCGAATATAACTGTTGAATATTTTTAAAAAATTACAAACAATATGCCAAACAGGTTAAGACATGTTCTTAAACAAAATGGTTATGCCACGAAGTATTAAACAAATTTTGTAATGCTAAATTACATTATCTAAATTGAAAAATTAATATTGTCCGAATATTTTTGTGAACCAAAAATGGTACATTATTTCTTTTACTAATTTTTATTATGGAATTTATGTATATTTTTCAAATAAATTATTTATGTTTATCAACATTAATAGATCTTTTATTGCTAGAAACAATCCGCGGGACGTTTGCTTTATTAACAAAGGAATTATCAAGTCGTAAAGTTAGTTATAGCTAGTGTCCGAATATTTTTGTGAGTCACTGTATATGAACTTGCAAGGGTAAAAATCTTGACAAATTGACGCTTCAATATTGCAATGAGCAGTTTAAAATTGGTCACTTGTGTTTCCTAAAAGTCCAATCTACGTCTGTACAGAGCCCAAATTGCGAATTTCTACCTCATCGTGGAGTAATTTGTAATATTCGGCAGAAAAATCGCTTTCTGAAGCAAGTATGACGTCACAAGATGGCTGCCGCAGAGAGATTCTCTTAATTTCGAGAGAAATAAGAAAAGTATAATGTTTTTTCATTTAAGATTTCGTTTTCGAGAAAAATCAGTTTATAGGTCCGTTGGATTCGCGTGCTTTAGTTTTTGCAGGAAGTAAAACTGGTTGGTCATGAACAGATGCGCCAGCCGAGTTGGCCATGCCACATTAAGAATAGCCTTTCTTTTATACTGATTGTTTAGTATCTCGTGCAGTCAAATTGACCGGCCGCGGTAGGTAGGACAGGATACAAATATTTCTTGGAAAAAAAAAAAATAAAACGAGAAATAAATACCGAAAAATACATTGTATAAATGCTTTTGTTTACATGCGTAAAAATAAATAGCGATGTGATCATGATGTATGTACGAAATTGTACGCAGAAGTTTGAAAAGGTCAATTTGACCGGCCGTGGTAGGTTTAGTGTTAAATATCTCTCTATTATATAAGAAAGTTCTGCCACACAAGAACAGGGGGTGGAGCCCTAATATGCATATAAAAAGTTTTACGGTGAAACCTTGATCCAAGCGCAACTAGGCTACGCGATCTGAGTCAGTTCGCCTATCCCCTCCACTAGCAGTGTAAGTGTAAACATGCCGCTTAAAGCCCAATTTATTGACAAATATTCTCCAATGTATTTTAGATGGAACTCTTTATACTGACCGTACCGACACCGCACAGACACGTATCGGCACCGGCCTGACCGCCCAACATTCTCGCAAAGCATATTCTGTCGGCGCCATGTCCCATCCGGTACGTGTCGGTGTGGATAGTATGAACGCGTTCCGGCACCGTACAGTACAGACATATTTAGCAATAAATGTACCGAGATTATTGTATATCTATTCATACCTTAACCGGTGAAACGACCGGCTCTGAAATGAAAGTTATTTTTTACCAAACTCTATACATATAATAGTGAATTTAATATACGAAATGATAAACAAAACAACTTTTAGATGATAATAAAAGAAAAAAACCTCTCTGCTGTTGTTCTACGCCGTTGAAATAACAAACTATACAGATTTTATATTAATATAGTATATAAGTATAAAATATAAATTATAAAATGGTATATTTAATAATAAGTCTCGTTAAATTCATAATTAACGCTTTCAAAAACAAATGTTATATCTTTTATATGTTTCGAATCAGGTCAGCTCTTTATGGTTTAGTTGGCGGTATGTAGTATGCCTTCGCTTTTTTTACACAATCTGTGTCGGTGCACGGATCCGAGGATTGCGCTTAGATCAAGACTGTACACGTACAGTGAAAATTATATTACTCAAACAGATCCGTCATACTGAATCGATTTTATTCTTAATTAAACAGTCACATACAATGTTATTTCATAAATTCGACAGTGTTTTCCTGTAACTACGCCTTTAAGCTGAGACTTCATGCGTGTATAAAACAGCCTGCTACCAATAATAACACATTAGTATATATTGTCAATAGTATATTTTTAATTTTTTGTTTAACTCTCACACGTTCTTGATAATGTGAAATTTTGTATTTCTCTGCAATTGTGTTGTAAGTGGATGTGTTTATTAAAAATATGAGATTTCGAGTCAAAGACAGTTGCTCGTTTGAACTCTGAGTGGATAAATATTTATGGGAAAATCTTTTCTATAACTGTTGTTGAGAAGCGTGTGAGGGTTAACAAAGCAAAATATAAATAAACTTATAAGCGATAGCCGACAATTCCGTCTACCTTCCTTTTTTATGTCAATGGTGATTTGTTAACAGAGTAATCGTGTACCTTTAAGTAATATTTATTATGTCTGGCGTAAAATTTCCGCATTTCGGGAATCCCGTTGGCGTGGGAGGTAAATCTTCTTGCTGCCCAACACGCATAACCATTTCCATACCACTTGCTTGATGATAAATAAAGTGACAATGTAACATCCAAAATCCTTGAACAGAGAAAAACCGAGGGTCAGTCACATTCACGAGAACACGGCGAAGAATGAACTACAGGTTGTATTTAAAAATACAATAATGAGTGAGTGAAACCTTCGACAGCTATGATTAACTTATCACTGGCAAAGTATGGTTGTGTAATTATTGGAGGTCAATAAAACGAGATTGCAGGGAAGGAATACCGTATTCGATATCAAACCAGTATAGTTCACTAGCACACTTGATATATCAATAGCATCGGCAGATTATGATACTGTTACACTATCATTACGATATATGGACATTCATAACAATAGAATACTTGCGATTTAGTGTCACTGTTTTTTCAACCATTTTTCACAATTTTTTTTTGTTTGTTGCTTATTCAAGAAACAAGGACTGCAAGGCGCAGATTTGTTAGAATCTGTATCATTTTAATCTTTCTGCATTTTAATAGATATTGACAAATTCTCCCCGATATATTGCCTACTCTTTTTGTTATTTTATTAAATTTTGAACGAAAGGTGAACTGCTAACTTTACAATAATATAATGCAGGCCTGTCCAACTCGCGGCCGCGGGCCAAAGTTAGCCCCCGTTCCACCACTTTTTCTTTCGCTAAGGTGGGAAGCGACTTTCGCGGACCTATCGTATATTATAACATAAGAAGGAGTCTGGGGTGGTGCTTTAACCCTTTTAGTGCCGAGCGCAAAAGAGGTGCCTATGCGAAGATAACCGGCCGAATTTCACGATTTTACTAGGGTTTGGAAAAAGGCTCATAAAAACCAAACGAAAAGCAATATCTACAGAATTAAAAAAGCAGTGTATTAAGGACGAAATAGAGAATAAAACAGTGACGCTAATTTTTCTATATTCATTGCAAATTACACAAATAACAAAGGTATAAGCGATCATGAAGCAAAGAAAAATTAAGTTTTCTCTTTCAAAACGTAATTGTACATACGAAAAGTCATCTTTTTATCATAACTTTATATAGACCGTTTATTACAAAGTATATACTTTGCATTTCGTAACAAATTTGTAACAAAATAAATAATATTGCACAACAAACATAAAGAATAGCTCCAAGGTACATGGCAGGCGCCGGACGGATTATCTCATCCGAAACAAGTAATTGTTATAGGTACTATAACATATAGAATGTAAGGGAAGGTTAAACCGAAACACTATTTATTTTAATTCTCTCGTAATGAAATTAGACCATATACAGGGTGGCCCACATAACTCTGAACAGCTCAATATCTCGAAAACTATGCCATCGATTTTAAAGTTCTTAGTCTTAAATTGCATGGAACTGGAGGGCCTTTCTGACTACATAAACGTGAAGTGGCCTCCCTTCCCCTTTAACGGGGGAGGGGAGGTACCTTTGTAATTTTAAATGGAACCCCCTATAAAATGTTACATATTTAGATTCTACCGGAAAAAACACGTCAATTTTGTCTGAAACATTTTTTTGTCAGATACTTCCATGATGAGATATAACAGTTTGAAGTTTCGAGTTGTAGGTACTTGAAGCGCTCGGAAATAGCGTTATGGAATTATACGCGCTTGAGTCCTTTGCTTATTCATGAAGAAACACGAACAATAATATTTACAATTATTGAGTTTGACTCACTTATCTATGAAAACGTTTTCAGTTTAGAGCTGTTATTCAAGCAGTAACATTGTGATTATAGCTACTTTTGACACAGAAGTGAATATGTTATTAACGTTAGGTGTTTTTTGAACGTTATGGGATCAAAAAATGTCATGCAACATTTCATAATTTAGAAAAGCGGCTTCGCGAGCACGGTGAATTGTGTAAAAAAACTCGCAATAAACCTAAAGCTGTCACTAATGAAAATAATAGTGTCAGTATTCTTGCTGCAATTACATTAAATCCTCATATTAGTCAACGTACACTTGCACAAACATCACATATTAGTCGTTCATCAATTCAACGAATTTTGAAACGGCAAAAGTATCATCCATATCACATGGTTTTATCACAAGAGCTTTCGATAGCACATTACGATCACCGCGTAAGATTTTGTGAGTGGCTGCAGGGTGTTGTGGAAAAGGACTTTTTGTGCAAAATACTTTTTTCCGATGAGGCCACTTTTATGAATTCAGGGCATGTGAATAGACATAATCTGCATTATTGGGCCGTGGAAAACCCAAATTGGATGCGATGTGTTCCCTTTCAACATCGATGGTCTTTAAATGTTTGGTGTGGCCTAATAGGAGATTTTGTGATTGGACCTTATTTTTTTCAAGAAACGGTAACATCTGCAAGTTATTGTGATTTCTTAAAAAATCATTTGCCTGCGCTTTTGGAAGATGTGCCACTGCACGTTAGAAGAGAAATGTGGTTCCAACAGGACGGCGCTCCTCCACATTTTGCAATCATCACCAGGCAATTTTTGAACGAAAAATTTGGGAACAAATGGATAGGTCGTGGGGGACCTCGTCAATGGCCTCCTCGATCCCCCGATCTAACACCATTAGATTTTTTCTTATGGGGATATGTAAAGGACAAAGTTATGTTTGAACCACCGACGACAAAAGAGGATATGAAACAAAGAATACGTGACGCTTGCGCTTCAGTGACTCCCGAAATGTTAAAAAATGTTAGAACAACTTTGATGTTTCGAGTAAATAAATGTTTACAAGCCCGTGGTGGACATTTTGAACATTTCATTTAAAGTACATTTTATTTCTTCACGAATAAGCAAAGGACTCAAGCGCGTATAATTCCATAACGCTATTTCACTACAACTCGAAACTTCAAACTGTTATATCGCATCATGGAAGTATCTGACAAAAAAATGTTTCCGACAAAATTGACTTGTTTTTTCCTGTAGAATCTAAATATGTAACATTTTATAGGGGGTTCCATTTAAAATTATAAAGGTACCTCCCCTCCCCCGTTAAAAGGGAAGGGAGGCCACTTCACGTTTATGTAGTCAGAAAGGCCCTTCAGTTCCATGCAATTTAAGACTAAGAACTTTAAAATCGATGGCATAGTTTTCGAGATATTGATCTGTTCAGAGTTATGTGGGCCAGCCTGTATAACGTATTATAAATTTATTTTGAGATAGAGTTCTCTCGCAATGCGAATAGTAAAGCGCTACAAGGTGCGGGCCGATATATCGGCTCTGGCCCTTTTCGCCAGTGCAGCAAGGGCCGATATATTGGCCTCCGGCACTAAAAGGGTTAAGTAGTGGGGAAATGGACAGATTTACGATGGGGACTGTGTGGCCCGCGACGAAGAAAAAGTTGAACAGGTCTGATATAAGGTACACCAGGACCGGCAATTTCTTCCCCGCTTACGCTTCACGACTCCTGCTACCAGTGTACCGTTTCCCCCACTATCAACTATTTCATGCTTTGCCTCGCGTGACCGCGTGATTGTGGTTATATGCGTGTACATCTACATTCCACAGAAGCAGGGTGGGGGAACCCAGGAGTAGGGAGAGGAGTCGTCTGTGGCTCGCGAGATGCAAGTTACCCAGGCCTGTGGTAGTATTGATTAACATAAAAATATGGATTTAAGTTTGCAAATCGTGCTGCCCCCTTAAACATTTAAATTAAACGAATGTCAATATATACCTGGATTATCAGCTTGGAATCGAATTATAGCAAAACCATTATTCGGCACGGCAATGGTATCTTTCTTCGGTGGATCAATCAGGTTTCTCTCTATCTGATTGTTCGCGTCAAGTTGCTTCACGTAATCGACAGTAATTCCTGCAGCACTAGTAGCATTATCACTGTAACCACCAAGTGGTTGACCCATACTGACGACGTAGAACGCGTATCCGTGCAAATGGAAAGGATGTTCTGTCGACGGTGCGTGAACTATAATTACAGTAGTAGCGTATAGTGATTATTATTTTATAACGCATAAAATTCGGGCGGCATTCAACGTGTTAATAAATTGCGTTCGAAGTATTCTCCACGGGTCTGACTTGGCATTATTTGACAAGGGGTTAATGCAAAAAGTAATCGATTACTTACACTCATCGACGAATATAATTTCTACGGTAGCGTTTAACCGAACGTCGATCACGTGCGTGCACGTGCAGTTCGCGGCACAGTCTTTGGGTAAATGTTCAGAATCGCAAAATTGATCTTCCGGAAGGTCCTCCAATTGAGATAACATCGGTGACGGGGCATTGTCGAATACGATCCCGCTTATTAGTAGGGCAGCGGTATTGAACGCTGCTGGAACTGCATATCCGGAAAGAACGTCAGAATTACAACGACAATGTTAGTCTCGCGCGAAAGACTTACCTAAAAATTTCTTGTACGTGTTAGGTCTGAAAAATATTTCTTGGTCGTAATGGATGACGGATATAGGCAAGTAAAATCTCTGGTCTGGTTCCGAATTCAAAACATACGCGTCCGTCGGCTCAGCATCTTTAAGTTGACTGACGCAAATTGCATTTGGAACTTCTGCCTCGCAATTGCCTATTGTTGGATTCAGTATCTGCAGATTTCGGAACGATTTTATATATTAAAAAATGCTGATAAAATACTTCCCTAAAAAATCGAGATGGCACAGAAAAAGAGAATAAGTAATTGAACTCTGAAAAATGTCACTTTCCTCTTTAACCGCTAAATTTGTTATTTCCAAAAGAAATTATCACAGAAAGAATTCCCGCTCTTAGTTAGCGTAACTGTTCACGGTGCATTCTTCATTTTAGACAGCGAATGTGATAAATAGACCGTAAATTTGATGATGGAATGCAAAAATATTGAAACGATTCGAAAATATTGCTGTGGTATTTTTAGCTCAGTGGAATTACACTAGAACCTTGCTCGTTACAATCTCGTTTATTGTGCAGAATCCTCGTTCGTTGCATAGTAGCGATCCCCCACAACGAATGTTTCGAAATTTTGGAGCCCGTGGTGAGAACAAAAGAAGATCGATGCTGCGATTCACTATGATTGGTTACCTCTCGCGTTACAAACAGTGTCGCCAGATAAGGGGAGGGAGCACCAATTGAGGGGAGAAAGTTACCCTCTCTCTGCCAGTACCGGAGTATGCAAGACAGAGACGAAACGCGTCACGTGACCGGGCCGTGACGGAAGCATAGGGGAATAGCGCGGTAGAAGGGGAAATTAGAGTGGGGGAACAAGTCTTGATCTGGCGATTCTGGTTGCACAACGTCGATTCTCGCATGCATTTTCGGTCCCGTTTCTTGCAACGAGCGAGATTTCACTGCATTAAGGAAAGAAATAAATGTCTGCGTGACTTGCGGTTGATGCAGACAATTTTTATGTTGCTCGAAAATTCGCAGTTCAACGATAAAAATGAACCACGACTTACGGTCCCGTTGGCAAGACCGCCACTGTAAGTAGGCTTCTCGGTAAACGGTGTTGTCGACGCATTAACGTATTGCAGTATGGCTAACTGTTGAATTTCATCATGAGCACACGATTCCAACCCTCGGAGTTGTATCCAGTATGCTCCAGGCGTTTGATTCGTATTTATTACGAAATCGTATCGTTCTCCTGTGTAGACCGAAAGGTGAAAAATAATACCGAGCATTGTTATCAGTTGCGCGATGATAACGACGGTAACTATTTCGAACATTGAAATTGCGTCGGTAATTGAAAACCGAGTAAGTCCAGATTTCGACAATTATTATTTCATTCTTCCTTTAAACCAGTGGTTCTTAACCTTTTCGGTGGTCGGAACGCCCTTGAATCTAAAAATAAGTTCTCGCACCCTTTATTTAGAAAATTACATCTATCGCAAGATGATTTATTTATTGAAAAATAAATTTTCCATCGAAAATTTAGAAACTTCTCTCGCACCCCAGGTTAAGTACCACCGCTTTAAACAGTCAGTAATGCATGAAATATATAAAACTTCAATAACTGCAATTTTACTGAAAAATGGATTTGCCCGGTTGTTGCGCCAAGGTCTGGAATTGTTCAAATGTATTTGAATTTCGTGGAGTGTTATCATGTTAATCGTTTAAATTGCCAGTATTTTTTTTTTTGTTGGTATTAAGTATATCATACCTGCATACGAAATGATAGACGTCACGGTGACAGGTTTCACGGATTCACCATCTGTCGCTATGATAGTCAGATTGTGGCCTTCAATTGTAAGTTCTCCAGAGCACGTAGTACAGAAAGCGTTAACCATACGGAAACGATAACGTTTATTAGCATCCACTTCGATAACTTCAAGGGGGGTATTTGTGGAGTTACCGTTCGCATCCTAGATCATAAAACGCCTAAGTAGGAGAAGTATTCCACACGACAACAATTCTTCAATATTGCTCCGAGTTATTTATGAACAGTAAAACACGTAACATCTCGAAATAACACTTCTAAGAACGAAGCAGTGATCGAAAGAGTTATTGAACTTTTCAGAAGGTTCTTCTTTCAAGACGAACGTTCGCCCATTTTTAAAGAAAAGTTCTCACAATATAAGCTCCGATCAGAACGGGTAGGGGAAAGTTCCTCGAAGTAAAAGTTTTAGTTCGAATAGATCTTATAAGATATAA
The DNA here is from genome assembly GCF_050948215.1 of Halictus rubicundus. Lineage (NCBI taxonomy): Eukaryota > Metazoa > Arthropoda > Insecta > Hymenoptera > Halictidae > Halictus > Halictus rubicundus. Next base: position 5,062,343 of record NC_135151.1, read on the forward strand.
ATACATTGTGTCCCAAAAATGTTGTACTTCCTTGAAACAGATAATTCCTGAGATCATTTGAAGTAACTTTTTCCTTTGCGAAAATGTTGTCTGCGGCTTTATTAACGAAAAACACAGACTAATCAGAGACACGACAAACATTGAAACATGCGTTTTAAATGGAACCGTTCACACTTGTACTGCACGGACAGGCACGGACAGGCACGGGCCGTCAACGGAACGAACCGGCACCGACCAACATAAAGCATAAATCGCTAACGTATCATCCTAAATGGAACCATTATTCCTCAAACTGAAACTGTGAAATACTTAGGCATGCATCTAGATGCAAGAATGACCTGGAAGCATCATATAAAAACCAAAATAGAGCAAATCCGCTTAAAAAGACGTACCATGTACTGGCTTACATGTAAAAATTCAAGATTAAATATGAACAATAAACTATTAATATATAAGTCTATAATTAAACCAATATGGACTTATGGAATAGAAATTTGGGGAACTGCTGCAAAAAGCCACATATCCAAACTTGAAGCACTACAATCTATTATCCTTAGAACCATTGTAAATGCACCGTGGTACGTGAGAAATGAGCAAATTCGCATGGACCTCAAGGTCAATTCCGTGGAAGAGGAGATAAACCGACTATGCAACAGATACCAACTCAGAATGGAAAATCATCCAAACGAAGCAGCAAAGAAGCTCTACACAGAAAACCTGCCTAGAAGACTACGCAGGAAGCATCCAACTGATCTTCTACACAAGGCTTAAAATTGTGTTCTCTAAAAAGATATTTTCTACTGGGAAAATATCAACGGGCTAAATTCACTTATCTTGTTAAAACAATCTACCGAATGTCCTCTGGGACAAATTGTAGAGTTTGAGGGAGTTAAAAAGAAAGAATGTTTTATTTTAGCTTTTTGATACTGCAAAGTTTTTTATTTTTCTACTATTGGTCAAACTGAAGTATAGACCGAGAATGGATAAAAACTATGACAGGATATTCTGCGCAACTATTTCTGAGGAGCGTACGAGAGGTAATAAAAGTTCTAAAATAACTTGTTTTCATGGAACTTTTGTTATACAGATCTTGAAGCATCTATACCGTGAGAAAACTCTTTGAAAGAATTGTTAAGGGTAACATTTCTTTTCATAAAATTTCCACAGGCGCAAGTATTTTCTTCAACGAAACGTATAAGGTCGAACAGAATGTTCATAAAAACGTAACGATAACTGTTCATTTCGATCCCTCGTACAAAGTTAACCCCTTGTTCTACCCGCTAACTCCCGATTTCTCGGGCCACAGTAAACAAGAAGGTCGGTTACTAGGGTTGTGCGAGAACCCAAAATATCGGGTCGGGTCGGAAACACGACATTTTTTCGGGTTCGGGACGGGTACCCGAAAATTTCGAGATTCTTGAAAAAGTCGGGATTCTCGAAATAATCGGGATTCCCTAAAGAATCGTGAATTATTTTCAAGTGTCATATATATGAAATATGTGTTATATTCTCGAAATTTTCGGGAACCCGACCCGACTCATCCCAACCATCGGGTTCCCGATATTTCGGGTTCTCGCACACCCCTATCGATTACGCGTCGAGCCATTTATACTCGCGATACATATACGTGGTATGTATATCGCGAGCCACGAGCCGGAGTCGTGTTGTTTACGTTTGATCAGAACGAGGTACCACGGGTCAGGCTCGTGCTTATCGTTTTTGACCAAATTTCTTACCACGAGTCCCACTTGTAGGACAAGGGGTTAGGCACATATGTATACAGGAAAGTCTTGATCTACAAGGCCGAACGGAGCAACACGATCTTAGTTCGCCTATTCCCACCATTGGGGGGCATACCCCGCGAAGGGTCGAACTGCTTTAGCTGCCTCGGTCGATGAGCAGTGTAAAGTGTAAACATGCCGCGTAATCCGATACCGGGTCGGGTGTTCGGTGTGAACCACTACTAATCCAATTACAAAACTTCTTTGTTTTTCATTATTTTTTATGGGACTTTGACCAACTTATTCGTGACATTTTTCTGTTTAAGATGACACTAAACACGATATAATTTGAACTTTATTTAGTGGCTTAATGGACGGTACGTAGTAGTTGGACTTAGATAAAGACTTCACTGTAATTTTACTATTTGGTATTTCTTGTGACATACCAAACACAAGTACTAAGCTTACCTTATATTTTCCCTTTCCATTAATTAGTAGATTATCAGGAATCTGACCAGTTATTCCCGCTGTACGACCCGGGAAACGTTCAATGGCGTTTTCAATCATCCAATCGTTAATGAAGACCACGTGATTTGCCAAATCGTAATCGTAAAGATTGCTATTAGGATCTTCTTCCGCCGGTTCCCGAATAATAAGGCTACCAGCGAGACTATTCATCTTCTGCAACCCGACATGCGAATGCCAAAAATGAGTGCCGCTGTTGTTCGCGTAAAATTGGTACCTTTAAGAAATAGAATGTTTTGATTACTCCGTTGTACACGCTTCACAACATAAACGTTCGACTGTAATACTTTGCAACGTGAATTAATTTACTTCTCGGGAAGAAGCATAGTTTGACAATCTTTTTTGTCTCGCAGCTGACTTAATGAAAATGTTTGTATTCGACACCCCGTTTTAGTAAACTATTATCAAAGTTATCAAGTATAGTTATGCATGCAATTTTTGCTAGAACTTCTCAGCGCTTTTCAATATTTTTCGATACCACATTCAATCCGACAGAATTTCGAAAAAAAACAAAATTATAATAGCTAATGGAATTTTTTAAGTAATTTCAAATAGTCCAACAATGCGAAGGATTGATTTAGAAAGAAGTAGTTTATGTAATTCGATTGATTTTGACTAAAAACAACTAAAATTAGTTGTGGACGCTGAACGGGACACAAAGCGTATTAAAATTAGTATCAGTCGAAAGGTGCATATTCGAAGAATGTATTGCAATAAAAATCGTCACGGAGCGCAACGTGCATTGTCATTTTATGAAGAGGTAAGTAACCCTGTCCTTCAAATGCGTGATATTTCTTGACGTTTAAGCGACTCTTATCTCTAACGTCAACACGAGTACCGAACAAATGGTTGTTCGAAATAAAATTTGCATTGACTGAAAATTGAAAATCCATATAATAATTGGAGGAAACCAATTTCATAGAATTCGTTCGTTAATTCACTTAGAATAGTAACTTATGAATAATTTCGGAGACAAATACATATTTTTGAATATTCTATCCTTCTAGATTATATTTTCTTTTCACTGTAAATATTCTATTCGAAAATGTTGTAGACAATGTTCAACGATTCTTTCATGATCTGAAATCGATAGTGTGTCAACGAGAGTTGAAAAGATTGGTCGTGTATTTTATTATATAAATCTTTTTATACCTGATGAACTCCAAAAAAGGGGAAAAAAATTAAGTACACAGAAAGCTGTTCATTTACTTGTCATTAGCAGTACTTTGGTAACTTAAGTTTTAGAATTTTGTATAACTTGCATGCAATCAATTACCTAAACGTGTCTCCAGCCGGAATCGGACACTGAGTAACGAATGGTACTCCATCGTAATATTGACTGCCCTGCTGAAACACTCCGTGCCAATGAATCGTGATGTGTTCCTCTGAAATCTTATTTTCAACATCAACCACAACGAGATCCCCTAAGCAAACTTGTATACTTGGTCCCGGACACATTCTGTTCACAGACAAAAGATTCCGCTGCACTCCGTCGGCTAACACGCACTGGCAATTGGGACAAATATTGGTACTGGCATCTGGATTGCAGAATTGGCATGCCCTACGAAATAATTTGCACATTAATTCGTCTGTTCAAGAGTTGAAGGTACACTTTCGTCCAAATTGATTATTGTACTATTTTTTTTTTCAACGAAATCATCTTGGTTCAAATATGGACAATTTCTGGAGAATCAGAAATTTAGTCTTCCAAGTGTACTTTTTTGGATCCACTGTACATAAGAAAATGTAAAACCCTATTTTTGCTTACTGGCCATGGACAGGATACCGTTCGACCACGAATTTGTAGTAACAAGTCTTCGGTTTACCCCCCGTGCAGGTGCGTGCACACTCCAAGGCGTTCGACAAAGAAGGATTGTTACGCAATTCATAATTCAGACAGTTTGTCTCGTTTATAGATGGCATTCCACTGAGTCCAGATACATATCCAGCCACTATGTCCGAACCCGATACACCGCCTGCACCTAGAATTGAAAATTAACAAATACTATTAAAAAGAATATGTTAAACGGGTTTTCTGTTGAATTAATTATTTATGGTTACAGGATATTGAAACATTTACAATAATATCCGTTTCCATGCCCTGAAATAATCGGTTTTGATTAACTAAAAACGAGCATGTAAATAGACCGAATAAAGCTTTTGTCTAAATTTTATACGTTGACTTCATCCGCTAATAACATTCGAATGAAACAGTAAAAATGTTCATACCTAAAACGAGGATCACAGAACACAAAAGTGCACCCCCGATGATCTTCATTTTGCTTGTGGTGCTAGAATACAATTTCTTCTTATATAAGCTTTTTGAAACAATAATTACGTTGTTATCCTCCAGAATGTTTAATTTTGACTTAAGATTAATTATTATGATGTAGTTATTTTCTTATCGTTTCATTTATTCGCCAATGTTTTCTTATCATTTCATAATTCCCATGCAGTAAGAACGACTGTAATTATATTTTCGTATTCTTGCAAGATGCTAGAGAGAGAGAGAGAGAGAGAGAGAGAGAGAGAGAGAGAGAGAAATAAAAAAAAAAGAATAAATGGATTCATTTTCCAATTTCTAATTTCGTAGATACGAATGCTACAGATAGGTATATATTTAATCTAATCTATACTTTTCACATTTCTATATCGTACATTTCTGGGAACGCCTGATATGAGAAAGATACTATGTTTGATATTGTAAGTACTTTTTCGACATTTTTACAATTTGGAAGCCTTGGATACCGTAAACCAGTGATGAGCAACTGGCGCGGGCGTGTTCGGAACAAAAATCATAACTTCTAAACTATTCAATTATCGCCATAAGTACCTCAATACTTTTTCAAAAAGTATACAGAGATGCATCGATTTGAATAAAAAAAAATTATACGATTTCATAACAAAAATTTGTCACCTTTATTTTCTATTGCGTGAAAACTTGTATGCAAATCATCATTAATACAATTTATCGTTAGCTGAATACTGAGTAACTATTGTTGAAAATATTTTTACAATATATTATCTAATAATGAAAAATAATAGATCAAATAAACAAAAACGTTTCATTGTCAATCTTTGTAAGAAATAACAAATACATCCCACAGACTGAAATTATTTGATAGTATATTTAAGTATTTAATATAGTGTTTGGCCCACTGCAGTCCGCGGGTTGCTCGTCACTGCTGTAAACAAATATATTTAGTAGAAATATTTGTAGTCTACTTCATTAATAATAATAAATGGTCTCTAAGAAATGCGCTTCAAGAAACCTTTAAGCTTTCTAATAGTTTTCTACAGTACGGCTATCTTTTTGGATGCATGTATTACTTCCTCATCCAAATTCAATAATTTTTCTAATTCAAGTACTATCGACAAAAATTCATATTTCCATATTTCCATATTTAATTCATATTTCCCAATAATTTTCATTACTTCGTACCTCCAAATCTGCCACGTTATACAGATAAGAGATTTATTAGGAAAAAGATATTGCAAAAATAAGATAAGTATCGGTTAGATTACAGGTATGTATATATTTAAAGGTTTATGTACAGATAAGCGGAACTGTAACATTTTCAGTTAGTAGCACTATGCACACGAGAGCTATTCTTTTAATCCTCGGTTGGACTATCGGTGTCCATGGTATTATTTTTTATATTCCGCAATATAGCGAAAATCAGTAACGCGGTACTAGTGAATTTATTATTGCGTGTATTGGAATTATCACTTTCGTAATTTTTGCGTTCTCTATAAGTGACAGTTTGTTTTGAGCGTTGTTTCTTGGTATTCGTACGACCTCAAATAATTATAGGCAACATAGAATCAATTGTGTATACTTCCAGGAGCGTCGCTGATCCCTCGAATCGTTGGAGGGCACGATGCGCAACAAGGAATGTATCCTTACCAAGCAATAATAAAAGTGGAGAAGAACTTTATGTGCGGAGGATCCATCATTTCGGAACACTTAATCCTAACTGCTGCTCATTGCATTTATAGGTGAGTTTCTACCAGAAAGTATGTACCTACATTTATTAATGATGCCGCACATGCAGTGGATCCACAAAGTGTTTAAACACTACATTTCCGACTCTCTAAAATCATCGATATTTAAATTGTAATAATTTCGTAAAAACAACTAGTACAACCATAAGGACTCATTTCGAAGCTTCTATTTTTTACATGATAGCAACGGGTGGGAAGTTGAACTTATTTTTTCCTAAAAAATAAACGACTTCGAAAAGTTTCAAAAATTTATTTCGTAAATGAAACTGCCATACATTTGAAGATTGAAGCCTCCTCTTTATTACCACTCCTTACAAATTGACGTACGATTTTTTTCCACTGTTTTATGGAACAAAGATAAGGAACAAATTCGGACGTATAAAGTCCTCATGGTGTAACTTATGCTACTGTAAAGTTGGCGGCTCACCTCCCATTCAGAACTCGAAAAACGACTAAAAAATGATGGTTTCAGTAACGAAACAAATTTTTCAAACTTTTCAAAGACATTTGAACGTGTAACATTTTTTTCTAACAATACTGTTCAAACTATTTTATATGTAAATCAGTAAATATTCTTATAGATAGATATCTTATAAATATCGCAAATATATTAGTAATATGATTAATGTATGATAATGTAATGTAAACGCAAATTATGATTAATGTATGAAATGCCTATTTCAATTGTTAATATATGTTTGTTAATAAAGTTTCTTTTGCGAATATAAGAGAACTATCTTTTTACTTTCAGACAAGCTTATCCCAATGTATTGCAATCTAACTTATTGAATAACATTTCCGCTGATATCATTGATATCTTATCACTTTCTATATCTTATACAGGTCTATAAGTGTTCGAAATACGCAAAACATCACAGCCGATTTTTCAAAATGTATAAAGTCTTTTCATTTTATTTTACTTCTATTAACCATGCAATACATTTCTGCAGACAAGATGTAACCAAGTACGAAGTGATTGTTGGAACCTATTATTTATCCTCATCAACGAATCCCGGAGTTTCATATTCTGCAAAGCAATTAATTTGGCACTCTGGCTACGACAGTCAACTACTTCGCAATGATATCGGTTTAATAAGGTTGAATGACAGGATTTCATTTAATACCAGTCGTATTGAACCAATCCCTCTTGCATCCGTAGATTACGTTGCACCGAATACAAATGCTGTTGTCACTGGCTGGGGAAAACTTTCTGTAAGTCCACCTACAATCTGATTGAAACGTATACAATTTTCCTCAATACAGTCTTTATTCGATATATGTCTCAAATATTTAGCCGATAAAAGTCTCAGAACTATCCCCACTGCTGTGGGTACATATACCCCGTAAGCCGCCCCAAAGCTCGAGTGGCCTCGGTTGTCAAGGAGTGTAAACATAATACGTGTCGGGTATGTCGGTGTGTGACCAAGAGACCACTACTAATCCAATAACAAAACTTCTTTATTTTTCATTATTTTTTTATGGGACTTTTCCGTGGCATTGTTCTAATGAAAATGATACCAATTATGATATAATTCCGATGATCTCACACCGAGATACCCGACCCGTATTATGTTACATTCCTCAACAACCGAAGCCACTCAAGCTTCGCTGTCGTTTTCTACGTTCGGTAGTGTATCAAAGAATAGTATCTTCTAGCCGATATATGTCCCTTGGTAGACCCGTGTTGTGAACATATATCGAGAAAACTCTGTATTTCCAAATTCTAACTAAAATAATAATATTTCATGCGACGTTGATAGTTTTTTTCTTCTTTAGTGTGAATCATTCAGTGTAAATAATTTTTAAAATGTTGTAGTACACTAGAAATTCTAATTCCAAAAATTCTTTCCACAGGCAGGTGGACAAGTTTCACCTTTTTTACAAGAAATTACATTGAAGATATTATCACAAGACGTATGCAAGACTATATGGCAAGGGAACGTAAAGGAATCTCAGATTTGCACGTTTACAAAGCAGTACGAGGGTGTTTGCAATGTGCGTATTACATTAATTAATAACTGTGACTATGAAAGAAACTATAATGATGAATAATTTACTGTTTAGCAAAGGAATTAGGCATAAGTACAAATTGTAACATTTTTCATATTGCAACAATATTCTGCCCACCAATACGTGTTTTCGTAAAAATAATGTGGCTATTAAAGTATAAGTATTTTTGTCTTCTGCGCATTCAAGTATATAATGACAAATCGCTTACTGCTTATCAATCCTATTATCTTTATTTGTTAACTATTGTTGAGCATCGAATTAATTACCTGCACGAAGGATTTTTTTATTTTCTGTAATAGACTGTGCCTCACATTTAATAACGTAATTCATTTCAGGGTGACTCTGGCGGACCGTTGGTTGTAGATGGTAAACAAGTTGGAATCGTTTCGTTTGGTATACCATGTGGTCGTGGAGCGCCTGATGTGTATACCAGAGTGTATTCTTATAAATCGTGGATAATAAGTAATGCAGAATCGATTGGTGATCATATCCATGGTTCAGCTAACATAGTTTCGAAAACGTGGATTCCGATATTACTGGCAACAGCGATGTACTTACACTTCTTTGCATAAAAAAGATCTCGTTTTACTTCACGTCAAATAGATGTGAAAATCACGATTTTGCATTTCTCGTAAAGAAAATCAAACTATGTACATCTTTGTACATTATCATTTAAAATTATAACGCATAGTAGTGTATTTGAAGAGTTGACAATTTTCCCGAGATAATATTTTTTTCCATACCCTTATAAGGGGATATGTTACATTTAATAAATGTTATAACTATGGAGGCTATCGCTGAAACAAACGCTGCAACATATAAATACATATGTTAATGTCAGCGAAAAACCAAGATGGTATATTTCATTCCACAAGATCGACTAAATAATTTTTCTAGTATTATTTAGTTCCTCGTAATGTGAAATTGTGAGGACAATTATTACAAACCTCCGTCAAAAATCAGTATAGGATTTATTTTGCTTGTAGTTTTTTAATTAATTATTAATTAAAAAAATTAATTCTAAAACTTCTGTTTTAATAAATAATGTATTTATTAATCTTATATACATGTAAAAAACACATTGTTCAGTTTAAAAACTATAATTAAATGTATGGTGGACCCACTGCGTTAACTTTTTATCAAGATTTCTATTAATTGGATCAATAAATTAGAGTATATTAACACTAAACCTACCGACATTTCATGTATACCTAATCCTACCATGAGCGGTCAAATGACCGCTTCAAAAAAAAATATGTATCTTAATATAGAAAGACATGAAATTTTTTCGGAAAGTAAACAATAAAGAAAGTTGTGAATATTGAAAAATGGGTTTTATGATATTATAGGAAAAGTCAATAAGTTACATGACGATACAGTAACATTATATACAAGAAATTCTAAACGAAATTTCAAAAACGGTCATTAGACCGCGCGTTGGTAGGTTTAGTGTTAAAAAATTACTATTTATTTAAGTCAACGATGGGCACGGTAGGAGCCCCTGAGCTGCCTCTTCCCCCCACCAACGTCTCTTTAGTGCAGCGCGCAAAAATATCTGGTCAATAACAAATGCGTTAAACTGTATCCAAACCCGATTTCTTCAAGAATAGAATTTGAATAATAAACATTATTCTTTCACAGTGAATCATCTTATTATTTCAATGATGTATCATTTGTACGTTAAAAAACAAATTGTTCCATTCGAAAAATACCGCAACACACGAAAATAATTCATGTGACAAACAACTCTTTTTGCGACAATAATCTCGTAATCGTTTGTTATACACGCTAACTGCAATATTACAATAAGATTTCATGTGACCTTCATACTTTTATGTCAGTAGTATAAAAGTCTCATTTACAATATGCCAATATTACAAGACAATGTGATAATTGTTACTGTTATTACTTAATCTATAGAGTGTTCCACAGGTTTCTGTTCAAATTTTACCACTACATTCTGCAGTTAATAATAAGATCAAATGATATTTAACAACAAAATTCATAAATCAATGCGTAAAACATGATGGCCTGAATAATATTTTTTCTTTCATAATTTTTTGTGATACACAAGTTGTAAATCGTGTTAAATATTATAATAGAACAGTAGCTCACATGTTCGTTAGGAAATTTTTACTCATGGAAAATTGATGGATAAATAAATTAAGATTTATGTAATTAGAGAACGCACAAGTGAATAGAGTCACGAAAAATGACTGTTTCCGGAAGCGGGTTCCAAAACACTCATACAAATTTAGGAAACCATGTCCTTACAATATAATACAAATTTCTACACTAGAAATGTAATTTTTAGCAGAAATAGAATAATACTAACGATATTGAAAGAAAAATATATTATTACATAATTTTATACTTTTCGTTCGTTTATTGAATACCAGGGTTTGAACACATTTGTGATTTTTCTTGTATAATTTGCTCAACATAATATGCATGCCAACAAATAAGATAATCTCTAGCTATTTTAAATAAGGGATAGTAATTGATGAGGAGGAGCAGTGTTGTTGATAATACTTGATACCAGTCGGTAGTATATAGAAGAATGAACAGTTGTGTGACCACAAGTAAAAGCTGTAGTCCTAATAGTGACAAAAGTAGCATCGTCGGATTACTAAATAACGCCTGTATAAAATAATGAAAATCATAAATATGTGACAATGGAATAGTTTTAAAATATAATCGGTATTTATATAACATACATAAAATCTGTAATGATTTGAGTTTCCAGGTTCCGCTACTGTACATGCGCCTTCAGAGCGATAAGTCTCTTTATTGTGCCTCACCACTGAACCATGAGGCCATAAAACTGAATCATTCCATGTTTGTGCGTAAGTTTGATTATTACGGTTTCCAATTTTAACCCACCGACCTAGGTGCAATGCTGCACAATGTAACACGTCGCAATACCTAAACAATTAGAGTATTCATCAATTTTCTGCAAATGAAGGTTCTAATGCAACGTTCGCACGTTGAAATCAAGTACGCACCTAACTGGATAAGCTTGACAAAAGTGAGCACTTATTTTTCCAATCCAAAACATAATAACATGTTGAACAACGCAGGAAACATTAAAATGTAAATACTGCGGTACAAATATAATAGGTGCAATACCACATATGTAAGCACTACTGGAAGATGTAAATAAAGCTCTTTTCAAACGACGATTAAAATCAGACCTGAGTGTTGAAACTTCTGCTCTGATCGCAGATGCATTCAATGAGCAATTATGAAATGGTTCATCTATGTAAAAGACAGATATTTCGAATTGAATGTACAGTATATAACACCTCTCTTAGAAATTGCTATTACAAACCTAGAGGATATCTTATTTTTTTATCATCTTTGTTGCATATAGGTGTCCCTGATATATTAAAGAAAGGTGCTGCACTCATGCCAAACATTACAAAATACACGGCTAAACTTCTGAAACAAAGTAGATAAATTAAACAAACCTTTCATATTTACCGTATTTAGTAACATTATGAACAGATATGCTGTAATATACATACGGATAACATAGGTAAAAAATTTTCATAGAACTATGTCTTTCAGCCATGTGATACAAACACCAGCACAATACACTCATTACAATAATTAAAAGGATTATCCTGTAAAATAGTAAATAATATATTATAAATAACATATGTACATGCAATCAGTTGTAGTGAATAATAAATAATACCTCATGACTTTTTGAGCAGTGGGCAGCCAACGAACTGGTGATGACATATCAATAAGTCTGTGTAATAATAAATAAATAAATTGTCGTGCCATCATAGTCACAATGAAAATGATTAAGTAAGGATCTATTAAATAAAAATTCTGAAACAAAGTGAAAATAATCAACAATATAATCTTGTATGGTGATAAATAAATATTAGATATATAATAGAGCATACCATACTATAATTGTTGTACGAATGAGGTAACCACCATACAGTTCTATATAAATTAAGCATTTGTAACGAAGCTGCAACAAGCGACACAGCCAAAGACAATGCTTCAAACGTCAAGTGTCCATCGACAGGTATAATTGGTAGAGGTGCATGTTTTGGTACTAATGTTTTTATTCCACACAAGTCCTCTGACTTTTTATCGTCTGCACCACATCCAGCTATTCTTTCTCCACTATTACTTCTTACTGTTGTATTTGTACCGCCAGAGAAACTAGTATGTGATTTAGTCTGACCATTTCGACTAGCACCATTGCGTCTTCCACCAGGCATATTGTCTGAGTTTACATACCAAATATTCTCTTGTAAATAGTAAATGTGGATAGGTAAATATAACCTTATGAGAACTTATTGTGCTCGCATGATAACAAGATCAGCGAAAGTGTGACAGTTTTCACCGTCCTATGATTTTAGTCATATTAGGGAAACGTAATGCACAAAATTTATAATAGGCGGAATATAATAACTTCTATTTCTCTAAGTAAATGTGTTTAAACTGTTACATGTACTAATACTTTTAAAAACTGTAAAATTACACTAGGAACTTTATGGAAAAAAGGTATGTTATCAACATCGACACAAATGATTCTTCTTTCAGATAATAGCAATCAAATTTCAGTGAGTACTAGAATTATTATTCCATAATGTTTGTTTTTGCTTCAGACACGAATTAGAGACAGCTCAGCGGCACCTGTCACCACTGTCACCGAGTCGGAATCCCATCCGCTGAAGCCATGCTCTGATTGGACAGTGTTTGTCGTTAATAACTCGAAAACAAAGCGTTTCGGCGCGGATTGACAAAGGGAAAAAGTATTTAAAACCACTTCAGGAATCACCCTTTTTTCCTATACTCTTTCTGGGACATCTTATATATTATTTTTAATATAAATTCGAATCGTCAATTATTCTAAAGGATTATAAAATAAACGATAAAAGTAACTTTTACTTGTAAGCAATATGCACGTTTGGGAGCTATGCGGTAGATACTTCATCTTTTTAAATAAAGAAAATGTTGATAAAGTTTTAATATAAATGAAAAAACAAATCTATAAAAAACCATATAATGCAGATCAGTGAGGAAATTACTCTCTGTGCAGATCATGGCAAACTTCTAAAACGATCATTGGCAACACTGATTACGAAATGTTTGCGGAATCCTTTTGGTAAAGTTTTATAAATATTGGTACGGCACAGCTTCCATTTTGAAAGCGAAGGTACTCGAAAAGCACGTTAAACTGCTCTTCATATACTCTTCGGACGAAAACGCCGTGTTGTGCGTCTATTTTAGTGGCATCATAATTTAAGTGCAGTTTCGTAAACAATTATAGCGTGCAACTTCGTTAAACAAAAGGAAAAATGCAAGGAACTATCATAGAAAACTTGAGTGGTAGAAAGCTTTCAGTGCTTGTAATTTTGCTTATTATCGCGCAAATTGTTTGTTTTCTAATAGGCGGGCTCATTGGTAAGTCCAGAATGTCAACCATTTCGAAATTTGCTCTGATATACAAACAATTGTTAGTGTTAATGACTTTTTAATTTGAATTAGTACATAATAATTTCCGTATTTACCTATATTTAAACGAAATAATAATCCATGTTCGTTAATTAAACAAATCTTTAAAATTTGTTAAATTGTTAATTAAAAGGCTTGCAATATTAAAATATATTATATTTTGTTGTTACTCATAAGTTGTAGATTCTATATGTTTTGAAACTTTCTAAATGTCTAAAATGTTTAATACAAGATCTGAAAGAATTATAAGTGTGCAAAGACATTGATTACTTAGTCATCTGTTAACTGCATTTATACAAACAAATAGCTTTTAATAACACATATTTCTTTGTTCAGCTCCAACACCTGCTAGTAGTCAAAATATACTTGGTACACCTTGCAAGGATATTCGTGTGAATGGATCTGAACCTGGAGGAAAGAAATGGTTTTATTCGAGAGGAAAAGGATCTTGTATTTCTGTTGATATGGACACTGTTAGTCTTGATAGCCATCATCAGGCATATCAAGTTGTTTACACATTCCAAGTAGGTGTCTTGGAGTTTTGTGCATAGTATAGAATTCTAATTATATTTAAACATATTCATTTTTAATTTCCTGTAGATGCCTGTCCCACGAAGTGGTATGCAACTTGATTATTCCAGATGGCAACAGAATTTAATAGGTGTTTTACAAGTGGATATTGTTCATCATAATCAAATAAAAATCGGTAATTAATTAGATTTAATTTATGCTAATAATGTTATTATCATGATAGATGTTTCATATCAATTCTGTTAGCTCCAAGAACCAAAATAACATTGGATGCAAGACTTGCATACAAGAACAAAGGAGATCCAGATGATAGTTGGAAACCTTATGCTGCTTCTGTAGTGGAAAGAATTTTAGATTGCAGTATCGATAATGTAAATACATAAATTAATCAATATATTTGCTTTGGATGTCGTTAACGATGTATTATTTATGTGAACAATTGTTTCAGCCAATGGAACAATATTATTATAACTGCAGTATGGTACCATTATTTGAATTGGGATCTTTGTTTCATGACTATTATCTTTTAAACATTCGTCTTCCTGCGGACACTGACAGAAACATCAATCAGGGTTTGGGACATATAACTGACTTGTGGCTTACTGTAAATATATAATATATTACAATATAATTTCCATAAATACAAGAATGGAGAAATATGAACATCATGTTGTTCTTTATAATTTAGGCTATTAACCAGAATGGTGGATTTACAAAGGTGTGGGTAAGCTTGAAGACCATTTATTTCCCAATTGTCATATGCGTACTTGCCTGGTATTGGAGGAGAGTAAACATGCTTTCAAGATCCCCAGCTCTTTTGGAATATTTACTTTTAGGATTGGGCTCAGCACTATCATTTTTAAATAGTATGTTGTATATTTAATGTACTCATTGGCTCAATTTTATGTATAAGAGTTTAATTATTTTGTTCATTACATTTCTTTTAGTGCCTTTGGAGTATTTGACACTAGCTTATGATATGCCATTTATGCTTTTACTGGGTGATATCAGACAAGGAGTGTTCTATGCTACTCTTTTGTCCTTTTGGCTTGTGTTTGCTGGGGAACATCTCATGGTAAGAACATAAAAAATGTGTAAAAGAGCAACTTCATTTAGTATTGTATATTAATGTCATATATTTTATTTTACATGTTATTTATCGCACAAACAGATACAGGTGAGTTGACTTTTCTTATGAACGTATACTATACTTTGATATCATTTGTAACATATTTTCATTATTGATTAGGAAGGTGAACAAAGAAACTCCTTAAAATGTTACTGGCGTCATCTTTCTGCAGTAGGCACTGGGTGCATGTCATTATTTGTATTCGATATGTGTGAACGTGGCGTACAATTAAGGAATCCATTCTATTCAATTTGGGTTACAGACTTGGGAACTAAATTTGCTGTATCCTTTCACGATAAAAAACCAATACAAACTTATTTCAGAATTCTAGTCTCCTTGACTTAATGAAACAGTTATCATTTATAATTTTAGCCGGTGTGTCTGCTGGTGTATATTTAATATTCTTATCTTACATGATATGGAAGGTATTTATGAATATTAGTGCGAAAAGGGCTGCATTACCTAGCATGAGTTCTGCAAGACGTCTGCATTATGAAGGTGTAATATATCGGTTTAAGTTCTTGATGATAGCAACGTTGTTGTGCGCATCTTTGACCGTTATTGGATTTATCCTTGGCCAAGTATTTACATCTGTTCCTATTCAAATTATATATTTTTACTATCATTAAAATTAATTTCAATGTGTAATGTAGGTTGCAGAAGGGCAGTGGAAATGGGATGAAGAATTACATTTAGAAATGACATCAGCATTCTTCACCGGTGTGTATGGAATGTGGAATATTTACATCATTGCACTGCTATGTCTGTATGCTCCTTCCCACAAGCAATGGCCTATCGAACCATCTGGTGAATATAGATGTTTTTCTTCAATGATGTATCTTATTATAATTTTGATCTAACAAAGGTTTAATTTCTTACAGAAAACAGTCTTAGCGAGGAAATTGAATTTTCTCGTTTGTCAACTGATCCCAATGAAATGTTGTCTTTGACTGCATTTGCGCGAAAAACTGCCGTAGAATGAATAACACGCATTACATTAACAAAAAAAAAAAAACGGCAATTGACCAACCAAAACTTTTGTACTTAAATTCATCGTACTATAAGTATGGTAAAATTATGGTTTCTCGATATTTATAGGAGACAATGACTGATAATACTCTAATAGGTAATCCTTTCATACCAAAATCAACTATTTATTAAAATCAATATTTTTTAAGCTTCACTTTCAAACACAACGTAGCATCTAATGTGCGATTTTTACAAAAGTATTTAACTGAATGTTTACTATTCCAATAATGAAATGGATCGAAAATGCTCTCTAGATTCATCACACTAGCTTCATTTATTGTATACATACATATATGATTACGATGGAATAACATGTGATACGCATATTTCGTAGGACATTCCATTTTAGATTTAATTGGTACTTACTGAATAAGATTTTTTTACACACTCAGACATTAAACAGCCATATTACAATCGCTATAATTATAGTAACTATTCTTAATCCAGTCAGTAATTTATAGACGCTAGTTTCTTTAAGGACGTGTGATCTTATTCCGTCGTTTTATATACATATCAATATTGGGCATTTATTTGCAGTCTCGAACACACATTTTACCATTTTCATAACAATAATGACGTATATTCAATATTCGCTTATTTTGCGTTATTATTGTATAAAAAATATTTTTTCACAGTATTAAGTCCATCAATATATATTTAAGACTCGTACATTACATACGCAAGTTTATAAATTTTGATGCATTATTAATAAGGTCTAGGACATGCATGCATCGAAGTAGAATTCGAAGAAGAAAGGTGCAATAAATCTCTAACATTTTAAATGGGGAATCTAGTGCACATTATCTACTTACATAGAGTACTTATACTTAAAACAGCAAGACTAGTATTTTCTATGCCTACTAATCTATTTAATAAAATATGTCAATCAATAGTATTTCAATAGAATATTTTGTATTGTATAATTGATTGTTCTATTTTTTTAATACTTTTATAAATGTGACCGATCCAATGTATTAATACTATTAAAAAAATGCGTACTAATATTACAAAATTTTAGCGCAGTATTCAACGTATTTACATTTTTCTAACGTATTAAACATTTTTATACATTTTTAAATTAAATCAATTTGTTAGAGCAGCTTTGTTATGTTATTAGTATTAAACAGTGTTGAGTCGTAAATAACGTTTGTCCTTTTTTTGCATGTACATTTGGTGTGAAACACTTGAAAATTTCAAGATAAATGTTTACTGTGTATATTTGATGAACACGCGATATACTTATGATACATTATTACATGTTTAAAAGGATGTCATCTTGCGTATGCTGCAGCGTCGCCGCAAAAAGTCCCTCAAAGGGATCGTTTACGTCTCGTTCCGAGAATTGTCCGATCAACGTACCAATAGTGGGGATACCTAGTCACTACGCCACGATCCGCATTATAGGTAGGGAAGGGAAGACTCGTACTGTAAGGTTAGGGCAAGCTGGGTGATCCAACTAATAGTATCGCTTGGCCACGTACCTAACCTAGCGATACTTTCCTTGCTCACTATAGCATTTCCCCCACTATTCATCTCGCGGATCCCTCGATCTGGTAATGCTGGTATGCTGTGTGTCGTTATAGTTGTTATATAGTTCTGTCTTTTGTTTCAATATTATTAAACGTCTATGTAAAACGTAAAACCTCACGATACATATCTTGACAAATAGTTTAATTTTCATTAAACTGTTCCCGAGATTTAATCAATTCAAACGATAATCAGTGTATCAAATTCCTTTCTTTATTACATGCAGTGCTCGCGTTTGTCAAATTTCTTTTAACATGTGTTGAAGGGTTAGCTTCGAATGTCGAGAATCTCTAAACTCCACAGTTACTGGACTTCGTATTGTCGTTTCAAAAAGGTATTTATATTTTATTAACGAGTATTTTCTAATATTACGTACGCATAGAAAAAGCATCAAATATAATTCAAATTCAAACATAATATACATATGTCATCGCTGCGGGTTATCTCACAATGTTACTAAAGACTATAGTGATTTCTTTCGACATGAATTTCGTTTCGACTGTTAACAGATATACATATACTTGATTTTATGATCGTTATTATTCTTACATTCACATTATTAACAAACTCGTATTTTAAACTCTGATCCATCGATGTACTAAATTGTTCTTTACAGACGGTTACACGACAGTACATTAATTCTGTCCTTTCGATCCGTAAAACTGTAATCTTAATATTACATGGAATGTATTGTTTACGTGAAAAAAGAAAATATTAATTTGTTGGCATAACTAGACTATCAATGCGATGATCTAACAAAATTTCCTTTCGCGTCTCATCGAATTTTTCATTTGAAAATGGTAGTAGAATAGACTTCCGTCTAACGTGATCAAGAATCTGTTTGAAAAGACTGTACATGTGTATTTTGCGTGGCGGACACTGTGAAAATAGTAAATGTACAAAATATTCTTTAAGACGATTGTACAGCTACTGCTACAGAAGATACATATACGCAGTGTTTTTAAAGAATTTGTTGATCGCGTTTATACGGGTGTCTACTATATTTGAATAAAAGGGGGAGGATAAGAAAAGGAGTAACATTGGCTGTGGGAGCCTAGTGACATTGGTCGCGCGTTAGAGTCGGCAGCAGGGATTTTGTATGGTGCGCGCGCATCTTCTGGCACGACGTGAGAGACAGAGGTAGTAGTAACAGCAGCGGGCAAGAGAACAGTGCAGGAACGAAATCAGATGTGGTGAAGTCCGTGAGTTGACAGGTCGTGGGGTGCACGAGAACAGGCGTTTCGAAGTGGCGGAGGCGGCGGAGACTCAGGGGAAAGGATTGTTTTTTGTGTGCGCGAGAAAACGTGTCGGCAGTAACGAGTCTCTTCGGACGGGGATATCGTCGTTTGGTGATGATGAAATGATCCTCTAGCCGAAGGATTTTCGCCTGGCCCGTACGAACAGAGAAGAAGACCGTTTGTATATCGTTGCTGTTCGAGGTATCGTGCGCTCGTTCACCCGTGGAAAACATCGGTGAACGGTGACGTCGCGGATTTAGACTCCCGTGTCGTTTTCCTTCGTGGCCGAGAGAGCATCGGAGATCTAACGACTGACTGGCGAGCGTCGCGCGCGCGTGTCTTTGTTTTTTTCCTCTCTCTTTGCTGTCTCGGTGCTGAACAACTGGTCAGCACGGAGAAACAATAGTAGTGTGTTGTACGAGATTAGTGAAAGACTTTCCAGTTACTCGTGTGAATCTCACGGTGGTAAACAAAATTCGCAGCAGTCGGAGGCCCTTCCGAAAACGACAATCGAGCTCAGCTGATTGAGGGACTTGCTGCGAAGGGCTCTGCTGCGTTAATAGGCGATAAATATGTCGTCCCCCAGCGCTGGAAAACGACGTATGGACACGGACGTTCTCAAATTGTATCCTTGAAATTCACTTTTATTTCTCCTACTCGTTATTTGTGTTTCTTGTCTTCTTTTTTCGTTCCCCTCCTCCTCCTTCACCTCCTTCAACTCCTCCCCTACCCTCCACAACATCCCCTTCCCTCGACATCGCCACTGTTGTCCCCTCCATCCACCCGCTCTCCCACTACGCCTCGCTGGTTCTCGCTCTTTCTTTCTCTTTCACTCTATCGCACGTGCTTGTTTGCAATCGTGTGCAAGAGAGGCCTGCACATGGTTGCGAATGCAACAAGACTACGTAGTACGTATGGGAGCGTTAGACGTTAGAATCGGTTGTTTATATTAGGCACGTTCGGTTTTGTAGGTCGACAGGGAAGAACACGGTGCAATGTCAACGCGGTGTTTCGCGACAACCGCGGATATTTAATTTCTCGTTTCGTCGATGACGGGAGACACAGCAGCTGCTTTTAACCAGCTGACTACATCCGTCCGTTTTCTGCGCAGCTTTATCTTGTTCGCTGGCGCGCAGGTTCTCTACGTTACCTTCTGACTTTATATATATATATATATATTTTTTTTGTCGCCTGTTTGTCTCGTATCGCGTTTCTTTCGCAGAGACCTGTCTCTTCGATTTTCAAAAAGGCTCGCGTGACGCCGAATACCGTGTTCGCACCGTAGACAATCACACCGATCAGGCGAACGTAAATATTTCGAATCGCGCCGAAAAAACTAACCACCAGGGCTTACGTGTACGTACAGATTTGAAATGAAGCGAAGCGCGACAAACGGTAATTGTGACGTCAGTGGCATCTCTCGACTTGAGCCAGACGTTTCGAGAATGACGCGAACTGGTAAAATGCATTCGCGAACATACGTAAAAACGATGGTACACATAAGTTCGTCAAATTCGATACTTGGAGAATACATATGTACTCTCAGAAAGGACGTTTTTATTGCTGATAGACCGCGCGATAACGTTGGCGACTACATAATTGTATTTCCGTCCACCTGACACACGTTGACGAGTCGCGTCAAGTGCAAAGAACAAAGGAAAACTTTCATCAACGAAAACGAGAAAGGCGTTCAACCGCTCTTCTTTCTAAAATCCAATGATTCAATACAATGGTTCAATACAACAACTTCCTACACCTACTCGCCGTTTACAGATTTTATTGAAATATTTCTGAAGATTTGGGAATTACGTAAAATATGATTTTAGTTTCGTCAATTTATAAATTTATTAATAGCTGTGTCACCAGCTAGAATTTATTGGAACAATCGTTATTACTCTCAATAAGTAACTATTTTATAGCTGCACTAATGAAAGCAATACTGTTTGAAATAGTTAGTACAGATTAGTTGAAACATAAAATGCGAACTATAGTAAGGTTAGTTGTGGGTGGAGGGGGGGGGGTGAAAGTATTATAAAACAAACGAAGAGGTACATATTATGTGTACACGTATCACTGACCCGATTTGCAAGAAATTGATTTTTGCGTAACGTGACGTCGCGTTTCGCTTATCAATTTTGCACAGTCGCGCGTGCACGTGTGCGTCAGGTTTTCCAGGGTGATGACGGTCACTATATTATGGAGCCTTTTCGTGCTTCGTAACATCGACCAGTCTTCGTTGAAGCTTGCATTAAATTTCCACGTGGTTCGATGGACAAAGTTGAATCGAGCGCGACTGTTTGCGTATATCTCCTTGACAGTGGGCCTAGTTAATTCGCAAATTTTTTGGACGGCTCCTCTAACGACGCGGCACGTGCGCCCACGTATATAACATTTGTGCTAATCTATTTTCGGGCAGCGGCCATCATTGCTCGTGTGCTTCCCATAAATTTACAATCCCCAATGGTCACGGTTCCGCTTTAAATGAATTCGATCGAATCTCGATGTTTCAAGTATTCCACAACTACTTCCTCAACTAGGGTGCGGGTCCCAATTAACGTGGGGGTGCAAATTACTGTGCCTATATTAGTTATACTTATTTTTAAAGCCTAATGACCATTAAAAAAGATATGTATATATATATATATATATATATATATATATATAACATATATATTATCTGATTTTAATGAAACAATTTAATATCTCTTTTTTTAATATTTATTATGCTTTAAAAATAAGTATAATTAATATAGGCAGAGTAATTGGTACACCTACAGTAATTGGGTTCCTCAGCCTACTGTAGAGTTGTCTCAACGAAACTAATATATCTCCCAAGGCAAAATCTGATTTATGGAAGACAAGTTTCTCATTTTTTAAGGAACTATAGTACTCTCTACTAGTTGAACTAGTCTCTAACATATTTTAGCTTAAGCTGGACGTAAATCTAAAGTATAAGGGGAAGTGATACCCTTAGCTGTTTCCTAATAGAGAACACACAACATGAAATATAATCAGTATCCTTATTATACTTATTTCGAGGCAACTAGTGCTTACAATCAATAGACTGTGAATTTATAATACGTGCGCACAAAATAAACAAATAGAAATCACGAGGTAGAAGTTAATAATATTTTTATTTCATTTTCACCTGCATAAAAACCCTAACAATAAATGTAAATTGGAATTTTAATTTCACGCTTTGCAAATTAATGCTTACAAAACCGTAATCTTACATAAGCACTTGCAATGTAATTGGCACCTGATGAATAAAT
The DNA here is from genome assembly GCF_050948215.1 of Halictus rubicundus. Classification (NCBI taxonomy): domain Eukaryota; kingdom Metazoa; phylum Arthropoda; class Insecta; order Hymenoptera; family Halictidae; genus Halictus; species Halictus rubicundus. The sequence continues at coordinate 5,084,814 of NC_135151.1, forward strand.
GACTGACTTTTTTTTTAAATATAATTTCGCGTACTTCTAGGACGATTTCCAATCGACGAAAATGGAAATTAGAAACAATTTTTACCGTTAAAAAATCATCGTTTTAATTTTTAAATATTGATCGCGTTCTAACGAATCATTAAAGCAAAAAACGTTGTTTAGCACTAAATTTTTTGTTATTGTGGTGCTGTTTTGATTACTTGGCATTTCAAATTCAAATTCCTTTTAACCTTTAAGTGAACTATTGGCGCTGATGCAGTCCCACTAAAATTTATTCGAATAATTATCTAATGTGTAAACTAAAATTTATTCTAATAATTATCTATTAATGGTATACCTATTTGTTGATTTAGATGAAATTTCACTACGTTTCTAGTTACCAATTATTAATTGCATTTTTCAAGTAGATTTCGAAAGTCCACTGAAAGGTTGAATAGTAATTTCATAGAAGAAAATGCAAAGGGCGGTATGAAATTTTTATATCGCAATTATTTGCGATTTCCGTTGATACCGAGGAGTGAAAGTTAGTTCCACGCGTTAGCATAATCCACACTGGCAATCGCGGCAACTAATTCGACGAGAGCGGCAGCTCTATCGTTTCTTTCATCGGTTAAGAATATTCTCATTTTATTCCGTGATGCACCGACGCTAGTCGAAAGCTGTGTGCACGCTCCGAGTTATTTCGTAAACGTGAACGTAAGGGAAACTACGATGGGTCCGCGTACAATCCTCTGACTCGGTCTTTTGCCAACAGTTCTTTGTTTTCCGTGCTAAATTCTCTTCGTCTTTACGCAGATACTCCATCAACAACGCAACTTTCTACGCTTTTGTTATCCACTGTTGGATTCGCTCGTAGTTATTCAAACTTTTCATTTTCTTCCGGAAAAGGTTCACCGATATCGTATATTGTTTTGATCATCCTTCTTTGAAAATTTAACGATTTTCAATCCAAGCGGAAGCTCAACGAGTTTACAAAAAAGAAAACATTCTTTCGACCTCTAGTCTTGAAATTAAGTCCGATGCGTTGCGGAATCGTTGAATTGAATTTCATGAATGTTAAGAGTTCAGGGTTCGTGCGAAACCATCGCTGTTTTCTGGTTACGAATATTGAACTTTCACAGCAAGCATACGCGTACAATAATTGTCACGTCGATTTCATGTATCTAATTCTTAAAGTTGCAAACAAACGATTGAATTCTTCACTTAGCAAAAGATCGGTACATATTTTTCTTTTTTGTAGTGTTTAACACTTCCATATGTTATCTAGTGCATAGACAAGGATATTTTAGTACAATAAAAAAAGTGGGAGCGGAAAATAAGTATTCAACAATTAAATAAGAGGATAACACGTCTGCCAATGGTTTCTCCTAGTATTCCCTTTGCTTATATTCATTGTTTCTTACAATGGTCAATTTGTCCTTGTGTGCATGTGGAACCGCGTTGAAGGTGTTAGTACCTCATAATACTACCGACAGAAATCAGATCGCATTAAAAGCACATTTCAAAGTGTTGCAAAACGTATCTATTAGAGCGTTCATCGTATTATCGTGAAGGCTCACCTTGAACGCCCACATGACACGAATGACAAGGTTTAACTTCCTCTTCTAGAATTGCAACCGCATATTTACATGCGTACACCTTCGGTCGTTCCTGTTGTTATTTTTATTAGTCGAGCTATTGTTGTGTGATAAATTGTACGATGATCTTGGAACATATGCGCGGAGAAGTAGAATAAAACCGTCGCTTCTTTATAACGTGCGATTAACCGATAAGCTTGTCATTAACGTCCTCTGACTGTCGTTCACTTCGTTTTTATGTAAATTTGATAATCAATATTTTTTAGGATATACATATGTCGATTCTAAACGATTTGTTGTCTCGTTTTGTGCGTACGAATTTGAGCGTATTTGCTCGTACCAATTTTTCGCACCGTTGTTCAGCAATTTATTAAATACAAATTTAGCAATGCGAAAAGTTTTATTTCATTTGAATCACCCTGTACGTATAAACATGGTCATACCTATGAATAACTCTCTTCCAAAGCTAATTACCGGAGACAACGAAACAACGTTCGATTACGATCATTCGACAAATTGCTTCGATCAATCCTTTTTAATTATTTATATTTATTTATTTATAGTAATTAAATGTGAAGAAAATTGTGTTTTCATATTTTCGAATGTAATCCTCCAGTTATACAATGATTGTTTACGTTGCCGAGCCGGCGATTCCCTCGCAATTTCATTAATTAACGTAGCTAATGCTTTGTCGGCTGTATTTTATGCGGTACCATTATATCATACGAGAACAGTGCTTCCACAATTAATTACCGAGATTCGATAATGAAACTAACATAATCCGCTATTGGAGTATATAAACTACTGCGTGAAACTAAAAGTCTTGTACAATGGACATCGGTAGAACGCGATAAAAAGGTCGCTTAAAAAGCTGTATACAAGGTGTCCCAGGAATGTTGTACTTCCTTGAAAGGGGCAATTTCTGAGGTAATTGGAAGTAACTTTTTCTTTTACGAAAATATTCCCCGCGGCTTTGTTAAGGAGCTATTCACGAAAAACAAGGACCAATCAGAGCGCTGCTACAGCGGACGGGTTCCGGCTCGGCGACAAATCCGCTGTAGCAGCGCTCTGATTGGTCCTTGTTTTTCGTTAATAACTCCTTAACAAGGTCGCGGAGAATATTATCGTAACGGAAGGATTACTTTCAAGGATGTACAACACTTTTGGGACACCCTGTATATGTACTTTCTGTGATCATTTTTGCGCGCGACGTTTTCGCCGGTGTCTTACGTTTTGCAAAAGAAAGCGTCACTTGTTCGGTTCGACTACTATAATCCGGTTCTAATAATCCATTTAAACACAGAGTAATAAGAACACACGGTGGGGTTGAAGGTGTTTTTCGCAAAGCGACTGCGAACAAACTGGATTTTCGTGACAGGTCAGTGCCACTGGCTCGCATGAGCGCGTAACTGCATAGTTGTCTGGTAAATTACATTCGGACAGTCTATATGTATCCCTGTAATTTCCATTAAGTGTTCGCTAACTTGCGCGCACAGGTGGCATACACGCAGATGCGGTTCCGGAAGTAATTTAATTATGGATGGCCAGTCCACAATGGACTTCTCTCCTAAGATTCCTCGTACGCCCGCCGAAATCAACCTAATCAATTACATGATAATTAACAAGATTCTCGGTATGGACGGTTAATGGTTCACCGTAATGGCCTCGAAGGCACGCGAGCACACGTGAGAAATCTACGGGACGTTATCCGCGTAATGCAGTTCCGCGCGCGTCGATGTGCACCGACCGTGGTGCATATAGCGTGCACACGTTTTGTCATTGTCTTGCTGAAAGCTTCTCGTGACGAATATGCCTTTTTTGATCTGTGTAATTAATCATGCGCCGAACAATAAGCTTGGGTCTACCACGGTATTACTTCGAACCCTTCTCTTTCATTGGCAACGGATCGAAGTAACATTTTCTACGATTACCTAGAACCGTATTACGTTTACAACAAAAACTTGTACTCCATAATCTTGTACAGTCATCTCACATTACTGAGTCACAGAAGTTTCGCTGTAGGACAAGTAATATATAAGTTATTGATAAAAATAAAAAAGGAAGATTAAAGCCGATTGTGACACGGCGTTGATGGTAACGCAATATTTTTTTTAATTCGAAATATTTGTTAAACGAAGTTGTAACAGTAGGTGAACTGACGTAGGAAAAGATCGTTTATAAGATTGTTAAAGGTTATCAAAGGTTAAGGTGGCGGTACGTTATGTATTCAGTCTTTGTAGAAGAAACTTTTTTGCTGTTTCGTTGCGGTTAAAAATCGAGGTTTTTCGTTGTATTATTATAATGTTAATAGCTGTAAATTACGGTTTACCGATTAATAACTTCTCGTGACAAACAACACCAAACAGATTCACGGGAAGAACAAATTCTTTTTCATAAGAGCAACGCGAGTTTCAAAATCGGGGAGCGGGAATTTGTCTATTTACTGCTTCGAGTAGATACATTGAAGACGATCGAATTTCGGAATCTTGCCAAACGTGAACAAGCGAAAAGGAGTTACCGAGGTCATATCTCGCTGAAGACTTGACCTTGTTTACAGCCAGGATTACATAGGCCTTTCGCTATCAGCGCGACTCCCGAATTGCGTCTCTTTTCGAATACATTGTAATCAGGCGTGTAACGCCGTCACTCTCGTTCTTATCGCCGAAAATTTAATACTGGTTAGGAAAACACGTGAGAATAATCAGAGAGCAGCATACAACGCACGTTGCCCTATTCATTGGCTCGATTGTTTCTCCTCTAAACACCGATTGCCTCACTGTCCTTTCCCAACAATGCTCGAATTCACATTTTTATCACGTGACGACGCGACGGGGCCCCAAGTCTAATCGGTAAACGACGATCAAAGATAAAATGTGAACGCTCGATTTGTTCAATTGTACACGGAACGTGTCAGAAATCGTAATAATACTTGAAAGCAGACGACTCCTTGAAATTTAAAAGGTTCCACACGATTCTTGCCAAATCGAATTTTTTCAACGCGTCCGTTCACCGTTTATAGGTTTTATTTATTGCAAACATGTGTACCAAAGAAATTATAGTGTCGTTATATTTTCACAAAACAAAATCTTAGCGAAAACGAGAGTCTATTGTAAGAGACTGAAGTTAAACAAAATTATATTTTCTTTTCTAATCAGCTTAAAAAGTCGAAAATCCTTAAACCCTTCTAATGTTTTTTCAATTTGGTATTTGACGTATTTATTTTTTTCTGAAATGCATAAAATTCGCAGTCTAGAAATCACTTTTATATGTTTCTTTCTCATTTTTACTTTGATATTTTTCCTGTATGAAAAATAGAGGAAACGATAGTTTTGTCATAGTGCTATTTCTAATTATTCTTGCACATGTACCGCATCGTTTACCGCAACTTACGAAACACCCTGTGCATTCTGTAAACAATAAGATTAGAAGCCTGAATAATCCAGACGAAGGGATTAAGAAGAACGACAAAGGGCAGTTACGCGAGCTTTCGAAGGGTGTCAAAATTCCGTAGAATAAAGGGCTCGTTGAATGTATCGATCAAGAAAAGTAGGAAAAGAAAGATACGTCATATATACAACGTGTTTCAAGATTGCAGTACAAACGATGACAAAATTTATTTCTTTTTAATTGTTTCTTTATGAAACCGTGTTCAACATATGTGTGGCGTTTTTCTGATTAAAATGAGACCAAACATGATATAAGTTGGATTACATTTACACGTTTAACACGTTGACTGCGGGTGACGGAATTATTTGTCTAGGTCTTAAAATGAATTTTTACGTTAATATATTCATTGCACCAAATTTAATTAGGATCTGTAAAATGCAAGAAAGTTGAAGGACTACTCACTATCGTACATTTAATTTTTTCAATTTTTATTTCATCAAATAACGTTCTTTGTTTTTGTGGAATTTTTGAGGTTTCTAGTTTGGCAGTCAAACGGTTAATTGACGATTCAGTAAAATAGCGATTATCCGAACCGATGGTATCAGCACTCTACATTGTGTGTAAAGTTTCACATGTAATGGTTTAAAAGGCTATTTATCATACGAATCAGTGAAGTTTTAATCTAATGCTGTAGCTAATGCTAACTGTTCAATTATTCGAACACGCATGTTCTATTGATTGGTACGGAGCTATTACGTTGTACCATTTGTGGAACATCCTGTACAATTACGTTTGACGATCACGTTCGTGATTTCGCGCGCCCAACGTTTCTCCCGATCGAATGTGACTCGATAGAACAGCGGTTAACGTATCTCGTTACGAAGTTATCGACAATCGCAGATAAGCACAAAGATCCGAAGGCGCGGTCTTCCAAAAATAAACATGCCCGAGGACGCGTTCTAAAGAATCTCGTTGTTCTTTGCGGATTAGCGCCAAGTATCTCGCAGATGTACCTATTAATGTTGCACGCATCTTAACACGTGCTCGTATTTTCATTCACGGATATATGTATGTATGTACACACCGAAACCGCCCGTAACCATAACTTACACTCGTCGAGGTGCCATCGTTCGCAATTCCGGTTTTCCCCCCCCCAAGTTCCACATGGCAACCAGGCGAAGCCCGATGTATTCTGAGTTCTTATCTGTTTGTAGAATAACAGCGCAAAACTAACATGTTTTTAGATCAGAGAATGCATACCACATTTAACCCATGGTAGGTCGACGAGAGACAAGATGTACAGCTTGGCACAGGAGTAGCCATAGTCGGTAGAGCCTTTGAATTTGAATTGTGAAGGGTGCTTCTCATGGACACATTTCATTTAGAAAATTTCACAGGGCTGAAGTTCCGAAAATCGGTCAAATCGTATCGAGCTCAAATTTTGCGCATAACCCCATTTTGCATTAAAAACATGTTTCCCAAAAGGATTTTTGGCGACTCGGAATACAAATTTTCTATGGTATTAGTATCATTTTCTACTGTACCGACGAATTGTGGTTAGGGGTGGGGGCGGGTCCAGGGGGAAGGGTTCCGTCCTGAAACATGTGTTCCGTCAATTAAAAAGGACAGAATTCACTGTGAGTGTCCAAAATGATATTTGCGTGATAAAAAATGTTTGTCGAGTCGTCAAAAATCCTTTTGGAAACATGTTTTTAATGCACAATGAACCTATTGACCAAATTTCAGCTCAATCAGATATGACCGATTTTCGGAACTTTAGTCCTTCTTTTAATCCTGTAAATCCTGATGGGGTTCGGTTTGCACAACTGTATTAAGATATATATTCAATTTTAAAAGTGCAAAAAGAATTGTATCACCCGTACACCGACTAACGTGGTAGACAACGTGTTAAGACATATTTTGCTTTTTTTTATACTCATGTTATTGGGGTCGAAACAGCCCTCGAAATTTTTTGTGCAATCAAAGATCCACCACAATTTACCTCGTTGCAATGAATAGACCTTGGTTCGTTCAGCTACGTTGTTCCCTCAAAACTTGCGTTTTTGGGATACTAAAAACGGGTTTCAGAGCGTCCATATTGTGAACCGCTTTGTATATATCTACCTTTCGTCGCTCGCAGCAATATCGCGTCAGCCGTTCCCAACGTGTTAATTAACGATAATGAACACATTGAAAAGTGTTTTATCAAGGTTCACTGCCTTATCGTATTGCTACTATCGCTTGCTACCTAGCTTGCTATTCCTATCAAAAACATAGGGGGAGAGGAAATCTCCGTCGCAATAGAAAAATGGTCACGTGATGAGAAACTGTTCTCAGCCCCGAAAACTACTCGTGATCGGTGTTGATGGTTATGCGATCTTCGAAGCTGCATCGCATCATAAATCGCGGGGATATACGATGGACCGATAAACGCGAGGCAGACTCGCCACGTGCAGTTTATTTTGATTTGCGGTGTGTACACTGCAGTGCACTGGTGGACAAAGCTCTGTGGGACACCTAAAAAATAATCGAAACGAGAACTTCATATTTTGTTTATATTTTTAAAAAATCGCACATTCAGCTTCAGGAAGTTTTTTGTAAAGAGGAAGCTCGAATCTTCGAATTTGCTAGATTCTGTCACGATAAGAAATGTCCAGTGTTTTTAGCGTCGTTTTAATCGGAGAAATCATGCAAAAGTGTCTTGGAAGAAGTAGGGGTTTCGAGCTCTAAAATCAGTGCAGGTTTATTATTGTATGCCTCTTCTTTAGAACAGTATAGGTTTAAATGTTACTTTTCGAAAATCGAAAAAAGAAAAAAATTGAAATTTGTGCCAATATGTACTTTTTGGAGTTGCATGCAGTTCTAGCGGTAAGATCGTGTTCCTGCGATTCTCGCGGTTTCTTCTAATTTCGTGCACTTATCTGGCGTGCTTTCCAAATGTTTGAAGTTTTAGTGGCCTGCCGTTCGATGGTAGCGCCAGTGAAAGGTGGAAAGGAAAGAAGATAGAGTAACGGACACAGTGGATCGCGGAAACAAGGACGGATAGTGAAGATAGCAAACGGCGAGCAGGAGGGAAGAGGGATGGAATAAACTGTGAGGGGGCTGGCTTTAACGAAACGCTCGCTGGTTCGCTCGACATTGTAAACAACAACATCGTGCCAGAAGTAAATGCTCCGTAACGGATCTCGCGGATTGACCAACCGTTTCCGTCCTTTTCTGCTGTTTACGGTACACCATATGCGTGTGCCCGCTCGCCGATGGTCGAATGTTGCCCGGGGATCGGGGTCATTAAAATTATTCGATCTTCTCCAGGCTTAATCGGGTCTCTACTAACAACTCTAGCCGCGTAATTATCTCGTTGCTCAATTAGAAGCTTGCTTTCATCAGTGATTTGGAAGTCGGTGAACTGTTCTCCCTTTCCACCGAATTTCTAAATTGCAACACTATTTTTTTAGTACGTTAACGATTCACCTAACATCTCAAACGATGAATACAGGGTGTTTCACGTAACTCGAGCGTCTAAAATATCTCGCTTGTTTTCTATAATGGAAAAAATGTCAGAGGAAAACATTAGTTGGTTCAGAAGGGCAAATATAGGCAAAAAAATTTGTTCAAGGTTATATTTTTTGAGATTTCAGGTCTGTTTTTTTTTTAATGGAATGACATATTTTTATTATCGGTATGTGATAGCCAAGGTCAAGACGAATCCAACAACCTCTAATATTATGACCTTCACTTTGTTCTCCGTTGATACCACTGCCGAGACATTCATAATCTAATGCTCAATAGTAATCGTGACAATATGGTTTTTTATTTACCGTGGAATAAAGCAAACCAGTAAAAGAAGTCAGAATTAATAAATTCGCAAACTTTTCTTCTCAGAATAAAATTCTTGGTTTTCGAGAGCTTCGCTTTAACCTGTTAACTGTTTTGCTTCATTTGCGTGTGCTTAATTACTTTAAAACTAGCATTATTTTTGTGATTTTTCCGTACTACACAGCGCACTCTCTTAATGTTTATTTAACACTAGATTTACGGGACCCGTCAAAATGACGGGTTTTATGTTCTTTAATTTACGATTATTGGGATTGTAAAAATGCATTTATAGGAAATTTATTTAACACATTTATTCCTTGGAACATATATTATAGTAAAAGCGTGCTAAAAATCTGGCTGAATATATTCTTGGTATTTTTATAAAATAATCCGAACTGGCCCTCTTTTAGTGCTACGTAAATCTAGTGATAATAGCAAATGCAAATTTTTTACACAAAAATACCATCTTTCCGCGACGAGTATACTCGACATAAACAGTCAACAGTTTAACAATTGGGGTTGCTGATAGTATCAAAAAGTATTCGGAGTATTTTTCCGGTTTACGGAGATAGATATGGAAGATATCTTATAGGCAATTTATAATCAATAATTTCGCATTTAATCTTAATATTGGAAGTCAAAGAAAATATATACTCACAGTTATCATTTAAATTGTTCGAACCACGGTACGGAAAATGTATTTCTTGCTCATGTGACAGGTAATATTACCTGGATCATTGTTGAACGCATATTAGCAATTTAAAAATTTTATTCAGTCCATTTAAAAATTGATTATGCGGGTGGCTTTAATAAATTAATCGCCCACTGTATCCATAAATTGTACGGAAAAATGCTGACCCTCTAAATGTTAATATATCAACCGTAACGCAATTTACAATATTTACGTTGCTCACACGGGTCATAGGACGAATTTTCCCGACAATTAATTCCGCGTTAATTTGTATGCTGATGGAATTGTTTGTTTTGGCTTCCGCGAGTTATTCGTGAAAGCAGTCGATGACGGAACTTCTCGTGCATACGACTGAAACGTAACGCTTCCGGTAGCCAAGAGTAAAGGTCGATTTACACTATACGTTTTATGCTTAGTCTACACAGATCCGGCGACAAACCATCAGTTGACGCAAAAACAGTCAAAATGAGCGGATCAGACAGCGACGAGGAACTAGCTCTTTTCTTCTCACTCTGTTAAAACCGACAGTATCGACCGTGCCGGTCCGTGCAGTATTATTATGCACAGTGCACATTCTTTAGGTAAAGTTAAGGTATTAAAGGTTAAGGTTAATATTTAATATTGAATGCCCCGGAATAAGTAATGCGGAAAAATGTAAAAAGAAAACATAATTGAGGAGGGTTCATACTTTCATGGAAATGTACTAAAATTCTGAAATTTGAAATTTCGACCCAATGTCCAGCATCAATATAGTTTGCCTTTGCTCCTATGTCGTCCCGCGAGACTTCTCGTAAAGCCCGATATCCACCAGCCCATGGTTCATGGGACGTTGATGGTCGGCTAACGATCCTGGCCAATATTATGCACGTGGTGGATCACTTCCGGTCGGATAAGTTTAAAAAGGTCTCTATCTGAACGCATTCATGCATTCGCTCAAACCTGACCGCAAAATATCCGAAGAACCAACCAAAAACGATTTTGTTTTCCAGCTGATAAATGGTCCTACGGATAAAAACACCCTTCAAAAAAAAAAGCAATCATAAGAAAAAAATGCAGGGATAAAGTTGAATTAATTTTTCTTCAGAGTTCACTTCCACCACTCACAGTCCTTTGGAGTTTTGTTTCTTGCAATATGGATCACAAAGTGCACTATAATCTTTGATTTAGCTTCAATTTACCGATATCTAATTTGATCGATTATTTTCTATTCGTAATCTGATATTTTCATTTTATTAACAAAGAATAAGTGAATAGGAGAAAGGAATATCCTGAGAAAATGATAATACTTTATAAATGTACTGGTTGTTGATGTGCAATCAGCATTCGATATTTATTGCTGCAATTCTAAGACACGTGCCAACATAAATTAAACAAAAATCGGAAACATACACAGTTTAATAGAATTCACTACGGTTTTATGTCTTTTTTCGGAAATTTCAGAATTTCTATAGATCGGGATACATTGTCCGCTGGTAAAAGAACTATTGTTTTCCGCGTTACGGATAGTCGTTGATTGACATTCGCGTTTTCCAAACGCTAGTGGGAGTCTAGGTTTAACGAAGCTCGAACCTGGGACAAGCTGAGTGAGAGCTCCGTAACGCTCGGCTCGCGTGTAATAGCTTACCAAAACAAGAAAGTGGTTTACCGAACCGTTGAATAACATGACACACATCGGCGTAATTCGATTTTACTTTTCAACGATTCACGGGAAAACGAAGCGATACACGGCAAAGAAAATTCGGAATTCTCGTCGTGCCGTGGACGGCCATTTTCTGTTAACAAAGTTCCCGGAAGCTTCGCAATTTTTCACGATCCCAAACATGGTAGTATCTAATTCATACAGATCATTTGTGTAGCAAAAATGAATTTATTTCGGTTTTCTGTGGTTTTTATTACAATATAAGAATGATCAAAAAAGAATTATTTTCCATGATCTTTATGACTCGTATAATTGTAAAAAATCTGAAAACGGTCATTGAACCGATGGTTTCAGGTAACGTTAAACAGAAAAGTAATTAGAAAGAAAAAGTCGAAGCAAGATGAAAAAAATTGGCTGATATATTTAAGCGAAAGCGTATCGTTGCTGACGGGATCTTTGAAAAGAGAATATCCGTGTAACCGCTACTGTATTTTTGTTGTTCCCGCGGTGAATTCATAAGAATACGAGAATATCGCGGATTCTTCTCCCCCGTGTAATTTATTTTTACTCCGATGTAATGAGAGCCATCGCGGAATACGTACTGTTCAGTGAACTTTCTCCAAAGCTCGCCGGTCCGCACCGTTCTTCCGCACCATTCTGGTTCCGTTGCTTGTTTTCGGACTCGGTTTTCGACCCCATTCAACCATGCAGGAACGCGATCCTTGCTCGATTTGTCCACGCGAATTATTCGACAGTGAATGCCGGATCAATTTTAGTTGAAAATTACGTGCCTACACCTAACGCACGGCAGTTGTAACTTCGCCGGATCAGCGGTTTAATATGAAACACGGTCATTTCTTGATACATGTAAAAACTTCGAGACTGCAATTGCACTTCACATGCAGACGTGATCTCTGGCGACTAGCGTCGATCGTAGGAAAGGGGCAACTAGAAAACTTGTTTATTTTTTCATTTTTCTTTGCGAAACCTTTATCGCCACATTTGCGACATTTTTCTGATTAAATCGAGACCAAACACGATGCTATTTCGATTACATTTGCTCGTTTGAAATCGGTAACGATTTAACGATTTACTCACAAGAAGTCCCGTGGCGGAAGGGTGGCTCTGAGCCGTTCGATTGCGTCATTGCATACGCATTTTCGGCTCTAGCCGAATTATTGGTGAACGCGTGTGACGTCACAGTCCTCGAGGGACTTGTGAGGCAGGGACAGTACGTATCGTCGAGTTCGGATAATCGAGGCTCTACTGTATCGTGGATTAAACGAGTAAATAAAATCCAAATGATATTGTGTGTGGACTCATTTTAATCGGGAAAACGTTACCAACATACTGATAAAACTTTCGCTAAGAAGTAATTAAAAACAAGAAAGCTTTCTCACCAAGTCAGTATTTTGTCTCAACGATATATCTAAAATCCCATAACTACGTTATACTCCTCAGTGATCGAAACATTTGGTCCCCTCGTGGTTTTGGGAATAAATTTTTCACAAATACAGTGCACATTTCTTTCGCATATCGAGAAATTACGGAACGGTCCGACACTCGCACCCGATCATTTCAGTACCACAACTCGGTGTATTATTAAATACGCTCGGAAGTATCTGTTTTCACTCCACCGGGCCGCCCTTTCACCTTTCGCATGCTTCGCAGCAGAATTAGGTGCATTCGAGAAGAGACGTTTTATTGAAATTACGTTCGTACGCAAAACTTCATCGTCTGCATCCTTTGAAACGGTCAGCAACGTCTTCCGCTTTGTTCTGTTCAAGATATGGTACAATAATGTTCCGCTTTTTATGTGTTCCGTTTGATTCAATGAGCCTTATTGTCGTAAATTACTTTACAAGAAGCGGAATAGAGGAAAATTTGCTTCGTAGACCACAAGATTCCGATGAAAAGAATTACGGTGAAAGATAAAATACGGTAGAAATGCCGCGAACGTTCGTCAATGAAAATATTCTCTTTATAAGTCTGTGTAGTAGTGACCTTCTATTATTTCCTACGTTTCAATCGATTTAACAGTCCCTCTAAACCATTTTGAAATACTACTTCTCGCGAGCAATTATCAAATATGCAAAATAAATCTTCGATAAAATCTCGATTTCTTTCTCTGCTGAATGTTCGCAGTGAAGTGGCTTTTAAAAGCACCGCTGGGGCTTAAAAAGGTTTCTGTTTATCTCCTTGGTTTATTTCATAGCTGGAGACTTATTTAAATGCACAGATAAGAGATTAACGTTCCCAGGTTTTTCTACAGAATGAGCGTGAATTATTTTCGCATAACGAGCTCCGTAGACGTTCACGTCGCGTCACGTGACAGAAAATTACATGATTTCTGCCGTATTTAAAAAACAATTTTGAGATTTTGAGATTTTTGAAGTATTTGGGAAAAATTGTACGCTTTCATCATAGTACTACTAATATTGTTAGCTTATAGACACCTGTGCTTCTTCAACAATGTTGGTTACTTAATCAGAAATATATAAATCTTATAAATTTATCTTAATCTATTGTGTTTCGCTCAAAAAATTGATTGTATCATATTTGTAGGGATAATACTTCGAATAGAAGTCTTACTGCGAAAATTATTTGCTACTAAATATAGTAGCCTTTACTACTTAATTTGTTCATTTTTAGAACTGGAAATTGTAGGAAAATCATTATTATTATTATTATTATTATACGTTTAAACTAACAATAATATATGAGAACTATCACTAGTTCACGTAATAGAGGCAAAATCTCTTGGCCATACATATTTTCATTAATAATTACAGTGCTACCGATGAAGCTTTATTGCATAAAACTACAACAACAAAGATAGAATCTTTCGACCGTGAAAGAGTTCTCGGGAAGTTAAACGAGAACACAAGAAGATAACATTTGTTTTATTTTCGTACACTGCACAATGGATCTTTCACTTCTCAGCCACATGTCACACCGTTCTGAGGTCTAAAAAATCGGGGAAAATTCCGAAATGCTCGTCCATAGTTTCTACATTAGCGTGCAAGTGATACCGTATCGGAATGCTTAAATTTTCTCCTAATGGAATAAAAAATTCGAGGGTGAAGTTACGGAAGGAGCGGGAAGAATTTGCCCATTGTGCTGCGCGAAGGGTTAATATTCGAGCTGAAGCGGTAGGAATGGTGAGTTCTGTAGGAAATGTGAAAAATTTTACGAAGAGAGAGAGAGAGAGAGAGAGAGAGAGAGAGAGCGAGAGAGGAAAGAGGTTGCAGTACTTCAGAATCCACCTGGCCGGTCGTCGGATTAGTAATTAAGTCGTAGCCAAGAATCTTGAATTCTCGGTTGCGTCATCGCGCGGTACGCAAAGCGTCGCGATCGGGTTTAGTCACGCGAGCCTTGTTGCGTGGTCGCATTGATCGGTGAAAATAACGTTACAGTAGATTTCTGACACGATTCGCGGTTTCGCGCTTCTCCTTCCATCGGTTTCCCTCGGTTCATTGCACCGTTTCTTTGTCGCCGTTAAATATTTGCGCTAGGCGTTTCCCCTTCTCGTTCGAACATCTCGCGCCCGCGACCTTTTAACCCTTTGCACTCGGCGCTATATTCATTCTAAAACTAAACTTTTCTTCCGTCTAAGAATATTTTTATTTTATTCAAACTGATCCGATTTCCACATATAATATTTGAATGTTTAGTAATCTATTAAATACAAATTTTCTAATGTAACAAATAGTGGTGCTTCAGAGTCACCACTCGAGTGCAAAGGGTTAAATTGCGCACGCTCTCCCCCTCCCCGTCGGTTGTGTCCACCCTGCTTCCGCTACCTGTTCAGGAATCCCGGAGAAATTTGACTGACAACAACGGGGAAACGAGCAAACACCGCCTATACGGGGAATTGCATGGTGGCGTCCGCTACAGCGAATAGCAATCTCGGCGAGCTCTCCATCGTCTAAAACGAAACGTTAATTCGTAAAGAATCGCTCGCGTGCAGCGCGTCCCGCGGAATTTATTGTCCCGCTTTTATTGAAAACACGCTCGAGAGCCGCTCGCAGAATACTCGTGTGACGGGAGATTGACATTCTCTTAATCACGGAATTACCCGGGGAAAATCGGTCAAGTTTCGCTCGCACCACCTCCGTGTAATTTCAAAATTTCGCTGTGTTTGTTTGCGAGAGAAAATGGGAAATTGTTGCTTCGAACGG
Source organism: Halictus rubicundus (assembly GCF_050948215.1). NCBI lineage: Eukaryota > Metazoa > Arthropoda > Insecta > Hymenoptera > Halictidae > Halictus > Halictus rubicundus. Next base: position 5,100,105 of record NC_135151.1, read on the forward strand.
TTCACGGTGATAAGTTGATTTCTGACGAATTTTGTTATCTTCCTTAACCCACGCCTTCAAACAGAATAGAAAGCAAGCATGAGGTGACGATACTAGGAGGATTAAATGAATTTTCCGTCAAATTCTACGGTCCACGAGGCAGTAAGTATTACACCTGTTTACTCAATATTTTAGAACTGTAAGTTTGTTTACTGGTAAACATAATAAGCGGAGAGTATCAAATATGAGATCCTACAATATTTATGTGCTGCGATGCTGTGGCAATGTTTGCGATTATTAAGACAAAGAACAGCGTCGTCAGCATGAGATTGTTTCGGTTTATGCTACTAAATTTGTTTTTGCTTCTAGAATCGTTTACGAAAACGATTTATTTAACATTGGACACTCCTTTCGAGATGTTACGCATCGCCACAAAAATTTTATAACGTTCTTTCTTTTTTGTCCGATATTTAATCAAACGTAAACGGCGTTTCATATTCGGTACCGTCACTGTACATTTATATTGAGATTTACGTCATGAACGTATTCGTTAACCAGTGGATCGATATACCGCAAATGTTACGAGGGTGGTTCGATAATTATCCGCACTGCAATTACAAAGTTTGCTATAACGACAGTGGAGTAATTGGAATAATTCTGTTTTTCAACGTAGTCCCTTTGCTTCTCGACGAACAATGTTTTCTGAAGCCATAAGCAAAATTATTTTCTTCTAAAGCTGTAAAGAAAAATGTTGAAAAATCATGTTATTAGAATTACTCTATTATTATTATTGTAGCAATCTCTGTAACAGATAATTATTGAACCATGCGTCAGTGTAACTAAACTGAATTAAGACCTAAACTTTTGTTTTTACATTGTTTACATATAGCAAGACAAAAAGATATAATATTTACTCGTTCACTGGTCAACAAATCTTTCTTAAAAATGCCGGCTAACGAATCGAAAATTTATACGAACTAGTTTGTGTTGCATGCAATTTTTAGATCGCGTCTTTTTTGTTATTTAATATATGGAAGCGCAGGAAATATTTTGGTGTTTGAAATTATTTGCGAGATCCGAGACGAAACTGGGACATTTTCCAGAAACAATAAACTCCTTGAACACGCGAAAGTACAGCGTGATATAGACGGCTAAACAATAGGAACCACAATGAGACGGCGCTCCCTTTCAGCAAAGAAAAAGATCCGACAATAAGAAGGACGGAAAGTTACTTTTCCAAAGTCGTTTTTAAGATCTCTTCGGTTTATACTCTCGTCGGTTTGTCCATCCAAACGCTCAACGAGGCGCAAACAAGCAGTTCATCTCGACTTTATCCCGCTACAATTATGCATTCCCTGGCAATTACCTGGAGGCAATCAGATTTATATTTCTTCTATTGAAAAATTCCACGAGACGCCTTTTTCAAGTCCCTGTAACGACGCACAGTGGTTCAAATGCCACAATTAGCTGGACAAAATGAATTTTCAAATGCACAAAAACTAACTGTGCCAGTCCTTAAACTTTAATTGTTCATGTTGACGGATTAGGCTAACTGTGGACTCAACAGCAGACAGTGAACTGGCACTTATTTGATCACAACGTCATAATTATAAATTATTGTAAAATCATTATAGTCTAAATGCTATCAAACTGGAGAAAACTCCGAATAGAATGATATCTAAAAGACAGATTTTATCGAATATCTTGTAAACAATATCGGCTAGAGGAATAGTTCCACGGTCATAGTTGTGTAATTTTTTTAGGGGGAATAGATCTGCGAAAACAAGATTTCAAATATCAATGTCTGTTATTAAAAAACTGGAAAAAATAATGTTGTCCAGCTAGCTCCAAGAGTAATCGGACTACGACGACGCGCGTATAGTAGAACACAATATTATTTCATTTTCAATATCTTATGCCGAGAATTTTAGGGTATCATGCGTATACACAGAGATTAATTAAAAGTCAATTTACTAAAAGGCTTGAAATTTGCACAGATAATCATCAATGTGCAAATTATATCAGTTCCAAGTGATACTGTATCACGACCTTAAATATTTTTTATTTATTATCTTATCATGCTATTGCTTTTCAAGCAAATAGTTGCTAAATATTTGTTTCTTGTTAGTCACTGCTAGAAATCCGCTACAACAGTGTCGATAAAAGTGCGCGCGATAAAATTTCCAAAAATAGCCGTAGTTTCTCGCTTCTGCTACGAGCCTTGTGCATAAAAGGCCTTGGCAGTTTATACAATTCATTTTTCCACTAATTGTTTACTTTTTGTTCGACGGTATCGCACTCTACTTTCGAATAGCGCGGCATTGTTTTTACAGTAGAAAAGCGCATGGTTTTTCTCCGCCATGGAATATTTTGTTCGCGGCGTTGTACGGCTTAACAAAGAGCGGAAAAGAATTGTGTATTTAATTAAATGCACAAAAACGCATTACGCAACGTAGTTCCGTCCCTCGCCGTAAAAATAAAAAAAAATCCCGAAAACCATTGGCGTTTATCCAATATTTCACATTCCTGTAGCCGGTGTGTGTCGCAAAATAAGGTTCGCGTAGAATATCTGACCATCGTCTGTACACACTGTACCGCAAAAAAAAAAAAGTAGGCCACTCGGAAAATGTTCCATAAATACGCCGTGTTTTTGCAATGTTTTATCCGCTTGAGCTCGTGTATAGTTAGCGAAATTCAGAGCTGCAAATTGCTTCGGAAAACGGAGGCTCTCTAGAACGCGACGCCATTCCGAATTTTTGACTGTCCGAAATGTTGACCTTTCACTTTCGAGTGATTTGATTTTCGAATTTATTCACCGCATCCTGAGGGTCACTCGAGAAGCAAAAAAAAATTTCAATTCATCGATTCACTGCTATTTACTCGACCGCATAAAATCAAAATTGGACGAGGAAAAACATACTTCTTCGCACGAAGATGTTCGTGAATGTAATTGTATTTGTTTGTGTGTACCATTTTGTCCGTTTTACTTATTTCCGGAGTTAATTTTTTCGTGGCCAGGCAGCCATTTAAGACACTGCGCGATATGCTTGCTCGCAAACTATTGTGTTCATCTATTTCGGAGTGTATGCTTTTCGCGGGTTCTCTTTCGAACGGTCGACGGTTACCATTCTCATCCGCGATGCTTGAGCGACGTCTGTCGTTCCCGGGGAATTACGGATTGCGCCAGTTCTTATGCAAAGGCGAAACCGTCGCGAGATTAGCATGCCGTTCAAAATCAATAAGCGACAATTGTCGGGTGTGTATTTTAATATTCGCATGAAGAACCTCATCTTCGCCGAGCGTTCCACTTTCTCTAGAGAGTGTACATCGCACGGTAAAATGTCGCGAACGAAAATGCTGATGCTCGCGCATCGGGTTCGATTTTATCGAGTTTCCCCGGTTAGGGTTGCACCGTTCGCTCCGAGTTTCTTGGTCCTGGCCACCTTCTGCCTCGCGAAATTGCGAAATCATTCACAGACGGCTCGACGGGGAGGGAACAAACGCTTCGCGAATCATCGTTTACACGTGGATACATACTCATTCTGCGTTTCCATCATTTAATATTCCAAGGTCGGCCTCCTCTCCGCGCCGGATATACTTATGCAACGATGTGCGTGTGTTTACGCGTTCCTGCGAACAGGCTGTTTGACACGGCCGCAGAAGAAACAAAAAAGAAAAACAGTGTCGATCGTCGGGCGACGACAGTTTCTTCACACGTCGGTCATTGCATTCGCGAATGAAAGATTTGCAAAATTTTTTTTTGCACGAGGAACGTTCGAATGCTTCGCCAGCGACGCGATCAAGTTCTTAACGCGTTGTTTACAATTAAGCGGCCATAAAAAGCCCGTAAATTAATGAAACTTGCATAACTCCAAACTATTTGTGTGTCCCTGGTTTTGTGCAATTTTTTTGAGCCGATGGTTGCAGTTGAGCCAGAGATTTCGCATTGTGTGGTTGAGTATCGCTGCACCTCGTTTGTGTGTCCCTGGGTTTGTGCATAACTCCAAACTAAAAAAAAAAATCACAAAAAAGAATCCCGTTTCAAATTCCATTTTTTGTTATAAAAGTGTAGACAAAAATATTGTTACGGAAAAAAGATACACTCTCTGAATATCATGTTGTGCGTCATAATTTTCCATTACCATGTTCATAAGATTGATTTGATTTTCTTGACGCGATACAAATATTTGTAATTTGTATTTGTAACGCTAGGAAAAACGCTATATCACATAATTGAAAAACTGTGTCTGTAACTAGACAGCGGATCTTTATGCGAAATAATAATTTTCGAGCGAAATAGAAATTTATTTTCTTTTTTAATATGTTTAACAGGTTGGAAACAATGTAACCGTATTTTTCAATTCTCGTGAAGTTTTTACTGATTTAAATTACACCTACTCATTTTTGTCATGAACGCATAAAATCCGTTGTCCAGTGACAACTATTGAGGTGGAAAGGTTGGTTATTTTACGACAGGTTTGCTTTTATCTTCGTTGAATAAAGCAATATGGTATATTGTTTATCCTCTTTTGGAAACAGCGTGCATAAAATGCGCGCCGATGTTTTCCCAATTCATCAAATCAGATCTTGATTACAACGCACTCCGTTCACAATTTTCATGTTGGCTTGATTAGTTTCGGACCCCGTCCATCGAAAAACCTCCATTTTCATTATGCAGTATTGGTTCGGTGAGGCAATCGATTACTTCTATCGCGTGGTCATTGGTGTGTTACGGTGATTGCCGTAACCCGTCGGTCTTCATTTGCGATTGGTAAACACCACACCTACATCAAACGCACAGATTTTCTTTGCCAATTGCCCCGTAGATGCTGGAAATCGGCTTCGATTGGACTTACAATTAGTGTAAGCTGGTGCTCAAACGATTCTGAAAATCAGGAATCAATCGAGAGTATTTCAGCAAGGATCTTCGCCGTTGAAATATTTGATGAAGCGTGTCTAAATACAACATTAGTGGACGTAAGGAAGAAATTTCTCGACTTCCTGAATCTAACACTACGTTACTATGCGTTACTGTTTTAGATAATAACGTGCCAATAGTCAATTTGCTTTGCTGCGTACAAAGCATAAGGTACGGAATTGTGATAAAAGCGAAGTTAAACTGCGCAAACGTTCGAACGCTCACTGCATGGCTCATTATCTTCAAACGCGACTAAAAAGTTCGTGCGAGATGACGGATCATTCGTCGACGCGGTTTTAACCCTTTGCACTCGAAGCCATTTTAACTCTAAAACGAAACATTTCTGCCGACCTAGAATATTTCTCTTCTATATATATTTTTTCATGCTATACATACGAAAATTGTGCAATTTACTCGTAGAGCACTGAAATGTTTAGTAATTTATTAAATACAAACAAATTTCATAATGTAAAAAATATTTTGAATAATGATACAACAATTTTTAGTAGTGTCTTACAGTCGCGATTCGAGTGATAAGGGTTAAAACGACGTACAAGGTAAACATGTACTGAAGAGGATGTAATGCTCGAAGTTTCATTCGCTAATCAAACAGCATTCGAGCAAAACCATTGCGTCCGCCGTCTCTTCAACCCAGTGTTGCCGGATCAAGACTTGTTCCCCCACTCTAATTTCCCCCTTCATCGCGCTTTTCCCCACGCTTCGTCACGTGACGCGTTTCGTCTCTGTCGTGCACACTTCGGTACTGGCAGGGGGGGGGGTAACTTTTTCCCCTCGATTCGCGCTCCTTCCCCTCATCTGGCGAAACTGCTTCAACAACCTGTCTGACAGCATCCGCTGATACGAGTTTACCTACGTGACTGCACAATGTTGCTAATTGCTCCATCCATTAGCCGTTTGGTCTCGTTTCTTCGCTTGCCCTGATAAGCGGTTGTACTTAACAATTATACGAATGTGAACGATGGTCAATTTCCGGCGTGATCCATTCTGAGCCGTGCGGCGATTTATCTCGAAGTTTTAAACGAGTCGGTAGTTGCCTCTTTCAAGCTGCGTTTTCCTTCGTTCCTGTGCGCGCGCGTAACTTCATTAACCCTTTGAGATTGAACGTGAAAAGGGGTCGTTTCAGCGAAACGAAAGCCCGTCATGCTACGATAAACACCGTCCTCCACTGTCGGCGAGCTCGTTGCCGAACCTTAAAGTTTACCCGAAGTTATTCCCATTTGCGGATTAATACTTGGCTTTTTTCAACAAGGCCAACAACCTCCGTGGAATTGCGCGGGATGTTTACGCGATATCGACACGGAACATTTGCTAAAGTTTATTGGCCGACGGAGCTTGCTACTTCGGAGGAAGAACGGCACTGGTCATAGTCGTTCGAAAATCATGTTACACGCCGGCTCGTCAGCTATCGCGAGGGGTTGCGGAAATGGTTTCGTTCGGTGCAAAGCGCTGCAACGTTGATGACTTTGCGAATTAAGATATATGCAGTTATATGGTTCATTTTTTAAAATTTTGGAAAAATTTGTACGCCACATTTCTGTCGGTAAATCATCCGAATTTCTTACTTCGGATGTTCTGGCTCTTCACAATAATGGTGGGTGGCAATCAATGTTCTAGGGAGTGAGGTTTTGCCATTTTGTAACAGTTCGGCTGAAAAAATTGAAAGACTAAGCTACGAGCTTCAGCTTCTAAGCTGAAAAATTAGAATTCTTCATCCGGTGTTTAGAGTGCCTTATCTTCTTGTCCCTGACTGTGCTTAATTTTATACATAGGGTGGTTTTCCCAATAAGAAATGATTTGCTTCGATCGTGACAAGTCAACGATGTTTCGCGACGCTATTCATCGACACATTGAATTCCGTAACTGGAGAAAACCGAGCAGAGCTCGACGGGAAGAGTGGATTAATCTTATCAGAATGCAGTCTTTGTTGTCTAAGACGAAAAGTGTGCGTCTCGTCGGGGGAAGCTCGGCACGAGATACCGGGCGAGGCTGGCCGGCGTATCCTGAATTTCTCCGGCAATGGTTTAATTACAAAGGGCTCGAGAGGCCGGCTGTTTCGTTTGGACGATCGCTATCTCGGACTTGCAAAGTACTTCGCGGGAGGAACGATGCCTCTCCGCCGCGGCCGACCGATGGCAATCACGAAAATAAATACGAGTGTCAAGGGACGGACCGGACCGGCTGTGCGCTTCGTAACCTCGTGTTACGCAATTTTACTCATTGGCGGTGTAGAAATAAAACGGGCAACCATCGACGGAGGCAAGCCGAACCTGCAAGACCTTATCACCGTGTTCGTTACGCTATGATTTATTTCAGCGCGTCCGTTCGATCTGGAATAGCGCGGACTCGATCTAACAACCGTGTCTCGGAACGGTCTGTCTGCTTTGAAATGCAACGTCTAGATACAGCGTGAAAACTTCTGACTGACACGTCACTCGTATCGTGTACAGACACTGTTCTGTAACGTCTTATCGCTAGCGTCGAACGTAACAAAGGATAGCGGGCAAACAGTGGCAAGAACGCTCTTTTGCTTCGAATGATTTTTTTATGGATGCGCGTGACACTTTTCTGTCTGAAACGACTCCAAACACGACACAGTTTGGATCATACTTGCCTGTTTAATCCGCGATATAGTAGAACCTCGATTATCCGAACTAATCGGCGGAACATGCGCGTAATGTTACATTAAAGCTTCACTGATTCGTATAATAAATCATTTGGGTTAGGATGAAACTTTTCACATACGAAACTCGTATTCAGATGTCGGTTCGGATAATCGAGGTTCTACTAAATCTTGATTTGAACGAGCAAACACGCTCCGACTTGTGTCATGTTTGGACTCATTTTAATCAGAAAAATGTCACAAATGTGTTGACAGGAGATTCGTGAAGAAATAATTGACAACAAAACAGTTTTATTTCGAAACACCCAGAAAGGTAGAAATGGTCGTTTCGTTGCGTCGACACTCCCAATTTGCTTGTAAGACAGAGCAAATGTGTTAGAAGCAAAAAAGTTTTGTCATTGTAACAACGAATCGTTAACGTCTTTCATCATCGTCTCGAGAACCGAATAGTAGAACTGTTCTCAAGCTGAGCTACTAAATTCCGAATCTATGTAAACGTCCGCAGTTCAGTAACTTGGAGAACACTGAGAACGAGAAGAGGAGCGTGACGAAACTCACCCTTTCCTCGTTCAATTCTACATCACTTATTGTACGCGAGTCTGTCGCTGAAGTGTCGTATAACGAGAGACGCGCCAATTCGTAGCGAGCCGTTTGCACTTCATATTGATCACGCTGAAGGAAAAACTTTCTTCGCTGTCTTTGAACCGTATGCTATACGTCGCCATAACGTTTCCCTATACGGAAGCCTGAGTAGGCTCTTCACGTTCGTAGTTGTCGCTAAGAAGCTCACCGTTTTCCCTCGAAGAATTAAAAAAGAAATCGATACATTATTCTGCTTTGGATGGTTCGTTATTTCTCGATTGTAATCTGCTACCGGGATAAACTTGATCGACAAAATTTTTAGCATAAAAAGTCCATTAAATAGACACAGCACACGGCAAGCAGTGTGAGTGTTGGGCACGATAAAGCGTTACAACAATGAACACAAATCTGTAAAGAACCATTCAATAATGTACTTCTACGAGGGTGGTCTGAAAAGTTTCCGACCTAACAAAGGTATAAGGCATTTTTTCCTCAAAATTATTTTTATTTCTCTACATAGTCTCCTTGTAAGTCTTCTCCCAGCGATGCTCCCATCTCTCCAGCCCGTCTAAATAGTACTTGCCGTCTTTCTGTGCAAAATATTAGGACCTTGAATAAGTTCTCGCTGTTTCTTCAAAAATGACAGTAGCAGTACCCCGTTCGTGGAATTTCGAATGGTAACACACATGCAAGGCAGTAGTGTATCTAACCTTAAATTTCAGTGTATGGTAGTTCACTTTAGTGTAAACAAAGTAATTTTTTCTTAGTTCTGAAAATGTCTACTTTTGTGCCAAATAAAGTGTATTTGCGGGGAATTTTATTGCACTACTTTATTCAAAAGAAATCTGCAGCTGAAGCACATAGAATTCTTGTTGAGACTTATGGTGACAATGCTTTGTCGGATACGACATGCAGAGACTGGTTTCGACGCTTCAAAAATAATGATTTTGAACTTGAGGATAAAGAACGTTTTGGCGCACCGAAAAAATTTGAAGACGAAAAGTTGGAGGAATTACTCGATCAAGACCGATGTCAGACGCTAGCAGAACTTGGAAAAACATTACAAGTAGATGAGTCAACTGTTTCATAACGTTTAAAAGTTTTAGGAATGATCCAGAAGCAAGGACATTGGGTAAAAGCTTTTATTTTGTAAAAGAAACAGCGAGAACTTATTCAAGGTCCTAATAGCTATTTACAAAGGTGATGGCTTCCTCATTTGATGAAAATCTCTGTCCTCCGAGTGCAACTTTTAACCTGGGGAACAAAAAGAAGTCGCTTGGAGCTAGATCTGGTGAGTAGGGTGGGTGATCAAACAGTTCAAACCGTAATTCGTGGATTTTTTCCATGGCAATCGTTGAGGTGTGAGACGGCGAATTGTCTTGGCGGAACAAGATTTTTTTTCTGCAAATGTGGCCGTTTTTCCGCAATTTCTGCCTTCAGCCTGTCAAGTAATGATACGTGGTATGCTCCTGCAATGGTTTTCCCTTTTTGAAGATAATCAATAAAGATAACTCCACGACTGTCCCAGAAAACAGTCGCCATCACTTTCCCAGCCGAAGGAACAGCCTTTGCCTTTTTTGGCGGCGATTCCCCATAAGCAGTCCACTGTTTTGACTGCATTTTTGATTCGGGAGTGTAATGGTGTATCCAAGTTTCATCAACAGTAATTAGCCGGCGCCAAAACTCTGATTTATTGCGCCTAAATTGCTCCAAAAGAGCGAGTGAAATGTTCATTCGAACACGTTTCTGATCCAACGTGAGCAAACGCGGCACCCAACGCGCAGACAGCTTTCTCATGTCTAAATCTTCATTCAATATGTGACAAACACGTTCTTTGGATATATTCATGGCCTCTTCTATCTCTCTAACTTCAATTCGACGGTTGTCTAGCACCATTTGGTGAGTTTTAGCGATGTTATCGTCACTGGTTGCAGTTTTTGGGCGTCCCGAACGTTCATCGTCACCCAAGCTGGTACGGCCGCGATTAAATTCAGCTGCCCAAAATTTCACGGTGGTAAACGATGGTGCAGAGTTCCCGTATACAGCGTCTAACTCTTCTTTGATTTGCGTAGGCGTATTGCCTGTCAAAAATAAATATTTAATCACAGCTCGATACTCGAGTTTTTCCATTTTCACAAAAACACTCGCAGCGACTTACTCAAACGACTGTTAAACAATAGCTGAGCGTCCGAAATGGCTGAAATTTTGGCGAGTACCTGTCAAAGCATGCACAAACACGCTCCAGTACTTTTGTCGACGAATACTGCCATCTGAAATGACGAATCCTTCAGAGGATTTAAATGAAAGGTGCAGTGGTCTCGAATACGTCTTTATCTCGAGCAGCAAACAGGATGCGTATTAACGGGAGAAAAATGGCGATTATTCCGAGAAGATTTTCCTCCGAACGACAATTATAAATTCACGTCGACTGAAAAGTCACAAGAGCACACGGCCATAGAAGCAGCAGCGGCGGCAGCTGATAAGATTAACAGGACCGCGCAACGTCTGTTCCGCGGATATAAAGTTCCTTTGCGGGACGGTCAGAAGCCAGGAACCCGACGGAAGGCATACCCGGGGGCTTTTGATCAGATTAATATATTCTCGTTCCATTAGCCCCGGGGCGATTTTTCTTTGAGGCCTAACATCGAGGACGTAAATACCACCACCGTGCACCGGCAGCGGCGCGGGGCCAGTGGACTCTCCCGGCGCAAGCTGCGCTTTACCGTACAAAGCATAGTCGTTTGGAAATGCCTGTAAACGAGCGGTCGACGATACACATCGCAGATACAACAGTGTCCCGCACGGTGACCCACTTTAACAGCGGGGGCTCTAATACACCCCAAGATTCTGTTCGACAGTGACGCCAGAACCCGCGTAGCTGTAATGGACGGGTGTTCCAGGGACGTTAATACACATCGTGGACTGTTTTAGCCGTGTTATATTTTATACAGGGTGTCCCACTCGATGTTTCGCTCGCGAACGTTTCCCAAACTGTGGGCTAGCTTCAGAAAATTTTTCAAGTAAAACCCTCTCGGTCTAGAGGGTCCATGTAGTGGACCTGTCCAGCGAATGAACACTCAAGGGGTTACATCGTCATGTAAGCTTACAATTATCGGTTGAATAAAAAATTTGTTCATTTTTGTCATTATTTGTTCAAGAAATATTTCCAATTTTTCTAATAGTTTAGGAAATATTTAGGCAACGCCTTGATTTTACTGTCATATGTTTTTGGTATTTAAAATTATAAAATGGCGACATTATACAATGTTGTTTGTCATCGTTAGACCGCGGATCTTTATGCAAAAATAAGAAACATTTGCATTGATTGCAAGCCATAAGAACTAAATAGGAACAAAAGCTAAATGGTCTTGTTTCGTTTGATACGAATTATGTTCATTCACTGCACAGGTCACTATTTAGGCAAGGAATGTCTTATGGTAGTCATGAGTCTTTAGGTGAACGCGATTCCCAGATTTATTTAGGTAGATGTGTAGCTCGTTCCGAGCCGAGTTCATTGACTTATAACATCTTCATCTTTGAAGGCCGACCAAGGCCATTCATTGCCGTATAAAACTTACCTTTGCCAAACGAATTTTAAATATTAGTAGAACAAATTTATTATGCCATTAATTGATAATTTCACTTTTGCCCTTGAGCAATTTAGTGGAAAAAAATAGAGAAGGTGGAAGGAAGAAGCGGGGTCAAATGCATGCTAGGAAGACAGAGGGACATTGATTAGAGCCCACATTTCTATGTTCAAGCTTTTTGCAAGAGTGCCGACGGTAATGGACGGAGCGATTTCAAATGATTTCCTGTTCGCCGGTGCGAGGTACACGGATCTTTCGAAGTGCCTTCCTTCCTCTTACAATGCGTATCAGCTTCATTCAACCAGAAGATTAATTTTAACGCAGACCCTGAAATTACGCTGCCCCACTCGCAGCTTGTCAGAGTGTTCGAGGGACAAGCGTTCTCTCTGCTAGTCTTCTGTTTCCATTAATAGTTCGCAGCCGCGTTGCTCCGTACTTCGCATTCTATAGGTGGACAGATCCTTTCCGTCACACGCTGCCAAATGTACCATAATTGCGTTATAATCAATGTTCACCTTCTCAAGGAATGTCGGATAGGACAGCGGTATGTTTGCCGATGAGTCAGCACCTTCGATAATTTCGTTTCCGTGGTTCCTTTTATCAAAACGTTATTCATCAGTACGCCGTGCTCTTTCTTCGCTGCCATTTTGTGAATAATCAAGACTTTTCAATTCTTTTAATGAACAACCCCGTTCGTTCGTTTCGGATCAGTGGAAAGACCGGAATCATGGCAATCGTCGACCCATGTTTTCCGAAACGCACTCTATAGAAAAATATACAATTCGTGTAATCTGTATTATTTTTACTTTTACAAAATTTCGCACGTGCACCTCAAATACGAATAAATACAGTGTGTCTCACGAGCTCTGTCCACTTGAATATATTGATTACTTAAAAAAATACGAGAAAATGTTACTTACAGAAGTTGTAGGGTTTAAGAAACTACATAATATGGTATAAATGATATTCTTGCAAGTGGAAGCGTAGAGAAGATATACAGTGAATTCTCGTTACGAGTCAGTTGCGCGGTTCTGGCGACTGACTCTTAGACGAAATCTGAGGTTCTCGTCGAGCATTTGAAATACACGGGACACGCTGGAAACCTAAGAGTCACATCTGTCTATAAGTCATAAGCCTATGACTACTAAGCGATAGTAACAAGAAGACTGAGAAAATGTCTTTCACCGATACAATGTTACACGTAGCTCGAGAGACGGCTCTCGTGCTTCGACTCCTCACCGCGGTGGTGTGGGTAGTTCCACTGACTCCAAATTGTAAGGTTGGCACTGACTCGAAACGAGAATTCACTGTAGAGGTCACCTTTGTTTTTTTTAAATGGAATGTCCAATTTTTATGCTCGATTTCGACAGATTGGCGTGTTCTGAGTATAAAAGTACTAAAAAGTGTATTTGTCTTAAAACTTACCGTTGCTGAGATATTTGACTGTTTTCATGAAGAATGTTCGAAATGTCGGCTATCTGCAGCGATGCAACGTTGTAATCTTTGAACTGTTGCGTCTCTTACACGTCTTATCTTTGGAGCGTTTATTGTAGCACACGCTGCGATAATTCGTTGCTTCATATCTTCCGGAGTTGTTGGTGCATCTCGATACACAATATTTTTCAATGATCCCACAAGAAAAAATCTAGGGCTGTTAAATCTGGACTTCATGCTGGTCAGTAAATAGTGTTATCGCGTCCTATCTATCGAATTGGGAATATTTCATTAAGTGTATTTCTCACTCTTCGAGCGTAGTGTGTTGGACATGCATCGTGCTGATACCACATTGTCTGACGAACGCTTAATGGCACGTTTTCTAATAAATGTGGCAATGTATTTCTTAAGAACGTATCATATTTTTGACCAGTAAAAGTGCCGTCAATGAAATAAAGCCCAATTATTTGTTGCCCTATGAATCCACATCACACAGTAATGGACCAGCGTCTTTGATGATCAATTTCTCGTGGCCAGTGAGGATTTTGTACTGACCAATAATGCGTGTTATGTAAATGAACAGGCCCAGTGTTGATAAAAGTAGCCTGATCGGTAAATAGTATTAAAGAGAAAAAAAGTGGATTGATTTGTAGCTGCTCTTGAGCCCATCCACAAAATCTAACACGATTTACATAATCCATGTCATGTAATTTCTGGCGAAGGTTAACACTTTGACCGCCAAATTAGAAACCCCAAAAATTCATAAAATCAAAACAAGTTATTTAATGAAATAAAAATTGGACAAAATTAAATGTATGATATCGAGTAGTCCTCCAACTTTCTTGCATGTTACAGATCCTAATCAAGTGTGGTACAATGAATATATCAACGTAAAAATTCATTTTAAAACCTGCACAAATAATTCAGTCACCCACATATGGGTGACGTGGCATACAACGTGTTAACATGGCACGGATGATATTTGTGACGAGTGAGAATTCGTGATGCACTACTTTTGCTGACTTCAGATTCGCGCCGAATCTGACGTACACTGATATGAGGATTACGATGTACCATTACAACATCATTAATTTCATTATCTTCATCACTACATACAGGCTTTTCACGATTCATCTTACGAACAGCGAGACTTCCAGTTTCTTTTAATTTTTTTACACAATCTTTCAAAAATCTTGTGTGAAGGGCATACGCGGTTTGGATATCTTTCACTGTACAAATTTCGAGCCACAATTGCGTTTCTCTTACTTTCTCCATAAATTAGCCTTTAGCACTCGAATGGCGACTGTAAGGCGCCACTAAAAATTGCTGCATCATTACTCAAAATATTTTTTGCATTATTAAATTTATTTGTATTTAATAAATTACTAAACATTTCGGCATTACGAGTAAATTGCACCATTTTTGTATGTATAACATGAAAAAATATATATATAGCGGGGAAATATTCTAGGTCGGAAGAAATGTTTGGTTTTGGAGTTAAAATAGCTTCGAGTGCAAAGGGTTAGAAGCATCTCTAATTGTCCTTCGAATGAAGATTTCATATTGACTATCTTATGTTCACTAACTGAGAAACTGACTGACACTGAGAGACGTCGAAAACTTACCAATGTTTACATTTGATGTAGCGAGCATATCCTTGAATATGTTCCATAATGAAAGCAATAGAATGAAAACAGTCAAATATCTCAGCAACGGTAAGTTTTGGGACAAATACACTTTTATCGAAATTGAGCATAGAAAATAGGACATTCCATTAAAAAACACAAAGGTGAACTCTATATCTTCTCTACGCCTCCGCTTTCAAGAATATCATTTATACCATATTATGTAGTTTCTCAAACCCTACAACTGCTGTAAGTAACATTTTCTCGTATTGTTTGAAATAACCAAGATACTCAAGTGGACAGAGCACGTGGGACACAATGTGTGTGTGCAAAATCTCAATGCAAAAGGTTCAATAGTTTTCTTGGAAAAAATTCCTGGAAACTCGCCTCGGAAACCAGAATAGCCCCTAATTCGTTTTCAGAAGGGCTGATTATTGGATGGGGGGCTGAAATAAGGCGCGTTCATCCTATAGCGGATCCACCACCGGCAGAATGGCCATTCGTCTCACAATTTCGCGAACGACTTCCCCGCGCTCGGTCGTTAACTGAAATTCAGACAAATTACGGGGATGATTCGCGCAATGCGATGCGTAGTTAGCGCAGCTGGAGGCTGATTAGCTTGCAGTGACGAGCATCATCGAAGCGGCTTTGGTAGTTCCTGCGACTCGTTTCCGGCACGCCGGCGGAATTCCTGTGTCATGGCTGCTTGGCGTCGGTCGTTTCAGTCGTACGCCAAAAGTACGTTCGCAAAAAGAACCGCGCGATACGCGCCGCGGTCGATTCGCCGGCCAAGAAACCCTCCCCGTATAATTTCTATGTAAATACAGTTCACTCGCATCGAGAGTCCTTTTCTGCGCCCCATTCCAAATTATCAGGTAGATACTCGAATATAAGTTTCTTTTTTTTCGACACTGAGAATGTCGTATCTCATGCCGCGAAAGAAAAGCGCGGCCGAAAGTCACCGTTCGCTTGTAGAAGAAGTTTACAATGGCGACAATGCGATATCCAAAAGAAGTAGAGCTCGGTTTCAAATACGAACTTCCAATAAGACGAATTGAAAGCATTATTCGATCCATAAGTCAGACACTTGAAGAATCGTCTGGAATCATCTCTGCTAATCGTTCTTAGTCAATTGAAGTCGAGCATTGAAAGAGAAACGGAATGTGCAAAGAGACACGATCGAAGTGATTTTTCAGCGTGACAATGCTAGACCACGCGTTGCAAAACCAGTCGAGAAAACGTTGAAACTGCTTGGATGGGATGTGCTACCACACCCGCCACATTCGCCAGATATTGCCCCATCAGATTACCATTTATTCCGCTCAATGTACGTTCAGTTATGACGAAGATATCAAAAAATGGTTTGGTTTTCTTCGCACGAACCGAATTTCTTTTATCGCGGAATTCGCTTATTACGCGAAACCGTGAGAAAAAAAAGTTATGTCCGACGATGGAAAATGCTTTGAATAAAATATTCTCGATTTCTCTGTCGAAAGGAAAGACTTTTATTTGCCGAAAGAACGGCAGAAACTTATTCGAGCGCCTAATATAACGGAGTATTACAGCCACCGCTGACATTGTTGGTTATTTATCGATCAATTTTCAACGGACTACGGCTGTAACTTCGTTACCTTTGATGGACACGCGGCTCCAGCTTGATGGCTTTCGTTATTGTATTACTCGAAGCTTCGTTTCTGATAAAAAGTTAGGAACCTATGGTAGTTTAATTGAATACCGGGCATCGACCGGTTAAATTCGTTTTCGTGGAGCATCGAATACCGCGATTTTATAGCGATCTTGTCTTTGATCTTCGTTCAAAGGCTTGCGGATGTGATTTGTGCCCTTCCCTTTTCCGCGATCCGGTCCGGTCGAGTTAGAACACGTGAATCTTGCAAAATAAGATCTTCGAGCGTCGGGAATCTCGGTGCACAAGGAAATTTCTGTAATTCTAAGTAGCAACAAAGTCGACTCTATAGCTCGCTTTCTGATAAAGAATCGCGTTCCACGCGTGACTGGCATAGTTGTCTCAGCTGTCACCTGTTTACGTTCGATAGACGCTAATCTACTCGCTGGAATATTTATAATTTTTCTAGCAACAGATCGATAAACGTTCACGTAAAATACCTTGGCGGGGAAAAATGATTTTAAGCGTTGACGACGAATGTTTTATGCAAACGCTTGCACGGCAAATAAAATCAATAATCCGAGCGTGTTTGACATGTTTAAACACGGAGCTAAATTAAAAGTGTACGGGATTGTCCCTTTAATTTCATTACAAACCGTTGGATCGCGCAAACAATGGCTTTTATTGAATTTATGGATTTTTATCATTTCCCGGCCATTCGACAGAATTTGTTTACCCTGTTTTTGTATCTAGCGTTTATAGATCTTCAGCGTCTTACCTGCCTAGTATAATCTGACCCCAAAGGGGAATTATTTTTTACTTTTTAAAACGTGGTATATGAAAAATTTCTTTTTGGTTAAATAATTTCTACTCCAACTTCTACTATCACAGTTCAATGAAATGAAGAAAATTGTTTAAAAAATGTTCGATTGTTTAATAATGGAAAATACTTCTATTTATGCTAAAAGATCGGAAAATACATTTTTCACCTGTTGTTTCTTTTTAAATTGTTATCGTTAATAATTTCTCCTCTCTGCCAGTACGTCTCACAGTGGTCCCAAAGCCGGAAAACGTGGCAAAAACCTGAAATATGAACTTTCAGCTAGGTAAGTTTTAAGTATGGGGTTGGTTACTCGAAGAGTGTTTCTAAGTGGGGGTAAACAGCAAAACGGTCGTTTTTTTTATACCTGATCAACAGTCACAGTCCGAACTTCTTCGAGTTCATTAGACCATACCTTTTTAAGCTTGTGAAGCACATTGCGAATTTTAAGTGCGCAATGTACAAATTGTGTTGATACGTTTCGATTTTAATTGTGCATTATGGATGCTGTTTGTGGAGGTAAGTTGCACAGTTTTTAGTGCCAAATGTTTATTGTTAACTGACAACTATGTATGCAAAGAGAGAGAGAGAGAGAGAGTAAAAGTGAAGACATACATTTTTAAGATGTAGAGTAAAAGTTGCAAGTCTCACACGGTCTAAAACTTGTTGGATCTTCTACTACATAGTATTATCTTGCAATTCTAAAAAAAATTAGCTGCCCCTAGGTGCCTCTGTGGTCGTAGCACTGTTCTTTGTAACGCAGAGTGGGTATTTTATGTGCTTTCCTTGCATTTCTTGTCAAACTGTCAGAGATGTGCACTAAGTCTTTCTGTAAAATTTAAACAGATTTTCAATAGAATGTCAATTTTTTTTATAAAGAATCGTATATCCGAAATTTTCTTATATTTTTCAAACACGAATGCTGTTTTTATACCGGCTGTTCATTTGAAAACTTTCCAGCCGAATATCTCGAAAAGTGTGAAAGATATTAAAAAAGTGTAAAACACGTGTCCAAGGCAGTATCAGTTTTTTATTTGTATGGCGTTTTCAAGGCCATTTGAAGGTCAACTTTGTTTTTTCAAATGGAAACCTATATTTTTTATTATGGGATCTTAGTGTACGTAAAAAGACCAGCAATTTTTCTATTCTTTCTTCTTTGGGAACTATGAAGTGCTAATAGAATACCTACTTTATACAATACAAAGAGTAGAGTTTGCTATCCGGAAAATTAGTCTTTCCCCTCGTTCAGGTCAATATGAGACAGCAAATTTTCTAATTTCAAAAACGGCCTAATACCAATTTTCAAGCAGAACCAATAATTTTTTAATAAGTTGTGAGGTTTTGACCACGTTTTGGCGATTTGAGACCACTATGCACGGACTAAACTGCGGAAGGGTTAATTCCTTCTAAGAAGATTAATTTCGATTTCTCGCTCGTGTATAATAGAACTGAACGAAAGTCGGATAGTGGAAGGTTCTATAGTGTCACGGCGACAAAATCGCGCAGAGCTTAAAATATCGCATTCCCCGGAAGGAATTCCGTTGGAATTCCGATGGAATTCCGAAGGAATCCGAGTTTCCTGTATCGCCCTATACCAAATCCCATGAACTCCGCGGGAGACTCATCTCGCAGTAGGCATCGCGCGTTAATCGACACGTTGTCACGAACGATTCGATTAAACTTTCAAAGTTCAAACTGCAATTTTAATCGGTCGGTTCGCGAACGAGGGCAGTGCGTGTTTCGCGTTCCGTGTGCGCGTCTGTCGCAGATAAAAAAGGTCGCTCGCCTCTTATCAACACGCACCACTATTAATTCATTGACCAGCTGGGGCGCGCGATCATTCGGCCTGTTCTTGCACAACAAACATGGAAATGTTAAGAGGCCCCTCTAGTTTTTAGACACTTAGGCATTTTCAAAAGGCGGGTCTCGAATTCTTGGTACGTACATTCGCTGTTCGAAGAACGTATCAAAAATTTGTTAAGCAATAAAAATCATTTCCTAGAAAGTTACTTGGATCTACTGCGGGTCTTTATGCATTTATGACAAAAATGAATAGGTCAAATACGAAGCTGGTAAGACAAGGGTATAAGAATATTGTTGTATGGATTACTATGTTCGACACATTCGTATCGGATAACGCGTATATGCATTTTTTGAGTTTTCAAACGAACTTCAGAATGGATGTTGCTTTATGTGCAAACGATTCGATTCAGATAAATCACAATAGATCTTCTAAGACGTATAAATTCGCGAGCTTCATTTTTTATTTTTCGTGGTCGTCACGAGTTTTCGCGAATGTACCGGCTCGACGCGTTTTTTCCCACCCCCATCCCGACGTTTTCCCTCCTTTCGTTTAACTACCGTTCATTCTTCGTTTCTGTTTTCTGCTTCTTTTGTGACGCCCGAGCTGCTCCGGCGAGTATGCCGAGGCCTCGAGAACCGCGGGACTCTATGGAAATGGCGCCGCCCATCTGCCATACGGGTTTCCCTCGCGCGAATTTTTATTGTTCGAAGGACGAGATTGCGCCGGGTTTTCGCGAATAATTTGCATTCGACGAGAACAGGTGTTTCGCGGGGGTAGATCAACGCCACTAGACATGTTTATTGCATCACGCGAGGCTGCACGTCGTTATCGGACAAAGGGTAGAGATACAGTGGGTTCAAAAAGTATTTCAACACTACATTCCCGATTCTCGAAAAATGATCCATATTCAAGCTCTGATAGTTTCGTACGAACAAATAGTACGAAGGACTCAAGGTTTCAGTCACGAAAACAATTTTCCACAGACAGCATTTCCGGGAAAAAGGGCGTCTTCAGTTTCTGGACCACTACATCCTGGAAAAATCTGAAAAATGAACGATGGGTTGTGAAACTACTGGCTTCTAGCTTTAAAATGAGTCCAAATTTATGGCTGTCCGACATTTTCTTAGAAACTATCACACTTTATACAGGCAATTTTCCAAGAATCGGGTATTTAGTGTTCAAATACTTCTTGGGTACACTGTACACCCACACCCACTCGAAATTACTGTTTCATAGATTGTTTCGTAACAGCTGCATGTAAACATGAACGAAGTGTTATAGACAGAAGCCAAATGGAAATTTCTTACTTCGTTTAATCGCGTTGCTAAGCTGAAGATAATATATTCATGTTCTTTCAAGTCTTTTAATCTCTCTACTTTTTCGAACAGCACCCACACTTGTTATAAATGCACAAAATCCGCAGTCTAACGATACAATAAACGCGAGTTCTAGGCCTATGCCGGAGTCATTTCTGACTCACGTCGATATCACTATTACAGTTTGATTCCGTTATAAGACGACGGCTCGGGACCGGCTTTTTTCGTATTTCGGATGAGGGTACCTGCGCGGCTTGAGCTTGTTGAGAATTATTTCTTATATCGGGTCGCGAATGACTCCGGCACAGCATACGGAGGGCTGAAGTGTGAAGACGGGGGTGGCCTTGGGATATTAACACTAAACCTACCGACTCTTCCTTAATCCTTAAAAAAAGTTACTGTTAATACATTAAACGTAGATAATAGTCAATTTGTTGTTGAATGAATCAGTAGATGAAAAACTTCCATAAAATGACGATACAAATTTATTTTTATATAATTGCAATTATATAAAAACTACTGCGATGCTCTCTCCTCGATTTACAAAGTTGTACTGTGTTGTCCACCTTTGCGGTTTGGATGCGTTTGCCATGAAACAGTATTATGAACCGGCACGTGCGTAACTTGATAGCGTCTCATTCAATATGGCGGCCTATTTATTTTGAGTTGGCCATGCCACATTGAGAATAGCCTTTCTTTTATACTGATTGACCGGCCGCGGTAGGTAGGACAAGATACATATATTTCTTGGAAAAAAAATAATAAAACGAGAAATAAATACTGAAAAGTACATTCTATACATACTTTAAGAAAAGTTGTATGTTGTATGTACGAAATTGTACGCAGAAGTTTGAAAAGGTCAATTTGACCGGCCGTGGTAGGTTTAGTGTTAAATATTTTGTAGGAACCGGAATTTTGGCAACCGAGAAGGAAACAAAAAGCGAAAGGCTCGTGCGTTCACGTCGCAATTAAATTAGCTACATTGTCGAACGGTAACGATTTACGGTGCGTTCCTCTCACGCAACGCGTGTCCGTGTTCGCAGCGCAACATGATTTACGACGAGTGTTAGCACAACGAACGCATCGGAAACAACCATAAAATTCGGAACCGAGGATTACGATCAGAAATGTTTTCTTGGTATACGATGGTGCTTTTCATCACGTTGCCACGATCTTATTGACTAGTATCGAGAGGCGCGTCGTCCGTCCTCGTACCGACATTGTCTTTACCAAGATAGAATAGAATAGAATAGAATTTTCACTTCCACCATTTTCACACTTCCGATCCTCCATTAGGCTGATGAGTAATCCTTTGAATTCTGATGACAATTCTGGAACGATATTGAAAATTACTGTATCATTATTTTCGTTTAATAAATTGCGAAAGATCCAAATATCAACGTTTTTGTTTGCGAATTAAAATTAATCATTCTGAGCTCAATTTCAATATTTCTCAGCTATTTTCTCGAATCCAAAGAGCTTGAAAAATCGCGAAATAGAGATTTTATTCTTTCCACGATATTTTCTATTGAATGAGACTACTAATGTAGGGACAAAATTCTGTTTGCTTGAATTTTGCCGCGTTATCAGGAACGTGCATCGAAATTTCTCAGCAAAACGCGAACTGTCATCCTCTGATCGACGAAATCCTCAATTACCAAGTATATCCTGTCTGCCGTCACTGCAGGTCGAACCACCCGTTTAACTCGAAATCGAGCTCTTCCTCGGATCCCCATTGAGAGAGTTCGTGATTTCGTTGAACGCGAATTGTTGCAGCCGGTTTCGACTAGTGGTCATCGTGTCGTGTGTATCGAAACTACACGCGTATACGTTTAGGTAATATATCCGTGCTTTAATCCGTGCGCTTTTCAATACACGAATACACCGATTATTGAAACACAGGGGTACACGTGTATTGAAAGTCGCGGGTGCGCACGTATAGCCAAATATACGCTTTATATTTTTACTTTAATAAAACTGTGCTTTATACACGGATATTAATTGAAAAATAAGATAATAAATACATTAAGACACACGTGTACCCGTGACTTTCAATACACGAGTATATGTATGTACATCGACTCCCACTAATATTCGGACGCTCTTAAAAATCGCCTAACTTTGTTAATATTGGACTATACTACTTGAATTTTTTTGAGAAGTTAGAACAATTGGATAGCTACATAACGTGAAAAAAATGTATGATTAAAATTGCAATTGGTCGAAATTACAAAGAAAGTACTAAAAGTTGTATTTTCAACTTTTCTATGCGGCCTTATGTTAAATATTTAAAAAGTACGTTTTGTACATCTGTATCAATTACACATATTCTGAATATTTTATCTAAATCGGTCAACGTTGCAATGAGCTACAAACGTTTAACGATGAAAGCTGAAGGGTGACTTCGATGAAATTCTCAGAATATGTATAATTCATACAGATCTACAAATCGTACTTTCTAAATTTTCAATGTAAGTCCACATAAAAAAGTTGCAAAATACAACTTTTAGTATTTTCTCTGCAATCTCGACCAATTGCAATTTTTATAAAAATTCTTTTTCACTTTACGTGTAGCAACCAATTGTGCTAACTTCTTTAAAAAAAAGTCCAAGTCGTATGGTCCAATATTAACAAAGATACACGATTTTTAAAAGCTTCCGAATATTAGTGGGAGTCATTAAAAAATTTATGGATTCAAGCACGGGGTATATTAACAACACGTGTATCTCTAATACACGTTCAAAACTAGGACCGCTAGTTTGAAGTGGAAGCGGTCAAGATTTATGAGCTAGGAGTGAATCCCCGCGAGGGTGGTTAGCAGAATCTCGAAGTAGCCTTGCCGCTAATATTTTCGAAACGTTGATAACGCTCGGGAAGCGTGTGTTCTTCCCGCGGAAAATTGCGAAAACTGTTCGGCTTCCGTACGTAATACAATTTTAATGTCTTGGTCGCTTTTCATCGCGCCTCGCCGGAGAACGAAGAGGGTTGAAGCTATTGCCTGAATTTCCATTCACCGAGCGGAAGCTGAAGGCGTGTGGAATTGCATGCGCGCGATTCATCGCGAGAAGTCGTCGAACGGAAGCATAAAGCGGAATAGTGTTCAAATGGAATTTAATTCTTCGAGCATCTCGCGGAGCTGTTCTCGCGGATTTTCGCGATCCCGCCGTCGTCGTCGTCGTCGGCGGCGAGATTATGGGAGCGCAGAACATCATTCGCGAAAGCGACGCGGACAGATTCGAAACGGGCGAGGCTGGGCTCACTTGGAAACGTAGCAATTTAGATGCGCGCAACGGAGAAAAACAGCTCGCACGTTTCCCAAGCGCATAAGGAGGCGGATTATACCATGCTCGACCCGTCTATCGGATTTTCGTTATCCGTTTTTATCTTGTTTTCCTCTTAACTCTAATCACCTCCGGGCATCGGTTCTTTTACTCGCGAAAACGAACGCAGAACGGTCGCATCGACGACCAGGATATTTCATTCTGTTGCTCTCGATATGAACTCTCCGTTATAGTATTCTTAGCTTCTTTCGTTCTCTTCCTCGGTTAAGAGCGAATCGATTCGATGCCAGATTCTTGATCGACCAATACTCACGGTTCGATACCGTCGCAATCGTACAGTGACTCCCATAAATATTCGGACACTAGGTATAACTAACTTTATGATTTAATAATTCGTTTGTTGATAAAGCAATCGCCCTGGAAATTGTTTCTAGCAATGAAACATTTATTAAGGATGATAAGCATATATACTTTATTTGAAAAATATACATACGTTTCATAATATATATTATTAAACGAAATAATGGACCATTTGTGGCTCACAAAAATATTCGGACACGTATTATATTTCTCTGGTAATCGCCTTCTGGGGACGCGATATCCCAAGAACAGGAAAACGTTTGTTTATAAACAGAATCTCGTGGACCATTAGATGTCCATGCCAGCCCACTACTGTCAGTAGTAAACGTGAATTCGTTCAAAATGGGTCGCAAAGGAAAGAATACGAGTTTCGATGTGCGACAGCTTGTAATCTTTCATCGAGAAAAAGGAAAAACCTATCGCGAAATTAGTGCAATGTTTCGCATAAATAAGAGTACTGCTGCAGATATCTGTCGACGATTTTATATTGAGAATCGCATTGATTCTATTCCGCAAACTGGAATACCAAGTCTCTTATGTACAAGGGAGAAAAGCAAAATTATTCGGAAAGTGGAAAAAAATCCGCGCTTAAGTGCTCCAAAACTAGTTAGTGAGCTATTAGGAGAAAGCTCAAAAATTTTTCAGCCAAAACAGTTCGGAGAGTGCTGAGGCAAGCTGGTTACAATGGAAGAGTAGCTAGAAAGAAACCATTTATCAACGAAAAGAATAGGAATAAACGAAAAACCTTTGCAAGAGAGCTAATTTCTAAGGATGAGACATGGTGGAAGGATGTCATATTTGCTGATGAAAGCAAATTCAATCTGTACAATTCCGACGGAAGAACTATGGTGTGGCGGAAAGCGAATAAAGAGTTTAATTTTGGAAATACAAGAGGTACAGTGAAACACGGCGGAGGCAGCGTAATGGTCTGGGGTTGCATTTCGTCATATGGAGTCGGTAACCTAGTGTTTATTGACGGTATCATGGACAAAAATCATTATTTAAATATACTCAAAAATAATTTAATTCAAAGTGCTGAAAAAATGGGGCTTAATAATACTTTTAAGTTTTACCAAGACAACGACCCCAAGCACAAGTCACGTATTGTGCAAGAATTTTGATTATACCGCTGCCCCAAAATTCTTCATTCGCCGCCCCAATCACTGGACCTTAATCCTATCGAGAATTTATGGGATGAATTGGATAGAAAAATTCGTAAAACCCCAATTACGTCGATAGCTGAATTAAAACAAAGACTTGCAACTGAGTGGTCGAATATAACTGTTGAATATTTTTAAAAAATTACAAACAATATGCCAAACAGGTTAAGACATGTTCTTAAACAAAATGGTTATGCCACGAAGTATTAAACAAATTTTGTAATGCTAAATTACATTATCTAAATTGAAAAATTAATATTGTCCGAATATTTTTGTGAGCCAAAAATGGTACATTATTTCTTTTACTAATTTTTATTATGGAATTTATGTATATTTTTCAAATAAATTATTTATGTTTATCAACATTAATAGATCTTTTATTGCTAGAAACAATTCCCGGGACGTTTGCTTTATTAACAAAGGAATTATCAAGTCGTAAAGTTAGTTATAGCTAGTGTCCGAATATTTTTGGGAGTCACTGTAAGTCGATGAATATTGTCTTTCAAGCTACTTGGTTTCAAACTTTTCATTTTACATTAGCTTGTGACGCAGATAAGCGGATGTATAAACATGCTCGAATTTTCAAGATCGAATTTGGACTCATTGACTGGAAAAAAGCTACTTTTGATTGCCAAAGAAGAAACTTTTCCATTGAGAAAATATTAAATGTAAACGGACCTGTTTACGCGACGATCCAATGATAATTGGACAAATTATTTTATACTATACATTTACGTTGCCTTGTTCGGAGATTTTAGTGTTAAAATTTATTCAACGTGTTAACACTAAACCTACCGACAATTCTTGTATACCTATTCCTACGGTTCTTAAAAAAAGTTATTGTTAACACGTTAACTGCCATATCAGTCACATATGACTGACAGTGATTTTTGACTAGGTTTAGACATTCATTTTTATTGTGACATATCCAGATAAACTGAATTTTATTAAGATCTTTAGAATTCAAAAGGGTTAAAACAGCATCCCCTATAATACATTTAAAATTTCTAGTTTCGCTTTTAATAATTAATTTACTCTGATTTTGTAAGAATCTCTGGGAATGATATTTGGCACTTAACGTGTTAATATAATTAAACGTGGATAATAGTCAATTTGTTGCTGAATGAATTAGCAGATGAACAACTTCCATAAAATGACGATACAAATTTATTTTTATATAATTTCAATTATATAAAAAATACTGCGGTGCTCCTCCTCTATTTGCAAAATGGTACTGTGTCGTCCACCATTGCGGTTTGGATGTATTTGCCATGAAACGTGCGTAACTTGATAGCATCTCATTCAATGAAGTTCGTTTATTTGAGTTGGCCATGTCACATTGAGAATGGCCTCTCTTTTATACTGATTGTTTAGGTTCAGAAGAGCTATTTAAGTACCATATTATCTCGTGCGGTCAAATTGACCGGCCGCGGTAGGTAGGACAAAGATACACATATTTCTTGAAAAAAAAAAAAAAATAAATAAAACGAGAAATAAATACTGAAAAATACATTGTATACATACTTTAAGAATAGTCATAAAGATAAATGGCGATGTGATCGTGTTGTATGTATGAAATTGTACGCAGAAGTTTGAAAAGGTCAATTTGACCGGCCGTGGTACGTTTAGTGTTAAATATGTCGATTTTCTGTACACGTTGTACGAAAGATTTTTAATTGAAACAGCACCAGCGTTTCCCAGTGACCGTGCGAATAATGGCTTTCCGCTATTGCAACGGCTCCTTGAAAGTTCTCCGCGCTAATGGAAAGAAAACTTGTTTTGGGCGGTGGTGAGCCAAGCCAAACAACTTTCGCAGCACGTGTATCTCTCGCGATTATTGCACAGCGATTTTCTATTAACTTCCCGGCAGGTGCGCGTGAAATTTTAGCATGACTGATCGCGCGTTGTATTTCGCGCAACACCTTCTCATTTTCACCTTAAACTAGTATACATATAACGCGTTCGCTACTGTGACGACCACGACTTCCCAAAAATCAAATCATTGTTGT
Source organism: Halictus rubicundus (assembly GCF_050948215.1). NCBI lineage: Eukaryota > Metazoa > Arthropoda > Insecta > Hymenoptera > Halictidae > Halictus > Halictus rubicundus. Next base: position 5,127,245 of record NC_135151.1, read on the forward strand.
GTGGATTTTCTGCATTTATGACAAAGATAAGTAGATCAAATACGAAACAGTGAAAATATGCTAAGAATTTATTATTATTTTTGACTTATTAATATGCCTAAGAGCCAAGGGTAGTCACGTGACTTTTACAGAGTCAGCAGATCGGTAACTGCTGTATAATTTCCGTTCACAACCTTCAGCCGCGTACTTAAGATCCGTCTTAAGTTTGTGACTAAACTTGTCACATTTTTTGCTCTGTATTATCGATATTATGAATTCTGACGCCAGAAAGGTGCTTCAGAAAAACTCATCCAATTGCATAAAAATGCTTGGATTCCACGGCATGCACGTCGTCAATTTTTGGCCTACTTCTAACGCTTATATTATCAAATATCTGCATAATCTCGCCAGCTCATGACCAGCGCGCGCCAGATTGGACTTTCCTCTTTCGAATGAGCCCTTTCCCAGCGAAACATATTCTCGTATAAGGACGAAAAGTCGAGGCACGTAAAACCATTTTTCGCCTATTTTTGTCGGTAACGTGGTCACTCTACCTTATCGCGAATCTACGGAGTCTTGGCTCTTAAGAAATGCGATAAATGTATATGTAGCTCCAGTATTTTGCAATGAGTGCAATTCTAATTTTGCATATAAATCCGCAGTCAATACCGACGACCAACAATCGCGACGTCAATCCTCGAGCATTCTGTTTGCGAATCAGGTTTGTTCAGAGAATCGCAATAACCGTGCAAATATCGTGGACGTAGAAGGACGATCCATAACTTTCGCCCGTAGCGGCTATTGCTGAGGAAAGGACCACGTCATGGGAATACGCGAGTGACAGGACCATCTGGGAACTGTCTTGAGCTAGATTTTAGGACAACAACAGGATTGGTCCAGAGGTGTGCAGGAGGATGTCCTGCGTAGCATAGCCGACTAACACCTTTACGTGCGAGCGCATGTATTGTGTCTTAACGTGATACTAATATCGGTATATCCTTTCACTATGCCAGCATCATCCAATTGACGATTAAGTATATCCAGCCGGACCAGCCTGATCTATTAAGTACTAGACGCACTGGTTCAACTAGGATTAACAAAATCGATTGCTAGGGTATGTTTAGAATTCTGTGAGAGACAAGCGTCCTTCAACCCCTTGTCCTGCAACGAGTAAGACTCGTGGTAAGAAATGTAGGTCGAAAACAATAAGCACGAACCTCACCCGTGGTACCGCGTTCGACGGACCAAACGTAAACAACACGAGTCTGGCTCATGGTACTTCACTCGGGACAAACGTAAACAATATGAGTCGGACCCGTATAGTTCAGTTTTTCTCGATATTTTCTTACTTTCGTTGCGTCGGATTATACGTGTCATAAGACGCATACAATTTGCGCAAGTTCGAGCACACGGCTAAACAGGTAAATGGCTCGCGACGCATGACTGACCGACCTTGTTTATTGTGGCCCGAGCAATCGGAAGTTAGCGGGCAGGACGAGGCGTTAAAAGTGTCGAATAATTAACAGAGTTTGCTTCCAAAGCGAGAAAGAATATTTATTAATGGGCAAAACTGAGTATAAGTGTTTCTTGCCGGTGCTGTCAACTCGGCAACCGTTTCCCTCGCAGTGCTCGTGCAGAACTGAGCTACGCACTTCTGTTCGGCAGAAATCATTAACGGAGAAATTTTACCTGCCAGTTTTTTGGGAAAACCAGCCGTTACTTGGATAACTGACGGTGGAGGGTTTTTTATGGCACCGACCCTCATCATTGCTGGAACGTCATCGGACGCACGTAACGGTCAACAGGGTTTTTCCGGGATCGAAGCAGAGGAAGCTACAATGAAGTAGGGAGCGTCTTCAATAAATTCAAAATATAACCTAATGGTTCATGCAAGAACCCAACAAAAAGGACCATAGTTTGGTCGGCTAGCGTGGCCCAGGCCGCTACTGTTGACGTCCCAGCAGTCTTGCCAGATCAAGTCTTGTTCTCCCTATTCTAATTTCCCTTTCTACCGCGCTATTCCCCACGCTTCCGTCACGGCCAGGTGACGTCACGCGTTCCGTCATTGTCGTGCACACTCCGGTACCGGCAGAGAGAGGGTACATTTTTTCTCTCTATTCGGGCTGACTCCCCCACATACTAGAGGCACTGCATCCCAGCAGTTCGGGGTTTCGAGTAGTCGGTCCAGCTTTAACGCGGCGCGCGTCGATTCCCAGAAATGGAAAATTAATGTGTAGCCCAATTTGCGTTGTCGGGTGCTGCAAAGCGGCGCGGGAACGACGAAAAACTGGGTCACTGGGCCACGCTAGGGGAGAAGCTTCGTATCGAACAGCATCTCCATCCGTGCAAGGTGCACAGCCTTGGCGTCTTTCGGGATCGCGACGACCGCCGAGGGTGGAAAAACATTGAGCACATGGACGGCCGGAGAAGAAAAAAGAAAAAGGTGGAGAGAAGCGTGGCACCGTTGTCGACGATAACGTCGCACCGACGAGTGCTCGCTGCTGGGGGCTCCGAGAAGACTGTAATTGAGGACGGGGTGGAAATTCGCGAAGCTGGAACGCGATAAAAGAAAAACCGAGGGAACGCAGCGACGGGCGACTCGATCCCGCACGTTTCACCCTGTAATCCCCAACTTCTGCTCGTGTTTCCCTTTTCTTCGGGTGTTTGAGGGTACTGCACGCAGTCTTCCAGTTGTTCCTCGGAAAAACGTTGCTCCAATGTTTCCGGACGGATCATTACCAACCCCGGAAATACTGAAGGCAGGCTCTCGACCGGTTATGAAGTGTTCACGGTTCCTTCTCTTTTCTCGTATATTTTCAAAAAGTTCTGCCCTAGTTGCTGATGCCTCCCCCCCCCCCGGGGGGGGATTGTTGTCGAAGGGTCGTGTTTGCTCAAATCAAAATATTTCTCCGAAATGAAAATAAATAGCCCCGTACGTCGAGATGTTGCTCGATAAGAAATTTCTCCATGCACCAATTGCTCGTGATCGGTCGGATGGGATTTTGAAATTGGATAGTTGAAGAACGGAAAGGTAGAAATTTCCGGTGGGATGCGTACGGTAAACTGTTATTGTTCGTTGAACGAGATATGTGCAACGTTTCTATATTCCCTTTCCTGCGTTTATTTTCTCTGTATATTGGAAATTCGAGAAACAAGCGTTGTACGTTGTATGTACCGTTGGAAACCCGATGATGACGCCATTGCTGCGTTGTTGCAGCTTTCTTTTCCATCGTAGTCGGAAAACAGTGCACCGACAACTGTAACTGAGAAACATCGTTGGTGATTTGTTATCACGTGGTCTGCGGACTAATTGAATTTATTGACGTTTAGTGTGTTCCTATACCTAAGAATAGTAGTAAAAAGGCAGGACACGCATATGCAACCGGAAACACACTGCTGCACTGTCACGCTTACATTTCCCGCGTTGGCTGTTGTTTTTCTCGCGAATGTTAAAGAGAACGATAATATCATGAAATGTATTACGTATGGAAATCAAGGATAATATCATGAAATATTTCAGTAGAGGAATAGAGAATCGACGCTAATGGATGGCTTCGAGCTCCGCGTATTTAGCAAACGGGGATTGCTTCGAACGGACTGTTTAATAAATCATACAATCAAACGGGGCAAGGGAGTTGATCCGACTAGGGTTGAAAAGATCGTTGCCTAACGTTGTAAGTTGTAAGCCATTTAGTTGCACCTATAATGGGTTCGGCTCGATCCGTGTTGTTCCGAAAAAGGACTTCGAGCAGATGAGCGATTTGTAAGAGTTTGGATCGTGCCAACGATGCTACTTCGATTTCACAAGTCTTGCGATCAGAACTACGCTTCTGACTTTCTATTTCTGGTTGATATACGGGGCGTTCCAAAAATGATGTATTTCCTTGAAAAGGGTGACTGCTATGGCCATTTGAAAGAACTTTTTCCTTTACGCAAATGTTCCCCGCGGCTTCGTTAAGGAGTTATTAACGAAAAACACGGACCAATCGGAGCGCGGCTACAGCAGACGGATTCCGACTCGGCCAATGACAGCGCCACGCTCAGCAGGATCTGTCGCCGAGCCGGAACCCGCCAGCTATAGCCGCGCTCCGATTGGTCCGTGTTTTTCGTCAATAACTCCGAAATAAAGCCGCGGAGAACATTTTCGTAAAGGACAAAGTTATTTCAAATGACCTTAGGAATCTCGTTTCTCAAGGAAATATAATATTTTTGGGACACCCTGTATGTTCCTACAGCATACAATAAACCATTATTTCTTTATTCACTATTAAAGTAAATACCACGAAAATTATGAGGTAGCAAGGCCAGGTTTTAAATTGTATTAGTGAAAGAAATGGTAATCATTCAGCGCAACAATATTCTATTCAATACTGTGTTAACGCAAAAATAACTGGTCACAGTATACAACGGTTCCATTATATTTCTCGAAAACTAAAACAGACAAAGGCACAAAAGGATTCTCCGTTGATTTCGAGGTGTATGAACGCGGCGTACCGTATTGCGTGTCATGAAATCATAGTTCTTAATTCGCGAACATTTATTTCCGCCAAAAGGCATCGAATTGACGGGACGAACAATCGAAGCAGGTCAAAATGATGACCGCGCGATGTTTATGAATTGGATCATTGTTGTAGGTCATCGTTATACGTCACCGTTATATTCTCAACAGTGATTTACATATCAACAGAAAACCACAGTACCGCATTCGCGCGAATTTTCGAGATTTGCAGTAATTCACCGTACGGTTGGAAGCGATCGCATGGCTCGAGGGTAGCGTATAATGCCGATCGTGAATCGATCACCGTAAATGAAACCAACCACTTCCTGTTTCCGTTTCGTTGCACCCTAATCAACCGTAGTATTATCTCCTGTTTGTTTGATAACTGTACTCGATGCTTTCGCGTTATCCTTCCCGATCAGTTTGTGTATATTCTTCAATATACACTGTTCGATTTTTATTTGAAAAATTCCATGCCAAGTCGATCACTTTTTGACGTCACTATCGGCCATTTTGTTTTAAATGAAACACGTTTTGTAGCCCATGCGAAATTAAGGGGGAAGGAGTTAACTCATCAAAATGGTCTTCCCTTACGAATTTTTATCTCAGGAACTGTTTGTCCGATCGAGCTAAATTTTTTTTTGTTTTATTCAAAAAGGATTAGGCTATGGTAAAATAATATTTTCAACCTCAACACTTAACTTCACAATGTCGAAAAATATAAACGAATTCTTTTTTTGCGTTTATTTCCGAGGGGCCAAGGTTTTTCAAATTTTGATGATTTCGCGAGTTTCAACTGATACAGATCTGAATGAATAATCTTTGCGGATTTATGTCGCGAACAATTAAACGGTTTGTTGTCCCCGGACAGAATATTTTCAAAGCCAATTCGAGCTCAATAATTTCACAAATGAACTCGTTCAAGCATTTCACACGGAAATATATGTTTATAATTCCAATAATTGCGAAAGGAAAAGATCAGCAACATTTTGGTTCGTCCAGCAGATTTCCGGTATTAACGATGCTCATTGAAGTTTTAAAGGGTGCCGATACGACGACAAACGCGGCCAGGCTTTACGGCGAGAAATTCAATATTCCAGTCATTAGTCACGACGCGAATAAAACGGGATAATTCGCAATGTATAAACTGTCTCGAGCAATGTTCTCTCCTTCGTTTTGGGTTATATCGAGCCTTCGCAATTATCTTTATTAAACGCGTTGCGGGTAGCTACGCGACTGGCGATTCCACGTTTAATTCGACCCAGTTGGAATCTCCATGCAGCTTCTGCGGAATTTTGCCATGGTACGGGGCAGGCTTTGTGCATGGTCTCTTTCGCGTTCTTTTCTTTGTCGAACACGACTTTGCACGTTATCGTTCGAAACTTAATAAAAGACGATTCGTTTTCAGAGTTGTACAAACTGCTTTCTCTATTCTCTTATTGTACATATTTCCCGGAATCTTTCCCAGGACGCTTGATACGCGTACGTTTAATTTTCTAATGTTTACTTTAATATTGGGGCTTGGTAATTGTATTTAGGACTCTATTGTTTTCCTACACTGCCCAAATTAATTTGATTCTACTTCGTTTTCTTTTTATTGCGTTTGATTCTCGTACACTCTTCAGAAATGAGTGTATTAAGCATTGTCCTGTGAGGTTCGTCAATTTTCGTTGTAATAATTTGACTAATTCTATTTCATTTATGATCTTGAGACGAAACAATAAGCACGAGCCTGACCCGTGGTACCGCGTTCGGACCAAACGCAAACAACACGAGTCAGAGCCGTGGTTATATATAAGTCAAATAAAATATTCGGTACATAATAAATAGTCGGAAAATAAAATATTTTTATTTTGGTAACCAGATACACAACATAAAATATTTCAATGTTGTATTTCAAACATGTATTTTACCATGGAAATAAGTTGAGCAAATACTTAATATTATAAATTATAATTTTCAACATAAGAAACTATAATAGTTAACAAAGTATTATTTGTGGCTGAATTACGAATATTTGCATGTAACATGTTGATAAACAGACGACAATGTCGTAATAACATTACACGCAACAAAATATCAGAAAAGTATAAGTTACTATCAACTATTTGAAATACTATTTTACACAGTCCTACAAAATAAGTCTCACTATTTTCAATATTTTCCAAATAAAATACCATTTTTGAATAGTATTTCAAAAACTTTCTCGTATAATTAAAATAATTTATTCGCATGATTATAGATATGTTTTAAAAATAAAATAAGCTATTTACTATTTTCTATTGCAAATACTATTTTACCCAGCACTGCAAATGGCGTGACGCGTTCTTGTTTATTGTGGCCCGAGCAATCGAGAGTTAGGGGGTAGGACAAGGGGTCAATTTCAGGGAATCACATTTGTATCTTTTCCAAACAATTGTGACAAGTCGAACGTAACATACAACATTTTGAAATTCTTCTCCACCATTTTGAATTCGATCTATTCATTTCGATTATAAGTGCGTGAAATCCGCAATCTACTTATGCGGCGAATCACGATCGGAGAACAAAGAAATATGGTGTGTCTGGTTACGTAGTATTTAGCAGCTTTGACTAGGAATTAACACCGTTCAGTTGCATTCCCGTAGCTCCGATTTCGTATGGGTATGTCAATACTTTCACCGTGAATCCGCGTGCGTCTGTGTGCCCGCGTGCGTGTACGCACAGGTGGGTCACGTTTCTCGCCTACACGTTGCTGCGGCCGGCTGCATAATGCACGCCTTTGCATCGTCACGTGCACGTCTAACAAGGAACATCACCGAAGTGTGACACGTCGATTTGTACGAAACCTTGCGCGGAGGTAGCGTCCGCAATATGTATTCGATAGACATTTTTTTGCTTTTCTTTTCTTTTCTTTTTTTTTTTCGTTCGTAATCCACGCTCATTTTACAATATCACGTAACGCGTCTGACATTTAAAATTCAAATGCAACGAAACAAGTAGACTGCGGATGCTCGCGCAAATTCTAATGTATGTAGATTAATATTTGTAGACGGAACTTCAGCGGAAATTGATTTTTTTCATTTCTCTTCATTGCCCCGATCCCAATATTTCTAAATTCTCTAGCTCGTTATGTTTTCCACCATCGAATTGGTTATGCATGCACAAAATCTGCAATAAATATGCGTGCAGCAGGCGCATACGAATAAAATGAAAATTCGCGAATACTTAATCTTCGCGCAATCTTTGTTCGTAATAAATAGCTTATGGAAATTTTCAAAAAATGCTATAATATAAAGTTCGAGAGAATTTAGTACGATTTTTATTTGTTTTGGATCTACAAAGGCTGGTCCCATTAAAAATAGGATTTTATTTCATTCGACTTTCTTAAAATTTGTCTACAAAAATTGGAAATTGCGTAAACATCCGCAGTCCAGTAATAAATGTTCGCATTTCTTCGTGCACGGGAATAGCGATTAACTCTGTTTTTGTATCTTTTTTCAAAAGTTTTGATCGTTCTCAGAAATGTGTTCAGCATTCATTTCACGCGTGCTACCATATTTCGGGCATATAACATGTGTCATAATTAGCTGGATTTTTAACAGATTTACTGATCACGTTTCTAGTTCAGACTTGCAATTTTGACAACAGGAAACTTGAAAAAGTTTTAGAACAGTTTCCATTCCAGATTCAGTTAATGCTTTTCCACGATTATATTGAATACTGTGTATTGGAGACTTCTCGCGACATGTAAATACGACGCATGATAGGGCGTTGACCGATCATTTTGTCTCACGTGTGGACTGCAATGTTTACGTCTTTCTTCATAATATTTCTTAGAAACTGATACTACGCATAATCTTGCGTACAGGTGTTTACGTGTACCATATAATTGATTTACGATACTATAGATATACAGGGTCAGTCGCCTAACGTTTGCACCTTAACCCATTATCCGCCAATGTCTCATCTTTGGGACACTATAATTTTAATTTTGTTTTTTTAGTATACTATAGTACATTCCGCCAATATCCCAAAAATGGGACGGGCTTTGATTTTTATATTTCAATAAAAACAATAACAATTATGGCAAAAATAGTTCCAGTTGGTTAGTTATACAGTTAATTAAATTTTCTTTTGTATTTTTGAATTGCGACGGGTAATGGGTTAAATATCTTTGTTTTTAAAGAAATATCAAATTTTTTAGCGACAAGGTTGAATGGTTCAATGCGGGCATACGTTTCCTCTGTCTGTGACCTCGAATGATCTTGAGTAATTATAGTCACCAAATTCCTAATGAAAGGGACTGTCGTCGTAGATGTTTAAAAAGGGGTGGTCTCGCTTAAAAAAATGAAGGTGACCATCAGATTTCTATGAAAAAAGAACGAAAAGAAATATTTTTATGGTCTCGCATGAGCCTAACTGAAAACCATTCACCTTGTCTTTAAGGCGTATGGTGCATCTTTAAAAATATATTTAAGATGCAAACGTTAGGTGACTCACCCTGTATATTATATATATCATTTATTGATTCCCCTCGGGGTTACAATACGGATACACCTTCCGCTCTTAACTTAACTTAATCATAAACTTAACCTACCTTAACCTAACTTAAATTACTACCGCGAGAGAGAGAGAGAGAGAGAGAGAGAGAGAGAGAGATATCTTACAACTAGATTATTCCGCGCTCTCACCCTGTATATTAATATTATTTATTTTCGTATGGAAACACAAAGAAACGTACGGGGTCCTAGCCTTTTGTCCCCGTCTGTAGCCGCAGCATCGGAGGGTAGTTTCACCCTCTTGACACGAATATAAGCCACTAAAAACTAAAAAAAAAAAGGAAGAAAAGTGTGTCGAACACCGTCAGAATTTCCGCGCGTCCGTGTGAAGTTTCATCAAAATCGGCCTGTCACAGTTGGCTGGTGTTCCCCTGCAAGCGCGGCGCGGTCTCGCATGCACGTTCGCGATTCGCGATTCGCGACTCGCGAAGGCAAAAGTCGGTCCGCCGTGACGGCCTGGAAAACAGGGAGAGCCGAGGTCTCGATAGAGACGGGCGGTCTCTTCTCCCGTCGGCCTTCGTCGTGAATCAGGAATTCGCTCTTTAACATCGATTCCCGGCGAATTCGCAATCCTGTTCGCGGAAAGGGCCACTCGCGAAGCGTACGTACGCAGCACAGTGGGCAATTTGGACAAAATCGGATTCAAAATCAAGGAACTTTCGATAGGAATGAGGTAGAGCGATGAAATTTTTTTAAAATTAAAGCTGCAACTTTGTAGAATATGGGAAAAATACAGAGATTGCGGTACGAACGTTTTTTAACCTCGAGAAAATTCGTTAAACGCGCACAAATTCAAGAAAATTTTAGTTTTTCCAATACCACGCGCGGAAAAATTTTTTTTTAACATGCTACACATCATTTCCCATAGATTTTTTCACGCTGATTTCAAATCTGGTCTCAAAATTTGTCTACGACCTCAGGATTTTGCAAAAAATAGATTTTTGTGACAAAAACTAATGAAGTCATTTTTTCGTTGAAATGATTCGATGGTAATAATCTCCATATTTTTCCCATATTCTACAAAGGTTCAGCTTTAATTTAAAAAAAATTTCATTGCTCTACCTCATTCCTATCGAAAGTTCCTTGATTTTGAATCCGATTTCGTCCAAATTGCCCACTGTGCGCCGCACAGTGGTGCCAAGGCGCCAAAAAATCCATTTTATAAATTTTCGATTTTTATAAAAAAAAAAAATTATTTTTGTATAGCCTCATAATGCGTGCATGATGTGCCAAAGTCAGATTTTTGGAAAAAAATTTTTTACGGAGATATACGCATGGTAAATAACCATTTCTTCGCTCCTGGGAATTCATCAGTTTTCAGTGCGATAGTTATGTAATTACTCCGCCTATAATTGAATACTTAGGGGTCTACAAATCGTATGGGTTATTGCAAATGGCTTCAACTATTAACTGGTAAAAAAAAATTTTCCAAAAAAAGTTGTTTAACATTAAGTAATATGGACTAACCTGAAGCCCCTTTGCGTTACGCTCATTTTTTATTTATGGAGGAATACAAAAAATCCTTTGAATAGCTTCGATCTGGAACTAATAGTTTTGGCAAGTTATAATATTGATCTAGCTTTGTGCAAAATTTCATGAGATACTTCGAGATGCTTTCGCCGCAATTTAAGTTTAAATATCAACTTTCGGAATTTCCAAGAATGAATCGCGCGGATGTCACCATTATTTGATGTTTCAGGTGAAATTTTTAAGGGATACATATCATATAATAAAAAAAAATGTGACATTCATACATATAAAAAAATATATAACAATTTTTTATGTTAAATAAACAAAGTTTTCGTTGACTGGACCACTGTCCACAATATACATAGAAAATTAATAAATCGTATGCACTTCACATTTTTCTTTATTATTTAGAAATATTCCTAAAAAATTTCACCTGGAACATCAAATAATCGTAACTTCCGCACGATTCAATCTTGGAAATTCTGAAAGTTGATATTTAAACTTAAATTGCGGCGAAAGGGTCTCGAAGGGTCTCATGATTTCTTGCACAAGGTTAGATCAATATTACACCTTGCCAAAACGATTAGTTCGAGACCAAAATCTATTAAAGTATTTGTTGTATTCTTCCATAAATAAAAAATGGGCAGAAAACAGAGATTTTCGATTAGCCCATATTACTTAATGTTAACAACTTTTTACAAAAATTTTTTTGCCAAATAAGCGTTGTACCTGTGGCAATCTCTCCACAAATTTTCAAACAAATTCGTTGGATAGTTTCGTTTTTACAGATTTTTTGCCGCTTTTTGGCCATTTGGCACCACTGTGCGGCAAGTGATTCTCGCCGGCAGTTGGTCGGCCGATCCGTGGACAGACCCGGCAGGAATCATTTGAGCGATGCGTCTAGAATGACTCACCGGTGATTACGACTTGAAGTAGCTTCGCTGGTTTTCATTAGACATCATCGTATCCAATTACGAGAAAGAGAACGCAGTGTTTTTCCTAGACAATCGCGAAACTCGGTTTAGATCGCGCGGTACAGAAAATGATTTCGCGTCGGTTTCCTTGTTCGTGATAACGCACTGTTGTGCTGTTAGCGTTGTTTATACGCTCAGTGTTCAAGGCCACCGCATGGTCACAGCTGTCAGTGTGCGACTATCTTCGCCAAATACAGGGCGAACCAGCATTTACGCACTGTAGAGTATAGTTGATCCGATAGCATGTGAAAGTAAACAAATGTCTCAAAAAGCGTTATTGTTAAAAATATAATTGTCTATAACATACTTTGAATAAATAAAAAACGATCACTGGTTTCGTTGACCCTATTTCAAGCGAATTTTCATATACAGTGTCTACTCCATATATGTCCAAAACACGGGTCTGGCCAGGGACATATATCGTCTAGAAGATACACTGTCGAACTGTTCGAGTGACCTCGATCGCCGAGGAGTGTACACATAATACGGGTCGGGTGTATCGGTGTGAGACCACTACTAATCCACTAACAAAACTTCTTTATTTTTCATTATTTTCTTATGGGACTTTCACCAACACAAATAATTAATAATAAAGAAGTTTCGTTGTTGGATTAGTATTGGTGGCCTGGTCTCACACCGCTATCACCCCGCGGCAGAGGGGATAGTTTTGGGATTTTTATCGGCTAGATATTTGGGACATATATCGAGTAAAGACTGTATTGTCTCTACGTTCCAGAACTATTGGAAATCTTGAAAGTTTCGTGGAATTAAAATAAAATAATACAAAAATGTTTACTTGCACAGAGTGCCTCTAAATGGTACGCTATAATGCATAGGAAAGTACTAGGAAATTTTTCTTGTAAATTAGTATGTATAATCTTTCCGGATTTTATCGCTTGTTTAATGTCTTTCGTGTCTGAAAATTCTGATTCCCGTTTCGTACATAACATCGTTGAAGTATGTTCGTACCGAGATAGAAGATTTACAGTTCGTCCGCAGACTATTATTTCGAGGTACGTGCATAAATCGTTTATTGCACAACGCAACGTTGATACTTCACCTGGCGAAACGAGTCTCAAGCTCCGACTTTCTTCGCCGGGACACGATCAACCGCCATTTAATTGCGTTTAGAGAATTATCTTGATGCCGTGGACACCTCTTGTTCCCTGCATAATGCGCGTGTGTGTGCGCGCCATGTCGTTTCCTCCGCACGTAGTAATTAAAACTTCTCTTTAATTTTCGAAATAAATTGAGAAATGTCCGCAGAAATGGGCATTTTTAGGCATCCTTGTGACTTTAACCACCGTTTACACAAGTTCGCATACTAATAGCGCGATATTAAATTGTATCACAGTACTCGGGAATATTCACGAAACATTACTATGCAAGTTAACACTCGTTACTATCACTATTAACAGTCAGGACACCTTCGAAATCTATTTTTCCCGAAAATTAAACACGAAACTTAGAGCAATGAATAACAAAAATTAAGTGCAGAATAAAACTACGAAAAGTTCGACTAAATAAAATTTGTTACTCTATTTACTCAAGTTGAAATATCCGAAGAAAAGTGAAAATTCGTTGAACAGCGTAATCGAGGATCGCCGAAACACGTTTCGCTACAGAAAATGTTTCGATCAAAAACTTTTCAGCGAAAGTTTTATTCCCTAGTTTTGCGCAAAATGAATTTCACCCGTAGATTCATCTTGTTCGTTTTCCCGTTGCAGCGTTTGATCGATCCGCGGCTGCATTCCTTCTCTATTTCGCGTTTCACTTCGAGCCACTCTTGTTTGTCGAGCACCGTTCACTGGCGAGGCTTTATGCGTTGCTGAGAACAATTAGAGGATTTCGTTCATGGATGATAATTCAAAAGAGGGAGATGGATACCAGAGACGAAAAATATGACGTTCTGACAGTGTAGAAAAGACAATCGAGATCATTTTTTTCATTATTTCATGTTTATTCTGAATATTCTACGTATTAGTTTAATTTTTCAATTACAAACTGTTTTTACGTTCAGTGGAATATTTTTATGTCCACTAGAAGATTGCACTATAGTGTTCTGCTTTGTAGTATTAATTCGCGGTAGAATTGACGAGCAAAATATTGGAACCACTTGCACAAGTTATATTCAAACAATCAATTTTTAAGGAAAAGTTTAGCTACACCGAATTCTTATGATCTTACATGAAAAAAAATGCAAATTTTACAAATGCACATTTGGTAGACTAAAGAGTAGTAGAACTCGTAGAAATGTTACTGCTGGTAGAAAAATATTGTATTTATTGTGGTTATAATAATTTGATCTCCCACTGTAGCTGTCCTTTTGGTTCCATAAGAGGAAAATTCCATCGTTGATAAATCGGTTTCTATGAAAATAATGTCGCTGTATCCGATAAGATAAAAATCCAAAAAATTTTGCATTCGATCAATACATAGACCGATTTTATGACAACATGTTCCCAACAGATTAAAAATTCCCAGAAATCGTTTTACTCTTTTACCCTTCTCTAGTCTAATCAAAATAAATAAATTAGTATAAATTAATAAAGCTGATACACCTGAATGTAGTCCAGCTATCGATTAGTTCTTCGATTACAGGTGTTACAGTCTTCTAAAAACGTGTTAGCCTATAATTGATTGATCGATCATTTTCTGAGAATGTGGTTATGACATTTACTGATTGAATTCTGCGCTGAAAACTGGTCTGGGGATTTAATATAACAGTAAGTAGATGCGCATAACATAACAGTAAATATGTATATTTCGTGCGACATTTAATTTTCAAGACCATCATTTTTCAATTTCAAAGAGATGCTGATTTTTCACGCGAAACTATACCATGTTCGTAACTAGGCGCGTCGTCCATCGCGAGATGAATTCATCGACCTGTGATATGTTTGTTAGCCAAGGCCATTCAACATCGTTCTTCGATTGTGTAAATTATTCCTTCGCTGAACAACCACAAGACCGTTCCTTATCGGAATAATTCATCGACTCAGTTGTAAATATATCATAAACACAGGCTAAAGGTGTGCTTTATCGACACTTGCGCTTACAAACATGGAATACCTGTTGCTAGAGCATAGGACCATAATAGCGTCATATTGATAACACCTTTTTACGGCTCATATTTTGTGTTCCGATACCCGAAGACAGCAACCTTATGTTCCTTCTCACATTAAATACCAATCGGAAAACTTATTTTTCAAGAATGACCTGTTCCGCAATTATAAAAATGAGAAAGATACTTTCACGAAAAATGATTGAATAAATATTTATAGCAGCACACTTTCTAATCAAAATCGCCCAAGATCAAAATAAATTCAATTTCGTCCCAAAACAAATTGGTTACTAACATTTATTAAAATGCACTGTAGGTTTAGTGTTAATTCTGCCTTGAGAGGAGCGCATCATGCTAGTTACAGTAACAGTGATCGCTTCAAATGGGACGCTCACTATTCGTAGGAAGCACTGTATATACTATACATATATTGTACACGTTTGTATAGTATGCGTACGCGGCACTGTGTATACTGTACATATATCATATACGTTTATATAGTATGCGCACGAAGCACTATGCATACTATACACATATTGTACATGTTTGTATAGTATGTGTACGCAGCACTGTGTATACTATACATGTATTGTATAGGTTTACATAGTATGTGTACGCAGCACTATGTATACTATACATGTATTGTATAGGTTTACATAGTATGTGTACGCAGCACTATGTATACTATACATGTATTGTATAGGTTTACATAGTATGTGTACGCAGCACTATGTATACTATACATGTATTGTGTAGGTTTATATAGCATGTGTACGCAGCACTATGTATACTATGCGTATATTATACATGTACGTTTGTATAGTATACATGGTGCTTTCGTATGCATAGTGAGCGTCCCGTGTATTCTCTGGCTGACCGATTCTTCTTGATCACCTTGTACTCCTAGGTGCCTCGAACTTCTCCGGAGTCGGTGAATGCGGCTCGCAGTCGCTCGAACGACTCCGAATAGCATAATTTCGACGGTATTGACTTTCGTTTTGCTGGCGATGGCCAGGCATAAATGCTGCTCGATGTCGTAAGCAATTTGTGCGGGACAAAGGCGGATCATCGTCCCAGGAATTCGCATTGTTTGCTGTACCAGAACCCGAAACCCGTCCCCGCGCGAATCGGGAGCAGGAGGGACGTCCGGACAGAATTTGGTTCCCGTTTTTGTATATAGCATTTATATGTGTCCGTCCGTGCGGTCCGACGACCTACAGTAGTCTCTCCGTAACTGTCATATTGTCGCGTCTAGTAGAGGTGCTGCATTCTTCGTTTGTGTAGAAAATGGCAGCGATTAAAAAATAAAGAGGGACGCTTGGACACTCTGCCTCTTCGTTTTTCGTTCGCCGTGCTCTTTCACGCCTGAAACTTTACTCGCTTATTACACAAAGTAATTATGACCGTAATTATATCGTGTTTGGTGTCGTTTCAATTAGTAGAACGAGACCAATACAATGGTATAAGTTTTATGTAAAAAAAAAAAATAAAAAATTACAAAAGCTGCAATCTTTAGCTTCACTTGCATTTGTGAGAGTCTCACCGATACTCGACCACTAGCAGGCTCGGTCGTCGAGCGTGCCTACCGCTTGACTGGTTCCAAGGGGGATCCCCCCAGTGGTGGGGATAGAATTTGCACAATTACTGTGGAGACCTTTGCGACAGTTACGGATTAAGGACCCGTCCGAGCGACTTTCATGAACGTCTAATATGAACCGTACATGCACGGCACAAAAGGTGTTAAAAATTGAAAAAACGGGCCCGCTTTGCCGTCCGGTGTCTCGCGGGTGCCCGATGGACGCGTATAAATCGATCTTCAAGGAGCAAGCTTCGACGTAAAAACATCCTGTTTTCACCATAGACTTTTTGATGGACTCCACACGGTGGACAATGGGAACGGCGCGGCGGGCCGTTCCTTCGCTCGAACCTCCCATTTCCTGTCCCTTTTCCTGCGCGAATGAGGAACGCATTCTCCGGAGTTTTACCGTTCAACGTTCCAGTTTCCCTCGGATCTATCGCGAGTTATGCCGTGGCCTCTGACTTTCCAGCTGCCTGGAATATCACCGATAACTGTACCTGCAATTTCAATGATCGAACACGAAATCGCTGCCCCGGCGTGTAGGTACCGTTTTCTCGGGGAAATAAAGTTAACCACAGGCGTCATGCAAATCGTCCGGCGATCGAAAGGCGATCATCGGATCTCCCGATCCCATTCGATTTACTTCAACCGTTCCCGGCGGCTAGGTCAGCCACTTTTCAGCTCTCTCGATTCGCGGTGTTAGGTTATTGCGGTTTTATCCGGGCGGAAAAGCGGAACATTATTTTTCAAACCATATCTCTCTCTCTCTCTCTCTCTCTCTCTGTCTTTCGCGCCGTCAACGTCACTAAATATAGTTGTACCACGTTGCAGCGCCTTACGAGGGTGGAATATGGAAGGTGAGGGTTCACTTGCCCGACCACTACCCCTTCAAATCTCCTTCGATCGGCTTTATGAATAAGGTGTACCACCCTAACATTGACGAAGTCTCGGGCACAGTATGTCTAGACGTAATAAACCAGGCCTGGACTGCCCTTTACGGTACGTATTTATCCATTTTCTCTCTAGGCGCTTAAGAGATAGATCCTTCCGCGTTGTCGTATAAGCGGACTCCCGATTTTTTCGCGACACTTGAACCCTCGGCTGCTTGCTGGAGACTGGCGTATGCACTCCAGCATACTCTGTCCGCATCAGCTTTCATGGTTTCTCCTGACTGTTCGAGCCAATGAAACTTTTATACTAACATATTATACTGACTGTTTGACCCTCCAGTGCACGGGCGAGTAGAACTCCTCGCCACGTCTAAATAGAAAATCTTTCACCTGCATTTTCATTAATAAATATTCCTTTTTCTGGTCGGAATGAGATAGTCGCTTTATCGCGAAATACCACCACGAACAAAACAAGCGAATTTAAGTAAATTATTAAGTAATTTCAGGAGTCAAATAATCAACGATTTTCCCGTGCACCAGAGGGTTAAACGATTTGAAATATTTACGATTTACAGCGAAGAATTTCCTAATCTCTTGCCGTATGATCGTCAAGACCACCATGATTAGAACTTCTTTATACCTAACAATTAGACTGCGGATCCCTATGCGAAATACAAATTTTCTGCGTACACTGTGGAAAATAGATTCCGAACAAAACGATTTTTGAAATCCGTCTACTGCTTTAAATTGTGTGTACTCACTTTTATAACAAATGCATAAAATCCGCAGTCTGCTAATAATTTTCTGTAAGGGGAAGCAAATTTGTATTTATTGAAGGTTTAACTTTATTTCGTTGCTTAAACATGGATAACGAAGGAAGAGGATTTTCGACTTAAAAGGAAGGAATGAGTATGTCGATATTGCACGGCAAGAGGTTAAAAAAAATTTATGTCACGTCGAGAAATATACACTTTATGATTATAATCATATTTTAAAAATATCTGCTTGCAATTATTATTAAGACCTAAGTGTCAAACACTGGATTAGACAAACATTTTTATATTGTAGCTTTTTAAAGCAATTAAACAAAATGTTATGTGTATCAAAGAAAAATAATATGGTTCACAAGGAAATCACAAACGGAAACACAGATTTTTAATTTTATGTTAATAATTTCAATTTAAAAAGTACTATGGTGTCTCTTGTACTATGTCTCACCAGTTGGGGGTTGAAACGTATTCGATAGCTTTCAAGGAAGGCGCGGATGGCTTTTGATTCAGTACTTTGTTCTCTGTTTCAGATTTATCGAATATATTCGAGTCTTTCCTGCCCCAACTGTTAACATATCCTAATCCAATTGATCCCCTAAACGGCGATGCTGCGGCCCTGTATTTACATAAACCTGATGAGTACAAGAAGAAAGTAGCAGGTGGGTTCTAAAAATATACTAAACTCTGTAGAAAACCGATCCCTTTCCTTCAACCTCGGATTGTAACATACGAAATGCTCACTTTTTATGAGAAAAAAAGAAAAACGAAGTTAGCTCAACACGTTCGGTAACAGCCTCACACACACGTGACTGCAACGATTTTGTATTCTACGTAAAGAAAATCCAATTCATTTGATACGTGTTGTTATTTGAAAGTATAACGCATAGCATGATAGAATTTATAACTTTTCTGCGACAGTGTTTGTTTTATTGCAAAATTGTAACTGTAGAGGCTGCTGCTGAAATGAATGTTGGTCGGTAATAATTGAAATTTTTCAATTATTTGTAACAGATTCTTTAGTCAAGATTTATATATTTAATTTGACGTCTCATATATTCTATAGCTTATATCGATGAATAAAATTAAACATTGAATAGCTTAATTTATTTTGAGTAATTAATTAGAAATTATCATACAGACAATTCTTGAACGTCCCGAATTTAAAGTTTACTAATTAATTCTCTGATATTTCAATATAACATCCCCGTTATTACCGTGAGGATAAAGTACCTGTCGTATTTTATGACGTTGTTAACACATTGGTTATTTTATGACCGCATGTAGGTCAGAGCTTATTCTCGGTTGTTGTCAGAAACATTAATACAGTATTAAATTACCTCTGCCTCGTTGGAACAAATATTATATTTAAGAACGAAGAAGGCGCACCTCCGTTACACAAGAATAGCGTGAAGTGATTAGACATTCAAGCAAAATCGATATTGTTATAAAAATCTTGACCTCATTTTCGTTACATCCATAAGTTTCAAACCGAAAGAATCATTCGATTCACAGACTAAGTAAGTCTCTTTCATAACTCAATGCTGCCCAAATCGTTCGAAAATAATCGATATACTGCAGGCGCTTAATGCAAACTTTCATTTCGTGTCGTTACTTTTAAAAATTCTTCCAGTAAAAATATTAACCCTTTGCGAACGAGGATTTTTTTAAACAATATTTTCTTGAGAGAACTAGATCATTTATCAACGTCTTTAAGACTGGAAAAAATCCAAACTGTATGCTAATAGTTTGTTATGCAGATAATTAAATTACTTGTTGGCAACCACAGAAATTAGGTCCACAGTCCTGATGTCAACGCTGTGTCGACATTCGTCCACAAAGGGTTCATTTTTATCAACCTTCCGCCATGCTCAAATAAATTCAGACCTCATCGGTTTGGATAATCGAGGTTCTCCCGTATTCTGAATTAAACAAGTAATCATGATCGAAACGGTATCGTGTTTGGTATCATTTTACTCACAAAAAGGTCGCAAACATGTTGGCAGAAGGTTCATAAGAAAATGATGAAAAACAAAAAAGTTGTCACCGAATTTGTACCGTACGCGTCCCATAATTCACATACATACAGGGTGTCCCAAAAATGTTGCACTTCCTTGAAAGTACTGATTCCTGAGATGATTTAAAGTAACTTTTTCCCTTGCGAAAATGTCTTTGTGGAGGAGTTATTAACGAAACCCACGGACCAATCAGAGCGCGGATACAGCGGACGAATTCTGTAGCCGCGCACTGATTGGTCCGTGTTTTTCGTTAATAATTCCTTAACGAAGCCGCGGGGAACATTTTCTTAAAGGGAAAAGTTACTTTAAATGACCTCTGGAATCACATCCCTGTATACTGAGACGTTACTGTAAAAATCAACGCGTGTGGACGTAGCACAATTGCATTCGGAAAAGGTTAATCTACACGGTTCCTTCTTCATAGGGGTAGTTAGGACAACGAGGTAGCTTTCCAGTCCTCTAAAGGTCAAGGGCCGCGGTCTAACGATCAATTTCGTATGTTGCAATCCATCGAGACTCCGATCCGTGGTCTCGGCGATGGCGTCGTTTCTCGAGCGCCGAATCACCATCGGCCCAGTATATTTCCTCGTAAAATATCAGTGGATATTAGCCTGGGATGTAATTTCCTTCTTGATTTCTCGGCAGATTACGTGAGGAAATACGCGACGGAGCAAGCGCTAAGGGACCAGGAGAACGGCGGCACCGGAAACGGAATGTCGTCCGACAGCGAGTCTTCGATGAGCGACTTCAGCGAGGACGAGGCACAGGACATGGAGTTGTAACCAAATATTTTACCATCCGTACCCATATCCTTAATCTCGATTCCCTGTAAACTCCGATCGCTCGACCTACCAAATAGATGCTTACATTCGAACCTCCGGACCTCACTACCGGTTTTAGCCACGTGGCACTCTCGTCACTATGTTTCATAGAAACATCGAACCACGTCCAGGGATATAACGCTGTTAATTGTCGCGAGGTTGTAAGGTGCACTACCGAACGCATACAAGGGAAACATTAACGAATAAACACGTGAAAGCAGAACAAAATGGGAGAGAGGGAGTAAGAGAGAAAGAGAGAGAGAGAGAGAGAGAGAGAAAAATAAAGATGATTATATCGTGTATATAAACGAGAGAGAAAAAGAGAATCGCTTTTGGAGTTCTCTTCGCGCGACGGAGTCCTCGTCGTCTTCGTCGTTAATCAGCTCGGAAAAGAAGTCGACGAGAGAGGAGGCACGCCATGCTGATTACCGATCGAGACATCAGTTTTTTTTTCTGGAACTCATTCCGGTTCGATCGACGCCCAGTCGATTTTACTTTTCGAACTACCCATCCCGCGTTCTCGCTTCCGTTTCGATCGGTCGGAAACATGATCGCGCGATCCCCGAAGATATTCGCGATCGGAGAACGCCGGGACGAAGTCGAGAGAAAACGATCTTTTGGTCGCATTGCTTGGTTGTTTTGGCATTGTTTCCTTTTTTTTTTTCCTTCTTCAAACTCTCCGCTTTCTTTCCCTTCTTCTTTTCACACGCCGTCGTCCGGTCGTTATCGGAGAGATGGGCGCAGCGTTTCGATCGATACAGCCTCGTAAAATGGCTATCGAGAAATCGTTAACGATCCTTACTTTTTTTTTTCTCTCCATCGTCTCCACGCCGCAAGGACGCCCATCACGATGTCCGAACACGAAATTCTATTCCGATTACCGGGCTGATTTGTATTTCTCACGGGCGTTGCAATAGCCGGACACCCGCGTCAGGGCAGCTTTCCGTGCGTGTAATCTCGAGCCACCATCGTTCGACGTTCCATTACCCGTGTTTCGCAAAATTCTGAACAGAGAGTAACGACTCTTTTGTAACTTCCATGAACTGCGACGAAACCTTTAGAAAGAGAGAGAGAGAGAGAGAGAGAGAGAGAGAGAGAGAGAGAGAGAGAGAGAGAGAGAGAGAGAGAGAGAACATCGCAGGCAACCATGTGTCACGATCGAGAGTCAAGCTCGTTCCTTCGAGAACCATAGTCGCGCTTTCTTTTTCGTTTTCACGGCTACTTTTCTTTCCTTTTGCGTTTCGCGGCTTTCCCTTTTCCCCGTTCGAACGAAAATCGGAGCATGGGTACTAGGTCCGTATCTTCCTTTGTTCAGTCATCACCATCCCTGAACGTTTCCCTCGTAGGGCGCAGCAACGGGAAATGCCGACAGTGTTGAAGACACTGGCGAACACACGGTTTAAACGACGTTTAAGTAGCGACCGGACGTCGCAGCCGCTGTTGAAATCCGCACGTTTCGACGGAAGAAAAACGATCGAGGACTCGAGTCGGTTTCAAACGTCCTCCTCGACCTCGGCCTCCAGTCTCGAGAACTCGCGAGCTTTCGCGGAACTGCGGCAAGAAGACGGGGCTGCGTTCACATCGGAGTCGAACGACCGTTCGGAGATGGACTTAGATTTAATTTAACCCGCGCCGGAGGTGACAGAAGCGATTCGGATCCTGCCCGTTCGGTCGTTACGCAAAATTTCGGCTGGTACCGTTTCATTTTTAAAAATCCGATTTGCGAAGAACCACGGATCGCGTCGCGCGGTCGTCTAAATTTCGCGTCGGGCCACAAGCGATTGTAACATGATCTTTTATTTCGTTATTTTTTGGTAACCTTTTTTTTTTCTGTTTTTTGATACTATCGATGTACAGTGCTTCCTTCAACGACGATTTCGTCCCGGAAGAATTTCATCATTCTTTCCCAGCTTGTATATTTAATTATGGGTTCACATTTACGATGGTCCAATACCCTTTGGTTGAACGTGGTCAGAAAAGTGTCCGACCATTTTACGTGTCAAACAAATTTCCCGTAGAACTGTGCGTTTGAAAATGAGAAGCGAATCAAAATTTATTTTCGATGGACACTGCATTCAATGTAGATTCTGATCCAATTTTTCATTTTTACGCGCGACGGTGCAGGAGCGTAGTCAAAGACTATAGCTCTTCGTTGTTCCTTTTGCTCTCAACTTTCCTTAATAATTTCGTTAAGCTGAAAACAGTACAACACCACTTTTAAATTCTTCAACAGACAAAACAGTTTACTAATCATTTCCTGACAAATGCATAAAATCCTAATGACTTATTGGCTCTGTTTATTTTAATCCCTACCGCTGGCAAGTATACGGATTGTTCTGTTCTTGTAAAACTCACGTTTCCAAACGTTAAGGTTGCAAACAAACAATTCAACTATTGAGATTCAAAGAAGTCATGACACATTTCCGTTCTTACCTCCACTAAGTACCCCTCTTCGTGGTCGCGATCTTGTTATCCACGGGAAAAATTTTGCAATATTTTCGAAAATACTCGTCCGCGAATGGTCGAACTGGACGGACAGTGGTTGTTCGAGGAAGCACTGTATTTGATCATGTACCGAAATCGATCGCCATAGCGAACCTGTTCGATTGAAGAACAATCGGCGACAATAAGACTCGGTCACGGAAGAACGCGATAGGAAAAGTGTGGGACGTAATCGGAGAGAAACGGGGATAATATGTCCAGGGACGACGCCTAGCAATTGTGACGACTCATTGACGAAAGAATAATAATAGAAGGTGTAATGACGATGATGCGTGAGTTTAGACGATGAAACAAGAAACAAAAGCAAAAAAAAAAAGAAAAACGAGACTTGTACAAAACTACCTTGGTGCACAATGATCATTCGTTTAGTTGTAATATTCGCTTGAAATTGATCTCTCTTCGTACGTACAAGCGGTGGACGCTTGGTGTTTTTTAGTGCCTTCTCGGGCAGAAAATTGTGCCTTACTATTATGGGTCCCCGTGATAAAAAGCAAGAGCAAAAAAGAGTAATGGAAAAATTAAGAAAAAAAAAAAACAGAGGAGTCTTTATTGGTAAACCTTTGGTGAAATCGACGAGCATCGATTGTGAAAGAAATGCTTCGAAAGAATACGAACCGACGATGCAGCGTGCGTTTTTTCTTATTTCCGCGCGTGAATAATGTAACGTTCGAACCACACCACCACCACCACCAACAAGAACAACAACAAAATTAACCAGAAGCGAGCATAATTTCATCCGGTAACGATTCCGCGTTACTCGAAGCACGCAGAAAAGAAAAGAAAATGAACGTTCTCGTGAAAAAATTCTGTACACATTGAAATTTCTCGTCTGTATTCCGCAATAGGTTCACTCCTTAGTTTTTAACGAATGAATTTAATATTATCGTTCTATTATTATTCATATATGGGCGCGCCTATCGCAGCACATTTCGTAAACACGGTCTCTTTTTGTACGCCGTTTGTTTCTACGTATTCCGACGTGGAGTTCGCCGTGGTTCGCTGTTTTCTCGTAAGCATAGATTTCTTATTTTTTGGAAGGAATTACCGTGCTTAGTTGTGCTTTTTTTTTTATTTATTAAAAATCGTTTTTAACCGGTCGCGCGATAATCGACGGCCTTGATTGCGATAGCCGCGCCCCGAATTTTAATCGTTACATTGTTTCCTTTCATTCAAGGAAAGCTAAACACAGAAAACATATTCCCGTCAATTGTAAATGTCGCCCGGACGTTTACGTTGTTTACGAATTATTTAAGACGTACTTTCGTGGATATAATTTTTGGTATGAATTCGCAGCGGCTCCATCCGTTTACGAAGTGTATAGCAATGTATTATTGATTAGAGAAATGATTATTAAAATGGAGTGAAACCAATACCGGCGTTTTTGTGGCTTATTAGGCGCTTCGCGCGCTTCACGTCGTTTCTCGGGCATATGTAACAGTATGTGTTAGGTCATCACACAAGTAACACGATTCTCTCCAACGTGTACGTTAATTAGAAACGAGCTCTATTCGAATTACAAAAATTTCGAAGCCGTCGCATTTGCGTTATCCTTATTTTTACGTTCTTAGTGATACGTATGCGAAAGCGTGTAACGAAAGTTATCGAATATTGGACAATTATGGTTCAAGTACGTACAGTCTTGTTTTAAAACGTTCAATGTCTTCGTTTGGATATTATTGGTTATCATTTGTAAACTTAAACTATTCTATAAATTGCTGAGGCGTAGGAAAATATTATCAGTACCATTAGAAACCCACGAAAACATTCAACGACGAATTATAATACACGGAACCGTGTCATTGAAATACACTACCGGCCAAAAGTTTGGAATCACTTGCTGATTTTTGCAAAAATCGGATAAAAAATTTTGAAATGATCCATCGTTATTATATCACGTATTAACTTGTCGAATGATATTGCCACGTAGCTGTGACAATACGTGTGGCAAATACATGCAGCCTTGCCAGCAGGGGCGTGGCTTCGTGCCCGCCGATCCGTATGTGCCCAGGGCAAGAATATCGCTGCCCGTACGGGCAGACGCTGTTTTTCTTGTAGATATCCAGTTTCTCTGAATTTACGCGGTGATTACAAACTTTTGGCCGGTAATGTACGTTCGCTACCATTTTCTTATTGTTTGTGTGTTTTTTTAGAGCTGATGTTGGTTTGTTCATTTCAAACAATTTATTCGTGCCTGTTCGGAAATAGGGTAAGGGATCCGAGTACTGTGGTGGTAGCAATTACTGTGCCTATATTAATTATACTTATTCTTAAAGCATCAAGAATATGAAAAAAGAGCTATATGACATATATATTAACTGATGTTAATGAAAAAATTGTATCATTTGTTATGCTTTAAAGATAAATATAATTAATATAGGTACGGTAATCGGGTCCCTCACCCTACCTCAGCAAATTATTTTCACATCATCATGTTAATTTGACTTGAACATTGAAACGAATCTGCATTCTGATATAATCAACGTCTGATCAAAGCTGGCTGTTATCATTCTAATATTGTCTTCGCTGTCACGAACAATTATTGGATAACAAAGTGATACTCGACAACGGACAATTCGTTCGACGTCCAACGTGTGCCGAGAAGAAGTCTGTTCGAAAATCGGATTACATGCGAGATGACCTAGCGACATTCACTCTGTCACATGTTTTTGTATTGTCCCGCCGTTGCGAAATGATTCTTTCCTCTCGCGAAAAGGAAACCGCGCACAGGTCGGCTATCATAGCGCGGCAAGTAAGAAACGCTTTTGTGTCGCGAGTCTTCGTTGACTTTTCAGAACGGACTCGACTCGCGAGTGCAGGAAGAAGAGCGCGATTCGTTTAGAAAGCCTGTTTGTAATTCTTAGGTATAATTCGTAGCAGTTTCTCCTAGTGTATTATCTGTGCTCTGTATCTCATCGCGAAGCATTCTCTTTACTCCGAAGTAAACTGGTATAGTAGCTTTAATTACGCTTCATTAGCACTCCAGGCATACGGACACTTTTTTTTTTCTTTCTCTTCTGGAACCAAACGAAAAAGGAAAGTAACCGGGCAAAGCAGGAGGAAGAAAGGAATAACAGAATTTTTGCGTTTCTCCTTCCCCGTAGATTACAGTGATCGAGGTAAAGTCGTATTCACAGATCTCACATTATTATTTTACTTTTATACATGTAACATAGGTTTATCGATGAATTATTATTATTATTATATGTTATTATTGATCGTATTCGCACAACTCTTATTATGTACATGGTTTTTACTAACCGATTGTTTAACCAACCGAACCAACAAAAAAAAAAAAAGGATAATAGTTTTAATAATCATTTTTTATTTTTTTGCAACTGTTGTTTATGTTTCTCCTTATGTTTCTCACTTGTGTCGCATGATGTTTTCTTTCGTTTCAGTTACGCGAATAGGAATCGTGACACAGAAACACCCGATAACAATCACGGAATCCACGAACATTGAACGTTGAACAGCCGAGCGTGTTTTGATCGCACACATGCTCATCGGCAGTTCCAATTCTGCTGTTAATTCGCAACCTTCTTCTTTCGCACACAATGGGCATTGATCGTGTCAAAGGGGTACACTGATTTCCATGCTTTCTTCGGAATCTCAGCGAGGCATCAGACAGTAATAACTAGACTGCGATTTTCATGCATTCAAGGCAAACATTGACCCAATACGAAACTAAAGACATTTCATAATTATATCGTTCTCGTCTTATTAACCCTCCGTATGCTATGCCGGGGCAGAGTCGCCAGATCAAGACTTGTTCCCCCACTCTAATTTCCCCTTCCACCGCGCTATTCCCCACTCTTCCGTCGCGGCCTGGTCACGTGACGCGTTTCGTCTCGGCAGAGAGAGGGTAACTTTTTTCCCTCGATTCGTGCTCCCTCCCCTCATCTGGCGACACTGTGCCGGAGTCATTCGTGACCCGCCAATATGTACCAATTTATTCCGATACAAGACGACACTTTCCATTTCGAAATAAGAAAATCGGTATCCCCGCTTCTTCCTCTTCGTCCGAAACACGACGAAAGCCGGTCCCGAGCCATTGTCTTATATCGAAAGAAAACTGTACTGTAATATCGGCGTGGGTCTGGAACTCGCAGGAGTCCGAGGGTTAAAATTACGACAAGAGCAAACGCATTTTCATTTTCTGTTACTCACAATTGACATTAGCAACTTCTGTTTTGCATAAAGACCCGCAGTCCAGTAATAACATGAAGGAATCTTTACGCGTGACTGAACAGAGTCAAAATTTTGTCAAGAGTCAAGAGTTTGATCGAATATTTTCAAAATATCAGTGCTCGAAGGCTTTCTTATCTTTTCCGTGGTTTCCTAGAAAGATTATAAAGGAGTCGTTATTTACGATCGAATTGCAGACGGCGTGAATTGTAAACGCGTTTGAATAATGGAACCAATCGGATTGGCGATTCTCGAGCGAACGATCTTTCTCGGATCGTAGGAAAGAGAGTGAGAGAGGGAGAGAGAGTGAGAGAGAGAGAGAGAGAGAGAGAGAGAGAGAGAGAGAGAGAGAGAGAGAGAGAGAGAGAGAGAAGTACGTAAGTATACGATCGTGGGACAACTCCAAAAGCAATCGGTGACGAGGGATGCCATTCATAGCGAATGCGAGCGTTATTTTGGGTAATTTTACTATCGGACAGAGCGGACGACGTCCTGCGTCGTTCCGCGACGATTCGTCCGGCCGGGCTCGTGAAAACTTCATCGTGCGTACCATGAGTTTTCAAACGAGCATACCTTGTTGTTCAAATGCATGGCCGCGCGAAATTCTGCCAATTTGTTGGAGCAAGAGTAGTTGTTTTTCTTCGAATCCGCGCACGTCTGGAACGTTTTCAAGATTCGGCTGAACGTGTATCACTGTAATAAGCATTTCGTTGTTCGAACGTGTCGAAGAAGAACGTTTTTCTTTTTTTTTTTTCAAGAAATCCGCGTTACGCACAGTTACGGCGACAACTATTCTTGCTTCGTCCTTGACACACGTTACGTTGCTTTCCAATACTTTCCAGCGTCACGCAGGAAGTTCGGATTCCTTTTTGCTCGAGCGATTTATCTCCCACCCTCGGAGGACTTTCACCGAGACAAGGAAATAGCAATATTTTTGCTACTCGTTCATAATACTGTATCATCGATGTTATCTAATGTTTTAATGACGATGCCAACATATGCACTCGCAATAATGGCTGATTCAGAGCTACGCAAATCTTATCGTTATTGTCCGATCGGATCGGTCGAGGCTACTTCTACGGAGAATATATTTGATTCGATTCTTGCATCGATCGCTTCTTCTTTTTTTTTCTCTTACTTTATTTGTAAACGTGACTTTCTCTTGGAGCAGTGATTCTTACCCTTTTCAATGATCGGCACCCCCTTCAATCTAAAAGTAAGTTCTGGCACTCCCTTGAAAAATGTGTTTCTATTTCTTTGTTTAGGAAATTACATCCATTGCAAGATAATTTATTTATTGAAAACTGAATGTTCCGTCGAAAATTTCGAAACTTCTCTCGCACCCCTGGTAGCCGCAGGGGTGCACGTACCTCAGGTTAAGAACCACCATCTTAGAGGATAATGCGTTTCTCGAAGCTAAAGGTGAGAGGGAACTGTGCACGAATTTCTGATGGCTGTCGAAATTGTTGTACCTAAAGTATAAAGTAATTGTATTTACTCTAAACATGAAATCGATATCTCATCATTTACAAATGTTTACGCTGGTTCGATGTGATGTTGTCTTTTAAATGTTTCGAAATAAACGGAAACACAATTCTTTATTTTTTATCGAAAGTATAATTTCAAAGAACACAGAGCAAACGAGCAGGCGTTTAATGTTTAGATAATTAATCTTATCGAATAGTTGTTCGAATATCTAATCTTCCCAACTAAGAACATTGATGTATCCGAATCCTTTTCAGTCAATTAATCGGCAAACGATGATTACGTTTCGGAAGAATATTGTGCGGTATGACCAAAAATTTCAAGCTGTTTTATTTTCATCGAGGCGGACGAGAATAATTCATTGGATGTACAGACGAGTCCAAAAATATATTCTCCAGTGCACGCCTGCAATGTTGAAATAGCGTTTTGAGATTTGTAAGCGACATGGTGTGCCCTGACACGGAGAACAATGATCGACGAAGACAAGGAACAGCATCCTACCCAATTCTCTGCGAGTCGTTCGTAAATAGTAATTCAGAAATATTAACCCTTTCACTGTGGAGGGCACGAACGCAAGTACTTACAAAAGGATAGGAAACAGATGGCCAGAGGAGGTATAGTGAATTCATAAATCCGATCAAACATGAAAGTAACAAAGTTTGTAACACTGTGAACCTTGAAAATAATTATTGAGTTTAAAATAACCACAAACTCACCTTCAACATATCTTCGGAGCGATTCGCCGTGGTTAGTTATTTTATATCTCGATGCAGGGAATAATCAATAATCATAAACATTCGCAGACGAAGACGAACTGTTCAGAAAACAAATTGTGCGTCTACACTAATGGATAATAACGATTACTAATTGAAAAGTAAATGATACCAGTAGGTATATCGAAGCGAGTGTGATTACACATGTAACTGTTCTGTGATTAATAATTGATAAATTAGTCATGTTCGATGATTACATTCGCTTCGATTACTTCGATTGTTCCCTAACCGTGATTATTGATCTCTCGGCGTTCGTAGTCGATCGTTTATTAAATAGGACCACTCGTCTCTTGCGCTTCAGTATACCTCTTCTACTCGCTGTACAACTATTATAACCGTATAACAGTAGTTTATAAAACGGAGTCGTTCAACCGCTTTATTACTCTATCAATACAAATAGCCTCGTTTTGTTCGATAGATAATCGTCATGGATACAGAATCTCACGTGTAGGCACTGTTAACGGTGAAAGGGTTAATCGCATACACGACCGATCAAGAGAAAGAAGATGCACAATAGGAAACTCACCGAAGCAGGAATAGGAGGAAATACGATATTTTATTTTAGACGTTTCAAATTGGCGAGTTACACGGAGGTGAACAGCCGCTTCGATCGACTGGTCGCGATCGATCTTCCAAAGAAATTCCGATCGTCGTCTCGATCGCAAGGAGAATGAGATCCTAAGCTTAGGCGCGCGTCGTGTAGAAGCGTTCTCGGTACATATAGCGTGCGACGTTAGACTAACCATTAAGATTCCGAAACGCGTCCGCGAAAACGGAGCAGAACAACACGGAAAAACGATACGTCATTAACTCTGCAGTCAGCCAGCCTACAAGCGTCACTTTAATCCGTAACAATGCCGGACAAGAAACATAAGAAATTCTCATACGCGAATGTGTTCAGTTCAGTTTTCGCCCTGTAACGGTCGATTAGGGCGATGGAAAATGGATCACGATGTAAGCCTATTCGGAGTCTGCTGGATCGATGAAACGTAGACCGCGTGAATGCACGAGCGCTGCAGGGTTTACGAGGAATCGAGATTCTCGTTGAAATTGTCAAAGTTAAGCTTTATACGAGGTAAAGATGCGAGAAGAGAAGCCGAGGCGGAAACGTAGCGAAAAAGCATACGGAGCACTTGTTCAGAGAGCAAGAACTTCCGAATTGCCCCACCAAGCTTATGCCACTTGTTACGCGTCATTCTACTCGTTTTCTTATGCTGAATACGAGTATGACTTTCGTTTTTGACGGAAATTACAAGTTATCGGGATATTTGCAAAAAAACTTTCTTACCAGCACATTGAATTCTGTAAGGCATCTGTGAGGCACGGTCACAGCCATAGTCGGCCGCATCTGTAACAAACAGACAAGTGGCCTGCCACGTTGGTATTGGTTGCTGTCCGTCCCACGGTAGCCGAAAACGACATGTAAACAAACCTAAATGTTACCTTCTGAGTAATACAAGTGGGAAGCTCCTTGTCGCCTGCGTCATAGACGCAGAATGGTAGAATTCAATGTGCAAGTAAGAAAACTTTCTGCAAATATCTCGGGGACTTATAATTTCAACCAAAAACGATAGTAATATTCGTACTGAGTACGTTAAAACGAATGGAATGACGTATAATAGGTGCCAAAAGGTTGGGGAGTGAGGGTAATTGTAACGTTCAGCCGTTCCGAGTTTCGAGCGACGGGGTGATCAGTAGTTAAACGATGTTTTCGGGAACCGCGTCTCTACGTCTTTGCGCACGAACGCGAAGATCGAATTATTGGTGTCCGTAGAGGTATATATATTTTCTTACTGTATAACGGTAATTAGCTCCGCTGCTTTGACACGTTAAGGCCTTAGTACATTGCAATCAGTTACGTTGCACCGCTGCCGTGTAAACGAGAGCGAACGATTCGTTGCACACAGGCGAAAAATCATGAAAGTTCTTACTGCGAAGATCATTGGATAACTTTGCGTCGTGCAGAAACGACAACGGCGACCAAAATTTTAACGATCGTTTGTCTGCACAAATATTTCGCCTTTAAAAGAATTTTTGGTTAAACTTCACCTTGGCAACCCAGAAAGTTTTAACTTTTTACTATATGATTCTGCACATTTTGACGAGAAAATGCCAAAAATCAAAGTTTCAAGGCGAGCAATTCACTGGTTCAAAAGTTATGCGTGTTTAAAGTTGAGCGATTACATTTTGTTCTGAGAAAAGATTTCATCGAACAGTAATTAAAATGTATGTAGTTGGCCATAGAGTGCACGAAACTTTGACTTCAAAAATTATAATTAAATGTAGAATTCATTCCCAAAAACTTCCATGTAAGGTATTCTT
This sequence comes from Halictus rubicundus, assembly GCF_050948215.1. Lineage (NCBI taxonomy): Eukaryota > Metazoa > Arthropoda > Insecta > Hymenoptera > Halictidae > Halictus > Halictus rubicundus. The sequence continues at coordinate 5,159,113 of NC_135151.1, forward strand.
TCCTCGCAATTGAAGCAAACCAAAAAGGAAATTTTGAAATTCGATTTATATTGTCCAAGGGGAACATTTTCTTGTGAATGAAGACTGTTTCTGATAATAGTAATGTAGAGACTTCTATAAATCTTTCTGCTAAATCGGAAACAATTATATTCAGCCAAAGCATTTCGGTTAAAATATATGAACTATCTGATAAATCAGACCTCATATTCTTTTCGAGAAACTTCTGTTGCAACGTAAGTGTTGCAAGCATCTGAGATTTAATTACCGCGACGAAGCGAAATTAATGGAAAATCTGGTTTTATTGATACGCGGATTTTAACTATCTGTTAATTGCGGTGAACTTCGAATCAAATTGTCTGCGCGTGCTTCACTTTTTTTTTGAACGCCAATTCTTGAAAATTCGCCTGTGTGCGTTGGCTCTTTAACGACAACGAATCACGGGAAACAAAAAAGAAAATAAAAAGATTTGAATTGTTTCGCATGTGGACGATTCGACACGATAAAATTGATACATGGTACGTTTCTCGTACAAATTCTAATTGAAACTGATCGATGGGGACTAGAGCCTTAAGCTAGTTGTAAAAATTTCCTTAGGTACCTATTGTTTCGACGTATGGATTGTCTATTGTATGTCCGAGTGCTCACACGTCATTTTGAAACCAATGGAGAAACGAAATCCGAACAATCTTTTTCGTAAAAAGTCTGGAACAGAAATAGACAGGCGAGTGTGTGACTCCGTATTTCATTTCCTTGGGAAATAAGGGAAGCAAAACAAAGAGAAAAATAAAGAAAAACGGTCAAATAGGTACGGCGCAGAAACGTCGACGAGGCACGCTTCTGTTGAAAAATGAAAAAAAAAATAATGATGTTTCATGGACTTGTTAAGGATCACAAAATGTTTTTTTAGCTAGTAGAGTGATGGTAATTAAGAATTCGCTAATTCCACGTTCTCATGGCTCATGGCGACACAATAAGAAATAACAATGAACACTACACTATTACAAATATTTATTATAAATAAGATATAACAAATATAAAGGATAAATATATTATATTGAATTAATAATGATTGAACGAGATGAAATTTTTTGGTACAATAAAATGAAAAGATCAACGCCGTTGGAATCATTTCTCCCCGAGATTTCACATCCCGGAATTTCCTTTTCCTTTTCGTCCAGTCAAACTTCAGGGCAATGCCATGTAATTCACAATAAAGCAGTATGTTATTTGTTTTACGAAGACTAGCACATTATGCTCTTTCTGGCATGTTTCTTAAAGCTACTGAAGATTTCAATGTTACTATAATTCATACCTAAGTAAGTATACATAATTCTAACTGTAAACGGTTTAAGTTTCTACAAGTGAATTTGGTACGATTAAAAAGGGATTATTATTATACACATCAATTTTTCATTTTTTTTAACGTTTCACATCTTTAAAAATTCACATATCATATCACAGACGAGGTATAGGAGTAGATCAATCACCATATGGGGTTTCGCGTCTCTATTTAGAATCTAAATATCTCGTCGGTGATATGGTCTAAGCTTCACGTGGATCTAGTTGCAACATTTATCGTTCGTCGGCGTAGAGGGCGTAAGAAATGTAGTTTTTGTTAACCATGTCGGTATTTCAGATCGTGAGACACGAAACCCCAAATGGTGAGTGGTCTACTACTCCTATACCTCGTCTGTGGTGGTGGTACCATTGATTATCTGTTAGGTGGAGTGACTGTGGTGGATGTCGATAACGTAGATTTATATATTATCAATACGTCGATAATTTGAATTCCTATTTTATAAATGTATATTAGCAGAAGAGGATGCTCTCTGTGAGAGCACTTGGATACTATGCCAGAAGTGGCGCCACTATCTGCAGACTATCATCTGTTCACATGGTGCAGCACTATCGCTTGAGCAAAAGTTTGGCAGGGAAATCCTGGGTGTTTCTTTTTCTTCCAGTCACATAATGTTTTTAAAGATTAATGAAGCATTTCTGTGAATTTTGTACGTACTAAGTACTTAAAAAAGGAAACATGTCGAAAGTAAGAAAAAGTGCACAAAGTGTTAAGGTAATTGGCTCCGTTTACATCACCATTGTTCTTTTAAAATGGATGTGGAATATTTCTGTCAAATGCTTCAAGCATATTATGAATTTGATTTACTTTTAAGTAATAAAATAAATTATAGAATGCCGAATCTTCATCTGGTTCATCTTCCTCCCTATCATCGGATGAGGAAGTAGACATGCAAGATTTGAAATCAATTAAAGAATATTTATCAGACCGTAGAGAACTAGCTCGTCAACTTTTCAAGTCTGTGAAAGCAGAAAAAATACAAATGATGTTACCTCAAATACTAAAGGTATCGTTATTATTTACATAACTTTTTTATTTGCAATATACAAAATATTTTCTAATCATTGTAGAAAATGGATTTATGTCAGTTAGAAGAATGGTGTGCAAACGAGCTAAGTGGTATGTCTAAAGCTCGTATATTATGTATTTTAAATGGGAAGAGTATGACAGATTCTTCAGATACAACTGAATCTGATGATTCAGGTACATTGGAAATTAAAGATGGAAATCAATTATTAACATTAGAAGCATGGATTCAAAGATTTAGGTATTTCATATCATTATTTTTGTGGTAATAGGACCGTCTTTAGAAATTATCTCAGACACCGAGGAATGGTTTACCGACGAGGATCTACTTAAAAAGGAAGCAGGTTCTCAAGCTGTTAAAGGAAAAGTGAACAAAGATCGAGTTAAACAAAAAGTGAAACTTTTAACTCAAAAGAAAGGTGACAATAAAGCTATCAATAAGAAAACTCCTGATAATGTTCCCAAAAACGTTCAAATAAAGAAAGAGGAAGAAATGGATAAACGTAAAGAAAAAGAAGGTGATAGTCTATTAGATTTGTTAGAATTAGAAATGCGAGCAAGAGCAATAAGAGCTTTAATAAGGAAAGAAGAAGATATTGTGCCGAATGCTGCACAGTCTGTTGTAGACAATAATGTTGCAAATGCTAGAAATAAAAGTGAGCAGGATGAACAGAAAGAAAAAGAAAGTTGTAGGAGACAGTTGGAAAGAATTATTGGTGCTCAACAGAGCAGTAATGTTGAAGATGAAGATGTAGTATTAGTAGTTCAACCAACTACCACCATTGAGTTATTGTCTAGTGAAAGCGAAGGAGAAACTCATGGCGGAGTACGTATAAATAAAAAATTGCAAAACGAACGTGTTATGGAAACCGAAGAAAATGTTGATCTCAAAAACAAGGAAACAAATACTGCACAAAATTCCTTTGATTCGGATAATTTGAAAGAAAATAATGTTACAGATAATGCATCTGAAACACATAAAAATGAAGCTTCCAAACGGCTTCACAGCGATAATTTAACTGACAGCGATGCAAAAATTAATACAAAAAGGAAAAAAGTAAAGAGAAGGTCACATACAAAAGAACAGCAAAAGAATACAAGCTCTAAGTCAAGCATGCATAAAGTAAAATCACATAGTGAAAGTCAACATAAAAAGAGCACGAAGAATGATGCGTCTAGCAATGAAAATGTTAAATCAAATGAAAGTGAAGTCAGAGATAGTAATACGTCAAAGGTTCATGATAAGTTAGTATTGAAAAAGGAAGATCCAACAGAAAATTCAGAGGCAACAAATAAAGTAAACTTGGATGAAGAAAAATCCAGTGATTTGGATGAAATAATTGATTTAGACAATTACTGCGACATTGACGATATAGAGAACAGTGAGAACGACAAAAATAAGAAGAAGCAAATTACGAAGACTGAACAAAATAAGTCTGAAACAGAAACGCTTTCTGCACAAAAGCCAAATGGAGCTGAAACGTGGGCAAGTCGATACTATCAAACGGATGATGTTCAAAATGTGATCAAAGACTCGAAAATACAATCAGAAATACGAAAACGGTTAAGAGAACGTCAGAGGTTGTCTAAACTATCTGGCTCCCCAAATAAAAATTCACCATCCTCATCGCCAGTGATAGAAACTGTAAATAAAAACATTTCAGAGGGACATCCACTGGGTTCTGTGGATGAATATTTAGCTTTAAAACAAACTGCCGCTGCGAGTCTTAATAGCGGTGGTAGTAGTAGTGATTCTAATATAGCAAGTGATAATGTTGCGTCTAGCAACAACTCTACTGATATGAGAATAGCGATTGAAACTGATCACACATCAGGCCTTCATTCTAACGAACAAAAATGTGATCAAGAAAGAAATTCGAATACAAAGAATGAAGGGATCATTAATACAGTTATAAATACAAATCCCGGTTAACTTATCTTGTGTATTATAAATTTATTTATTGTATTTAAAACCGTTTATAGATAATTATTCATATTAATTATTCAGGAAAAAGATTATACATTTATAGCATTGTACGATGGCTACAATGATCTTTTATTTAAATTTGAACATTGCATCATTTCTAGAGATAAAAATAATAAGTACTATAAAAAGTACACCATATTAATATTGTAAAATAGACACAATGTATAGTTAGTAATTTAATGCCATTTCACATTTTTATAGACAACTTTAAGAAGAGAAACATAGCAATAAAATCTTTCATTTCCGAATTTCAACGTTGTGTTGAACGTTAATTCACTTTTACAACTAAACTTTCCACACTGCTATGTAATTAGCGATTTGAAAGTATGTGTATCACAAAAGAAAAACTAAAGAAATTTTTTCTTTACAAAATGAGCTGTGTTTATTCTGTGCGAATTCAATGGCCAGTGACCTTTCCTTGCGATTTCATTTTATCAATGGATTCTATCTGAATCCGTATGCATATTAATTGCAATGGGTTATGCTCCAACACATTTCTTTTTTTGTTTCAACTAAGTCAACATGCTGCAACGAATGTTTCATTAAGTTACTTCTATCTCTTAAAAACTCTATAATTTTTTATGATTTCTATTAAGGGAACATCTTTCTCCCGGTTACACAATGTGTAAATATAAATTCAAAGCTAAAGCATGCTATACTTTGTTCGCACTGTACAGCATCCTCGAACGTTAGAAAATCTTTGCGAGAAACAATTTATTGCAGAAAAAGATATACCAGTAATTAAATTATGCTAGAATGAAAGAGCTTGTAGAACCGATTGCATTCAGTATACACCGTAGGATATCATTATGTAACGACAGGGATGCAGCATTTTATGCAACAGAAGGAACAACGGCTAAATTCTTGGCTGGTCGCTTCCTACAGATTCAATTGTCCAGCAACATTGTTCCCCGTTCTATAAACAGAATGTCGATTCGAATTCAAACTGCAGCTTTGCGGAAGTAGACACGGCTTGCCGAGCCAACACGCGTGCAATACGTCACGCATTTATTGTGTACCGCAGAGACGATATTGCACGACCTATACCTACGATATGCAGCGACTGCGTACACGCATAGTGTCATTGACTCAATCGTTACGACACCGTTGGAAAGATTTTTCAAAACCTTGCGACGGTCTTGGCAGAAGGAACTTTCGATCGCAATGGGTGGTTCCGCTGCCGTGAAACCTGGAAAGTTTCTCCGCGACGATGCAAATAAGAAATACAAAAAGAAAAAAAGAAAAGAAGGGTGGGAGAGACCGGTAACTCCGAAGAGGGAGTAGAAAGGTCGATAATGCTCTGCATCATGTGAGACAGATTGTTGATGAGGCCCGAGCGGAATTTAAATAAATAATCCCGCCGACGTTGCGTAATACCAGGAATTTCTAGATGATCCACTTCCGAGGAAAGTCACATTTACAATTCCGCGACGCGATCGACCAGTTAACACAACGATAAATATTTATGTCGTCGGCTGCGCCTTTTGCCGCGGATATTTTTCCGTCAGACAGTCGTAATATGGAAACTAACGAGACGACGAGATCACACGATTCTGCTGGCTTATCTTCCGTCCAGAAAATTTGCTTTCCTCTCTTGACTTCACGACTGGCGTGCCGATAAAATGGCCGACGCTAACGACGCTGTGCAGACGAAATGTCTAAATTAACTTGTACGCATGAAGGTGCATTTCTTCACGTGCCTTACCTTAGCGCCTGGTATAATGACATAATTTATCTGAACGAGTATGCAGCATTTTTATCAATTCAGCTGGAATTGGTTGTTTTGAAAGGGCTACTCAAAAAATGATGACCAACAACAGGCTTTTAACACTAGGTTTAAAATGACGGGTTCTAATATTTTTAAGTTACGATCATTCCGATCGTGAAGATCCATCTGTGTGGGGTTACTCAACAAATTTATTTCTTTCGGTATATATTATTCAAAAAATGGCTAAAAACTTGGATAGACACGTTCTTCGTATTTTGATAAAGTAATGTGAAATTCTCACTTTTAGTGCTCCGTAAACCTAGTGTTAAAAGAACGTGCTCCGAAAATGGTACTTCGAAAATTGTCGAAGTCGATGATTTTTTAAAATATCTTTAGGATTTTTCGGCCGATTGACCTCAAACTCGATGTTAGTACCAAAATAAATGGTTAATGAAATCAAAATAATTCTTTGTTTCAATCCTGTAGCCTGCGAAAGAGTCAAGAAACTCAAAAGAGAAGGACCTTCTTTCACCAAAACAGGAAATTATGTTCCCTCTTTGTATCAGCCTAAAAATTTGTGGAACTCGTTGGAAAGTAGGAATATGCGTACAGGCAAGTTCGTTTTCTAAAAAATGTTGTAGTTTCACGGTAAAAAATTGCTGAAGTGACCGTAAATCGTACTGATCGTTATATTAGCGTGTTCCAGATTAAGAATATATATATAATTTAATTGTTTAATGTTGCTTCAACATCAAAGGTCATTAGCAACACGGTACATTTTCTTACAATATATTATACATATTTGTATCCTTGATATACTTGGCAAGACCGTCGATATACTCCTTAGAACTTAACAGAATGGATAAGGATCTAGCCAACTTAGCATTTTTCCTTTCATTCTCATATTTTTTGCATTCTATTATTAGGTGGTTTATGTTAATTGGTACTTTACATATATCGCAGATCGTATTTTCTTTCTTATTTAACAAAAATGAATGGGTTATTACTGAGTGCCCAATTCTGATTCCAGAAATTGAAGTTTGAATTTGACGATCTACTGATAAGCGTTGCAGAAAAGCTGGAAACCGAAATTCCGCGTGCCTCGTTCACGTAACTGTATCTGTTTTCTAGCTAGCCTGTATCACATTCTCGGCTGTCTGTGTGCAATTATACACCCACCGGCTTTGCGAAGCAATACCGGGCTTTGAACTTACAAGTAAAACGCAAACTGCGAGCGCATAGGTGTTGACTGTACCAATATTAACGTAACGTTGACGATCATTTCTCGAGCAAACAAGCTCGTCTATCGCCGAACGTGACGGATCGTGTGGAACGAAGGATTCTATACTCCTTTCACGTTGCCGCGACGTGTCGCGCGCCGCGCCGCTACGCAACCCCCGCGAAATTTCGAGACCCGTGTGCAAAAAGGAAAGAACGGGGTGATCCCTTTACGAGTTCGGGACCAGACTTCCCTCGGCGCGACCGTGAACAAATTCCCTCGAACTCTCTCGTCTCCCTTATCCGAACAGTGGGTAGAACCCCAGTCTCGCAGAATTTCATCCTACCGGAGACGCGCGACTCTATTTGACGAAGCTTTGTTGACACACGCGCGAAGTTCGCGGCGTTGTGTTTAGGCGAAAAAAAAAAAAAGAAGTGAAAGGGAACGCACAACGAGAGTACCGCGGCACAACAAAGGCGTTTCGTCACCGGCCGGAGGTGGAAAAGAAAAAATGGTTCCGCGGTTAGCAAAAAGTGGGCGACGGTTCCTCATGCGTGCAGTAAGTTCCAGTTTTCAAGCGCGTATTCGCATTCCCGCATCACTCTGTATCACTGCGTGCGATGTATCGTTTACCGATAACGATCGCAGCAACGGTGGTTGCGCTCTTTGCGCCATTTCGCTTCGACCAAAGCGGTGCCCCTCTCGTGTCGAAACAGTTCCTTTCGGTCATCACTTTCCAATACGTTTCAGGCTCGCTCTTATTATTTTTTATCGAGATTTCTCGCGCAGGAGATCGCGGCTCAACAAACGATCACGCGTTACCGCAATAACTGGTTGTACACATTCATCAACGTGTAATTTGTTACGCGATTTCGCGTCGGGCGTCGAGTAAAAACCCTCGTGACCGAACGAGCGGCTCTCCCGTATGAATGAAGGGTTGTCGCGTAAAAACCCGACGGAAAAGCAAATATGCTGAAAATGTAATTTCCCGCGGATCGCCCGCGCAAAAAGGTATTAACGGTATTAAAAAAAAATAGTTACGACGCGTGTAAATTAATCGTCGCGCGACACGTAAAGCAGAAAAGAAGCGGCGCTCGCCGCGGGAATCGGCGCGGTTGGCGGAAATAATAGCGCGCCGTGATTTCGCGATAACATTGCAACGGGTGCAATCGGCGGCCGAGTGTGTACAGTGGGAAGCTCCTGACGTAACGCGACGGCGGATTTCCACGTACGTATCGAAGGAAAAAGGGGCAGAGGGAGAGGGAGAGAGAGAGAGAGAGAGAGAGAGAGAGAGAGAGAGAGAGAAAAAGAAAAACGACGCGGCGCGAACGTGAAAGGACCTCCTTATTCGTTCTCCTCGGGACACTCGACGGAAGGCACAATGGAGATTGATGCAAGCGCCAAGTCACGATTCTTTAAATTCTAAAACGAAAAACACACCGCTCCAGATTGCGTTGCGCAACACAGCCAGACGCGTCCACGCCGAATCCGCAGCGTTCGCCGATTTCTCCGAAACGTCTCGCGGCTCGGCAATTTCTGCAGAACGAGGAAGCGTAGAGTCCGCGGACCTTTTCACGCGGACAGATTCTCTTTCTCTTAGTTACCGATCTTATAAATCCTGGAAATCATGTTGCACACGCTCGCGCGACGATTACTTTTATACGTTTGATCAACTGCAATTGCTCCGTCTCCGCACGAAAGTCCTGCAGAGTTTTCTTTTCTAACCGCTCCCTGCACACGTTCAACCATTCCAATTAGGAACGCCGACACTTATACAGTGTGTCCTACGAACTCTGTCCTCTGTCCTCTGTCCGGGTCCTCTTTTGGTTATTTCAAACAATACGAGAAAATGTTACTTAACACGTTGGCTGCCATGTCACCTATATTTGTGTGACAGAATTATTTGTCCAGGTTGTAAAATGAATTTTTACGTTAATATATTCGTCGTACCAAATTTGTTTAGGATCTGTAAAATGCAAGAAAGTTGGAGGATTACTCAATATCATACATTTAATCATTTCCCATTTTTATTTCATTAAATAACTTACTTTGATTTTATGGAATTTTTGAGGTTTCTAGTTTGGTAGTCAAAGTGTTAAAGAAGTTGTAGGATTTAAAAAAGTACACAACATGGTATAAATGATATTCTTGTAAGTTGAGGCGTAGAGAAGATATAGAGGTCACCTTTGTTTTTTTCAATGGAATTACCAATCTTGTATGCTCGATTTCGATAGATTGGCGTATTCTGAGTATAAAAGTACTAAAGTGTATTTGTCCTAAAACTTACCGATGCTGAGATATTTGACTGTTTTCATTCTATTACTTTCATTATAGAATGTGTTCAAGGATATGCTCACTACGTCAAATGTAAACATTGGCAGGCTTTCGACGTCCCTCGGTGTCAGTCAGTTTCTCAGTTAGCGAACATAAGATAGTCAATATGAAATTTTCATTCGAAGAACAATTAGAGATACTTCTAAATGGAGAAAGTAAGAGAAATGCAATTGTGGCTCGAAATTTGTACGGTGAAAGATATCCAAACCGCATATGCCCTTCACACAAGATTTTTGAAAGATTGTGTAACAAATTAAAAGAAACTGGAAGTCTCCACTTGCAAGAATATCATTCATACCATATTATGTAGTTCCTTAAAACCTACAACTTTAAGTAATATTTTCTCGTATTGTTTGAAATAACCAAGATAATCAAGTGGACGTTTATTATTACGCGTTTTTGTTTATTTTAATATTACGGTGTTTTATATTAAGCGCAGTTACCCTACTTGGACTGCTCGAGGGATGTTTGCGGTTAACTTCATTGTTACAGAAATTCGTCTAGAGGGTAGATTTCAGTTTTGCTTAAAATAGGATTACCTTCCTCGGAATACCTTTAATCGTACATTGGTATTAAATAATTCACAGTGACGTCTGCTCTTGTTACCGCTGTAGAAGGACGTCGGAAGGGAATCCATCTTTCGTTTCCCCCCGCAACATCTTTATATCTCTGCCTCGCCTCCCGTGTAGTCCGTTACTTCTTGATGAGAGAGATCTTCATAAACTTCGCGATACGGACCAATGCACTTTCGCGGAGTTCTCCCTCGCGTTTTGTGTTTCTTGCGAGGGGAGTGGTGTCGTAGGTATCATGCGAAAGTTCTCCGAATTCGGTGGGTCTCAAACTCGCGGTGGTTTAGTTTGAAAAAGTGAGGAAAAAACAGCGTGGAAAAATGAAATTTCCGATGCTTAGATGCTGGGAACGCAATGTTTGGCGATCGGGAAATTGTGTAAGGTGTCGGATATTGTCGGAAGCGTTAGTCACAGACGATTATAGCTTTCTAAGAGTTCTTTACGAGCAACCTTTGGCCGTGTTTCAGCGGCGCGGCGCGGCGCGGCGACGAGATTTTTTCCTCGCCGATGTCAGGATTAAAGTATAAACGCGAAGCAGCGGACCGGGGAAATAATGCGTTCGCTTAAAAAAAGGTTTACGTCACAATTGAAGGAAACGTAACCGGCGGTATGCAATCAACATGCATACTTGACCGTACCCGTACGTGGGGAACATTGTATGTGTTTTGCATCGTTCCCTTTTACACCCGAACGGCATCCGCACGCGGGCCGCGACTAATCGAAGAAATCTCTCTCCCTCTTACGCGAACTTCCTAGACCATTAAATATGATTACCTGGCTTGCTGCATGTTAAATAACGGGATTTGCTAACCAACCGTCCGCGTGTCTCGCGGCCCGCTGGTACGAAAGTATCGGTTAGCACGCCTTTAAAACTCGCCTGGTCTCGAAGAGATAAACCCGGCTAATGGTTATTTCTTAACGACTTGGCAAGCATTAAATGGCGGCCGGCCCTCGCCCCGTCGCAGTTTATAAACCACCCCCTTAAAAAGGTGTACATAAAATCACCCGTACCTCCGCCATACGCTACTACGCTCCATGGAAAACCTAATCTTCCCGGTGAATAGTTCGTTCTTCACGCAGTCCGTCTCTCTGTCCTATTTTGTGCGTTCGCGCACCGTCAAAAGGCGAAACGCGATACCTGCGACTTGCCTAATGTTACAGTGTAGTACTTTCGAAGTTCGTTCACCTGTGACGAATCGTACTACGCAAAAATGCGAGCACCCATCATACCTGTTTCGGAAACTGTGCCGTATAGTATTTACACGGTCGTTCGAATCGGTATTCCCATTACTTAGGCGTTGATAGAGCGGATTATGTTTTTCTGTACCGCTCGAGCAATTTGTCATAAAAACATGAGCACTCTTTGGATTATGAATACAGACGCGTATTTGTCGAGAATGAATATACGTTCACACTTTGAGCGCCACGTCAGTCTTACACGACGATTATTTTACTAAATTTAAAAATCTACGTTTACTGCAATCAAAGTTTATTAGGATTTACGAGGTGCGAGAATGTGACGAAAGATTTTTCAAAATATTTTGACCAATGATATAGTAAATTTTAGTGGCGCCTTATAGTCACCGTTCGAGTGCTAAGGGTTAATAACGACACTAACACCGGAACTGCCAAGTCCGTCAAAATAAAAATCAAAACTATAGAAATATTTCTTGCAGAGTTTTGTAGGATACTTCTTTATTCAAGTATTTACGTATAATCACGAAAATCGTATGAAATCTGATTAAAATTCAATATTGGTGTTATTATAAAGGAATATACATTAATCACCTGTCGGTCTCGGTAGTTTTCGTGTCCGACTAGCAGAGACTACGCAAAATATTTGTATTGTAGACGAAAATGGTCACTCTTCAATTAAGACAACCATCTTCCAATTCCAATTCCATTTGACATTGAAGTTCAAAAGAAATTGTTAACCGATTTAGTTACCCTGTTTTTGTAACTAGCGTTTATACACAGCGTCTCACCTGCTTAGTATAATCTGAAACCTTAAACCTTGAAGCCAAACTAGAAACCTTAAAATTCCATAAAATCAAGGTAAGTTATTTAATAAAATAAAAATTAAAAAAATTAAATGTATGATATTGAGTAGTCCTCCAACTTTCTTGCATTTTACAGACCCTAATCAAATTTGGTACAATGAATATATTAACGTAAAAATTCATTTTAAAATCTAGAAAAATAATTCCGTCACCCACATATGGGTGACATGGCAGTCAACGTGTTAAAATGATATAGAACACATGAATGGCAAACGGATATTTGCGAGAAAATATTGTGTTTAAAACGTAAACGACGGGATTTACGTATCGACTCAATACAACGAGCATAGAAATTTTCCTTATAGTGTACTATTTATTAATCCCTTGTCCCACAACAACGATTCGGAAGAACTATACATTGCGCCGAAATATACATGTCGTAAGACGCATACATTTTGCGCAGGTTCGAGCCCACGCATAAGTCGTATAACTTTGTTAATATTGGACCATACGACTTGGATTTCTTCAAAGAAGTTAGCGCAATTGGTTTGCTACGTAAAGCGAAAAAAATTTTTACAAACATCGCAATTGGTCGAAATTGCAGAGAAAATGCTAAAAGTTGTATTTTGCAACTTTTTTATGTGGACTTATATTGAAAACTTAGAAAGTACGATTTGTAGATCTGTATGAATTATACATATTCTGAGAATGTCATAAAAATTGGTCAACGTTGCAATGAGCTACAGATGTTTCAAAATAATCACATAAGGGCGAAATTCCCTGACAATGCCAAAATTTTGCGACTTTCACTCGTTAAACGTTTTTAGATCATGGAAAAGTTGACCGATTTAGATGAAATATTCAGAATATGCATAATTGATACAGGTGTACAAAACGTACTTTTTAAAATTTTAATATAAGCTCGCATAAAAAAGTTGCAAAATACAAGTTTTAGTATTTTCTCTGCAATTTCGACAAATTGCAATTATGATCAAACATTTTTTTCACGTTATGTAGCGAACCAACTGTTCTAACTTGTCAAAAAAAAAAAATTCAAGCAGTATAGTCCAATATTGACAATATTAGTGGGAGTCACTATAAATGGCTCGACGCGTGACCCACCGACCTTGTAGCACAAGGGGTAGAGGGGGGTTAAAATGACTTGTTTGTCATTCCTTATAACCGTTACTCATTTTTAGTACACTTTGCTTTCTAAAATTATGTGACTTTCTCTAAAATATGTAAACAATTCATTCCGTCAAGCAGTTTCCTTTTGTTTGTCTTTTTGTTGTAAAACTTGATGTAGTATATCTACATGTACCGAGATGAGTCATTTTGATCCCCACGGAACACGAAGGTAAACTTGTGATTGTTAGATTCTTTTTTTACTTTCTTCATATTGTTACATGGCCGTAACAGTATCTTCGCTTGTACATGAAAACATGTAACGCTTGTATATGCTAATATGCTTCTGTTTTCGATGCTCTTGCATCGCAGAAAGTATTTCTCATTTTGTCGGAACGAAACGCTGACAGAGTAACGTATAAATATCAAAACATTATGAGCTCAGAATATGCGGCTTGTTGGAAATAAGTCACAATGTCGTAGATGTTTGTATACAACAAAGAAAAACTTTTCCATACTAAGGTCGAAATGATAGCACACTCTGTTAATATGTTTAAAAATTGTTCAGTATTTCATGATCTATCAACGAGTAAAGATTACAGTACAATATTATATGTAAGTATGGGACGCGGAAGAGAATTAACCGAGTCTGAAAAAAAGCAAATTCTTGAACTAAAACAGCAACAGTTATCAGTAGCGAAAATATCGAAAGTAATAAAAAGAAGTCGTAAAGTAATACACAATTTCTTAAAAAATGTTGAAGATCCGTTCGTGAAGATCGAGAAGATCGTTATCCGATCGTGATATGCGAGCAATTTTGCGTGTAGCTTCCAACTGGCAGTTAACAACGAAGCAAATAATGAAAAAATCTAGTGTTAGTGCCTGTGTTTCAAGTGTTCGTCGAGTTCTACTATCCTGCAAAAATATTAAGAGGCTAAAATTGAAAAAGAAACCTCCGTTAACTGCGAAACACAAAGCAAAACGTTTACGCTTTGCGAAAGAAAGAGTGCATTGAAAAAAAATGGGGAAGGGTACTATTTTAGGACGAAAAAAATTTAACCTGGATGGTTCTGATGGATTCCAATATTATTTTCATGACATAAAAAAAGAGACAATGTCAGCAATTCGACGACAAATGGGAGGAGGCTGCGTAATGGTTTGTTCCGGCATCGGTTATTTCGGCAAGACAAGTATCAGGTTCATCAATGGAAGAACGAATAGTGTCCAATACATAAATTTAATCAAAGAACAAATAAATAATCATGTAGAACGCATCTCGGGACCTGACTACATCTTTCAACAAGATAATGCATCTGTACACACATCAAGATTGGTGCAATCATATTTTAATGAAAATAACATATCTGTTTTGCCGTGGCCTGCACGCTCCCCGGACCTTAATATTATTGAAAATTGCTGGGCAGAACTTGTTCGCGGCGTATACGCGAATGGAAAGCAGTATCATGCAATTGTTCGCGAAATATCCAAAAACTATATAAATCGATACCAAATCGTACAGTAGAAGTAATAGAAAATAAAGGGGGATGTACTCATTATTAAATAAGTATATATGTTTGATAAGTAATTATTGTTAGTTAAAATTTACGTTCATTATTATTTTCTTATTGTACATGAGCTATCATTTCTTTCATAAAATAAAACAATTTTTTTGTTACACACTAAACCTTATAATATTTTTAATTATTTTCAACGAGCCGCATATTCTGAGCTCATATAATGTTTTGATATTACACGTCACAAACGTAAAACTTTACATGCGCCGTTGAGAAATTAAAGATAGCACACAGCTGGGCTATCTTTTTGACGGGGAGTGTATCTTATGCGATCCAGTGATTCGCGAAGGTGAACAACTGATTGCCGATGCAATTCGACGATCGATAAGCGGGAACGTGAAACGCGATTGTGCCGCATAGATGCGCTTTCCCTTGATCGTTGGACAAGGTCGATAGACCGGACATTCGCGCAGGGTATTCGTCAATGGTCTCGAAATTGTCGTAAGCGGGTCTCCTCGATGCCGGCGAATTCGCTGAAACAAGCGTGCGAACTCACCTGGCCACGATCAGCTGCTGGAATCCCGCGAGGTGCGCGAGCACGTCGAGCGGCTCGAGCGTTGCGGCTTCCAACGTCCGCCGAACCCACTTTCCCAGATTTTAAAATCCGCTTATCCGTCCCGGAGTCACTTTCCGTTTCTATCTGGCATCAGATAAGCGCGCCGCGAAACCAGGCTACGTGGAAGAATAAAAAAGAAAAAAAAGACGAGTACTCGCTTCGCGGTTACGTGAAGTTGCAATTTTAATACGCGCTCGAGACCCGAGCGTTTCCC
Organism: Halictus rubicundus; assembly: GCF_050948215.1. Classification (NCBI taxonomy): domain Eukaryota; kingdom Metazoa; phylum Arthropoda; class Insecta; order Hymenoptera; family Halictidae; genus Halictus; species Halictus rubicundus. The sequence continues at coordinate 5,174,782 of NC_135151.1, forward strand.
AACTTACGAGGAAAAATATCTCGGGGAAGATATGTTGGCCGGTGATTCGAATCGGTGATTTTCGACGGAGTTTCTAGACTCAGCGAGCAAACGCTCTAAGTATATCGGACAGTGTCGAAATCGCTCGAGAGAATCTATGCACAGGGGGGCACACGCGTTCTCGTAACCGTGCAGGTTCTCGCGAGCTGCAGCGGTTTCCTTCCTTCTTTCCTTTTCCCTTTCTCGACCGTCGATCTGTGCGTGGTACCATTCGCTTTAACGACCGCGCGAACGGTACGCGTCTCTTTCACCGGGACACCTCGCTTACGGTAGATCAGGTGTATCAGCTAACGTAACATTAATCGGTGAAAGTGCCGCGGCGATTCCTCGCGATCACGTAACCGTTATAACACGGTTTTCCTTCCTTCGGGCAATCTCGTGTGCAAGTTACATAATCGTGCGTTATGTATAAAAAATATCGCTTTATTTATTTGTAAAAAAAAAAAGGGAGGAAAACATTATATAATACAATTCGAGGTTGGGATCACGTTGAATACAATGTTGGCGCGTGCGACCGACGTTCGTCGCCAGCAAGGATGTTCGCTTGATCGGTGGATGTCCGTGCTGTCGTTCGGGACCGGTTCCACGGGGAATCAGCTGTTCGCTCGGCGATCATCGAACGAGTCATTGAGAAAAGGTCAAAGACTTCCAACCTCGCCGAGGCTTTCTCGGCATCCAGCCTTTGCCTCAATAGTGCCCGTAACCGCCGAGATCATGTCCACCGAAACCGCCGCCACCGAAACCGCCGCCACCGAAACCGCCGCCACCGAAACCTCCGTCGCCGTGCTCCTTCAACAGAATCGGCACAGCCTCCTTCACGACCACGGGCACTTTAACGGGATAGGGCACTGGCTTCGCCACTGAGATCGGCACCTTGACAGGTACCTTGACCGGGTACGGCACCTTTATCGGTACCTTGACAGGGACCTTCACGGGGTAAGGTACTGGCTTCTCGACCGGGTAGGGGACGTGCTTCTCGACGGTGACCGGGTAAGGTTGTGGCACATGAACAGGGTACGGTTTGTCGATCGGTACTTTGACCGGAACTTTGACGGGATAGGGCACGTGCTTCTCGACCTCGACTGGATACGGCTCCGGCACGTGGACGGTTTTCGTGACCGTGACTGCTTTGATGTGCTCCGCCGATATGCTCTCCGAGCTGCCCAAACCGCCGCCAAAACCGCCTCCCAATCCGCCTCCCAATCCGCCTCCGTAACCTCCTCCGTGACCTCCTCCAAAACCGCCTCCAAAACCGCCTCCGAAACCGTGGTCCCCGAGGCTCAGCTCCAAACCGCGTTTCGGTTTCGACTCGCTTGGCTGCGCCTTCGACTCTGTCTTTTTCGCCTCCTCTGCCGCAACCGACAGCACCAGGCCGCAGACGAGCAAAATCTAGAAAACAATCGTTCAAGCGTTAGAACCGACCAGAATAATCCGAATATCGAATACGCGTTTTCCTCCAAGGGAACGAGAAGAGTAAGTCGGGACGCGACAGATACGCCGAGCTTCGAGCTTCTTCTAAAAACGATCACGCGAGCTCGAATTTTCACCGGTCAGGCCGGTCTGGCTCGCGTTGCTCGACTACTACCGAGAGACGGGAGAGTTCAAGTGTCTGGCCCGACTGCAGCTACTCACTTTCAGCTTCTCTGTGCTGTTCATGTTGGTCGACAGTGAGCACACTGATTCCTCGATGGCCTACCCCCGCTTTTATAGGGGACGCAACGGCCAGTCCAGCCCGAGAACTCGAGCGTGCCGATGAAATCGTTGCGGAGTAGGAAGTCGAGAGGAGGAAAGGAAGAGAACGACGCCCGTGGACGACGCTTTCCTTCGTCGGCTTTTGTCAGTCAACATTTAGCAAGTTGTTTCGTGTTCCGTTCAATTTTTGCCTTAATGCTGGCCAGAGCTTTTAGAGCCGCCGACAGATCCTCCGACGAGCTTCGAAATCTTTCGTTCTTACTTCGTGTAGATACTGTCTTAATATTGTTGATGGTCAATCTATACGTACAGTGACTCCCATAAATATTCGGACACTAGGTATAACTAACTTTATGATTTAATAATTCGTTTGTTGATAAAGCAATCGCCCTGGAAATTGTTTCTAGCAATAAAACATTTATTAAGGATGATAAACGTATATAATTTATTTGAAAAATATATATACGTTTCATAATAAAAATTATTAAACGAAATAATGGACCATTTGTGGCTCACAAAAATATTCGGACACGTATTATATTTCTCTGGCAATCGCCTTCTGGGGACGCGATATTCCAAGAACGGGAAAACGTTTGTTTACAAACAGAATCTCGTGGACCATTAGATGTCCATGCCACCTCACTACTGTCAGTAGTAAACGTGAATTCGTTCAAAATGGGTCGCAAAGGAAAGAATACGAGTTTCGATGTGCGACAGCTTGTAATCTTTCATCGAGAAAAAGGAAAAACCTATCGCGAAATTAGTGCAATGCTTTGTATAAGTAAGAGTACTGCTGCAGATATCTGTCGACGATTTTATATTGAGAATCGCATTGATTCTATTCCGCAAACTGGAAGACCAAGTCTCTTATGTACGAGGGAGAAAAGCAAAATTATTCGGAAAGTGAAAAAAAAACCGCGCTTAAGTGCTCCAAAACTAGTTAGTGAGCTATTAGGAGAAAGCTCCAAATATGTTTCAGCCGAAACAGTTCGGAGAGTGCTGAGGCAAGCTGGTTACAATGGAAGAGTAGCTAGAAAGAAACCATTTATCAACGAAAAGAATATTGATAAACGAAAAACCCTTGCAAGAGAGCTAATTTCTAAGGATGAGACATGGTGGAAGGATGTCATATTTGCTGATGAAAGCAAATTCAATCTGTACAATTCCGACGGAAGAACTATGGTGTGGCGGAAAGCGAATAAAGAGTTTAATTTTGAAAATACAAGAGGTACAGTGAAACACGGCGGAGGCAGCGTAATGGTCTGGGGTTGCATTTCGTCATATGGAGTCGGTAACCTAGTTTTTATTGACGGTATCATGGACAAAAATCATTGTTTAAATATACTCAAAAATAATTTAATTCAAAGTGCTGAAAAAATGGGGCTTAATAATACTTTTAAGTTTTACCAAGACAACGACCCCAAGCACAAGTCACGTATTGTGCAAGAATTTTGATTATACCGCTGCCCCAAAATTCTTCATTCGCCGCCCCAATCACCGGACCTTAATCCTATCGAGAATTTATGGGATGAATTGGATAGAAAAATTCGAAAAACCCCAATTACATCGATAGCTAAATTAAAACAAAGACTTGCAACTGAGTGGTCGAATATAACTGTTGAATATTTAAAAAAAATTACAAACAGTATGCCAAACAGATTAAGACATGTTCTTAAACAAAATGGTTATGCCACGAAGTATTAAACAAATTTTGTAATGCTAAATTACATTATCTAAATTGAAAAATTAATATTGTCCGAATATTTTTGTGAGCCAAAAATGGTACATTATTTCTTTTACTAATTTTTATTATGGAATTTATGTACATTTTTCAAATAAATTATTTATGTTTATCAACATTAATAGATCTTTTATTGCTAGAAACAATTCCCGGGACGATTGCTTTATTAACAAAGGAATTATCAAGTCGTAAAGGTAGTTATAGCTAGTGTCCGAATATTTTTGGGAGTCACTGTATATTATTTCTCCTGTAACGCGGACAGTATAGCGTGCTTATGCGTCCGCGCCGAGTCCACGGGGCCGGACGTTTCTACTAGAACTTTTAGTAACTCCGTCAATTTTACGAATTTCGAAAAAAATCGGGAGAGTATAGTTTAAATATCCTACGATCGAATTTTTATTCGAATAAATAATTCATTCGATTTTTATATTAAAAAATCGAGGTTTTTAATCGTCAAGGTGTACGTGACCTCTTAACACATTTGAGACCGGTGACGAGGTCCTACGTCATTCCTAGCTCATCAGCTGAATACCGGTAACCTAGATTTTATGTCATTTTTTGTGTTCACACACATTCGACGTGCGTTACGAGAAATAGCAGGTTTTGCCTTTGTCCACGAAACGTATCCACAGATTGCCTTGAATTCTAATGCAAAAATAAAAAAAGGTATTTTTAGATGAAACAAACGTTTTTAATCAAACACTAATTTATAAAATTGGCATGAAACTTAATCAATCATAAACTAATTTATTTAATTAACCATATCATTATAAAATGTTCTCTCGGTATAAGACCTGTAGATATCAATGCCGGTAGGTCTTCTCTCTCTCCAAGTGGTAATGAAATATTGGCATTTCGAATTTATAATTATTTCGTGCATTTAATTAAGTTCGATTTAAATTTAATTTAAGCTAATGAGCTACTGTTCGCGGTGAAATGTGCATGGTGCTGGTTCTTGCGACATACAGTGATTTCTCGATATATGTCAACAGTGGGAATAATTCTGCGACGTTTATCATCTAGGCCATGGCGACATATATAGAAAAATTACTGTATTTTAAAACGTTTCGCGGCAGATTGAAATGTGTTACTCTTCGCAAGACAAATCAAATGTGCTATACTTTTTGCAACGCACGCCGCATTCTTATTCTATAGCTACAGTTATAAACTTCTATAGCTATAAACTGAAAGTGTGCTCGGTAATTTACACGAGTCAATCTCACTCCCGTAATTCACTTGTCGAGAGGTCGGTGAAGCTACCGAGCATAACTGTTTGTTTTGCCACGAAATATTTTGGGACAGATGTTTACAGAGTAATTAGCCTAGAAAAAGCGAGGAAATCGTTGTAATCGCGTTTCAGTTCGCCGAATACGTTCGCGAGGATTCCGCGTCGATCGCGTTCGAACTTTCTCGTTACTTACCGGCGTTCTTCGAGTCGTCAAGTTTTCAATTACAGGATGAACCGGCGGAGCGAACTGGCGCAACTAATACGGATTCAACTCCACCGACTCTTTTTAATCCGATTAGTGTTCACAATACGTTTCTACATCTCTGTACTCACACCCTCCTGGAGCTTCATTAATATTAAGAGCTTAATTAAAGCGGGAACCGAACAGTTAGAGGAGTTCTTCGCCGCGCGCCCCCAGCGAAGTTACATCTTCCGTGTCTTTGCACCTTCTTTGCCCGTCGCGTCGCGAACAGAATAACTTCGACTTTCCGCTGACAAGCGTGCCTGTGCCGTGCGGGTGTGTTTCGCCGCGAACTTTTTCCATCGGAATAAAAGCTTCGAGAGCTCGGGTGGTCAGTTTCTCATGCGAAATTCCAGCCGTTGTTGGGCGACGATTTTTTTTTTGTTTGTTTCCCCCGAGCAGCGCGCGCGATAACTGTTTCGAAACGGTCTCGCGGATGATCATCAATTTCTAACGACGGGAGGAGTATCCAGCGAAAATAAAGCGAAACTGGATTCTCGGAAGGAGAGGCCAATGGATTCGGGGAAACAGTTATACCGTTCGATATCGCACGCTCGCCTATTCGCGGTTGATTCGCAACGCGGCTCGGAGCACACCGATTTTTGGTTATCAACCCGGTAGCTCCCGCGGGTGCAGTTAATCTCGGAATGACTTTGTACCTTGATCTCGCCTGTTGGAAGGCATTAGAATATCCCCGCGTATCCGTGGTTTATCAGGCTTATCGGCGGGAATACATTTCCATATATCTGAATTTGAATCTCCATATTTGAATCTGAAAATATTGATTTGATTCCGGGCTCAGCCGAGCCGACCGCCGCGTTTCGACGAGCCGAGTCAGCTTCGATTAGCTTCGGATCCGGTTCGATCGAGTCCGCTGCGAAACGCGATTGGAAGATGTTACGCGATAGTTTCTATCTCGAGTCCCGCCGCGCCGGTATCGAATCGTTTTCGGTGATGAATTTCACCGCAAACTTCTCGCGGCCGCGGACCGCAATCCTCGCGGACTTGACCGATCTCCGCGTGGCGACTGTCGAAAACGCAAACTAATTCGCGGCACTTCGCCGTAGGTTATTCGTTACAGATTTCACGATCTCGCGGCGTGCTGCTTCGAAGACCTGATCCTGCTGTTAGCTTTATAGCCAGTAACTTGTTTTAATACTGGAGCTACTGCATTCGAAATGGCGGGCTTAGATATTTTACTTTACGATTATTAGGAGCCAAGACTCCGTAGGTTCGCGATAAGGTAGAGTGGCCACGTTACCGACAAAAATAGGTCTCAACTTTTAGCCCTTATATGAGAATATTTAGAGAGAGAGAGAGAGAGAGAGAGAGAGAGAGAGAATGCGTGGATAAGATAGTTATTTTGTGGTAATTATAGGTTATTGTAAACCGAGTCCAATTCTTGGCAGTAAGGCTGAATAAAGCATTATTATTATTATTATTATTATTATTATATGAGAATATTTTTCGCTCGAAATGGGCCCATTCGAAAGAGGACGGTTCCCAGTTTTTTAACAACGTGGATGGTCGATTTTACAATTTTAGGTATGTTTAAAATTAATGTTTGTGCTAGATTTGTTACACATTCCGCGTATTTCACACTGTTCGCAAAATAAAACGTTCAACTATCAGGTGCTTATGCTTCGCATGACTAAATAATTCGCGACCCGTAGCGGTGGGGGTAAGCTCGAGCGACCGTCAATGTGTACAATTTTATTCCGATATAAGACGATGCTTTTTATTTCGGAATAAGAAAATCGCTATCTCCTCTTCTTCTTCATCCGAAATACGACGAAAGCCGGTCCCGAGCGATCGTCTTACATCGAAAGAAAACGAGAATTATGGTGAAATATCGGCGTGGGTCTGAAATGACTCCGGCATAGGCCTAGAACTCGCACGAGTCCGAGGGTGAAATAACAGAATACTCACACATAGCATAGACTCTTCTGTGCTTTGAATATCACTATTGTGAAAGAAACTTGGATATTAACGTGAATTCACAGTGAATAATTTGCAGATCGGTGCGAACAGGTTGGTTCGTAGAATCCTTAACGCTAAGTGTTTCGAAAAGGACATCAGCAGGTGATGAATTAAGCAAGACTTTGTAGATTCGTGATAAGGTAGAGTGACCACTTTACCGACAAAAATAGGTGAAAAATGGTTTTACGTGCCTCAACTTTTCATCCTTATATGAGAATATTTTTCACTGGGAAAGGGCTCGTTGGAAAGAGGAAGGTTCAATCTACCGCGCGCTGGCCATGAGCTGACGAAATCATGCAGATATTTGGTAATATAAGCGTTAGAAGTAAGCTAAAAATCGACGATATGCATGCCGTGGAATCCAAGCATTTTTATGCCATTGGACGAGTTTTCTGGATGAAACCGAGAGTATCGCGCGCCAGAAAATATCTCCAGCTACAAATTGAGCTATATTTTGTCTTGATTCTCTGCGAGATAAAGCCAAAAACTTGAAGCACGCTTCTGGCGTCAGAATGCATAATATCGATAATACAGATTAAAAAATGTGACAAGTTTAGTCACAGATTTAGTACCTGTCGGATCAAGACCAATACTTGGCTCTTAATCCTCAGGAATTTGACGTAGTCTTCGTGTACATTGTTTTATTAGCTGTAAACGACGCGAGTCATTTTACTTTGAATTTATTTCGTCTTACCTTAGGCTCGCGTTCTCGCAGATTTTGGGAATTTACGGCTAAAATTTCGTGTTCGAGGTTCATTAATTTTCGAAGTGGGAAACATTTTTAATTCAGTTCGCGATTTTACGATATTGCGCGGAAGGTGTCCAAGATCCTTTTGTCATGGCGCCGGGGCTGGTCGAATATCGGGGAAGGAAAAATCTGTATCGAGGAGCGTAATGACGCGTATTAATTGGATGAAACGTGGCTCGCGGAGTGCCGGGCAATTGCGCGCGCTCCCGTGACAAGAATCTATTTGTTTGTGGACGCAGCAGTTTCATTCATTGAATTTGAAGCTAATAACACGCATCGACGCCACTACGTGGCCAATTTTCGTGCGACCGATTGTAATTCCACGCCCGGCGGCAATCTGTTTCGTGCAACAATTATGTTACCGTTCGACGACCCCTTCCCTTCGGACAATTAAAACACGTGGAAAGCGCTAAGATCCGTGGAATACGTGATCCGTGCGATCTTATGTCATTCCGCTATTACGCCTCGCTATTTTTTCCCGTTCGGTAACGATTTAACGCAGATTACGATTGAAACGTACTACACGATCCGATCTGCGGTTCAGATTAGCATGTTTTCCGCGCGGGAACGTTTTGAATTGAGAAATCATTCGATATCGAGCGAAATCTTTCGTTTTCTGCTACGGACTCGCATTATTACGTAGGCACGCGGAACTTCGTTAGGCAGCGGAGACTGTGCTACACGTGGGACGTATTTAACACGATTTTCAGTCGTATTGTTCCCGTACTTCGCGTTTCCTATTATGGCACCGTCAATTACAATACTTCGCTTACGTAATCACGCGAGACCACCGTGTTTTCTATTGCGGTAGATGAGTATAGGTAAGAGCACATACTGTTGCCGGAATTTTCACCAACGCGACGTAGTTTATCTTCGAAGTCGCGTGGTCGCGGTGTTTCCCGTTCGATCGCCTGATCCTTTTCGGCGGAAACCGCAGCGAACGGTGTTTTTTGGCTGCGAGTTTAAACGAAATCGGAACGGCCGCGGAACTTTGTATTCGCGTGCGACAGTTACGGAAATGCAGCCTAAGAGCACGAAGTAAATCCTCGTGGTCGGCGAGCGTGGAGGCAGACGGTACGAGCGGAATTTTCGCAAAGTCTGCATTTCTGCTTCACCAACCGCAAACGTAACCTTATGCAATAATGGGAAAGGCTTTCGAGTCGGCCGGGCCGCGGCTCTCATGAATATATGGATGGATGTTCTCGCTCAAGGTGTTTATCAAGCCGTTTTCTAGTTACGCCCTTTCCTTTCTCGTCCTTTTCGCGCCCTCCTTTTCACCGAGCAAATATAATTCGCGTCCTAGGACCACGCCAGGAAAAGGTCCCGCCGTTTCCCTTTCATCCTCAACCTATTGCCACCCATGCCACTCGGATATGTTATCCACGCGAACGATCATTGACTCGCTTTTAGCCGATACCACTCCTCGCCGGAAACCATCCGGTCGGAAACCTTGATCTGATCACTCAAAAATCACTCTAACTTCTGATTGTCTAATCAGTAGGCGTAATTACTAGGCAACAGTAGTAGGAGAATTACTAGGTGTAATTTAACGCAGTATAAACATTAGAAGAATTTTATAATATATTATTTTCAACCTACCAAGCATACTAAGAAGGAAAATAAATTTCTATTTCACTCCAGTTTATTGTAATTCGGTTATAATATTAGGTTATGGTTATTAATAATCATGTATCTGTTATGTCGTTTTTGTTATGCAGATTTTACCACGTAAAATGAAATATTAGTAAAATTGTAATATTAGGTTATGGTTATTAATAGCCTGCGATTTTTATACGTTCATGATGAAAATCTATAGGCGAGAAAGTGTTGGAACACTATTTTCGACTCGTTAAAGTTATTGTTTTTTATCGACAGTATCAAAAAATTGATTGTGCCAATATCTTTTTGCTTGCGGAATGTATATGGTGATTTTTTTGCGATACATTCTACAGCTCTTATTTATCGCTTCGAAGAAGAAAACTTAATGTTTGACAGAGGTATTGCAGCCCTGGTGAACGGGAAAGGCTAGATAAAAACGATGTAAATTATATAATGAATAAAAAGTATTTTAGAAGAGGCCACAGTTTATAACTTGATTTTATGCGTTTACGAGAAAAACGAATAGGCAAAATAGAAAATTGCACGGACATCAGCAGAATCTGAAAGTATTGTTCTATTGTTTCCGATCTATTAAAATTATTAAAAGAAGAACCACCCGTTTGTTTAGCTTCTGTCCCGTTCGATCAACTTAGGCAGTTTTTATTTTGTATAAACAATTTGCATTGTGATAGCAACTATAAATGCATTTTCTCTCCTGTGGCCAACATGTGAACGATTACTATACAAAACGCTCCTGATCTATTCGATCAAATTCTTTTCCGGAATTGTAAGCGCTTGTTGAAAAATTACAGATACCGAAGACCAAGGTGTACATAATCAAGAAAATGACTTTCTAACGATGTCTCATTAAAATTCAATTGGCAATTGTTCTATCGGGTTTCGTATTTTTCGGGCCGATGCTAATTATATTTGCGGTTAGAGGTTTTGTGTTGTTCACGATGTTAGTTATGGGCAAAGATAGATCTTTATCAGCGCGAAGAATGCAGCTCTTTTTTTTCGCGCAATATTCTCGCTAATAGGAGGCGCCCGATGGTGGTAACGAAAGCGGTTCCTGGTTAGTGCCCATCGCATTAATTTCGTGGACAGGTGAAAAACATTGGCCAGCTTGGCGCCGAGTGAGAGCCGCCGCGTTTAATGTCAAAGTATCTGTTAAATGATTATGAAACGGGTCCCGATAAAAAAAAAAGTTTCCGTGCGTCAGGCCATCGCCGCAAATTATCGATGAACGCGAGCCCAACGGCGCGGCGGCGGCGGCTGCGTTTATTCATTACCAGGGTAAAACGGAGCGTCGCGTCGCGTCGCGTCGCGCGTCGACGCGGCCCGTTATTTTTCGTTTCATAATTTAAAGCCGGCCTGCCGGTGGGATTATAACATTCTCACGTTTTGTCGTGCGGCCGAATCTGTGTGCAGTATGCATTGATTATTAGCGCATTTAAATGCGCGATACGCAGCTGCAATTTATCATTATACGACTAACAAAAGTGATACAAAAATAACGCGCGCTTGGCGAACGGTTGCGTCACACGGTGTCGCAACGTTTTCAAACGCGAATCATCCGCTGGTTTGAAAGCGGCTTTAATCTCCCCCTTTGTTTTTCTTTTTTTTTTTCAAGTCGTAACAACAAATGACGGGCTGGGTTAATGTATGTGTTAAATAAATGATCGAGATATTTTTGAAAAATATATTTCACGCGCGTTTAATGGAATTACGACTCGAATGAAAATATATCATTCTTTTTTTTTCATTTGTGATACGCAGCTCAATAATCTGACTACGTTTTGATATATCGTTACTGTCATGTTTTATCGATGCACGGTGAGCATGTGTGCGGCAGGCTGCTATTTTGCGCTGCCATTGTTCATTCGCAATACTGCGATTTAATATCGGTGATGTATGAATTTGTTTTTGCATATTCGGGCTTCACTTGATTATTAATTATTCTAATATTGTTAAGTAATGTATGCGCATATTATAGTAATTGGAACGTACATTTGTTAACTTTGAATTGAATCCAGTGAGTTATGTGTTGTCGGTGTTTACAGGGGTAAGCGAGGAGACGTTTAAAAGCAGAGATTGCTGATTAACATACAAACAAAATGTTATTTGCATCGGAATGATGGTGCGAATTAAATGTCCTCAAATTTTCCACGAGATTTAATTCAATTTGTAAACTATATGTACGCGCGCTTTAATAATTATCGACCTATGGTAAATGTAATCAAATTTTAATCACTTTAGGAAACAGTTTTAGGAAAAGTTTAATGAAAAGGTCAATATTGATCTAAGAGAAGTAAGTTTAAAAGTAAAATCAATTTTTTAAAAATTTAAAATAGCAAAATTTACACGAAACCATTTGATTGAAATTATTGAGAGAATTAATTCAATCTTAGCATAAAGCAATATGTATGAATGTAACCCTGTTTCTTACAATTTCCTCGAACATTTTTATTTTGCAAAAAGATCTACAACGGTGGACCAAGATCCGAAGATCTATCAACGATCCAGCTCAAACCCGTCAATACAAATTAAAACGCAGGAAGATCAACGTAGGACAGCGCTTCTCGCAACAAGGTGTCGCAAACCCGATTTAATTAAAGGAAACCCCTTTTTATCACCTGGCGTACAGTGTCAATAATAACAGTGCTGTTCACCGTTTCGTTTCCTCTTTCCCAAACTCAAGACACCGTTCTCGGCCGTAAACAGCAGGCATTAGAAACGCGGGACGGTGATTACAGCCATCGCGCGGCGGCGACAATGGTGTCGCCCACCGTGACGTTTAACAATTTCCTTGGCGTATCACGGGCCTATCTTTTAATTAACTGAGCATTGAGCATGATGCCGGCAGTCAGTCAATTAAGTTCCACAGCTAGCTCGTGGCTGGCGCGCGTGCGTGTCCGAGACAAGAGACAACAGAAGACAGAGGAGGGAGAAGAAAAAGTTTAACGACGCATCCCTTTGGCGACCGGTGTCGCGGGGTTACGAGCGTCGATGAAAATCGGCCGTTTCACAACTATTAGGTTGCCAAATTCATTCTTAACATTAACACTATTCCTACCGCGACCAGTCAAATGACCGTTTTTAAAATTTCGATTAGAATTTCCTATATACAACGTAATTGAATCGCCTTTACACTTCACGACTTTTCCTAAAATATGCGTATAATACATTTTTCAATATTCACTTCTTTTTTTATTGTTTATTTTCTGAGAAAAATTTGTAGTCTGTCTTACCTACCACGACCGGTCATTCGACCGGCAGAACGATTTATATCTTTTCGTAATAGTATTCTTTCAAAGACTCAATTCCGAAACTGTAAAGTCGTTACAAACGAAAGGTAATGCAGTTGTGGCATGATTTTAGCCGAAAAGTGCCTTCCAGGGACTGCTTTACGGCACTTCAAAGAGTTCACAGTTCTCGCTCGCCTATCGGCCTCGCGGTGTTTATTTGCCTGATTGGTATCCGAAGCGGTCCAGAACCTCGGATTTTCTTGCACCGTCTTATCAACTATGACTGTAAAATAAATAAAATCATAGCCGAAGGGGATGCCTAGACGTCTTCTCACGAATTCAAATCAGTAAAGTCTTGTGACCTGAACAGAGAGCATCAAAACGTGAAAGTTACAAGGAGCGTATTCGGCAATTTTTTACTATTTTGTATTTGTATTCTATTATTATTCTACTTTTATTTTATATTGTATTACGTGTTATAAGTGTCATTTTCCAAAAAGTGAACAAACCAACAATACTTCGTAGTAAGTTTCACATTTTATCTTTTGTTCGTTTTTTTATCCATCTTGATTTACATTTTTATATTTTAGTTTTTATTTTATCCCTTGAATATTCGTTCCCAAAATGTCAAGACGTTCGAAGAGTGTAAATTTATTATTAGAGAAAATAAATAATAATGATGAAGAGTGTGCCAAAGATGATCAGGTGATTTTTGATATTGAAAATGACAATGCGGAAAATTATGATCTATTTGAGACCGACTCGAACACCGGTGAGGACGAAGAGAATGTTTCGAACGTACGTAGAGGACGAAAGAGAAGAAGATTCTTAGTTAGTTCCGATAGTGAGAATGAGGAAGAGGTAATCGAAACTGCTGTAGACGGAACTGTTTGGCAAGAAGTAAAAGAAGGGTCTAATCCTGGAAGAGCACCTATCCATAATATTTTCAGGAGAACGTCAGGAGAACATCGTATAGTAAACGAAATATTATGCGGTGAAAGCGAATAAAATGTACATTATATACTCCTAAATAAAAGTAACTATATTTTTATACTGTCAAATTGGCTATTATCTTCATTCTATATTAAAAAATATAAGTTTTGCTAAAGACCGGTCGCGGTAGGAATAGGTATACGTGAAGTGTCGGTGGGAATAGCGTTAAATTAGCTGTTGCGTTTATTTAAATGGAAACTTTTTCCCGCGAAGCGTGTATGTAACACCGACTTGTTAGTGCAATAAATTTTGAAATTCAAGTGATACAGGACCGTCGCTGTGCGTTGAAAAAGTCTGGAAAATAATCCCCATCCGTATATTCACCGTCTAGGTAATTGGCTGTAACAATTTTGTAGTTGGAATAAAGTTACAATTGGCTGATCGCGACGAGCCACGAGTTAATCTGTACAGCTAATAATATTGAAAGATATCCGGGGGCGCGGTCTCGCGTTACACACGTGTTGTACGTGTGGGTTCCATTCTCTTCCTGGGGATAACGACCCGGCGATTTTCACCGGTTCGGTTACGTGCGTTACCAAAAACTTTCCTGTCGTGAGGCACTTTTGATCGCGTAATGGGCGGCGAACGGTTATCCAGCTGCATTGCACCGGCCGAGTTTTGTAACGCGGCTACCCGGTGAAAGAAGGAAAGTACCGGAGATGCGTAACCGGTCATCGATCAACATCGCTATGATATTACTCCGCTAATTGTACCTCCGATCGCGGATCGATCGAACGCGCCCGTTCCTTCGTTACGTGATCCGTGTGCCTTGCCGAAAATACGTATCGGCGCCAATCAAGGTTTTTTTCCCCCCTTGCAGAAAAGGCTTTTTTTCCCCCTTGCTCACTTTCGATCGAGTTAACGGTCCCAAGGTAACCGATCGATTCAATTCACCGAAATTCCTGCACCGTCGCCGCTCCCGAAATCGAAAGTCACGAATCGCCAGATTCTCCTGTTTTACGCAATCTTTAGGACCGTTTTATGACAGGAAATTTTTCAAGTTACTTAATGAACGTTTCATATATGAAAAGGTTGGAATCTGCGTTCTACTTTTGTAGGATTATTATTTTTCGGTGGTGTTTATTACGAACTGGTAACATATTTTTTAATACAAGTTCTCCAAATGAAATTAGGCATACTGCTGGTGTAAAATTTGAATCACTGGTTACGCTTGAACATCGGTCTTCTGGCGGGTCGTTAAACAAACTCATAGATATGGCTAATTTGTTCATATTTATGCAGTTAAATTTCAGTTCAAGAGGAAGTCTAATAGATACGCCGAATGAACATGTACCTTGTTGCTATTGAATCCTTTCGCAAAACAAACCTACACTATTATGCGCATAATAGTAGACTGCCAACTATTACGCATTCACGACGTCTGTAAATTTACGTATGCGAGACTGCGTGTAAATTGATCCTCACGCTCATTTACCATTTCATAAACCGTAAAATTTTTAATTCCTCTACGATTGGATTACGATTTGCAAACACGAGATTGCATGTACATTAACGTGCTTCACGCCCCCTTCTCATTTCACACACTGTGACATTTTTTACTTTTCTACGATCGGATTGCAATCTGATCTGATCTTGTTCAAAATGTGGCATCAGAAATACAATGCAACTGGTCAGATTATAGTGCACGGTGAAAGCCGATGAAAACTAGAAAATTTCAATCCATAAGAAATTTTTATTTGACTCTTGCTTTTACAGAACAACTTAGCCTAATGATAAAATTAGAGATTAATTATTTATCTCTCCGTGACACGGAT
Organism: Halictus rubicundus; assembly: GCF_050948215.1. NCBI lineage: Eukaryota > Metazoa > Arthropoda > Insecta > Hymenoptera > Halictidae > Halictus > Halictus rubicundus. Next base: position 5,190,066 of record NC_135151.1, read on the forward strand.
CCGACGAGAAATAGTAACCGCAATCGCTGCTAGCTGGCTAAGGGCGCAAAGATCGGCGCGGCGGTCTAGGAGCAATCGGTAGCGAACGATTGTAAGGCAGAAAACAGGAACAACAATGCAACGAGGGAACCGCTTCCTCCTAGCAGCGGCGATTCGAAATTTCTTCCTTGCCGCGGAGAGAGATCAGAGAAACATTACCGCGTCGTGGAGAGCGAGCAGTGATTGCATAAGCGGCCGGTAAGGAGCCTCGATCGGAATTATGTCCGGTATAGTTTTACGAGGCAAGGAGCGGGCGTCGGAATCGGAGCCGAGCGTGCCCGGTTCGCTCCTTCCGAAGTGAAAGAAAAAGAAACGGCGAAGAAGACTGGCCTCGCGCGATCATTGCACGCGAAATCGCCACCAGGCTCCTCCTCGATCGGCGGGTGAACGGTTCTCGATCGGTCGTACGGTGGAGCGAGCGAATCGCAAAACGTTTCGCGAAACGCATGGAAGCGTTACGCACACGGGGGATCCGGGGGTTCCGGTAGTGATCGGACAGGGGGCCCAGCTCGTACGGTAGCCCGTGGGAACGCGGCTTCACGCCTTCGCCACGGCGAGGTAGCACAATCGGTCCACTTTAATGCCGACGGACGAGTAGTATTTTCCGGGGAGTGGGCCACTAGCCACGGCGAAAGTGCCGGTATATATGCCAGTGATTGGCGCGATGTAACTTCAGTGTGCACCTCCGAACGATACCATGAGCACTCCGCAGGTGAGCTCGCGGTCCTCCGCCTAAACGCACAAACGACACCAGCTAGAACTATATTTCATATCGAAGGGACAGTTACGTAAACTGCCGGAGAAAGTTTCACAGGAAAACATAGCTGCATCGAGTTCGCTTCGACCGGGGGTAGAAGATCGTTCCACGATCTTCTACTTTACAGAGAGATCGTAAGTTGCCGGGGATCGATCACTGGGCTGCTAACCGATCTCCTCTATGGTGCTCTGTACTATCCGATTATTGTCCATTAGATTGTTTACAATAATACGTTCACGCCAGTTTACAGATGCTCGGCAACCGACGATCTCAGGACTATAAATTTTGTCTTTCCCTTTCACTGCGCGCTTTCTCCGGGCGCGGTAGCCTGTTTTCGAAAGAGGGTCACAGGACCACCCAACTTCTAGCAGTCACGTGCTACAAGTTCCACGGGGGTGGTCTTTCGAAAAGCAAGCTTAGGTGAACTTTCGCTAACGACGTTTTTGTCTCCAGAAACTTTTAATACTCGCCCTGGTGGCGACGAGCCTGGCCGCGGAGACGAAGGAGTCTAAGCCAGCCACGGAGACGAAAGAGAAGAGCAAACGAGGCTTAGAGTTGAGTTTAGGAGGCGGCGATTTCGGAGGTTTTCATGGGAGTCTCGGGGGCGGAGGAGGACTCGGAGGACATGGTCTGAGCCTTGGAGGCGGCGGAGGAGGACTCGGAGGACATGGTCTGAGCCTTGGAGGCGGCGGAGGAGGACTCGGAGGACATGGTCTGAGCCTTGGAGGCGGCTATGGCGGAGGTCTAGGTGGAGGACTCGGCGGAGGATTCGGTGGAGGTGGCGGCGGAGGAGGAGGCGGCGGAGATGGTGGCAGGATAACTGGCATCACGATTCACCAGGAGAAGCAAGTTCGCGTCCCGCAGCCGTACCCGGTCGAGAAGAACATACCCGTACCGTACCCGGTCCCGGTCAAGATCCCCGTGGAGCGTCCAATACCGGTGCACGTACCCAAACCTTATCCAGTTCCAGTAGAGAAAACGATCCACGTGCCAGTGGAGAAACCGGTCCCAGTGCCGTACAATGTGCCCGTCAAAGTGCCTGTGTCGGTCCCGTACCCGGTTAGCGTGCCAGTAAAGGTACCCTTCCCCGTCGAGAAGGAGGTTCCTTACCCAGTCAAGGTCCCTGTCGTAGTCAAGGAATCCTACCCTGTTTATGTCAGCAGTGGTCATGGGGGCGGCGGCGGCGGCGGCGGTGGTTTCGGAGGTGGTTTCGGGGGCGGATACGGTGGTGGATACGGCGGCGGACACGAGCTGTCCTTGAGCCTGCACCACTGATTAGGATCAACTTCAACATGGACACTCATCCATACCCGATCATTTTGTATATAATGATATATTTTTTTATGGAAAATAAATATTAAATTATTAAGTGGTACGTGTTCGACACGATTCTTTCGCGACCTCGAGATCCTTAACCCTGTACACGTATGATCTACTAAATTTTTATGTGAGACACGAGACTGTAAACGTGTTAAGATTAATTGTAAGTTAGGTCATTGTAGCGTCAGCGTTTTCCTTCTATGCTTTCTATTCCTTAAGATTATTAGATAGTTTTCGACTTTCTTCGATTGCGAACGTTCCGGGAAAAAATCTATTTGACTCCGGAATTGCGCGTTGTAAATTGAGTTATAATTCCGTTCCTTGTCGTTTCTTGCTTGCTCCGGGTCGTTTGCACTTGTTATGCGTTGCCGCCACGCTATGAAGAATGATTGCAATTTCTCTCGAACCGAACGTGGTTACACTTCCGCTCGAACTTCCACTCCTCTGCGCAATTATAGTCGTTGAATGATGTTGAGGGGATTATGCAGTGAGATCGTGTAGAAATAGAATTACATTATCAGAGTAATTTTTAGCGAAAAGGAATTCAGCACACGATCTTTGTGCAAAATAAACATTTTCCAAGACGATTTTCTGGGACAGAAGTTGAATGTAAAATATTTTCCTTCTTTTAATAATAGTAATACGTCGACAAAACAAGGAGATTCTAAAAATTTTGTAATGCCTTCGCAGCTTTGTGTCGTCTATTTGTTTTTAACATAAACGCATAAAATTCGCAATCTAGTTATTAAGTATTTAATACAATGGAGAAGTACGAAGATTTTTAGAGACATCTTTTTCGACAATTACCAATAAACCAATGAGCATAAATTTGTTACAGCACCGTTCCTCTCGTTGCTGTTGTTTCCTGTCATACCGTGGCCATTAAAACTCCCTTAATGAACAGCATCATACACCGACGCGCGTTGACGCAACTTCTAAAATGTATTACGTTACACGGTGTAACTGCTACAATTGTTTACCACCGGTAAACAGAGTCGTTGTCGAATCGTCGAGCATTATTAATTAGCTACGGATGCGTGCAGATTGTTTCGCTAATTACGAGTGAATTACGAAATCGTACAGTCGCGGGCCACGGAGAGCGTCGGAACAACAGTTGTGAATTATCGCGGTGAGAACCGTTTGTTGCATGAAATTTTCATGTCCAGGCGGGATTAGGTTTCTCCGGTGTATGCGCTTTCGTCCCGGAGAACGGTCGCTTTTACTTTCTTCGACGAGCCTTTGGACGATCCGGGACGCGGAATGCGGGATAAACACGTGGGCGGTTTTCTCGTCATTTTACCGATGCCGTCGTCGCAAGCAACATCCGGCGCGGTTTAAACGACGCGATTTAGTATCACGGCCCGTTAACCGCGCGCTTCTTGCCTGCGCGCCGAGGACCGATTTCTCGATGCACGGTTAACCAGAAACTGTCTTACGTGAACAGAGAAACTGCAGTCCAACGCGAGCACGAGGTTATGCCTCGCGTGTTGCGGAAACAGGGTAAAGGTCAGGCAACTTCTCTTCGGCATCTGTGCTCAGAGCCTGCGTCGCGCCGTGTTATTTCGGGTCGCCTTTAAAAAGACTGTCCCTCGAAATGCGTTGCACGTTGTATGCACAATAAATTTGTACAGTGCTACGTCTCATTGTACAGGGTGATCGTTTGAAAACTTTCCAGCCGAACACCTCGAAAAGTATGAAAGATATTAAAGAAGTGTAAAACACGTGTCCAAGGATTTCGAAGGGGAAAGACCTTTTTTGTGGCGTTTTCAAGGTCATTTGAAGGTCAACTTTGCTTTCCAAATGGAAACATATATTTTTTATTATGGGATCTTATTGTACGTAAAAAGACCAGCAATTTTCGTTTCGGATACTTTTTTTTAACTGCGCACTAGTTTCGGAGATATTTAAAGAGAAATAGCTTTATAACTATAACAAATTTTTAAAATGTTCTCCGTTGTTTTCTAAACTGTAATACACACGATTCTCAAATTCTTAACGAACATTTTTTAAGGTATCTGTTGTTTAACAGCACCATCATGTTGGAAGTACAGAAGTTCTTCGTTTAACAAAAAATTGCCGTTTTCATCTGTTTGGTTTTCAAGACTTTCTGTTATAAGTGGGTCAATGATGTCGTCCAGTAAATTGAAATACAGATTGCCATACAAATTCTCTTGGAAAAACAGAGGACCTATAATAACATTTCCAAAAATGCATGTCCAAACATTTATTTTTTTCGGCCATTCAAATGCATTCGTCACTAAAACAAATGTTTTTAATTAGATTAGGAGTGACGTTGATCATATTTGTTAATTCCTCACAAAACTCAATCTGCCTATCAAAGTCATCTTCCAATAATTTTTGATGCAACTGCATTTGATAAGGATGATACACCAGTTACCATTGAAACTTGTCGAATTGAACTAGTAGGATTCGCAGTAAACTGTCCTATAATTTCGATTTGATCCGCTTCTTTTATGAATTTTGGCTGGTTTCTTTTTAAATTTGTCACCGATCCTGTTTGCTTAACTAATTGTAACACGTACGTATGAGAAGTATGTGTATCAGGATGTCACGCATTAAACGTAGCAGCAGTTCGACGAGCACACTCATCAGCTCCATAAATAAAAATTATTTCGACTCGTTCTTCTAAAGAATACACCATTTTATACAATTAATTGTACTACGATATAGTAGCTCTTATTACGATGATTCACACTTGACTAAATAGTACAATCTTATATTGAAAGACAGACAACATAAACAAGAGATCAATAGAGGACTATTTTGTTTTCAAACGGTACGTGCTAGTACAACTGAACAACTTTGCGTCAAAGAATTTTTACACAATAATATGCCTCGCTCTACGTTTCTTTAAATATCTGCGAAATTAGTGAAATAAGATCCCATAATAAAAAATATAGGTTTCCATTTGGAAAAACAAAGTTGACCTTCAAATGACTTTGAAAACGCTTCCCAAATAGAAAACTTATACTGCCCCCCCTCTTTCGCCCTCGAAATCCTTGGACACGTGTTTTACACTTTTTTAATATCTTTCATACTTTTCGAGATATTCGGCTGGAAAATTTTCAAATGAACACCCTGTACGTAAAAGAGGTCGCCACTGTAATTGTTGAAAAATTTATTCAGAAGATCGATTGCCGAGAATTGTTGCATGCTACGAGATGAGAAGTATCGACGAGGTAGTATAAATTTATTGACATAAACTTTTGCCAATGTATTCGTGACATTTTTCTGGTTAAAATGAGACCAAACACGACACAATTTGTATCATACTTCAGTAGTACCTCCATTATCCGAACCGATGAGATCCGAATTCTCAATCCGAATAAAACTTTTATGAGGTCTGTGTTTATTATTTGCAGCGAGATTAATTTAATATTAATTTTTGTTAAATACTACTTATTACTACCGGTACTAATTTTATCACAAAATTCGTAGACGCAACTAATACTCCATTTCAAAATGGCCACCGTCTTCAGCAATACAAGACAGTTTCGAAACGGAATTTATTACCGTGCGAAATTCATTTATATTTTGATACGTCTCAGTGAATGAATAATTAATTCTCCATACACGTACTGACAAAGTTTGGCACTTTCAACCTGGGACACCCTGTAGGTATACATGTTAATGTTCACTGCTTTGAGACACTCGACGCGTCAGATTATTATTTTACGCTGCAGGAAGATTACTTGTCGCGCACGGGTCCGTTCTGGTTGCGAAATGTACATTGTCTGTTTCAAATCTTTCGCGAGGTGAAAGTGCTCATTTACGTGAATCGATTCGCCGTGCAAATGTTCTCTCCAACTGGACGGCGTCCCTAAAATGACCCCAACAAACGTGGACCGTTCCACCATTAGGATCAACTTTCATTCTTTTTTCGCAGGGTTTTTCGCGCGTTCCGCAACGCTCTTACGTAGCTTTATTCGCGTTAACGTATCCGTTCCGGTCCACTTCAATAAACATCGACGTCGCTCGCATAATTTTGATCGATTCGAGCGTAGTATAGATCGCAAGATACGTGGTGTGTAATCTACCATCGTTGCGGCTCCGACCGGCGCGGCGCAATTCAGCAATTCCGCACCACGACAGCAGAAATAATCGTTGGAACGAGCGCAAACGTAATCTGACTTTGACGAAGAAGATTCAAGCCGAGAGTTGTGTTTTGCCCGCGGCAAAGGAACATCTCCGTTCCAAATGATCCTCTCCATCCTCTTCTGATCTCATAATAGGTAACGAAAAACATTACATATCTCTATTTCGTGCGAAAATGAAATTACGTTAAGGAGGAATGATAATCGCACAGTATTAACGAAGATTACGGAGCACAGCTAATCTAGAATCAGACCGAGGAATCGTTTAGTCTGAAAGGTCGACAGTTCACGGAGATTCGGTTCATTTGGACATGACGCGTTCTAGGATTATCATTTCCTTGCACCGAAGCATTTGATCGACGAGACGATGCCGGTATTAGCGATACTGATCCATTATAATAGATTATACAAGCTAGCTGTTTAGTTGTAAAAATAGGGGACCGCCGTCTGATGGGTCGTCGATGCTTGCGGGGTCAGTTATTTTGACATTAGCGGGGTCAAGGGTCCTTTGAGACAAAGCTTTCGGCTGGTCAACGACAGGTAAGAATATTCGTGTGACAGAACTCGTGCAACTACAATGGAACATTGTTAGGAAAATAGGGGTTCTGCGTCTGACAGACCTCCAATGAATGTGGGTTCAGCTATTATAGCGCTACTGAGGTTCTAGGGTCAAGGTTTCTTTGAAACGTAGCCTTCAGAATGCACTTGAGGAGGTACTGCGAGCAGTGGCTATACAGAACTGATCCAAACTATGCAGGCTGTCTCATCTGAAGGTAGCTATCGAAATATTTCTTTCAGTGGTGATATAAAAAATATTTTCTACACAATTTCTACGAAGTGACTTCACCGAATACCGAGTGTTACGGTAAAAGAATAATAAAAATTCGATGTAGCCTCTGTCCACTGCTGTCTCACGTTTCACGTTGTTCGACAGGACTCAAACGTGATGTCAAACGAACGCAACCATGAGTGAGAGTGTTCGAAAGTCATTGCGTTGTTCTTTTCCTCCTCTCTTGCACGGTCGCGGTTGTTTGCTGCGCCCATTTAGTTTCGCGTAGTAATTGCCGTGATTTTTATTTCCCCGCCAGAAATCGCTCAGCGAAAGGCGTCAAAACAGATAAAAAGGAGTTGACGGCACCGAAGCGAAAGGAACGCAAAGGACGACGGTTTCGGAATGGGAATCGCACATTCGATCGCGTATCATTCTCCCTTTCTATGCTTCCTCCTTCCTTATCGCGGTTAATGAGACTACCAGCGGAAGCTTACTGTAAAATCGGCGCACTGCGAACAGGTTTCTTTACATAACTGCGGTGGAACAGTTATTACTACCAGATATAAACAATTTCTTTGCTCTCGGTCTTCGATCCTTTCTCTTCTGTTCTTCGCTCTTCCGTCGGGATCAACTTCCATCGATATATTTCTTTTTCTATGTTACGTGTGACTTTACAGCTCCATTACGTCACGTGATACACGTAAATGTATTTGCGTATGTACACGCGACAAATATTATGTTCTGATTATTGGGTTTCGCGCGTTTACGACAAACCTGTACAAACATTGGAAAAATTAACACTAATCCTACCAAGCACAGAACATGTAAAAGTGAAACGTCTTATAGGAGGGAGAAGATTGGATTCAGTTTTTTGTACGATTTTTTACGAAGAAGTCAATTCAGTAATTTCCTATGAAAACGTTAGATAATTCAATAATATTAGATAATTTCAATAATTGACAAATAGAAAACCGGTCATTTTGGCCGTGGTAGGTTTAGCGTTAAAATAACTAAAGCTACTAAAATTGTTGGAGAAAGAAAAAAATTCTTAAGCAGGCTCTTGCTTTGGAAGAAAGAAAATTTAGAAATTGAAAGTGAACTAGAAAACCGGTCATTTTTACCGTGGTAGGTTTAGCGTTAAAATAACTGAAGCTACTAAAATTGTTGGAGAAAGAAAGAAATTCTTAAGCAGGCTCTTGCTTTGGAAGAAAGAAAATTTAGAAATTGAAAGTGAACTACAGAACCGGTCATTTTTACCGTGGTAGGTTTAGCGTTAAAATAACTAAAGCTACTAAAATTGTTGGAGAAAGAAAAAAATTCTTAAGCAGGCTCTTGCTTTGGAAGAAAGAAAATTTAGAAATTGAAAGTGAAATAGAAAACCGGTCATTTTTACCGTGGTAGCTTTAGCGTTAAAATAACTGAAGCTACTAAAATTGTTGGAGAAAGAAAGAAATTCTTAAGCAGGCTCTTGCTTTGGAAGAAAGAAAATTTAGAAATTGAAAGTGAACTACAAAACCGGTCATTTTTACCGTGGTAGGTTTAGCGTTAAAATAACTGAAGCTACTAAAATTGTTGGAGAAAGAAAAAAATTCTTAAGCAGGCTCTTGCTTTGGAAGAAAGAAAATTTAGAAATTGAAAGTGAAATAGAAAACCGGTCATTTTTACCGTGGTAGCTTTAGCGTTAAAATAACTGAAGCTACTAAAATTGTTGGAGAAAGAAAGAAATTCTTAAGCAGGCTCTTGCTTTGGAAGAAAGAAAATTTAGAAATTGAAAGTGAAATAGAAAACCGGTCATTTTTACCGTGGTAGGTTTAGCGTTAAAATAACTGAAGCTACTAAAATTGTTGGAGAAAGAAAAAAATTCTTAAGCAGGCTCTTGCTTTGGAAGAAAGAAAATTTAGAAATTGAAAGTGAAATAGAAAACCGGTCATTTCGACCGTGGTAGGTTTAGCGTTAAAATAACTAAAGCTACTAAAATTGTTGGAGAAAGAAAAAAATTCTTAAGCAGGCTCTTGCTTTGGAAGAAAGAAAATTTAGAAATTGAAAGTGAAATAGAAAACCGGTCATTTTGACCGCGGTAGGTTTAGCGTTAAAATAACTAAAGCTACTAAAATTGTTGGAGAAAGAAAGAAATTCTTAAGCAGGCTCTTGCTTTGGAAGAAAGAAAATTTAGAAATTGAAAGTGAAATAGAAAACCGGTCATTTTTACCGTGGTAGCTTTAGCGTTAAAATAACTGAAGCTACTAAAATTGTTGGAGAAAGAAAAAAATTCTTAAGCAGGCTCTTGCTTTGGAAGAAAGAAAATTTAGAAATTGAAAGTGAAATAGAAAACCGGTCATTTTTACCGTGGTAGCTTTAGCGTTAAAATAACTAAAGCTACTAAAATTGTTGGAGAAAGAAAAAAATTCTTAAGCAGGCTCTTGCTTTGGAAGAAAGAAAATTTAGAAATTGAAAGTGAAATAGAAAACCGGTCATTTTGACCGCGGTAGGTTTAGCGTTAAAATAACTAAAGCTACTAAAATTGTTGGAGAAAGAAAGAAATTCTTAAGCAGGCTCTTGCTTTGGAAGAAAGAAAATTTAGAAATTGAAAGTGAAATAGAAAACCGGTCATTTTGACCGCGGTAGGTTTAGCGTTAAAATAACTGAAGCTACTAAAATTGTTGGAGAAAGAAAGAAATTCTTAAGCAGGCTCTTGCTTTGGAAGAAAGAAAATTTAGAAATTGAAAGTGAAATAGAAAACCGGTCATTTTTACCGTGGTAGCTTTAGCGTTAAAATAACTGAAGCTACTAAAATTGTTGGAGAAAGAAAAAAATTCTTAAGCAGGCTCTTGCTTTGGAAGAAAGAAAATTTAGAAATTGAAAGTGAAATAGAAAACCGGTCATTTCGACCGTGGTAGGTTTAGCGTTAAAATAACTAAAGCTACTAAAATTGTTGGAGAAAGAAAAAAATTCTTAAGCAGGCTCTTGCTTTGGAAGAAAGAAAATTTAGAAATTGAAAGTGAAATAGAAAACCGGTCATTTTGACCGCGGTAGGTTTAGCGTTAAAATAACTAAAGCTACTAAAATTGTTGGAGAAAGAAAGAAATTCTTAAGCAGGCTCTTGCTTTGGAAGAAAGAAAATTTAGAAATTGAAAGTGAAATAGAAAACCGGTCATTTTGACCGCGGTAGGTTTAGCGTTAAAATAACTAAAGCTACTGAAATTGTTGGAGAAAGAAAAAAATTCTTAAGCAGGCTCTTGCTTTGGAAGAAAGAAAATTTAGAAATTGAAAGTGAAATAGAAAACCGGTCATTTTGACCGCGGTAGGTTTAGCGTTAAAATAACTAAAGCTACTAAAATTGTTGGAGAAAGAAAGAAATTCTTAAGCAGGCTCTTGCTTTGGAAGAAAGAAAATTTAGAAATTGAAAGTGAAATAGAAAACCGGTCATTTTGACCGCGGTAGGTTTAGCGTTAAAATAACTAAAGCTACTGAAATTGTTGGAGAAAGAAAGAAATTCTTAAGCAGGCTCTTGCTTTGGAAGAAAGAAAATTTAGAAATTGAAAGTGAAATAGAAAACCGGTCATTTTTACCGTGGTAGGTTTAGCGTTAAAATAACTGAAGCTACTAAAATTGTTGGAGAAAGAAAGAAATTCTTAAGCAGGCTCTTGCTTTGGAAGAAAGAAAATTTAGAAATTGAAAGTGAAATAGAAAACCGGTCATTTTTACCGTGGTAGGTTTAGCGTTAAAATAACTAAAGCTATTAAAATTGTTGGAGAAAGAAAAAAATTCTTAAGCAGGCTCTTGCTTCTTGGAAGAAAGAAAATTAAGAAAATTTAGCTTCTTAGAAAATTTGTATTTTGCATAAAGAGCCGGGGTCCATTGATTATATTTCTGCCGCAAATTGTTTTCACCGGCTATGGAATTTCTACGGTAATAGTTTTCATAATGTATGTCAGACTGCGTTGACGAGCGAACATCGGTTCTCCTTCATCCGGTTCTACCTCTTGTCTATGTATTCAGGATCTACGAGCTTGAGGTTTAGCGGGGACGTAAATCATATATTAAGCCTGCATCGCGTGGTTCATGTTAACGGACGCGTAATGTCCGATCGAGCCGATTTCTGGAGGACCAGATACAGCTGCGGCACGGCCCCCGCTGATATCTCGAGACACTGTCCGCGAGGATCGATAATTATTAACAGGAAGTTTATGTCGAGTAATTTTAATCCGTTGATACTGCGAGTTCTGCGGGATACGGATCTCGAGCACATTGTTATACAGGGTGTCCCAAAAATGTTCCACTACCTTGAAAGGGACGATTCCTCGGATCATTCGAAGCAACTTTTTCCTACGCGAAAATGTTCTCCGCGGCTTTGTTAAGTAGTTATTCACGAAAGACACGGACCAATCAGAGCGCGGTTGCAGCGGACGGATTTCGGAACGGCACTCTTATTGTTAATCTTATTAACGGCAATCTTCTTTTTATATATATAAAAAAAAATACTAACCTATATACTTCATTTGGGAAGGTATCTGTTCCCGTGGAATTTATATGAGGTATTTTAGAATCTGTATAATGAAAATTCCTCGAAAACAATTTATTTGGAACGTTTACTACGAAAGCATCTATGAGAGGAACCATCGTTTCAGCTCTGAATTACTTACATAAATATTACAATTATTATTCATTTTTATTAGGATCATTTCTTATACCTACATAAAGAAAGAAAACAAAATTTCTTCTCTTGGAGTTCCATTGATACAACGATATTGTTTGCGGTGTTCGTGTGTAAATCCAGCGATTCGCAAATGTCGACCGCGCTGTTAGCAGCCACGTATAGGTTAATTTGTGAATGGATTAATATTCGGCGGAAATGCAACCGGTCCGCGTGTATCCGAATCACTAATTAAAAGATTTACGCGATAATGCGGCGGTCGCTGAGTGCCACCACGCTCCGAGCACAGTTTTCGCAATGCGAATCGCTTATCATACGCGGTTAATGTGCAGGCTCTGTAACAGAGGCGCGAACTATAATTTAACAGGGAAGAGGTTCACGCCGAAGAGGGTCTTGATGAAAAGAATGAGGAGGAAGTCTTTAAAATTTTTCGAAGCGTAATTATAACTGCGCTTTGAGGCACGCTGTCCCGTTGTGCTATTTATCATCTAACTCGCGAAGAGTGCCGCCGTGAAACTTTCGGAATGAACGACGCTCGAAATTCTATTAAAAGTAAAAGATGTCTGTCCCGCTTCCTCGTTTTACACGGTCCGCGAAATTTTTATTAAAACCGGTTCTCGCTTGCGGTCATCGCCGGGCTTCATGAAATTTATAACACGGCAGGCTGCAGGATTGATCGATCTCGGCCGTTCTATATCGAACGACCTCGCGATCAATACCGCTATCAATGGGAGCCCGTCATTATGTACCTATCGGCACACACTCTTACGCGGCGTAAGCGTGGCAAATGGGAACCGCTTTCTACTAATTGCTTCCGCAGATTGAACTCGCGTCGACTTCTCCCGATTACAGAGTTATACTTCATTTCGTACTATCGAGCAGAGCTACTTCCGAGTATTGCCCCCCGGGTTTATTTGATCGGTCGGAGTTGCCGGTACGTATCAGCGTGTTCTCCGCAAATCGGAACGCGGATTCGGCTCGCGTCGGGAAACAAGGAGATCCGATTCCCGCGAAACTATTTTGAGATAGGTAAGACAATTCGCGGCAGCGCAGCGGCGGCTAATGTTTTATGCATTCGCGACCGAAAGCGTGTCGAAGAATTTAATTTTCCTCCAATTGTACAGGCGCTTCCGCGATCGCTACAGCGCACAGTGTCGCGAATGACCATTTTAGGTGGAAAAAAGTCAGTTTGGTGGATATAACATTCATATATTCTTCTTCCGGAATGTTTACTGATCCTAATTATACCCATAATAATTCATTTAACCAATTGCACTCGAAGCTATTTTAACTCCAAAACGAAACATTTCTTCCGACCTAGAATATTTCCGTTCTATATATTTTTTTCATGTTATACATACGAATATGGTGCCGTTTACTCGTGCAAGACCGAAATGTTTAGTAATTTATTAAATGCAAACGAATTTAATAATGTAAACAAATTTTTGAATAATGATACAGCAATTTTTAGTGGTGCCTCACACTCATCATTCGAGTGCTAAGGGTTAATAGCGATATAAGTATCGAAATCAATACGTGAAAACTCCGAACCGTAATACGGCGAAATCGTACGTTTATATTTGTTCTAAAGAAAATTATGTCATAGCAGTAGATATGAATCTTTAAGCTTCTATGCACGATATTCTATGTTAACATAAGTAAATATTTGCATCAATGTTCACAAAGTTCGTTAATAAAGTCCTTTACAATAATTTTTAGAGATTTTTTAAGTAGCAATTTTCTATTCCGGTTAGTTGACTTTAATAGAGCAGAACTAGAAAGTCTCAAAAGATTCCATCTTGACATTTTTATTGCATTAATTTCAAACTATGAGAAAGGGATTCTGACAAAAATCAGCTGCAAATATCTGCTAACCTGCCTGTCACAATTTTTTAAAATCTTGGCAACACCGTACGATGGACCGAATGGGCATTCTAGGAAAGCAGGAGAAAGTGGCTCCACAAATGATGGTAACACGGCTAGACGTTTCTTCGAAAACTTTACAAAAACTTCGAAAATAGCAGCCATTAATAAGGAACATCTTGAACGATTTTTTTCTCGAGAGATTTGTTCGCGAAACAAAATATTTATATTTATATTTATATCCTTGATTTTATATGCCCGTTACAGTGCACAAATTATTATTTCATAGTGTAGAAATAAGGAAATCATGCCTACTGCCAATTGGCATGATGTCTGAAGAAGCTCAAGAAGCTCGCAACAAAGACATAAGAAGGTTTAGGATTGGCCACACATGGAAGAATTCGCGTGTATCTGCAAACTACGGCTTAATAGCAATGCTCTTAATTACTTCTGATCCCATCATAAATTATTATAGGGTGATACCGCAAAAAAATACAAATTCGCTATCGAAAGGTGTAATGGATCTACTTTTAACAAGAACTTCCGTCTAATCCCATAAGTAACTTAGTTGATAGCGACAGCGACATTAGCGAAGAATTGTTCTTATATTGTTATATTTAGATATTATTGTTATTCTTATTTAATATTTTATTTTTTATTTATTTTTATACTTGTCTCTATAATTTACATAATATTCTTCAATACAAATATTATTTTTAAAGCTTCTACATGTGTTGAATCTTATTTCATGACCTAACACAAAATTTCAGTCGGTTTGAAGAAGCGTGAAACGATCTATGATTTTTTTCCACCTAGAATGGCCAATCGCGACACTGTACGGTCGTGGTAGGTTTGGTGTTAAATATTTACAGATTTGGGTAATAAATCGTGCGGTATATGGATCGATCCAGATATATAATAACAGAGAATTCAGATATCGGTTCAACCGAATTACCCGAACAGGTAAATATGATGCAAATTGTATTGCATTTAGCCGATCCACTTTTTTGTATTATCGAAAACCGTAGTATTCTCATAGAAATTTCTTCTTTGCATTCGTACTTCACACTCGCTCGGTTCCGAGCGCAGCGGTTTTTTAAAATTTTTGTTCCTTTCATTGCTGCTCCATTTCCAGCCGGGAATTTCCATTGGTCCACGGGGCTAAAGAGGAATTAATCAGCATTCGTGGAACACGATCGCTTGTGCTCGGTTACCGGCCGGCGAAAAGATACGTGCGGGTTGTTTAATTTCTTTTGAGAAAAGACTGGCTTTTATGCGTCCGGGGGAAAGAACGGCGCTGGGCGCCGACCTCGGGATGCATTAACCACGGTCAAGGAAGCACGATCGCAGTCGAAAGTACGAATTTCAATTACTCATCGCGGACAGGCCGCCCGAGGCTCCTTTGAGACAAGCGCGATTCTTTAAGCGGCCGATAATAGGATTTCCTCGGCTCTTTAATTCCTCGCAAGAGCGAAACTGAGTAAACGTCCCGCGCCTCGCTGAGGCGATCGATGAGCCTGCGGCCGGGCCAATGACTTACGATTTGCACGGAAGCTTCCGAGATTTTTGCACACTTTTGTACAACGAAAAGCTTTCAGGTGGTTTGGAATAATACATGTGCAAAGCCTGAGCTACCCCCTACAGCGAGCGTTCGCCGCCCCTTAACTGGCGACTGATTGAATCTGAGCTTTTATCTGATCCACCGAGTCGCCTCCTCTCGCCTTGCGATTTTTACCAAGTTTATTTACAGCCCATTTATTCACTAGCCGGTTTTAACCATTTCACCAAGCACCCATTAATATGCATTACAGTATAAAACATTATATACATAGGACTTTAAATATAATCGCTAGCCAGGAGAAGTATATCTGTTAAAATGTAATTGCATCTTCTTAAGTTACATTGAAATAACAATTTCTGTTATTTATAAGCAGCTTGTTACAAGTATTCTGCGACGGTAGACAGTTTTCTACTTGAGAACCATTTCACCAACCACCCATTAAAATGTATAACAGTATAAAACATTATATACATAGAACTTTAAATATAATCGCTAGCCAGGAGAAGTATATCTTTTAAAATGTAATTGCATGTTCTTAAGTTACATTGAAATAACAATTTCTGTTATTTATAAGCAGCTTGTTACAAGTATTCAGCGACGGTAGACAGTTTTCTACTTGAGAACCATTTCACCAAGCATCCATTAAAATGTATAACAGTATAAAACATTATATACATAGGACTTTAAATATAATCGCTAGCCAGGAGAAGTATATCTTTTAAAATGTAATTGCATCTTCTTAAGTTACATTGAAATAACAATTTCTGTTATTTATAAGCAGCTTGTTACAAGTATTCAGCGACGGTAGACAGTTTTCTACTTGAGAACCATTTCACCAAGCACCCGTTAAAATGTATAACAGTATAAAACATTATATACATAGGACTTTAAATATAATCGCTAGCCAGGAGAAGTATATCTTTTAAAATGTAATTGCATCTTCTTAAGTTACATTGAAATAACAATTGTTATGTTATTTATATTATGTTATTTATAGGCAGCTTGTTACAAGTATTCAGCGACGGTAGACAGTTTTCTACTTGAGAACAATGTTAGCACCGTTGTAGAATAAGTGTTGGGTGTATCTATAATTACTAGTTTTTCGTATGTTTTCTTCAGTAATTTATGAAATTGTACTCGTTACTATATTCTCGGTAGATATTGCGCGTAGAGGCATTACAACTGATTTGTAGTTGCTCGTGTGGCTTCAATTAAATTTCATAACGTGACCACAAAGTCATTATTCGCGACAAATATATGGCTGAACTTAAATCAGGTTTCCCTCGTTATACTTTTTACCACGATTCTACTAGTATGACTAAGAAGGACTCTTGTTTTACTACCGTGGTCTAGACTGAGTCCAATATGTTTTCGCAGATTATACTTGTACTACACCGGTTTCATTCGCGTTATGAAACCGCCTCGATCGAGTGACCGAGCGTTTTGCCATTTATTTGTACATTGAAATCCTATTACCCGTATCAATCTGGTTTCCTTGTAGATTCAAAGTACTTTTATTCTCAACATAATATCCATAGGTTTGTAATTGCCAATGTTTTCTTATTGTTTATCATTCATATATCTATGACAACAGTAGAAATATCGTATATCCATGACTCAGAAAATCGGATAGTGCAAATATATGGAAATCCAGAATAAAATTTCAAGAAAAAAAGAAAGAATAAAGAATAGTGTTCTTTCAGTTCAGTTGCGATTAAAATTCTTTTCTCACGTTTCAAGCCTCGTTAGGGATCTAGAAATAAGTTTATTATTGCCAGACTGCAGAACTTTTACTTTTATGATACAGATTGCAGTTAGTATATCGATTTCCGTAATCATGGGATAATAAACGAAAGATAAAGTAAAGCGATGTTCAGTTACTTTCACAGTATACGAGTTTCTGAAGATTTTCATACGCCACGAACGCATAAAGATTTACAATCTAGTTGTTGCATATTTTAGCTGGCATGCGTTTCTGGTGTCCTAGTTTTAAACTCATTAGGGATTGACGTGTCGTAAACTCAAGATGTAACACATTAATTCACGGGTTAGTTAAGCATTTGCATGTTGGATACAAGAGCCAAGATTATCCCCTGCCATATTTTACCCCCACGCGCAGTATACAGGAACTTGATTTACTATTTCGTGGACTAGAATGATCTTCTACAAATTTAATAATTAAGGACATTTTAACCCGCTGCTTCACAATATCGTATCATCTTTGAGGCAGAATCGTATTTTGAACGCTATGAATTTATTTCACGTTAATGTGTGCTATCAATTGTTACTGCTAAGGTAAATGAAACAACGAATGCAAACTTATTTTTCTTCCAAAGAATTATTAATGATCGGCAGCTCTAATCACTGCAGCTGTGAAAGAAATCACGATCACTATATATTTCATCACAATAGCATTACAGCCATAACTAATACATAGTATATCGTAGTGATCTAAGAGCTTATTCGTAAGGTTCCGACAGATGAAAGATTAAGAAACAACAAGAACTTTGGAATGAAGTCGTGTAAACAATGAAGTAGCAAATGTAACTACATAGTTACAGCTATCTAGGCAGATACAGCACTTCGCTGCATAATGAAAGCTTCGCGTGCTTTGTGCTACGAACTAATACCATCGGAAATGGTAGAAAATGCAATACAGAGCGGTAATTCAGGAAGCTTGTTGCATTTCATCGGTGAAACAGCATATCTTGTCCAGATGAATTCCCTGTACACCTGGACCACCTAGTTTCAATGTTAAAATGGATGAACCCGGAAGATGCACAAGCTGCCCCTATCTTGAAAATCCATACAGGATTCCTGAACCGCATTGAATTCAGTTGTATGTGTACGATAAAATACAATTTAACTATGTCGCAGATACTAGAAAAATCTATTTCTAGATTCCGATTTCCACCCATCGGTCAACTTCCAAAATGGATTTTAAATGTACAACTCATTTGCGCACCTAATATATTGAAGCACGTATTAACCCGTTAGCGCCCATTGTACTCGCTTGAGTACAGGATAACAAGATTATATTTGTTCAATTCGAACATTTGATGTGACTTTTTTACGAAATCGTTTGCATTCATTTAGTCAAGGTTTCTGAATTGAATGCAATTTCGAGTCTTAATAATAAACACCCATTATTATTATTATTATCGCCCATTCAAGCAGATTGTCGTGTTTTTTTGAAATTTTCATTTCTTCGCCATCAAGGTCATTCCAATGTCATGGTATACTAGGTCGTTGAATTCGTCTTGACACGGGCTATAATACTGTTAAGTCAAAAATACAAAGTGCCATTTAAAAAAATGAAGGTGACCTTGACAATACTATAAAAAAAATGTTTTTCGAACTTCTTTTTATTGCAATATATAGCCAATCGAAAACTGATCAACTTTTGTTGAACATATTTTTGTCAGATTATCGCAAGTACTTAAAAAATCGTGAAAACTGTTACGTGGGACACCCTGTATATATATATATATATATATATATATATATATATATATATATATATATATATCACTTCCTGTTATTTTTTTTCTATTACTGCCATATACGGATTTACTTCTAATAAATATCTAAGTACAGTTATGTGTGTTTTATTCATTTTATTTAAAAAAAATTCTTGGGCGTTAATGGGTTAACACAAAACTTGCAGGAAAGAATGAACGTGATCATTGTGATTAGCTAATATTAATCGCGTATAGCGCACGGTAGTTTCTCCGTCAATATCGCCAAGGGACAATTCAAGTAACTGATTTCTTCTTGCCACAGGAATTTTTCGAGCCGAGGAGACGCGGTTCGACCGGCAGACAGTGTATCGATCGCTTGACCCCAGGAACAATTGGCTCGGTTCAATTACGCAAACTGAATTTTCGCCACCTGCCCGACGCGAAAGTGTTGGATTATTGCTGAAAATCCTATTGACAGTGGCGTGTTCACCGCAAGGGCGTAAATAGGGCCGGCCGTGCGGTACACATACAACGTGGATAATCGCGAATTCGCCGGTGGTCAGATTATAATTAGCTAATTGCGTTCGGCAGCCGGGTGTTCTATTTTTCATAAACACGAAGCCGTCGATGCGATCGGATTTCCTGTTCTCGGCGAATCTCGGAACGATTTGAAGCCGGTATCGCAGTGTCACCGTTTAAATCAATATTTAGCTCCTCCGCGCTGCTAACCCCTTTGGTAAAACAATAGCTCTGTGCCATCGGCGCTTTTCCGTATACTTAAAAGCGCCTTATCATCACTCACGGCATTCGAGATTGCGCGGGTGAGCGTCGCGTCGCTTTAAAAGCATCGCGGCGATCCCATCGCGATCTCTGTAATCGAACAAAAGGCATGGTTATAGAGAGGGGTGGGGTGGGGGGAGAGGGGTACGGTAGTGTTATTGGATCGTGGCTCGACTTTCTTACGATCAGACTTTCTTTACGGATAGATTCCTCGGCTTAACATTCTTCACGAATGTCGTGCCGGGGAGTTTGACTCTTGGTTGTTCACTTGCTCGGAAAGGGCCCCGGCTATAAGTCACACATAACACACAGTCGTACCTGCCACGTCCGTGTGACGGGTCGACGGCGTCGTCGTTGTGCAGGACGTCGTCGCCGGGAGAAAGTTATTTGGCTCACTTCGCAAACCCTGATAGAAGTTTCACAAGAATTCTCGGTTTGCCGTAGAACAAGTACTTGGGAAACGTACGAGCCCGGCTTTACGGTTTCGCGATTGGCACAGATACGAATACGGGCACAATGAGAAAATTTCGATCGGGTATCTGGCTCCGCGGCGCACGCATCCCGCAAGAACGGTTCTCCAAGTATCGGACACGACGTGTTTTCTAACCCTCATCCGTCATTTTCGCAACTTAATGTGTCCCTCGTGTGTCGAATTGACAGAACGGCAAAACATCGGATGAAACGAAACGATAATAATTCACTTTGCGAATTATTTGATCGAGAACAAAGTAACATAATATGCGGCTCGCATATTCACATTTCTCTTCTTCTTTTTGTGGGGACACTTCAAGTCTGTTGTCTATAAAACACCACCAGAAAGCGTCAACGATTTGCTTCGCAGAATTGTACAGGAATGTAGAGCTATTCCAACAGGTACCTTCAAAAATGTTCGTTCAGAGTTTGAGAATCTTCTGTATTATTGTTTAGAAAACAACGGAGAACATTTTGAAAATTTGTTATAGTTATAAAGAAACTTACTCACTTTCTCGCGGTATAAGTATGACTCGCTCTATTTCTTTTTAAATATCTCCGAGACTAGTGCGAAAATAAAAAAAAAGTATCCTACGAAAATTGCTGGTCTTTTTACGTACAATAAGATTCCATAATTAAAAATATAGGTTTCCATTTGGAAAACAAAGTTGACCTTCAAGTGACCTTGAAAACGCCTCCCAAATAGAAAACTTATACTGCCCCCCTCTTTCCCCCTCGAAATCCTTGGACACGTGTTTGACACTTTTTTAATATCTTTCATACTTTTCGAGATATTCGACCGGAAAGTTTTCAAATGAATATATATATAGGTTGTTATACAAGAAATGGTATATGCACAGGTGCGACACGAATAAAAGTATGAATGCAACGCGAGAAGAATGAAGAAACGAAAGTATGGCTTGAATGCGTGAGTGAATGAATGTGAAGTATATATCTAATCGATTGGCAGTGAATAAATGACATTGTATCGAGCAGGATGAAAACAGAATACGAATATGCGCATACAATCGAAAAACGTTCAGTATGTCAGTGGGAAAATTGATTTTGAAACCCAGATAAATAGTGTTTCAACGTTTCAGTAAAACCTCGGTGTGTAAGATTTTCCATGTAATGGCAAAAGCATTAGTTACAATGATTGTTTGTACCACAGAAAATAATCTTCGAACCGTTCGAGCTTGCGCGACCCAGGCAAAACTTTTCGCTGGAAGATATAAGTCTATTGTATTGAGAAATGGAAGATACCACGGCTTAATAGCCAAGACAGTGGGAGGATTGGAATCAAATTAAGGGAGCTACTTTACGTTTAATCCCCGGGTTAATTTAAAGTGGGAACTTGAGCCTCGAAATCCTAATGGATAAACCTAGGAGTATTCATTCGCCAGCTCTCGAAACAGAATGCGACTGATAACGGATTAGAACGCGCCGTGATAAACGGTACTCCTTAATTGTTATTAACATCGATTTACATATTTAACGACCGTTATTTATCCGGAAGCGTCGACTTCGGTGGCGCGCAGCGCGATATTTTAACGATCTGGCGGGACGAAATTATTGGGTCGAAAAAATAATTATTTTCGATGTTTTCATTGGCATTTCTGGTAATGAAAACTGGAATATTCAATTTACGCGGGTAATAATTACATTGTACATTTCATGCATTTATGACGAGAATTAGAACTGCAGAATGCCGATACATTTCTTTCCAATTTATTAAAATTATTCAATTCACTTTTTCAAATTCAATTTTTTCCTGTTAGGATGTAGAAATTACGCGGTTCGTGAAAATGGACAGAAACAAATTGCGATTTGTATCGATGTGACGATACCTCGCGAGCCCATTAAAATCTCCAACTCGAAGCGGCGAGATAAAATGAAGCTTTGTCTTCGCAAACAGCAGAACAATATTACGTGCTAATGCCTCTAGATGTCATCTTCGGGGAATTCTATAGAAGCGTATTAAGTAATATCTACTGCAATGCCAACAAGCTTCCCCGTGGAATTCAATCACGGGAAGTGTAACAGGAATTGATCGATCGATTCCTGTCGATATTTCTCTGTCAAAGTCGATAATAAACAGCAGGGATTGTAGCTCCAATTTAGTTTATTGTTATGATTTTTAGGACGCATTCGAGTCGGCTGAATTTCTATTGTTTTCTTGAGCTATTCCAATATATTAAACATGAAATGTTTAAAGATTTTTTATATGCAGGTTAAATTCGTTATTGATTAAGGAAGATACCGACATATCGAAGCTAGGTATACGGTCTATTTTTTGATAACATAAAGTGGTAACAGTACAGTATCAAAAGTAATTGATTTGTTGTAATGTTGATCTTAATGAAGCCGTGTAACCCTGTGCCGCATTATTTGTGTTCGCAACGACTATGAATGGAATTTTTGGTCCACTTTCAAGTTTATACAACAAGAAATAAAGAACGCGCAAGAGGAAACTAGGATAGGTGAGGAATTTGAGTGTTGTTAGAAATTTATCATGCAAGGGTTAAGATTTTCCTGCTCGCTCGAATTTCTCTTTGAAAATTTACATTCTGCGAGGATGGCGATGCAATCGAGTAGCAGAGGACTTGATACAGCCCGTCGTTATAACAATTGGCCACCGGAAGTAGAGCCGCGTCGGTTTTTGAGCCGAAGACAAATTTCCTCCGGGACCAGTTCGCGAATCAACTTTTTAAACTCTCTGCTGGGAGGTTCGTTAGCGATAACACGAGCACGTCTGTACGCCGCAGGCGCAAGAACTTTTGAAAGGGTGGCGAGCCTTCGGAAATTACAGGCGACACGACCCTTTAGGGCGTATTCACAAGTTTTTCTCCGTCACTTGTAATTCAGAACGAGGCGTCTGACGTAGCGAATGCACTCGTTTGCGTTACGAAACTTCTAAATTGTTACTTAACGCTGCATCCGTAACTATTTATTATCGCGACGTTAAATGTCGCAACGTACTCGCCCCTTTGTCTAATTACGCCCGGTGGTAAAAGAAATTGTACAATTCGCTGCTTATTAAAAGGGTCAGTCTTCTATAAATTTTAAACAAGCGTTCTGCCAGAATTTACAGAAGTAATTGCAATGTTATATTCCGGCGTGATAATACTGCTGTTTACACCGCGAAACCAGCGAATCCGTTTCTCGTTTTCAAAAAGTTAGACAGTTGTCTGATTGTAACATTATTAAAAAATTTTCGGTAGAATGTCCAAATATATTTATCCGGGCGGATGATAATTTATTAAGTTCTCCCAAAGATAATTGCAGTTTTCGTCGCTTTAACCTCTGCTGCCTATTTTTAAGTAAATTGTTATTTCAATTTTAACGTGTTCGTGTATTATGTCATTGTAATGCGTGCATTTCACTGCATTGGTTATTGCAAATGGCTTTTGCTTTTATAATTTCGTGATGTCCACTTGACACTGTCGAAGTGAAGATGTAAAAATGCAGGTTCGAGTGATTTTATCGAATGCGTTCCAAATAGGTCACACAATTATAAAAATTGCTTTTAATATTAATCGAAATAATTTTATTTTACGTGCTGATATAAAAGAAGACTTCAATCAAGGCGCAACTAAAAATGTTTTTCAAGATTACCTACCTCATTCATTATAATGAATTCTGTTCTCTTTGTAAATCTGTGTAATGGGTGTTTACTACTTGCGTTTTATTTTTACGCAAAAAGGAGACAACTGAAATATTTAAAATGTATGTACTGCAACAAAAAGGAAAGTATGGGTTTGAAATTCAGTTATTGTCTTTCACTTTTTTTGTATGAGTGAATTTCGAAATAATATTTCCACCATTTTTCCGTGTTTCACCGAATCAATCTTGCCAGATAATTTTCGTGCTAAGACCACGCTAGAGGCTATTAAGTAGGTTAAATAATTAGACCGTAATGTAGACAAAACAGTTCAAGTGGAATATGCACCTAATATGTTAGCTCTGATTCCATACATTGAATCGGTTGATCAAAGGGATGTGCGTAGTCTGTACCTTGTCATTAATCAATCAGACAATTCAGATCATTTCAACATTGATCCTTGTTAGTATTCACTTTGGCCTTTGGGGTGTGACTATACTATTCCATGGGTGTGTGGTGTCTACAGTTTAATTAATTGAATCATTCATCACGACTTTGTTTAAGAGATTATCGCATTATCGTATTTGATGTCTGCTACATGCTGTGATTGTTTCGGGGCAACATTGTTTTTCATTATTTCTTTATGAAATTTTGACCGACCTGTTTGTGACATTTTTCTGATTAAAATGGGACTTCTTATTTTGTATACTTCTTATTTTATCATTTAAATAAAATATTAATATTACTTCTGCACGCAATATATATTTGTAGATACCTTACTCAATAAGTTATATACCTGTTTATTTTATCAAAAATCCTAATAACATAATTACATTATATATAAGCAAACTATAAGATTTGAATTTCGAATTATTATACAATGGTTTTAATAAGGAAAGCAACTGATTCAACAACTACATAAAAATTCATAAAAATAACTAACTAACAAATTAAACAAAAAATATATTCTAACATGTATTATTCGAGAGAGATTATTTTATAATATTTTTTAGTTCAAACCTCATGTCAATATGTAATAACCTCATGTCCCTAAATTGTGCACCGGCACGACAAAATATTGAAACATGCGTTTTAAATGGAACCGTTCGCACTGGTACTGCACGGATCGGCCCGGACGGGCACGGACGGGCACGGACGGGCACGTAAATTGGCCTACAATTGACATCGGGACGTTACGGTGTCAATTGCTTTCTCGACATTTCCGAGCCGGTGCGGTGGTTTCGAGGAGTGTCTAGGGTTAATCAGAGCGCTCGCAGCGGCGGGAAATATCAATGTTTTCGCGTGGTTGTAATCGTAACGTGCAAGTTTCGAGCCGCGGTGAATCTCGAGCTTAACGGTATGCTGCATATTGTTTTATCACGCGGGCATCTCTCTGCGCGATATACAAGGCGAAGCCGGTAAAACTGTGGCACGGGGCACGGTGCCAGGGACCGTTCTCTCGCGTCAATAAATCTGACCGAGTACACCGGCGTTTTAAACGCGATGTAAACCACCTGTAAAGTGCTCGCCTCTGCACGGCTACCAGGCCAACTTAACTGGACGGCCGTGCGTCAGCCAGAGCGGCTGTTACACTTCTGGCTAAATGAGACTCGTTCTACCGCGCGCGCGCTCCAGCTTTTTTTTTTTTTGCGATTCCGTTGACTAACATTACACGCGGCCGAGATTTCTCAATTGTTGAACCGTAGAGTGGAAATATCAACCGTGTCGCACGACCGTGGCGGAGCTCGTTCCGTTTTAAACGGGACCGGCTGTGGAACCGATGGAAATCGTTTGGTTTGTTTGTTTTTTTTCGGAACTAGCTTTTTGCTTAGCTAATTAGGAGAAAGGAAATGACTAAATGTCCCCGGCGCGGAATTTTAGGCGAAAGAAACTGTGCGGGTGAAAAGTTGTACCGTTTCAGACGGCGAACGTGGCAATGCAGGTAAACGATTTCTTGCTTGACGTTATTGTCATGGTTAGTTGAAGACCATTCACATTTTGTTTCTTGCGGTTGGCAGTGCACGGACGATGGAGATGAACTAGAAGACGAACCGGCTCGTCAGGATAACAATTTTCCAAAGACGGCTTTCTTTCGCAGAAAAGTAGTATTTTAAATGTATGAGAGACGTGTACACGTGACCGGTATGCTAAAGTAACGTGTCTGCTACAGTATAGAGCCAATGGGAGGTATTTGCAAAAATTCTTTCATCTAGGTCACGAAAGCTCAGATTAGTAAGAGACTCGGGTAAGATGTGTAAAGGTTGGCAATCTATTGCGTGCTGTCGGTGACGAGTAAACTCCGGATCTTTATAAAAAATAGAAGTAAATAACCTTCATAAATTAAATATATTGACGTTCTCAAATTCTTTTAATCATGGTACTATTTTGCACTATTTTAAAATCCGCAATAAGGTCTGGTACTTGCAATGAGAGGTTGGTAGGGCATTGTTGCACTACATACCGTCAATTGAACCACTACATACAGTTCGAATTATATCGTGTTCGGTGTCATTTCAATCAGAAAAATGCCTCGAATAAGTTGGCGAAAGTCCCATACAAAGATAATGAAAAATAAAGAAGTTTTGTAATTGGGTTAGTAGTGGTTCACACCGATATACCCGACTATGGTATCGGTTTACGCGTCATGTTTACACTTTACACTGCTCGGTATACCTCCAGTGGAGGGGATAGACGAACTGAGCAAGATCGTGTAGCTCCGTTCGGCTTAGATCAAGACTGTACTGTATTTAGTAACTTTTTAGTAAAGCGGTTCTTCAATATCAATCTTGACGCTACAAACATCAATAACCAATTGTGTCCCAATTGATCTGCTCGAGTAGACTAGCTAGACTTTCTAAGATTAATCCATTCATAAAGATAGTAGCCTCGCAAGAACTGGTTTAAGTCGCCGAGGACAAAGAAGCTAACGAGTCTACACGATTAGCTCCGGAACGAATTACTTTACCGCTTGGCTTCTAATTTTTGTTGAATTGTCTGTTTTCTGTTCAAGTCTGAGTTCAGTCACTTACATCTTGCAAAAGATCCTCAGTGACAAAGATCAACTAAAAATATTCATTTCGATTGGTATACGCGTTTCTTCGTGTCGAAAATATACAGGGTGGCCCACATAACTCTGAACAGCTCAATATCTCGAAAACTATGCCATCGATTTTGAAGTTCTTAGTCTTAAATTGCATGGAACTGAAGGGCCTTTCTGACTACATAAACGTGAAGTGGCCTCCCTTCCCCTTTAACGGGGGAGGGGAGGTACCTTTGTAAATTTAAATGGAACCCCCTATAAAATGTTACATATTTAGATTCTACCGGAAAAAACAAGTCAATTTTGTTTGAAATATTTTTTTGTCAGATACTTCCATGATGAGATATAACAGTTTGAAGTTTCGAGTTGTAGGTACTTGAAGCGCTCGGAAATAGCGTTATGGAATTATACGCGCTTGAGTCGTTTGCTTATTCATGAAGAAACACAAACAATAATATTTACAATTCTTGAGTTTGACTCACTTATCTATGAAAACATTTTCAGTTTAGAGCTGTTCTTCAAGCAGTAACATTGTGATTATGGCTACTTTTGACACAGAAGTGAATATGTTATTAACGTTAGGTGAATGCCAAAAAAATTATCGGCGTGCAGCAGTGATGTTTCTTGAACTTTATGGGATCAAAAAATGTCATGCAACATTTCATAATTTAGAAAAGCGGCTTCGCGAGCACGGTGAATTGTGTAAAAAAACTCGCAATAAACCTAAAGCTGTCACTAATGAAAATTATAGTGCCAGTATTCTTGCTGCAATTACATTAAATCCTCATATTAGTCAACGTACACTTGCACAAACATCACATATTAGTCGTCCATCAATTCAACGAATTTTGAAACGGCAAAAGTATCATCCATATCACATGGTTTTATCACAAGAGCTGTCGATAGCAGATTACGATCACCGCGTAAGATTTTGTGAGTGGCTGCAGGGTGTTGTGGAAAACGACTTTTTGTGCAAAATACTTTTTTCCGATGAGGCCACTTTTATGAATTCAGGGCATGTAAAGAGACATAATCTGCATTATTGGGCCGTGGAAAACCCAAATTGGATGCGATTTGTTCCCTTTCAACATCGATGGTCTTTAAATGTTTGGTGTGGCCTAATAGGAGATTTTGTGATTGGACCTTATTTTTTTCAAGAAACTGTAACACCTGCAAGTTATTGTGATTTCTTAAAAAATCATTTGCCTGCGCTTTTGGAAGATGTGCCACTGCAAGTTAGAAGAGAAATGTGGTTCCAACAAGACGGCGCTCCTCCACATTTTGCAATCATCACCAGGCAATTTTTGAACGAAAAATTTGGGAACAAATGGATAGGTCGTGGGGGACCTCGTCAATGGCCTCCTCGATCCCCCGATCTAACACCATTAGATTTTTTCTTATGGGGATATGTAAAGGACAAAGTTATGTTTGAACCACCGACGACAAAAGAGGATATGAAACAAAGAATACGTGACGCTTGCGCTTCAGTGACTCCCGAAATGTTAAAAAATGTTAGAACAACTTTGATGTTTCGAGTAAATAAATGTTTACAAGCCCGTGGTGGACATTTTGAACATTTCATTTAAAGTACATTTTATTTCTTCACGAATAAGCAAAGGACTCAAGCGCGTATAATTCCATAACGCTATTTCCGAGCGCTTCAAGTACCTACAACTCGAAACTTCAAACTGTTATATCTCATCATGGAAGTATCTGACAAAAAAATGTTTCGGACAAAATTGACTTGTTTTTTCCTGTAGAATCTAAATATGTAACATTTTATAAAATTATAAAGGTACCTTCCCTCCCCCGTTAAAAGGGAAGGGAGGGCACTTCACGTTTATGCAGTCAGAAAGGCCCTTCAGTTCCATGCAATTTAAGACTAAGAACTTTAAAATCGATGGCATAGTTTTCGAGATATTGAGCTGTTCAGAGTTATGTGGGCCACCCTGTATATTGCTACACACGCATGAAAATCCGCGATCTATTTACAAGTGTTAAAAGTCTCGGAAGATTTGTAGAGGCTGGAAACGTTTTAAAACTCTCTCGGGAACACTGAAACTGTAGACGCGTCCGCAACACCTTGCATTCGCCGCGCAGAATTTCAGAAATACCTCCGATGAAGATACTCCCAGCGTTGAATTATCTGTTCTTCGCACAGCGAATACGTACCATCGCAGAGTTCACGCAACATTTGCGTCCGTTCGAAAATATTTATGTCGCCCAATAATTTCTGACGCGGCGGGCTTAAATTTCTCTTTTTCGGTTGTTCGAAGAACAAACGAATTCGGGCTCTTCTCGGTCCGCTCAGCTCCGTTCCGCGTTCGTGCGATTCAAATCGCATAGATCTGAACGAGGTCGCAAACCACGATGTCAAGCTTTATGCCGGTCGTTTTACGAATCGTTTCCTGGATATTCGGAAAGCTGCGCAGCCTTCCCTCCGTAGAATCCCGCTGGATGACGGCACGAGGGGGTATATAAGAGGGATAATATCGTGTCTAGTGGGATTTGTCGGGGGTAAACAGAGTGCAGGGCTGCTGCAGGCAAACGTATTACCCGAGAATACCTTGCACATACATACATTCGCCTTCGTCGCGCTGCGCCGCTTCTTTCCGCGGCAATAGATACTGTTCCCACGTGCTACACTGGACCAAGTTTCCATAAGGACGCTATGATTACAGAAGAAAGGATATTTCTACTTTCTTCCCATGCAACCGAAGATAACTTTTATTTCGCATATAAATCGGCAGTCTAATAATTAACACTAAACCTACCACCGCCGGTCAATATGACCGTTCCAGATTTTTTATTTTACGATTACTGAAATTGTAAAGATGCTTTCGAGGGAAATGATGAAATAAATATATATATATATATAATGTTAATTATAAATTTCTTTTCCTGAATAGGTTATGAAATCAACCAATAATTGTTTCACTGAAAAACAGAGTTATTTTATTTATACTATTTACATTATATTTACAGTTTGTACAACGGTCTTACTTGAAAAACAGAGAAACGGCAATAAATACAGGGTGCCCCGTAACTGGTGGTACAACCGAGCAGGGGATGATTCCACGTGAAAAACTGAGTCGTAAAATATAGAATAAAATTTTTTGAAAATTTGAAAAATGAGTTTGAAAATTTGTCTAGTGCGCGTGCACTCGGCTTACTTGAAGCTCAACGGATTCCACCGCCTCACGTCTGGATATCTCGGAAATTGCCTTCGTACTTCTAGATATGTGTACAAACACTGTCAGTATAATGATATCACTTCTATCGCTCCTATTCTTTTCCCATCCTTATGAAATTACGCCTCCAGTTCTCATTATACCGTCGAAATGGCAATTTATAGCAATCGAGAGTATACCGATATGATTATTGCGTTGGGCGTTTCAACACTTAAAGCAACATAATAATTGCACATTACAAGAGGTTCGAAGGAATTTGATACGAAGAGCACAATTATGTCTACAACAACGTGGACAGCACTTCCAGCAATTTATGAATTAAACGAATTCCTCAAAGGTAATTCTAACATTGCAACCTCGACCTTCGATTTATTCGATGTATACAAACCTCGAAAACCTTTGCGAAGAAAGGTTGAGGTAACTCAGAATAAAGTCCGTTGAGCCGCAAGTAAGCCGAGTGCACGCGCACTAGACAAATTTTTCTCGAAAACAAAGCCTTGTATCAAAAAATTTTATTCCATCTTTTCGACTCAGTTTTTCATGTCGAATCACCCCCTGCTCGGTTGTACCACCAGTTACGGGACACCCTGTACATAGAAGAGCATGTATTATAATACGAATCGCACAAAATCCAAATAAATTCAATCTCGTCATTTTTATAAGACAACATGTATCAGTCACTTTTAAGGCTCAGTAGGTTTAGTGTTAAAGTCTAGTCTTTGCATTCGCGTCGACGTCGTGGGTGCAAGCCGATACGCACAGGAGTACACCTTGCTGCGCTACTCTAATTAATTGGGCAAGCTCTCAGACAGTGTATCTTCACACACCGGCGTTCGCTCTTTGCGGACCTGTCATCTAGGCACTTCGATGAGAACCTTGTCTTTGTTTCGGTGAAATTAGCTTCCGGGGTCACGGATTATCGAGTTACGACTGTCTCCGACGCGGCGGCAGCTAACGGCAGTTAGAAAACCCGCGGTGACACCGGGCGGCTCGCGGCGGGAACACACGGGCCATTTAATTAAAATCATTCCGTCGAGAGACCCGAGAGAAATCTTATTCGTGGGACGCGTAACCGTTCCACGGGAATATTAACTACTGCATGCCGAGGATGCGTTTGTTCCCGCGAGCGTGTAATATTTGCGGCCGCGGCGCTCCATTCCGGAAACGCCTGCGACTCACAAAGTTGTCGCTGTTCGATACCGTGACCAGAATGTAATGTAATATGTGCCTCTCGCGGATACGCCGTGCTCGCCGCAGCCCGGGATCGCGGCTGCTTTTTTAATCTCGCGGTATGCGCCCTTTGATGCGCGTTCCTCGATCCGTATGCGCACTAGGGTGGACCTTATTTTTCGACCATCTGATTTTTTTTATGCGACCCCCTAGATCTGTTCCAGATCCAAAAAAAAAAATAAGTTCTGCAGAAGAAGAACTCAATTGGACAACAGGAAAGGGTGTCGCAATCGGTTTGAAGTTTGAAAATTTCAGTAATTTCCCTTTAATTTTACATGCAACTCAAATTTTATGTTTTAATGATAAGAGTTACTGTTATAACATAAAAATATCATCTTTTGGTTGTATAATAAGAAATTTTACTTGAAAGTTTCAACAATATTGTCAATATTTTGGTTTATTACATTACGGAGTAGAGCTATGAGCGCGCCAAACGGTCGCCAACAGGCCCGAATATTCAACTTTTTAAAAAATTTCAAAATAGTTGGCCAAAATTTCAAAAATTACGTTCTGAAACATATTAATGATATACAAAAAAAAAATCGAAATTTTTAAAAATGACACAAAAATGAGTCACCCAAGAGATAACTACAAAGAACTTTTAGAATTAGCAATAATTTTTCTTGGGGGGATTCCTTTGGGTGGCATTTCATTCAAAATGCCTGGCGCATTTCTCCATGCGAGGTGAATGGCTAAAATAATATACACTTTAAAAATATTTATTTTTCGAAACGAATTTCCTCTCAACCAGGAAGAGTATAGTAGCATTAGAGATACATGTGTATTTCTAATTAACATTTATATTGAGCCGTGGATTTTGACCCCAATGGCTGTTATGGCGCCACGTGTAGATCTAGAATTCATCAAAAATATAATTCATTACAAAAATGTTAACGAAGAAATAAGCGATGTGGCATTAAAAAAAATTGTGAACCATTTATGGTACTTGTCACCGGAGAATGCGGCGCTATCGTTTTTTGATAAAAAAGTTTCAGTAGAAACAAAAAGATCGATCGTGCAAGCACCACAAAATGTAAACAATAATAATAATTATAAGAGATACATGACAACGACTAGAGAAATTAAAAATCTTGCGAATTTGGAAATACAACATTTCGTATCATCTGAATCAAATAATTTTTTCAAACGGTTCAATATAAATTCAGATTTTCTTTTAATTGATCCAGCACTATGGGAAACTAATAATAATTATACCGAAGCGATAGGTATTATAACAAAATTAGAAGTTGTGAATGACGTTGCAGAAAGAGCAGTAAAATTAATGAAAGATTATAATTTAACGTTATGCAAAAACGAAGAAGAAAAACAATTCATATTACAAATTGTAACCGATTATAGGGAAAAATACCCAAAAATTGATAAAACAACATTAAGTACAGATTTTTAAAAATTATTTATACTCTTATTATAATTAGGCCTATAAACAAAATATTCAATTATAAGTATTTAACTGTCTTTTTCCACTTTTCCTTATATTAATGTGAGATCAAATTTTATATTTAAAAAATAAATATTAAAAATTTTGCTTAAACAAATTCATTAAACAATTTCATTTTTACTTTGATATAATAAGAATATTACATTAAAATAGTGTTTAATGACCAGTGGGATTGAAAAAATGTGTACTTTTTCATTTTTCGCAAAATTAAAATTTTTTGCATAAACAAACTCGTTGCGACACGTCTTCCCTTTGTCCGATCGACTTGAAATTTGGAGGGAATTAGTTTTTTACCGAGTAGAACAGATTGCAAGGGTCGCATCAAATGAATTTAAAAAAAAATTTTGCACAAGAGCAACTAAGGTCCACCCTAATGCGCACAGCCTCCAGTCTTTTCGTAACGCGATTCTAGGGAGGTAGGAACGAACCGGTATATGAAGGCCCTAGGAGGTTCGTCATAAACGCACGGTTGAAGGTCAATTTACAGTATACGGCACGGGCCGGGGCACGGACCGTCAACGGAACGAACCGGCACACAGTGGTTCAGATTGGAAAATCGTGTGACATTTTTGTATAACTTTTGAACCGTATGTGATATTAACGTGCAACTTGAACCAGATAATGTTGAATTGTTAACCTACGGATAGGTTAAAGAAGAATTGTATCACAATTGTTGTTGTTGTTACTACTACTATTATTTTCATTACACTTTTTATTTTAAATATTTATTAAATCTAAAGCTTCTGCTTCTAATAGCCCGACTTTTTTTCTGTATGATTTTGTTCTAATGCTAGATATATATGGATCAGATGTTAAAAGTAATCGATTCAATATGTCTTCGTTTGTGCACAATCTTGAATTTTTTCGCGTGTTTCTATACCGTATGCGTTTGAAATCTTTATGACGCGTTTCTTGGGCCTCCTCTGAAAGTTGCCCTATTGGCAACAACGCATTTTTTATAATTTCCGCCCCATGTGTTAGTATTTTATGAATTGACGCTGGCATGTAATACCATCCATAATTGTTTACATAATGCATTGCCGTATCTTGTGCATATTTTTTAAATTTTACTATGTCCATTGTGTAGGATGATGAAATGACCTATAATAAAAAATGAATATACATATACTATTAAAAATTTCCAAATGTTTTGAAAAGGAAGTACGTGAAGTATAACGTGGAGCCTTTTAATTAATTTTATATCAATTCCCGTGATTTCGGCTGATATTTTAGCGTTGGAGAAAAACTTTCGGGCTGTACTACCATCGTTCGATGACTCTTCTCCTAGCAGAGTTTCATCAATTCACGCGATACCGCGTCCAACATTAATAGCTTTAAACAATAATAATTTGAGCAGTGGGACAAGAGGGGAATTAATTTTTACATGATTATTTAGAGGAAGGTGTGCCGAACATATTCCTGTTTGTTAGAGCTTGGGATCTTTTGGGATAAAAAAGATCTCCTCTGACAAACATATAAAATTTTTTAAATCTGTCATGTATCATTCAGCATTATTTTTTAAATATATTATTATTAGTTATTACTAAAAAATATATGGTTTCTTATTGGAAAGGGATGCTCTATATCATGCAAAAAAAAATTAAGAGAAAATATGGGACGAGACGATGAGGACATCGCAAAGAACTTAAGCAATTTTTCTTGGTGAAATATGCTACTTTCAAAACGTTCAACTTTAAATGATCATAGAAACTAAAATATGTATTCAATTTCATTAATTTCTTCATTTTCGAGGTCTCTAGACATTTACAAAGCAATACAAATTGATTAGTTTTCAATTTCGAAAAGTCGACTTTTTGGTCGAATGTCCCTACATTCTGCGATCCGGACCACTGTGCGGCACCGACCAACATTATGCCGAAGAATTTTTTGCCGGTGCCGGTTCCCCGTATAGTGTAAATTGACCGTAACTGAATCTACTTTAGTTTTCTTTTTTTTTTGTGCAAATCGAAAGTACTTACAGAGTTTAATAGGGTGTGCGAGAACCCGAAATATCGGGTCGGGTCGGGAACACAAAATTTTTTCGGGTTCGGGACAGCTATCCGAAAATTTCGGGATTCTCGAAATAATCGGGATTCCCTAAAGGGAAATCGAAATTTTCGGGAAACCCGATTCTTTCGGGAATCTCGAAATTTTCGGGAACCCGACCCGGCCCGACCCGACCTCTTCCCGACTTGCCCCGATCATCGGGTTCCCGATATTTCGGGTTCTCGCACACCCCTAGTGTTTAAGAAACGTGCTCTCAAAATGTTCCGATCGAATTCGCAAACGCACCGAAGTTGTAAATCATTTATTGTGACGCACGGTGATCCTATTGGGCAATTCAGCTGGACAAAAGTTATTTTGAAAAATGTTATCTACGTAAAAACCATTTATTGCCCGAGGTAGTTAAGTATGCGAGGAAACAAATTCTCTGATATTGGTTTTCATCGTTTATGCACTCGTGAAGTGTTCTGTCAAATGTTAGGAATTATTATGGAACACGCTGGGCCCTTAAAATTCTCTGAAATAATTTTTATGTTTTAAAGAATATGCGTACATCGTTATTCCAATAGAGAAGTTCTGCTGGTAAGTATGATCGTGCATTCTAAAAGATTTTGACCTATTTATTAAGTAACTTTTCGTGATTAATATTACATATGATATTTATCACGATTGCAACATTTCATGAATGATTTTGTTATACATCGGAGCGAGACAGGATATATTTTTTCAAGCATTATTACACTTTGCAGGGGGTGAAGGTTATATGTAACTATTAAAAAAAAAATCAATACGCAGGTGTTTTTAATTTTATGCAGCTAAATCGGCCAATTGCGACGTGGCAAAGTTTTACTAGCTCTGATTATTATAGTAATTAATTATTATTGCGTAAGTAAGATCTTTAGAATGTTTATTCCTTATAACGAGTTATTTCGTAATAAGCAATTATTGCAGTCTCGAGCGTTGCTATCAGCTACAAGTTGATTAATAAAGCCAGATATAAAAACACTAATGAATGCAATTTATGATCGGTGAACTGCATAGGAAACTATCTATATCCGACCATGTGGACGTGGGTGAACGGAATATACAGTGTGGTTGGTAACTGGTGGTACAAGCGGAAAGGGGGTGATTCTACGCGAAAAAAGAAGTCGAAAATATAGAATAAAAATTTTTCGTTTGAGGCTTTGTTTTCGAGAACATTGAGTTTGAAGATGCAGCCAATGCGCGTGTTATTCGATAGGAATTGTCTGCTGCGTCTGACCATGACCTACCAATTCTACTTCGTACGCATCCTAAAGCACGCGAACCCGACGGATCTTTAAATTCGATTTTCTCGAAAACAAAGCCTCAAACGAAAAAATTTTATTCTATATTTTCGACTTCTTTTTTCGCGTAGAATCACCCCCTTTCCGCTTGTACCACCAGTTATCAACCACCCTGTATTTACGTGTTGACGATACGATTCAAGACGGACTGAAAAGCAAAAAATAATTCCCCTCTAAGGTCAAATTATACTAGGCAGGTAAGACGTTGAGGGTCTGTAAACGTTATATACAAAAACAGGGTAACCAAATTCTGCCGACAGAATTTGCTCATCGGGAAGTTAGTTTAAAATCAATTGCAAAATATGTACCGAACAGACAGACAGAGACAAGGAAGCGACTTAATAAAAACATGACAAAAGGAGACAAACTTTTGTTTCCAGAATTACAGTGTACCTTATTAAATGCAATTCTCTTTATGAAACATGGGAAACGTTCAACTAAGAAACTCATAAATACCATGAATATTGCATGACGCGCCATGACTTTAAATTACAGCGTGCATAAAATTAATTTGACTTTTCTACCCGAAATGCTGATCGTCGTGTGCGTCACATTTGTGCTAGTAATGAACGTGTTAAATTCATGGAGCAGGGTCAATTTTGAAGTATGCTACACCACTTTTCTTAAAGTATGTATACAATGTATTTGAGTAGGAAATGGTGCAATAATCGGAATAAGAATAGGAATAGGCAGAATATAGGTAGAGTAGTCAGGGTAGGGATGGGTGAGTCAGAGAGAGAAGGGGAGAGCGAGAGAGAGAGAGAGAGAATGTGTGGATAAGATAGTTATTTTGTGGTAATTATAGGTTATTGTAAACCGAGTCCAATTCTTGGCCGTAAGGTTGAATAAAGCAATATTATTATTATTATACAATGTATTTTTCAGTATTTATTTCTCGTTTAATTTTTGTTTTCCAAGAAATATATGTATCTTGTCCTACCTACCGCGGCCGGTCAATTCGACCGCACGAGATAATACGGTATTTACTCTTCTAAACCTAAACAATTGGTATAAAAGAACGGCTATTCTCAATGCGGCTTGGCCAACTCAAAATAAATGAGGCGCCTTATTGAATGAGACGCTATCAAGTTACGCACGTGCCTGGTTGATAATACTGGTTCATGGCAAATGCATCCAAACCACAAAGGTAGACGACACAGTAGAATTTTGCAAATCGAGAAGAGAGCATCGCAGTATTTTTTGTATAATTGAAATTATACGAAAATAAATTTGTATCGCTATTTTATGGAAGTTGTTCATCTACCGATTCATTCAGCAACACATTGACTATTATCCACGTCTGATGTATTAACAATAACTTTGTTTAAGGACCGGTCATTTTGACGGTACGGACAGGTATACAAGAAGTGAAGGTAGGTTTAGTGTTCAACACCGTGGAAAATTGATATGAAAGCATTACTCCGAAGACAATAAGCATCCTCAAATATCGTCCGTCGAACATCGCGCTATGATTTCCCGGGGTGATAACACGCTGATTATATCCACTCTTGAAAAGTCCTTAGAGTCGACCTTGGTATCCATACGAAGATAGGGCGGAGTAATAGTCGTATCCGGGCCAAATAGATTTGGCACGCAGCTAGATTTCCCTCCCGCCGCCGTAAATTTCGTCCGATAATCTGGAAACTTTTCGAGTGAACGGGCAAGGAGGAGAGTCATTGCGAATCCGGCGCTCGTCTGAGCAAATCGAAAAACGTGCTTGCGAACGGTACAGTCGTGACACGTCCGACACAGAAAAAAAAAAGAACATAGAACAAATACAGGTGGTAAAACAATTTTTCGTGCAATCAGAAGCACGACTGCCTGCAGCCAATCTTAGAGAAGAATCTACAAGAAGAATCTTCACGCAAACGTAGCTCATGATTTTCAACTTCGCCAACTAAATATTTACGAAACTGTACAGGACACAGTAAAAGAAGGTAAACTAAAAGTTGTGATGTTCTTGATGACCTACATTGCAGATGGGAGAAATCACAAAATAAATACAGTCGGTCGCGAAAATATTCGGACATCACTATAGTTTTGACTATTATAGTCCGTACTTCAGAAATTTATGCAATAAGAACAAAAAGAGGTTTCATGTATGTTACTGTGCAGTGTATAGTTAACAAAAACATAAGAGATATTTATTGACGATGAGTGATTACATAAATAATAAAAGAAAAATGGAAAGTACGCTCATTTTCATGTCACGAAAATATTCGGACACTTGTTATACTTCTCAAGTTTCCAGGAACTGACTGAAACAATGTTTGTAAACATATCATTCATACTATGTACAGAGTATGTTAGAGATCGTATATTTGTCAGTCTTGCTCAGAATTTGTGCGAAATGGGTCGGAAAAGTAAGAACACGTCGTTTTATATGCGACAATTAGTAATTTTTCATTGGGAAAAGGGGAAATCGATTCGCAAAATTGCAAATTTATTAAATATTAGTAAGAGCACGGTATGGGATATTGTGTGACGTTACAAGAACGAAGATAGAATTGAATCTATCCCTGAAGGTGGACGCAAACCGATCCTCAATACTCGTGATAAACGCTCCATAATTAGGAGAATCAAATGTGATTCTCGGATAAGTGCACCAAAGTTAGCAGCTGAATTAAATAATGACCATGGAATATCAGTGCATCCGGAAAACATAAGAAGAGTGTTACGATCAGAGGGCTATAATGGAAGAATAGCTCGAAAAAGCCGTATATTAACGCGAACAACAGGATGAAGAGACTGAATTTTGCAAAAAACTATATTTCGAAGGAAAGTCAGTGGTGGGAAGACGTAATTTTCGTGGACGAGTCCAAATTTAATATTTATGGAAGCGATGGAAGAATTAGAGTTTGGCGGAAATCGAAAGAAGAATTAAATCCGAGACATTTGCAGCCGACTATGAAACACGGTGGTGGGTCTGTGATGGTGTGGGGCTGTATTTCGGCCCATGGAGTAGGCGAATTAGTTTTTATCGACGACATCCTCGATAAAAATAGGTATCTGCACATTTTGCAAAACAATTTTTAAAAAAGTGCTGATAATATGGGACTTCAAAGTGGGATAAAATTTTATCAGGATAACGACCCAAAGCACAAATCGCGTATTGTGCAAGAATTCTTACTATACACTTGCAACAATGTCCTCCACGCACCACCGCAATCGCCAGATTGGAATCCCATTGAAAATTTATGGGATGAATTAGATCGCCGAATTCGAACAACTCCCATAAAGAATAAGGACGAACTAAAAAGACGTCTGCAAGAAGAATGGCTACGTATTGGGCAAGATTATTTAAACAGAATAATTTGTAATATGTCAACGTGATTACGGCACGTCATAAAACATATGGGATATCCAACAAAATATTAATTTATAAAAACAAGATTTATATATAGTGTTATAAACTTAGTTTTGATAGTGTCCGAATATTTTCGTGACATGAAAATGAGCGTACTGTCCATTTTTCTTTTATTATTTATGTAATCACTTATCGTAAATAAATATCTCTCATGTTTTTGTTAACTACACACTGCATAGTAACATACGTGAAACCTCTTTTTGTTCTTATTGCATTTTCTGAAGTACGGACTATAATAGTCAAAACTATAATGGTGTCCGAATATTTTCGTGACCGACTGTATGTATTATCAAAATTGATCATCATTTGCTCGTATTTCTTTGAAGTTTCATTTCAAGAAGATTATTATCAAAATGAATGATTGAAAAATAAAGTATGAAATATAAATATATGCTATTATTCTTATTATTTTGTTTGACCAAAATTCTTGTAACTCTTCTACATCTAAAGCTAGTTTTTCAGAACATATTATATGTTCAGTGAACTATATTTTAAAACTTGGTATTCAGTAAAATTTTTCGCGCGAACGTGTAATACATATATGAAGGAAGGAGACCTGGTCGGCGCGGATGATTTGAAGATATTTGCCAAGGAATTTTTCTACACGGAAATCCATTAACAAAAGATTATTCGGGATTAATTTTCGGTCAGGATTAAATCAGTCGAGGGGAACCGGAATATGTTTGCAGGAAAACAGACTGGCGGCAGATCATTAAAGAAGGATTATCTGGAACCCGTGTTTCTTTCCTCGGAGCAGCTCACGTATCTTCCTCTCCTGTCCGGGGAATACAACAACTGCGCGTCGGACCATACTATACCCTTTTTGCAAGAGGATGCAGGCGGTCTAGCGTCGTTCCTGAACAGTATCAGGCTATTGTTCGTTGCATGCCATTCCCGGGAATGCATCCGTTAAGATTGGGCCGCGTTTTCGTCTTCACGTATTGCTGTGGATTCCTTGGTTCATCCATCTTTTGACGGGAGTACGCGCTGGCGTACTCGCCCGCTTCATCTAGCTCTTTATTCTTTTCCCCACGTTTATTCTTCAATCTATCCCCGACGCTCTTCCTTCTCCTTAACTCCAACTGGCTTGATCAAAGAAACTCTGGCTCGATGTAGAAGATGCAGGAATACCCACACTTTAATCGTTGCCCTGTATTATTCCCTTATTTTCTGCTTGCTCGAAACAGCAAGAGACGTCAGATCTACTTCATTAAAGAACAGGGGTTTGAAAGTATATTCTTAAAATTTTAATACTAAATTTTTTCATTGAAATTATAGCGGTTTGAAGGCAGTGATTCGCAGCGTGTATTTCTCGTGAAATTATGTTTTCCCAAGTGGCTGTTTTGATGTTTCAGAATATCGATTGACTTCAAACTTGACGTATAATCTTGGTTCACCTGGTGCTATATCATAAATTAAGTTAAATCAATTTTTAACAACAGAACTAGAAGTTGTTCATCCATTTTGACTATTCTAGTGCAAACGATAGCGGCTCTTGATCATTAAACTTCGAATTTAAGAAAATTCACTTTAAACATTAATAGACTGCGGACTCTTATGCAGAATGAAGGTTAAACTTTACCTGAGGAAACCAGAAATTTTTAACTTTTTCAAATACAGTCCTGTAGATTTTGACGAGAAAATACCGAAAATCCGAGTTTTAATCCTAGGAGATCAGTAGTTCAAAAGTTATGCGTGCTGAAAATTGAGCTCTCCATAAAATCAGTCTCGTTATTGGTATACGTAGTTAGCAAAAATACAGGAATCCATCTTTTTTACCTGTACAAATTAATATATATATACTGCAATTTCAAAACATGCATTTGATTTTGATAAAAATGTTTTTAGGACGATGCTGTCATTTCTTAATGAAATGGAGTTTCATATTAGTCAACTTAGCCAAAATGGAACAATATTAGCTTGAATTGGTTCGGCTGGAACATCTGTATATTTGGAAGTTCGTGGAAGAGCTGTAAACGTCCGGAACTTCTAAACGGCGGTGTATACACATGTATAATTAGCAGGCGCGTTAATCAAGATAATTATAGCGCGACACGGCGTTACTCTTCATCCTTTGGACAGTTACTAAATTCTTACATGCTTTCCGGATTGCATACCATGTTCATTCGTGGACGGATTAGATTGGACAGGGATCTGGGAAAACTGTCGGCGACGCTTGGAACTTTGCGAATTGAGGCAGCCCTGGGACGCACAGAAACGCGAAACTTTCCTAATCAACATCGTGTTGTTAATTACTGTTACGAATACTGGACGAACACATTATTCCCGTTGACCGATGAAAGCCGTTGCACGGGTCGTTGCGCGCAACCACATATCGGTTTCGTCAGACATTATTAATCAAAGTTCATCGAAGTTATTATATCAATTAGAACCGACAATTGCGAATATCATTAACGTCATTGATTATTTATTGCCGAATGAAATGCAGTACATGCTAAATCTATTCAACATCCGGTTAATATTAATCGGATCGTGTTCAATGGCGTCCATTTACATTCATCCTTATTATTAACAATATTGATTCTCGCTTCTAAGAAACCACTGGTATCAATACACAACAATTATTATAAAAAGGGATCGAACGAAACTGTTCAACTTTTCAATGAATTATAAAATGACTGATTCTCTGATCATCACCCTTTCTAATCCCGGAAAACTATTGTAGAATGTCAACTGAATTTGTGCAAATAAACTTTTATATTTTTTTTCTAAATGGGAATGTGATCCAGTTAAACTGGAAAATAAGAGTTAAAACTGAACTCTGACATCGGAGTTATACTATTCATGTACAAAGTTAGCACGAAACAGAAAAAAAATGATTTAAAAGTTCAAAGTTTCACGAGTAGCTTGCATTTACGAAAGTTCAGTTTTCTTCGACGCCTGGATAAGGTCAAGCTTTAATCGAAGAACTACATTGAATTAGCAATCAATTAAGCCTGTCGTCGTAACAGCTGCAATCTGACAAGCAATATTTCTTCGTCGTTGTTCGCTTCGAAACTGTACGCAGAACGTTGCCAGTGCTTGAAGCCGTACGTTCGCGACGTTTATTGTGACGGCGTTAACGATCCTGTTCGTAAGAAAAAGGATGCGCCATTATCATTATTCCGTGGTCCAGTGTTGCTCGGCAAATTCCAAGCGTTCCGTAACTTCCATAGGAGGGTGACGTTAATTTTCTTTACGGCCTTCGCTCTCACCCTTGAGTATAACTTATCCGTGATTACCGTGCTTGAATTCGACGGAACGCCAACATGAATTATTAATGAAACGCGAAGAAAGGGGAAAAAGAAGGAGGACACGCGGCCAATGCGGTCTACGTATATCAATTCGCGACGATTAGTGGAGGGAGACGAAAGTGTTGCATGCAACAGCGTTGATGCGGAATGTGACACTATCGCAATCACTTTATCTAACTTATCACAGACTCAACATTTTCATGCTGTGTTATGAGTAATATTCAGACGCTTTCA
The DNA here is from genome assembly GCF_050948215.1 of Halictus rubicundus. Lineage (NCBI taxonomy): Eukaryota > Metazoa > Arthropoda > Insecta > Hymenoptera > Halictidae > Halictus > Halictus rubicundus. The sequence continues at coordinate 5,232,564 of NC_135151.1, forward strand.
AAAGGACGATAAGTTTTTTAAGACTGAACCACACGACTTGGATTTTTTGACAAGAAGTTAGAACGGGTCTTCTTGAAACTTTTAGGATAATTGACCTCATACTCGAATAATATGCACTAATTTTTTCGTTGTAAAATAAGTAAATATTTGTAAATATTTGTTTGCAAGGAATTGAAAAACGAATGAAATTCTTAAGTCTTATATGCACACTCAGATCGTTGCTGTACCCAGAAAAACTCGAGAAAGTATAAAATTGACTAACTAAGATCGTGTAGCTCCGTTCTGGTTAGATCAAGTACAGTACTTCAATCGATAAAACAGTTATTTCCATAAATCTTTGAGCAGGTGTATTTACATTCCTGATCCTTACATAACTACTTCGAATTTTTGCTTGCAACATTAAAAAATACAGAAAGAGTCGATTTTTCTAAAGCTCGCGAACCGAGATCGCCCCTTAAAGCGTGTCTCCCGTAAATAAATAATATTTTTAGTGTACAATAGCGAGAAGAGAATAATAACGATTGTACAATGTCATTAACAAATCGTGACGTCATTTTTGATAAAATCCAATGAAGCTTTCATTTAATCGTGGACCCGGTGGAACTCTTGACAACGAAAACAAGGTTTTAAACCGCCACAAATTAATTTTCGAAAACCCGTATTTACACATAGATCCGCAATTTAATAACAACAATACGCGACACACGGCAAACGAGAACCGGCCGCATCCAAATAGATAGTGTTCTATTTAATAATTCCTCTCATAATTCATCGGGAATCGAATTTTACTGTCGTTCCGCTTAAAGCATCGAATAAATAGCCCCCCCCCCCACCCTTCGCCGCTCTGTCCGATCGTTGGATTATCGATAATTTGTTCCGCAGTGTAACTTCGAGGAACGAGCCACGCTTGGGAGGATTTCCCGTCATATCGAGAACGAAACCAAGAAATCCAGCCCGAAGGATATCGCTGGTACCACGGTGGTCGTGGCCAAAAAATATTAATATGCTAAGTAACCAAGCGTCGCGTTCTCGGCAGTGCGCTCTTCGTCATTGACGAAATCGATGCCAAAGTCCTGCGATATAAGTAGTTAACCGTGTCCAATCTTGTTCGCAACTAGACGTCGGAAGATATCCTCTTCGACAATTTCGAATTCGACGAAACCCTGGCGAATGTAAAAATAAAGAAGAAAAAAAGAACAGAAGCGAAACAAAGGAAAAAAGAAACGTCACGTTCCGAAGGAAGTGGTGTTTCAAGCTTCATCCGGAATGATGCATCCTTTCGGAACCCCCCCCCCCCCCTCCCCCCATTTGTGGTTTCTCGTAACAGTTGCGAAAGTTACGGGCAAGAAAACAAGCAAGTAGAGCCGCATATCATCGGCGAGGGGGATAAAGAATAATGCGCGATTAAGACAAGCGGACTGCCGTTTGTAATAGTTTACTGGAGGCTTCATCGTCCCCCTTTTCTTGCCTTTCCCCTTTTCGGATTGCCTTAGAACCAACAATGAAACTCACGGTACCAAAATAAAATAGCGTTTCTCATATTTATACGGAGAGCCAAATGTTTTATTGCAGGCATGTAGCTTTTACTATAGAGACATCATCTTTCTCGATTTAAAGGAATTAATTGTGATTGTGACGATTTAGTATGAAAATTATCATGTTATTTGTAGTAGAAACATTTAATGTAATAGCTAATAATTTTTTACCACTGTTTTCAAAATCCATATGCTCTAAATGATCATTATGATTTTTCAGAAGTTAGTCAGTAATCATGTGACAACAAATAGCATTCGGAAAAATTAGCAAACAAATTTTTATTCGATAACAAATTAACCTTACGTTAATTTTTTTTTAAATGAAATTTTAATTTCTTTTTTTTTCATTAATAATTAAAAATGGATTAGCTTAAAATATATGAATTTTGTCCCTAATGCCGATACACTCGTTGCACAGCGGATCGTGTTCAATCAGTGTATACTTATTCAACGTTGCATTTTCTTTCGGGGAATCCCCTTAACGCGAGTAAACCAATGAAAGTAATCAAAAGTCAAGTAGAATCCAAACGAGCCCTAAAATCGTCAACCAATATTTGGGTTAATAACGTTCACGTCAAATGTCTTCCATCTGTATCTTCCTCATTTGAAAGATTATTTGAATAGGAGAATGGAGATTTCCTAAGTGCACGATTAGCCATTAGGGCACACGGTGTTAGCAGTTACTTGAAAGCCCATGGTGGCGCCCGGATGCGTGTTCTGAAGCTCGTACGGGAGTCTGCACGATGTGCCCATTTACCCGCACATTGTTTCAGATAGCAGTGTCCTTACCTCGTCATTGTCCAGGTTGCGGTTTAGACGAAATCGCTTTATAATTCTTGATTTATGACACCCACCGCAGCCCGCGTCACCTTTTTCTCTCCTACATTTCCCGGCGTCCCCGTTCTCGAGTATCTGAAATTCACGCTTCTGTTTTTTTGACAGGCACGCTTCTTTCGCCGTGAAATATCGCTTAACGTTCGCTTAACTGTTATTTAAAGCACTGGATGATTCTAGAAGGGTCGCCTGAACACTTCGGTGATATTTTCTGAGTTTTAAGCTGCTCGACGACTCGGAGAAGTAGCTGATGAAGTTTTTATGACGCGACGCAGTGACAGAGTCGACGATAAGTCGAACATGATAGAATTTCATGAGGAAAAGATGCGGATATTCTGCCATTCGCAACGCGTCGGATTGAAGTTCGAAAAGGTTTCGAAGATTATGCAGGACACGCGAGAGAATAGTAAGTTGAAATAAATCATACTTAAAGGGCACAAAGGTAGATCGTAAGTGATCTATAAATAATGAAAAGGGAATGTGCTAATACATCAAATTCGATTAAGATCGACGATAACGTGTTTTAACATAAAAATATGTTATTTGTTTGTGATGTTTATGTAATTCACAGCTCAAAGCTCTTCCAATGAAACCTTTTTTAGTAACACGTCCTAAAGTAACTTATTTTCATGGAACTCTAGTATACAGATTGTGAAGGATTTATTCCATAAGAACACATTTTAAAGAATTTCCTAAGGGCAGCATGTCTTTTCAAATTCAAGAAGTAAAAACGTTTTCTGAAACGTGTATATACAGGGTGGTTGGTAACTGGTGGTACAAGCGGAAAGGGGGTGATTCTACGCGAAAAAAGAAGTCGAAAATATAGAATAAAAATTTTTCGTTTGAGGCTTTGTTTTCGAGAACATTGAGTTTGAAAATGCAGCCAATGCGCGTGTTATTCGATAGGAATTGTCTGCTGCGTCTGACCATGACCTACCAATTCTACTTCCTACGCATACTAAAGCACGCGAACCCGACGGATCTTTAAATTCGATTTTCTCGAAAACAAAGCCTCAAACGAAAAATTTGTATTCTATATTTTCGACTTCTTTTTTCACGTAGAATCATCCCCTTTCCGCTTGTACCACCAGTTACCAACCACCCTGTATATATGTTCCAACAGGATTGAAAAAAGACCGAAAGATAACTGTTTATTTACGGTCTAGGATTTCCTGAAATACTAAGCGTGTGTTCCTGGAAGAACTAGATTATGTATCCTACCTATGGGAGAAAATGAAACTATGTTTGGGATAATTAATTATATGTTTGCAACTTCAAGAATTAAATATATACAATACTGATATCGTCTACACACCGACATTCATTCTTACAAGGTTTAATATGCTCTTAAGAGCCAAGACTCCGTAGATTCGCGACAAGACGATGCTTTTTATTTCGGAATAAGAAAATCGCTATCTCCTCTTCTTCTTCATCCGAAATACGACGACAACCGGTCCCGAGCCATCGTCTTACATCGGAAGAAAACGAGAATTATAGTGAAATATCGGCGTGGGTCTGAAACGACTCCGGCATAGGCCTAGAACTCGCAGGAGTCCGAGGGTTAAATAACAGAATACTCACACATAGCATAGACTCTTCTGTGCTTTGAATATCACTATTGTGAAAGAAACTTGGATATTAACGTGAATTCACAGTGAATAATTTTCAGATCGGTGCGAACAGGTTGGTCCGTAGAATCCTTAACGCTAAGTGTTTCGAAACGGACATCAGCAGGTGATGAATTAAGGAGCCAAGACTCCGTAGATTCGCGATAAGGTAGAGTGACCACGTTACCGACAAAAATAGGTGAAAAATGGTTTTATGTGCCTCAACTTTTCCTCCTTATATGAGAATATTTTTCACTGGGAAAGGGCTCGTTCGAAAGAGGAAGGTTCAATCTAACGCGCCCTGGTCATGAGCTGGCGAGATTATGCAGATATTTTGTAATATAAGCGTTAGAAGTGGGCCAAAAATTGACGATGTGCATGCCGTAAATCCGAACATTTTTACGCCGTTACATGAGTTTTCTGGATGAAATCGAGAGCAGCGCGCGCTATAAAATATCTCCAGCTACAAATTGAGCTGTATTTTGTCTTAATTCTCTGCGAAATAAAGCCAAAAACTTGAAACACGTTTGTGGCGTCAGAATTCATAATATCGATAATACAAAGCAAAACATGTGACAAGTTTAGTCACCAGACTTAAGACCCGTCGGATCAAGACCAAGACGGATCTTACGTCAGCGGCGGAAGGCTGTGAACGGAAATTATACAGCCACGTAACTACCCTTGGCTCTTAACAGGTAAACTGTTCAAGCCAATTACCCCGAAGAGAACACGTTTCAAGTAAGAACGTGCAAAATGGCGGCCGATTATTGACGCAAGCGTCGCTTCCGTAGAGTCGAAAAAATGCCGGCTTCGAGCAGCAATGCTTAAGGTAAACTGGCTGCAGAGCTGCAGGTGATCCAATGCATTTGTGATCGAACAGTATACATATATCCGGACGCGGAACGTGCCGTTCGAGCGAGCACGCGAACTCGTCCGCTGTCGAAGGAGAGAAGGGTTCCGTGATCGCGTAGAGAGTCTCGTTGTCGAGTTGCTTTGCCGATTCCCAAGTTAACGAAGTTAATCACGCCGATTAACCCAACATTCTATCAGATGCAGAGGGCAAGCGGCAGGGTAGAGGGGTTAAATGTCGGCACGAGTCACGTTCGGCCGGAATTGCAGCCATCGCTCGTAACGGAGCTTCCTCTTTCGCGTGACGATACCGATACGTGCGCTCTGCTCCGCTCTGCTCCGCTCTGCTTCGCTCCGTACTGCTCCGCGTTCGATAGGTAGTATCAGCTTTCGATCACGATTAGAGAGGACGCGTTTGGTCTGCTAATGCATCTGCAGCCTGGGAATCTCGATAATATAATTACGACGATCGTCGCGTCCCTAACATTCCTCGTCCGTTTTCACGTTACTGGCCGCGACCCTAGTGAAATACGGATTATGTAATTGTACCGCGCGATCGCTGTTCTCCGTGAAATCGGCCGTGAAACGCGTAATCGAGATATCCGGCGTTACAGCGAAAAGCGGATTTACTCTACAACCTTGTTTCGCCGTAACCATAACTGGGAGACTCTACGCTCCGGTCGACGTCGCGACTGCTCAAATTTGAATAAGTCAGATTCGGGCTCCGTGAGGGTATTTTTGGTGGACGCGAGAGTCAAGTGTCACTCGACACGTTTATGGTCGCAATTTGTGCGGGAAGCAGTCATCTAGTAACAAACTAAGAGTACGCGATTATATCGCAGCGTGTTCGGTGTACGATCAAAGCGACGATAAAAAGCGAAGTGTAGAAATACATTTTCATTGTTTTATAATGGAAAAGTTTACTTTGAAGTAGCGAGCTCAGCAACGCTTACGAGGCGAACAGTTTTTATCGCCGTTCGCATCGATGCTCCTATAGTTTCTGTCGCGGCTATACAGGGTGTGTCAAACAATTTTTCTGTATTCTTTAGAGAAATTTTGCAAAAATGACCCAACAACGGCACTCCAGATGAGAATACCTGAATTCAATTTTGGTCAGCGTGCGATGCTACAGGGTTTTCTAAATAAGACTGTATTTTTAGAGTTCACGCATGTTTTTCGAGGAAACCTGCGTGCAGTTGGCGTGCAGGAGAAGTAAATAAGCGAGGATCGCGTAATGCATACGCAGCAGAGTCAGCTACTTCTAAAAGTGGGAAAATGAATTGCTTCTGCGATAAACTCGTATCCCGGGCACGATCCCTTTGCCGGAGTCGAGCACGTTTGTCGTTTTCCCATTTCTTTACCCACCCTTGCCCGCCTTGCCCAAAGTAAACCTGTATACCTTAAATTAGATGTTTATCCGAAGGGTAAGTGACGCGCGAAACTCGCGAGATTTCTCATCCTCGCGACAATTGCCTCGGTACTATATTTACGCCAACGACTATAATTTCACATCACTTCACAATATGCTATGCGTTATTACGTTATGATGGAATCAAAGTCACGCGCACAAAATATAATTATAATATAATTATTATATCAAAATATAATTTTTTGGACACGATGACTTCTTTTAAATCACCGAAATATACTTGTATAAATGTTTACGCTTTTACCACAATTAGACTACAGATATTTATTTATTTTTCCAATAATTTTGGTGTGCGGAAATATTTATATATCTTTGTATAATATTTGTACAATAGTTCACATACTGATATATGGTGTATTGATTTCTGTCAGAGATGCATCGAGCCTAATTATATTTTATCATTGAGGCCTTTATATGTTGCATTACTGATAATGCACGCCTCCGACGAACGAAAACACGCGGCTCCCGGGTGGCATTAGCGAATACAATGGAGGGAAGTATACGCAGGTAATGTCGAAAACGTTGTGCGCATTACATAAAAGAACATGTTGATTGCAATAACGTCACTGTCACCAGCGACGACAAACAAAGGGACGCGTTACACGTGACAGCGTCAGCAAGTGCGAGCGACAAAAGAGAACACTCGCGAGTGTGAAAACTTGAAAATTTACTGCGCGACGCGTAAGCGTTCCCTGCTTTAAATAAAAATACGCAACCGTCTAGCTTGAGTTGCCGTGATACGAAATGCGCGTTTAACGTGAAATGCTGTCGACTATGATATTAGTTATCAGTGATGAACTGTCTTTGTCATTTACTTTAACACGTTGACCGCCATGTCACCCATATGTGGGTGACAGAATTATTTCTACAGGTTTTTAAATGAATTTTTACATTAATATATTCATCGTACCAAATTTGATTAGGATCTGTAAAATGCAAGAAAGTTGGGGGACTACTCAATGTCATACATTTAATTTTTTACAATTTTTATCTCATTAAGTAATTTACTTTGATCCGAAAATATTCAGACACCACTATAGTTTTGACTATTATAGTCCGTACTTCAGAAATTTATGCAATAAGAACAAAAAGAGGTTTCATGTTTGTTACTGTGCAGTGTATAGTTAACAAAAACATAAGAGATATTTATTGACGATAAGTGATTACATAAATAATAAGAGAAAAATGGAAAGTACGCTCATTTTCATGTCACGAAAATATTCGGACACTTGTTATACTTCTCAAGTTTCCAGGAACTGACTGAAACAATGTCTGTAAACATATCATTCAAACTATGTACAGAGTATGTTAGAGATCGAATATTTGTCAGTCTTGCAGAATTTGTGCGAAATGGATCGGAAAAGTAAGAACACGTCGTTTTATATGCGACAATTAGTAATTTTTCATCGGGAAAAAGGGGAAATCGATTCTTAAAATTGCAAATTTAGTAAATATTAGTAAGAGCACGGTATGGGCTATTGTGTGACGTTACAAGAACGAAGATAGAATTGAATCTATCCCTCAAGGTGGACGCAAACCGATCCTCAATACTCGTGATAAACGCTCCATAATTAGGAGAATCAAATGTGATTCTCGGATAAGTGCACCAAAGTTAGCAGCTGAATTAAATAATGACCATGGAATATCAGTGCATCCGGAAAACATAAGAAGAGTGTTACGATCAGAGGGCTATAATGGAAGAATAGCTCGAAAAAGCCGTATATTAACGCGAACAACAGGATGAAGAGACTGAATTTTGCAAAAAACTATATTTCAAAGGAAAGTCAGTGGTGGGAAGACGTAATTTTCGTGGACGAGTCCAAATTTAATATTTATGGAAGCGATGGAAGAATTAGAGTTCGGCGGAAATCGAAAGAAGAATTAAATCTGAGACATTTGCAGCCAACTATGAAACACGGTGGTGGGTCTGTGATGGTGTGGGGCTGTATTTCGGCCCATGGAGTAGGCGCATTAGTTTTTATCGACGACATCCTCGATAAAAATAGGTATCTGCACATTTTGCAAAACAATTTTTAAAAAAGTGCTGATAATATGGGACTTCAAAGTGGGATAAAATTTTATCAGGATAACGACCCAAAGCAGAAATCGCGTATTGTGCAAGAATTCTTATTATACACTTGCAAGAATGTCCTCCACGCACCACCACAATCGCCAGATTTGAATCCCATTGAAAATTTATGGGATGAATTAGATCGCCGAATTCGAACAACTCCCATAAAGAATAAGGACGAACTAAAAAGACGTCTGCAAGAAGAATGGCTACGTATTGGGCAAGATTATTTAAAAAGAATAATTTGTAATATGTCAACGTGATTACGACACGTCATAAAACATATGGGATATCCAACAAAATATTAATTTATAAAAACAAGATTTATATATAGTGTTATAAACTTAGTTTTGATAGTGTCCGAATATTTTCGTGACATGAAAATGAGCGTACTGTCCATTTTTCTTTTATTATTTATGTAATCACTTATCGTAAATAAATATCTCTTACGTTTTTGTTAACTACACACTTGCGTAGTAACATACGTGAAACCTCTTTTTGTTCTTATTGCATACATTTCTGAGGTACGGACTATAATAGTCAAAACTATAGTGGTGTCCGAATATTTTCGTGACCGACTGTATTTCCGAAAGAATATTGAAGTTTGTACCGTCGACGTAAACAAAACGTCAGAAACTTTGGAAATGTGTATATTCTATATTATTAACCGAGTCCTCTGCGTGCTTCGCAGGAGGTCACCTGGCAGGCATTCGGCAGGAATGCGGCTGTAAGCCGTCCGATTAGATGATTCGACACGAACTTTCGGTTCCAGCCGCTTTATTGGCTAAAGTGTGTGACATCAAAGCCAAACCATTGGATGCAAGCGAGGACCCCTCTTGCCTTTGTGCTGTCTCGAGTGACTACTTGTGAGGCAAAGACAGTACAGTGATTTCTCTATATATGAATTATCCCCACTACTGCGGGGTATACCCCGTGAGGGGTCAAAAAGCACGAAAGGCCTCGGACTCCGAGGAGTGTAAACATAACACGGCTCGTGTTATGTGTCCTAGACGATACGCGATGCTGACAAGAGCCGTGTTGTTTACATATATCGAGAATTCACTGTATCTATTTCTGAAAACTCGAACAAAAATATTTACTATGATAGTATCGTATTACGGTAATATTTCGTTAAGATAAATGAAAAAATTCTGTAGTATTTTCTTACTTTTCTTTTGTTATCAAGAAAAAAAAATCAATCTCTGTACTTGATCCGTTTGTTTATACTTTCGGAGAGATCGTAATTCAGTGATCGCGTGATTCAGTCTACCTGAAACTAGTTTATAATTATGCGAATTATCCAACACGACAGGGGACAACTTTGGAATTCCGTAATGACTTTCAAGCGAACTTTATTATCTGTACCGGTGCATTGTTTCGAAGATGCGCGCCGGCCTCGGACCGGTAGAATGGATCGAGCTCATTGATCTGCATTACGTTTTGTCGTGGTTTGTTAAAGCGCACAGAAACCGGAAGCCCGATGTTCACACCTGCTAATCATCCTTTGATCAACGTACAAACGCGTTTGCGAGCCGGTCGCTGGTCCGTTTGTCGATCGCACTTTGATTTTAAACGCAATCGGTATCCCGCGAATTTTGCTGCACGTCCCGTGTTAATTGCAAGTATACTTGGCTGTAATTACAACGGTTCACGCGACTTGTTAATTGGTTCCCTCGGTCCCGGCTTGCGCAACTTTAACACGGCAATATTTCAACCGGCGAGTTTATATTCCCGACCGCCGCTGCGTATTGATAAAGGATTAACTGATACAAACCCCATTCCTGGGACCGCATAAACATTTACGGACATTAATAATTAAATGTGTCCGTGCGCATCGCGCACTTATTCTCGACGTTGTCGTTTTAATTAGTACTATAAATTGATCAATCCGGTCCGGTACGTGACGCGAAAATGAACGCGGCCGCCGACGTTTGAAAAGCATTTTAATTAGAGACGTTAACCGTCTGCTTCCAAAAACGGAACAAACAGATCCTCGTACGCCCAACGAACTAATTGCTCGCGAACTGCTCATGGTCAGATTATTAAATGAGAGATGCGCGTGAATCGATAGAAAGTCGAAAACTGCGTTAACGAGTATCCTACATGTGTACACCGAGACAGGTGTGCATTTCCATTCCGCTGCATAATTATCGCTACACTTAAACTCTCTCTTGACACTAAACCTACCGACACTTTTTGTATACTTGTTCCTACCGTGCGTGGTCAAAATGATCGGTCCTTAAAAAAAGCTATTCTTAATACATTAAACGTAGATGATAGTCAATTTGTTGCTGAATGAATTAGTAGATGGACAACTTCCATATAATGACGATACAAATTTATTTTCATATAATTGCAATTATATAAAAAATACTGAGATGCTCTCTCCTCGATTTACAAAATTATTATTATCATTAGTATTATCAACTAGGCATGCGCGTAACTTGATAGCGTGTCATTCAATAAGGCGGCTCATTTATTTTGTCTTGGCCATGCCATATTGAGAATAGTCTTTCTTTTATACTGATTGTTTAGGTTTAGAAGAGTAAATACCATAATCTCGTGCGATCAAATTGACCGGCCGTGGTAGGTTTAATGTTAATCAAAAATTTCTTAACAATCGTAAACAACGTTAACGCTTTTTCCATTTTCTCAAGCATCTTATACTACATATCGTTAAAATGCAACGTACAGTCTTGCTGCACCAATTGCAAGAAACACGGGCCAAGTAAAAATGTTTTCCTGTCTTCAATAATTTTAATAAATTGATTAAACACGGTATATTGACATGGTTATATTTAAATACTGATTAGACTTTTTAAAGGATTTATTCAAAACTGAAAGATTATCTGGGGATACTAGGGATTGTATAACAATGGAACTTGAACGTATTCGGAATGACGTCTAGGTCCTGCGTTTTGAGGACTCCTGAGGGTCCAGGAACCAAGAAAAGTACCCAGAAACATTAAACAGAGCAAGGCTCCCATGGTAGCTGTAATAGTTCCTGAGAACCTGGTACAGATTCTGAGAGTTGTAGTAAAAGATTACTAGGACTCGGTTGAGGAGTCCCATGGGCTTCAAGAAATATAGAGGACAGCGATTGTCATGGTAGCAATGTACGGATCTTAGGGTAGCTTTATAGATCGTATCCTTCAATAAGGATCTGATTTCAGCCCGGAAGATCGACAAAGTCTGACACTTTTCGGTTCTTTAACTCTACTTACGTATATCCTTCAATATTTTACCTAATAATGGTTATTTGGTATGTTCGTAGCATTCCCCGTCACTATTACGTAAATGTAATTTTTCTGCGGTGATTAACTTTGCGAAGTATTTTGGTGATATGCTGAAGTTATTCAGCACCTAATAGTTCCGCAATTAATTTTTTTTCTCCAGATTTTTCAAGTGGAAGAGAACATTGATATCTATTTTGCGCCTATGTCTTCTCCAATGGCTAAATATTGCTATCAATAAAATGGAACTTTATTTTAGTATGAAGAAAATTAGTAACATATATTTCCTAGTTTCTGTTCGAAATTTTCATCACGTGTCTAACTCGCCATTTCAGTAGAAGTGGTTAAATAGGGTTAAATAGTCTTGATCTCTCCAGAGACGCTTCCAGGTGTATCTTCGCTGGTGTGCATAAATTATTAAGCATTCACAGAAGTCGTACAGTACAAAATGTTTCATACGCAGCACTTTTTCTCTCTCATGATGCCCGTGAGAGATCTCGAGGTCTCGAGTTCAGGTCGCCAAGTGGATACGTGTAGGTGTATCGCACGAGACGACAACGGCTACGAGGTTGAAAAGGAAGATGCTCTTTAACCTATGTATGTAGGGCAAAGGTGCCAATATGGTCGCACTTACGAATTTTTGAGTCCTTGCGGAAGCCAGGTGTGCCTTTTTTTTTTAAACATTTGATTGATAGTGCGACACTTTGTTGTGATATTCCAAGAAAATTTCCAAGAAATTTTGATTAATGTTGGGGGCAATTTTTGTGATTATCTTTCCCCATTTTAACGCATTCAACGAAATCACTCGAACTTGCATTTTTTAAAACAATGTCAAGTGGATGCCACAAAACAATGAAAGCAAAAACAATTTTGCGATAATCAGTAGAGTATAACGTACACGCGTGCGCGAATGTATTGAATATATATATAGTGAATATATTCTGCCTCTGGCAGAAATCGGGTTAACCTCGGAGGTTATATCGTACGGTAAAAATCCATGGAAAAGGTAAAAAATAGCGGTTTTTTATTTTTTTAGCTATGTGCCCCCACTTTGAAAAATCTGAAAAAATTATATGCTTACAACCATAACGAGATGTTAAAACTGTAAAAATATAAACTCAGTATCTCACAACTTCTACAAGAAATCGATATTTCAAGACACTTTTTTTATTTATTAAAATTCGGTTTCGAAGCTAAAAATTCTGAAAAAATTCATATATGTGCACGCTAATAGCTAAAATATGCCTGATTCTTTTCAGAATTTTCAATTGAAGAGGATAAGAGAAATCACGGAAAAACCTGATTTTCTTTGTCACCCCATTTCTACCCCGCATGTCGACATATAGGGTTGAAAATTGGCACAAAGTATTTTCTTCGGATAAGCTATCGAATGGCCTATCGCAAATTCAATTTGTTTTGGGGGCACTTTTAATCTCCTTTTTATAGTACAATAATAATATTATTGAGAAGCTACATCGGCCACAACTGATTTCTTGAATTCATTGAAACAAGAAACTGTAGATACTACATTTATCGCGAGATGTATATTAATAATAGCAAATCGGTCGCAAGATTTAGGTAACAAAATGTGGCAACTACGTACAGTGACTCCCATAAATATTCGGACACTAAGTATAACTAACTTTATGATTTAATAATTCGTTTGTTGATAAAGCAATCGCCCTGGAAATTGTTTCTAGCAATAAAACATTTATTAAGGATGATAAACGTATATAATTTATTTGAAAAATATATATACGTTTCATAATAAAAATTATTAAACGAAATAATGGACCATTTGTGGCTCACAAAAATATTCGGACACGTATTATATTTCTCTGGCAATCGCCTTCTGGGGACGCGATATTCCAAGAACGGGAAAACGTTTGTTTACAAACAGAATCTCGTGGACCATTAGATGTCCATGCCACCTCACTACTGTCAGTAGTAAACGTGAATTCGTTCAAAATGGGTCGCAAAGGAAAGAATACGAGTTTCGATGTGCGACAGCTTGTAATTTTTCATCGAGAAAAAGGAAAAACCTATCGCGAAATTAGTGCAATGCTTCGTATAAGTAAGAGTACTGCTGCAGATATCTGTCGACGATTTTATATTAAGAATCGCATTGATTCTATTCCGCAAACTGGAAGACCAAATCTCTTATGTACGAGGGAGAAAAGCAAAATTATTCGGAAAGTGAAAAAAAAATCCGCGATTAAGTGCTCCAAAACTAGTTAGTGAGCTATTAGGAGAAAGCTCCAAAAATGTTTCGGCCGAAACAGTTCGGAGAGTGCTGAGGCAAGCTGGTTACAATGGAAGAGTATCTAGAAAGAAACCATTTATCAACGAAAAGAATATTGATAAACGAAAAACCCTTGCAAGAGAGCTAATTTCTAAGGATGAGACATGGTGGAAGGATGTCATATTTGCTGATGAAAGCAAATTCAATCTGTACAATTCCGACGGAAGAACTATGGTGTGGCGGAAAGCGAATAAAGAGTTTAATTTTGAAAATACAAGAGGTACAGCGAAACACGGCGGAGGCAGCGTAATGGTCTGGGGTTGCATTTCGTCATATGGAGTCGGTAACCTAGTTTTTATTGACGGTATCATGGACAAAAATCATTATTTAAATATACTCAAAAATAATTTAATTCAAAGTGCTGAAAAAATGGGGCTTAATAATACTTTTAAGTTTTACCAAGACAACGACCCCAAGCACAAGTCACGTATTGTGCAAGAATTTTTATTATACCGCTGCCCCAAAATTCTTCATTCGCCGCCCCAATCACCGGACCTTAATTCTATCGAGAATTTATGGGATGAATTGGATAGAAAAATTCGAAAAACCCCAATTACATCGATAGCTGAATTAAAACAAAGACTTGCAACTGAGTGGTCGAATATAACTGTTGAATATTTAAAAAAAATTACAAACAGTATGCCAAACAGATTAAGACATGTTCTTAAACAAAATGGTTATGCCACGAAGTATTAAACAAATTTTGTAATGCTAAATTACATTATCTAAATTGAAAAATTAATATTGTCCGAATATTTTTGTGAGCCAAAAATGGTACATTATTTCTTTTACTAATTTTTATTATGGAATTTATGTACATTTTTCAAATAAATTATTTATGTTTATCAACATTAATAGATCTTTTATTGCTAGAAGCAATTCCCGGGACGATTGCTTTATTAACAAAGGAATTATCAAGTCGTAAAGGTAGTTATAGCTAGAGTCCGAATATTTTTGGGAGTCACTGTATGCATATTTGCGATTACGTGGACGCAGAAAGCAGACGTCTTCACGCATTCACCGACGGCTCACAACATTTTATTTCAATTCTACACTATCCTGTATTCAAAGTATTGACAGATCCGTCCCAGACGAATAAATCGAAGAGTTCCGCAACGCATTTGAGGTGCACGGGAGCGTAATCGGCGCAACTTTTGTCCTGATCCCGTAGCGAGTTCTCTATGAAGCGATCGTACCGTGCGCTGCTGCGATCAAACAAAGATACAGTGGCACGTAGTTTTCGAAACACGGGTAGTCCAATCGTGCCGCGAACCAATCGTACACGCTACGAGCGGCGAACGATAAAACTGGATCCGCTGATTGCGAACAAAACGCAACCGGCGCTCTATTGAGAAGTCGCTAGCAAATAAGTATGTTTCAGCTACTGAATCGATTGGTGCCTCACTTGCCGGCGCGGAAATTCGCTAGGTAATTGTTCCAATTAACAATCGAACTGAGGTTGCTCGAATGGGAACGTCGGTGACACGCATTCGAGAAAATCTGATTTCGGTTTAGCTTTCGCGATAACGTAACCGCTGAGCGTGGACGAATCCCGATACAAAAGCTCGCCGGGTTTAGTATCATTTTTACGTCGATTTCAAAAGATTCCACCAGAGAAATATTTCAATCGAAATCTTCAGTTTCATAGAGGAATTTCTGAAATACCGGACGTTCGAGTTAATCGGTAAGGAAATAGCAAGTGCGCTTCAGCTTCAGTTCAGCTATTCAAAATTTTGGGCCACTCGTTCAATTACATTCTAATTGTCATTAAATAATCAAAATTGATCGTTCGGTGCTAGAAATAATATGTTATTTAACCCTTTGCACTTGAAGATATTTTAACTCTAAAATGATACACATTTCGACCCGACCCAGAATATCTCCCTTCTATATATTTCTTTTTTGGTGCAATTTACTCTTACAATACTGAAGTGTTTAATAATGTAAAAAATATTTTGACTAATGATAGAACAATTTTTAGTGGCGCCTTATAGTCGCCAATCGAGTGCTAAGGGTTAATGTGCTCGGGGAGCTTCCTCTTCGATTTTACTATATGGTTAAGGGGATGCCATTAAAAGCTACCCCTAGATTACCGAGTGACCCAGAAACAAGAGAAAATTAATTTCGATTCATTAATTCATCAAACTGAGTTTTCAACCTCGCATTTCCCTGACGATGGTAGAAGGCAAAGTGGAGACGCGTCTCAAAATGGTACTTTCAGGTGATAATTCCACAGACCCAAATATTAGCAACCCTGCTGGACTCTGATATTTCGGGGGTCGTAAAGAAACGTCGCGTCGTGTCGCGCGGGAGTCGTTTCTCGAGCGACGTCGCCAGTCCGCGAATTCCGTATCGCGAAATTCCGGAGGCTTAAAGCGAACATTTTCATTCCGCGTCGCATCGGCCACCGATAAAACATTAAGCTAACGAATGACCCTGTCGGCCGGCAGTTTCGCGCACGTGTATATAATGCGAGACATCCGCGCTTTATCGCGGGTGCGCCCCTCCCTCCCGCGCAAAGGCGTGATAAAGTTATGGTCTCCTAAAGGGTTTTAACGAGCGGCTCGCACGTGATATCTTTATTTAATCATACCAAGGCCGACGTGATCGCGAATAAATTTTCTAGATAATATCCGGGGTCCGAGCGACCGACGTCCGACCATTCGATGCTAACCCGCGTGTTACCATTACCGCGGAAGAGGATTGGCTTCGGGTGCGGAACGGTATTGCCGGCCCTGCGATCCCCGGCCTTTCTTTTTTATTTCGCTGATCGGGGAGCCGGCTTCGGAATTTTATGTTACGGCACTTTCAAATCCTCGAGCGACGCGGCCGGGTCCCCGGCGGAGAAGCACTCCGGCGAGATTGTAACGGGATATTTCGCGATCGAGTTCAAAGGCATGATAGAGCACAAACGTGGTTAGCCAGTTGTTATTGTAAGACGAAGTCGAAAGGGGAAAGGAAATGAGAGAGCCCCGAGAGCGGAGGCCGTGAGATAAGAGAGGGTTTCAGGGTTGATATCCACTATCAAAGTGGATGTTACCCTGGCGTGCCATACGTTGCCATCGGTACTCTTCCAAAGTGCCAAACCGATCGGCTCTGCGGAAAAACCATTCCTCGAACGGCTGCTCACCGTTTCATAACCACTTCATAGATTCAAAAGACCACGGAGAATCGATCTCTTCCTATTCTGTTGGAGAACAATCGAACAATCGTGCTCTAGGGTCCTCGCCTCTTCTAATAAGATCCAATGTTTAAAATGACGTCTCAGAGACAGTATGGATTTCGTACTATTATTTTTAACCTCCGAACAATTTGTATCTTCTTTCTTCTGTTGATGCATGTTTCGAGCACCAGACGAATCCGAATTAAATTGGAACTAAACAGTAAGGCAAAGGGCTAACCTTTTGATTCAGCGTGTGGACTTTAACCCTTGCATCGTGGACACCCTACACCTGGACACCTGGTTACCTATTTTCAATTTATCTTGAAAATTTACGTCTCTGTTGACACACGACGAAGTTATTATAAATTTTTACCTCCTTGGTTAATTAGAAAACAATTTACATTTGAGATGTAAAAATACGTTGTAGAAAATTTTGAGGATCGAGATAAGGGTTAATAGATCGTAGTTAGCTCTAAATGTTGGTAACTGGACTGCGGATTTTTAATCAGTCTTTATTTTGTTCAAAATAGAATGTTTCTTCAATTGTAAGAAAACCGAAGCCAAATAGGAATTTCTTTCATTTCTTTTTTAGAATTTGAATAAGTTCATGTTAGTCTGTCGGTATTTTCAAATTCTTTGAATCTTTTTTTGTGAAATTATAACAATTTCAATATCAGCAATTTCAAATGTAAATGTTTCATATGTAAAACCGCAAGTTTTGCTGTTTTTCGAATTATAGTTTACGATTCGATCGGAGATCCTCAACGTTTGATAGCATTTGTGCAGGTCAAAGGGGTGTAACATTCGCGCATGCGCCAGCGGGAAACGCTCGTAAATCCTTTAAATTGAGAATGACTCAAGTGTCCGATATGTCAGTCGGCTTCTTGGATAGTATAACGCCGGAATCCCGCGGTCTGAATTCTGAGCGACGCGTTGTACTTCGATATATCGATATCTGTCAATTCCCTTCATAGTTTTCCACCCGCTCTTCGTCCTCACACTAATTCGTTTCAGCTTCTGCGGGCCCATTTATAGGCACTTATGCACAGAAACTGCAGCGAATTAATTTCTTTCGAATATCTCTCTTGCAAACTAATATACTAACCATTCTAGCTTTGAATATGAAATGTTGGTTGTTTGTGCTAAGAAGTAATTTTTATTTTACCCAAATTTTAAGACCGGTACGATACAATTTCTGTTTGATACTAATTCAACGTGATAACGATTAAGAGATTAACAACGAAAGAATTCTGGCACTAACGAAATTTCTTCGAGTGGAAGTAACGACCAATAGTCAGACATAGTTATCAAGTGGTTCGCGATGACCACAGAAATATGCACTGAAATATCATTTAATCGCGTTCCGGGAGTGCAGTGAGACGCAGGGAGGTAGCTTCCCGCGAAACAAATTAAATGCGACGAAAATGCGGATGGATTTTTTCGTGTACTCAACTGATTGCCGTAGCAGCACAGCAGAAAATGGAAAACAGAAACGAGTTCGGAAGAAGAGGTCGCGTTTCGCGGTGAATCATGGAACGGACTAATGCCTGCCATCGGGGAAAGGGTCAAGTGCAGCGTCCCGGCGTTCCATGGGATTCGCAAACACTTTCGAAGATAGATGCGGTGCCACGGAACACAAATTGCATCGACCTCCGCGTGATCTACGACCCCGACCCGAAAATTACATTTCGCAGACGATTTTACGGGGACTGGGGCAGAAATTAACGAAGGAGTCGCGTCGATGTTGCACTAGGCGCCGATACGGTCCTGGACCGGTCCGAGGAAGTTCGCGGAAAACTCTGGCTTGAAAACGCCGGATGATACAAAACTATTCTATTCTACGAAATAACACTGTAATACTACGTTCTCTACGTGTGCATAAAGACGAAAAATTTTTGACGTAATTTACAGGGTGACCCATCTAAAAATAACCACTAAATGTTTTCGGGTTTAATAAATTGCTACAAGCTCAAATATGATACGAGAAAATACACTCGATTCTCTTCTCCTTTCGTAACAAAGTATTCTAAATCGGGCGAAACGCCCGGATTTTGGAGTTAAAATAGCTTCGAGTGTAAAGGGTTAAAAATAGTGATGATAATCGTTAACAATGGTGGTACTACGTATTGAACTCTTTTATATCGTGCAAATCCAAATGAAGTTCGGTTCAAGCAGCTGTATCACAAACAAAATTAATTGTTAAAGACGGACGAAGAATTGTGTCGCTTACGTATGACCGACGTGGCAGTTAATGTGATATTAACCCTTTGCACTCGGCGCTATTTTCATTCCAAAACTAAATTTTTCTTCCGTCTTGGAATATTTTCATTTTATTCATACGAAACTAATCCGATTGCCACATATAATAATTAAATGTTTAGTAATGTATTAAATAGAAATTTTGTAATATTTTTTGTAATTTCGTTGAAATAATGCCACAACATTTTCTAGTGGTGCATCAGAGTCACCACTCGAGTGCAAAGGGTTAAACATTTATAAATGCCGAATGGTACTTGCTCGAAACTCTGAGGAAAGGTTACCCATATTGTTCAATCGGCATATTGTTGAACGGCTGAATCCGGATTCGGGACCACGGTGGACCGCGGCGTTAGGCGAAGCATTTAACCTCGAAGAAGTTTGGTCGAATTTCCGGGGTCATTAAAACGGGAACGAGTTACGTATGTATTTCTAAGTTCTAAACGAGAGCAGAACGAAGCAGCTCCGGATTCTGGGGGATCGCTTCTAATGCCGTCGGCTCGGGCCGGGTCGGGTCGGGCCGGGTCGGGTCGGGCCGGGTCGGGTCGGGCCGCTTTGAACTTTTAACGCAGTAATTTCGAAAGGCATTTTACCAACGAGGCGGGATCGCCGCGGCCTGCCAGGCACGGAGGGAAACGAAGAACTTTTTACGGAGCAGCGTACCTATTCCCGCGAGGCACACTTGGCCAGAAACGCAAGTGAATGCCAGTGGGATGAAAGGAGCTAAAAGTGGCGGGTTCGCTTTCCCCTCTTCACTTGCCAACCCCTCGCCCCGCCGTTGCCCCTCTGTCGACTTACCGTAAAGTAGCAACCTATTACCCTTGTAATTACCCCGCACCAATGCATTACCAGAAAAGTTTTTAATTGCCTGTCCTTTATAGAAAACGATTTCCTTCTTCCGCTCTCGCTCGCGGAACTTGATAGTTATGCGGACGACTCTCTTTCCCCCGCGTCCTTTGACCGGCACGCGCCGCAAATTAGGTTCCCGTTGGCGTAACGGGTGGTGGGGGTCCATTCCCCCCGAAACGGTAGTCAACAGTCGCAGAAAAGCGTCCGTGATTGCGCGCGAACCGAACAATGACCGGTGTGGCGTGGCTCGTTCGAAAAGCCCGCCGGTGCTCGCGAAGTTTTTTGTTCGACGCGGGGATAAACTTCGCCCGCGTTTCCTCGAATGGAAATACTTTTCATGACTTTGGCTCGCGGGTAATTGAAAACATCGAAGAAAGACCGAGGCCGTGGGCGAGGAACCCGAGGCAAGTAAAAAGACACATTCGCGGCGAATGGAATTACTTGCTTTATCGCGTTCTCCCTAGGCTCGGCGACGCCATTCGAAACGCTCGAATGAGGGAGCAACTGTAGACGGACGAAGAAGCTTTTCATTACCTATACTCCCACGGCGGCGGCGGCGGCAGCGTTCAGAATGTTTTTAGTATCGCCCCGCCGCGCTGAATGAGTTTTACGGGCCTGAATGCGACTTTACAACTAGCTTATGAGTTGTAGAATAGAAACTGGAGTGTCACCTGGGTTCCTCGAAGAGCCGAGAGGGCATTTCGCGCGGTCGAGGAAACGGCAGCCGGTAAAACCTGAACGGTTTTTACGGAACTGTCGGTATTTCTGTGGAGAGCAGAGTGAAACCATGCAATTAACGCGAACGTATAGAGACACACTGCGACGGAAAGGTCGGGTTAAGGCGGTGGCCCCGCCGTGCATCCCCTCCCTAACTCCGTACGCGTACACGAGATTTGCAAGGGTACGGGAGGCCCGCTCTCATTTGTTAACAATGCAAAAATAGTACTGTTCTGTAGTCAAAATCGCTAGATAAAAGTTCAATCTAGGGTGGAAAGGTCCTCAGAAGTCCTACTTTTGCGTTTTTTAGCCGTAATTTAGGAAAGGTCCTACGAACTCCATACGAGCTCTGAATCTCTCGATATTTACGATAATGTCACTCGACAAGCAGTATGCTGCTGAATATTGCAAATTACGGCTAAAAAACGCAAAAGTAGGACTTCTGAGGACCTTTCCACCCTAGATTGAACTTTTATCTAGCGATTTTGACTACAGAACAGTACTATTTTTGCATTGTTAACAAATGAGAGCGGGCCTCCCGTACCCTTGCAAATCTCGTGTACGCGTACGGAGTTATGGAGGGGATGCACGGCGGGGCCACCGCCTTAATCATATACCGATACCGGTCGACTCGGTCGATTTTACTGCTAGGTTTCCGCGTTAATCGATTCGCGACGCACAATACCCGGTTTCACGGATCTGGGCTGACCGGCGTGTAAACAACGATGGTTCGCTCCCGTAGGTTATATGTAGGTGCGTAAACAGTCGTGTGTTAGCTGGCCAACTTACAATTGGAATTTATTACCTGTGCCGATTTCGGCGAAGCAGATCGAAGACAAACTCGAGCAGTTGCGGTTACCTCGAAATCAAACCACTCCTTCTTGTTCTTCCATGGTTTTCTTCACAATTAAAATCATCTGCAATTGCTCATTGTGGAGCACGCGGCACACAGTGGTCAATTCGGACGAAATCGGATTCAAAATCAAGGAACTTTCGATAGGAATGAGGTAGAGCGATGAAATATTCTTTAAATTAAAGCTGAAACTTTGTAGAATATGGGAAAAATAGAGAGATTATTACCATCCAATCATTTCAACGAAAAAATGATTTCATTAGTTTTTGTCACAAAAATCTATTTTTTGCAAAATCCTGAGGTCGTAGACAAATTTTGAGACCAGATTTGATATCAGCGTGGAAAAATCCATAGGAAATGATGTAAAGCATGTTAAAAAAAAATTTTTTCCGCGCGTGGTATTGGAAAAACTAAAATTTTCTTGAATTTGTGCGCGTTTAACGAATTTTCTCGAGGTTAAAAAACGTTCGTACCACAATCTCTCTATTTTTCCCGTATTCTACAAAGTTGCAGCTTTCATTTAAAAAAAATTTCATCGCTCTACCTCATTCCTATCGAAAGTTCCTTGATTTTGAATCCGATTTGAATCCGTATTCATGCTTTACTTTTTTCAACGTTAAATTTCCATTAATTAAATTTTCAACTATATGGCAATTTTTTTCTAGTTACTAGACAAACTACATTTTTGGTGATACGCACCTTCTGATGGAACATTCAAGTGTGAGCCACCGGTGATGCGTGCCGGCGCGACGTGAACGTGTTATTATTCAGTTTTTTTATATGACCCTGTGAGAACTCTGTCGAACATTGTCTTGTATTTCCACTTTATGATGTTTGCACAGGTAACCACTAATGCTTATTGTTAGTTGCATATCTTTTATACGAAATTTACAATTAGGCTCATGTTTGTGACATTCTTTTGACTAAAATGAGTCGGAGCATGACATCATCCGAACCGATGATATCTTAACCCCTTAACTTGTACGCTCGAGTTAATTCGAGCGCGCTAAACAGGCCAAACTGTGCACACTCGAGATAATTCGAGCGGCGTTGTATTTTATGCTGCTATAATTTTTCACACTCGAATACAATCGAGAATTGAAAATAACAATGTGAAAGCAAAGGAAAAAAAATCGTTTTATTGATATTTATCATTTACATGGGATTGTAAGCTATAACACTTATTTATTCAAGAATAAAATATAGCCTTTTTCCATGGAACAAAAGCGCAGTATATCAAAATTCTCCACCAAAAATTGATTTTTTTTTGGCTGGTTTAACAAAAAAACTGTGCGTTAAGGGGTTAATTCTTCATTACCCGAATGTCACATGTGAACTATCGTACAAATCAGAAAAACATTAGTCCAACACTGTAGCAAAATAATACAATACCCGAGCAAAAGAGAAATTGTTCGTACCAATTGCAAGAAATCATAATGAAAATGCATTTGAAAAAGTCGAAAATAATAGAGTAACTACCTTGAATTCTGTCTGTTCAGTTTTGCATTTTTGCAATAAATGCATAATAATCCGCAGTCTGCCAAGCTTGTTTACCAACGTAGATTCGCAAAATTAAGTTTTACGTTATTAAGATGTCGAAGAAGTAGGCGACGGTCGTGTACACAGCGTAGAATGAATGTAGGTCGTTGTAAGTAGCGGCAATTAATTCGACTTCAACTATCTCGGAAACTATCTTCATGGTTGGCCGTCTCCTTCTAGCACGTTGCGCGCGACGCGTCGTTGTTGCTACAATCTGTCTGCTGTTTCTTCCGTTCTAAGTATGGCCGCGAAGTTAGGCGGAGAGAGATTAGGCGTCCCGCGAGCGAGCTATCCGGTTCGTCGTCGTGTACGAGCCGCCTACGCTTGTTTCACAGTTTAAACCTCTGCTCGGACCCGACTACTGTTAAATTATCAACAAGACCGTGCCACCGTGAACGCACCATTCTTTGGGAAAATGTCCTTAATATATGCGTGGAAAGATAATAGGAAGGCGAGAGCGAGCGAGTGAGAGAGAGAGAGAGAGAGAGAGAGAGAGAGAGAGGAGGGGGAGAGGGGAAACTTGCCGGAGATTTTCAAGCATAATTAAAGCAGCGGCTTAGACCCGGGGAATAAATGTTAGTGCGCAGATAACGGGCGAGAAAGGACTCGGTATCTGCGATGCTGTTATTACAGATGCTGAGCAACAATTTACCAATTTGTTGATCTGGAAACACGGATTCTCTGGTCCCGTTCTGTCTATCACTTTTACTCTATTTGCAATATTATGTCAAGAGGAGTCACATCAACTCAAGTTTTATTCTGCAGCTTCTTCCAAGCTGTATTATACAGGGTGCCCCAAAAATGTTGTACTTCCTTGAAAGGGGTGATTCCTGAGGTCGTTTGAAGTAACTTTTTCCTTTGCGAAAATTTTCTCCGCGGCTTTGTTAAGGTATTATTAATGAAAAACACGGACCAATCAGAGCGCTGCTACAGCGGTCGGATTCCGGTTAGGCCAATGCGAATACCACGCTTCAGCGGGACCTGAGCTGTAATTGGTCCTTGTTCTTCGTTAATAACTCCTTAACAAAAACGCGGAGAATATTTTTGCAAAGTAAAAAGTTACTTACAAGTACCTCAGGTATCGCCCCTTTATAGAACCCTTCTTGATTATGCAAATGACGTAGATTTCGAATTTCAATCAATTTTTGGAAGGTGCATAATTGTAAATGTGTCTCTTTTAATCGGTTTCTCTAGTTTTGAATTTCTCTTTGGGAGACTGGAGGCTGGAATATTTTCTGTGTTATTGTCAGTATAAGTGGCGCTATTAGAATAACGAAGACTGTGCACATTATAAGACGGTCGCGATTGCCTGCCTTCTCTCTTGTCTTAATTCTATTTAACTTTAATGGGACGATCTAGATCTTAAGATAAACTCCCCGCTTCTGCAAGGGAAGAGGGCACATGAAAGAAATTGCAAGTAGACTATGAACTATAACCTGGATTTTTTCTTTCTTTTTTTTTTCTCTTGACAGTCGAATTTGTACACATTCTTTGACCCCAAGCAGTCGAGCTAATTCGAACAGAATTTATTAAATATTATTAATTCCCGAAATAAAATTCTATTTTCTAGTTGTCGATATATAGACGTACAATAAATATAAACTTTCTCCTTCTTCAAAGAAATTATGAACAACGTGAAAGTTCTAATCACTGTAACCAGAAAATAAGTTGTAGCGCAAGTGGTTAATAATTCAGAAGAATAAAATGTTGGAACGAATGTGCCAAAACGAGCGAACGCAAACAAACACGAGCGAACCCGAGCAAACACGAACGAACCCGAGTAGACGCGAGCAAACGCGCTATGTCTGTTCTTGCCTGTTTACGAGGGTGGTCTGAAAAGTTTCCGACCTCAACATGAAGATGGCAGTATTCGTCGACAAAAGTACTGGAGCGTGTTTGTGCATGCTTTGACAGGTACTCACCAAAATTTCAGCCATTTCGGACGCTCAGTTATTGTTTAACAGTCGTTTGAGTAAGTTGCTGTGAGTGTTTTTGTTAAAATGGAAAAGCTCGAGTATCGAGCTGTGATGAAATATTTATTTTTGAAAGGCAAAACGCCTACGCAAATCAAAGAAGAGTTAGACGCTGTATACGGGAACTCTGCACCATCATTTACCACCGTGAAATTTTGGGCAGCTGAATTTAAACGTGGCCGTACCAGCTTGGGTGACGATGAACGTTCGGGACGGCCAAAAACTGCAACCAGTGACGATAACATCGCTAAAATTCACCAAATGGTGCTAGACAACCGTCGAATTAAAGTTAGAGAGATAGAAGAGTCCATGAATATATCCAAAGAACGTGTTTGTCACATATTGAATGAAGATTTAGGCATGAGAAAGCTGTCTGCGCGTTGGGTACCGCGTTTGCTCACGTTGGATCAGAAACGTGTTCGAATGAACATTTCGATCGCTCTTTTGGCGCAATTTAGCCGCAATAAATCAGAGTTTTGGCGCCGGCTAATTACTGCTGATGAAACTTGGATACACCATTACACTCCCGAATCAAAAATGCAGTCAAAACAGTGGACTGCTTATGGGGAATCGGTGCCAAAAAAGGCAAAGGCTGTTCCTTCGGCTGGGAAAGCGATGGCGACTGTTTTCTGGGACAGTCGTGGAGTTATCATTATTGATTATCTTCAAAAAGGGAAAACCATTACAGGAGCATACTACGCATCATTACTTGACAGGCTGAAGGCAGAAATTGCGGAAAAACGGCCACATTGGCAGAAAAAAAAATCTTGTTTCACCAAGACAATGCGCCGTCTCACACCTCAACGATTGCCATGGCAAAAATCCACGAATTACGGTTTGAACTGCTTGATCACCCACCTTACTCACCAGATCTAGCTCCAAGCGACTTCTTTTTGTTCCCCAGGTTAAAAGTTGCACTCGGAGGACAGAGATTTTCATCAAATGAGGAAGCCATTACCTTTGTAAATAGCTATTTGGCAGAGAAAGACGGCAAGTACTATTTGGACGGGCTGGAGAGATGGGAGCATCGCTGGGAGAAGTGTATAGATTTACAAGGAGACTATCTAGAGAAATAACAATAATTTTGAGGAAAAAATGCCTTATATCTTCGTTAGGTCGGAAACTTTTCAGACCACCCTCGTACAGTTGATACTCGTCCGGTCCGAATGTTATTCTCATAAGAATAAGTCGCGTTGTATGCAAGCAATATTCCTTCGATAAAGCCGTTATACAGAGCACATGGTGTATTTATTTAATCGTATCAACCTATCCAGTGATCAGAGCCCTAAATCAGGTCTCAACATAAAATTGCAAAGAGGGATAAACATTCTGAAATGATGCCTAACCTAAAAAATCGTATGGTATCCGCAAACCAATACCCCAGCAGTTGAGGGCGGAGAAACAACGTTTACAAGAGCTCGCATCTTCCCAATAAGTAACAACAAAAGAAAGAACATTTTCAAATGCAGGACCAGCAATACAGTTCAAGATCTTAATGAAAAGGTGTACAATGGGATCGCCAGCACCGTCGGAAGCAGCAACGGGAAGAAACCATCAATGACACAGCGAAAGGCTGGATCTGAGCAGCGATATCAGCGGATGGTTTCCAACACAAGCGTAACAATACTAACCCGCCGAAGAAACGCATGCTCGAGGAACCTCGCAGGGAAGGAGTGGGCCATTCTCGAGGAAACAATCCGAATGGAAAACTCACGCGATCCCGTAGTTTCGTGGTTCTCCGCGAGAGAAGCGGTTTCTGGCTGGGCCGCGATTATTATCCTAATTCGAGGGTGGCGTGAGCCGGGCAAAAGAGGAAATCGAAAGATTGCAAGCGGCGTAGCGTGTCGCGAGCGTAACTTACGACCGGACGAGCGTTTCCCGGTTTCCTTAGGCGGTTTCCATCGTTAATCTTGGGGAGACGCACCGCGCCGATGGCACGCCCAAACGAGCCAGCCGAATCCCGAGGCTGTGCGCGGGACAGACTCGCCGAATTTATCTTCATCACGGAAACTGTAGCCCAGACTGGTACGAATGTTTCTACTAATTTCGTTGCTCCACTGTTTCCCATTATCACCGGCTAGATTTTTCTTATCGTTTCCCTCTGCCCTCTCTCTCTCTCTCTCTCTCTCTCTCTCTCTCTCTCTCTCTCTTTTTAATCGACGCCCGTTCTCCATCGACTCGATCGACGATAAACGAATGCGTTCAGACAAATGACGCGTGAAACGCGAGAATTGTTGGATAAATGTTCTGCCAGTTCTTTTTAAATGCAACCAGTTGTTCCCTCGAGACACTTTCGATGTGTACTAGGTGGAGAAAATATCTTTGACTTTTTTCTGAACAGATCACAAAAGCGTTTTAATGATGTTCCTGTATCTTTTTCAGTGAAGGATTAACCCTTTGCACTCGAAGCCATTTTAACTCTAAAACGAAACATTTCTTCCGACCTAGAATTTTCCCTTCTATATATATTTTTTCATGCTATACATACGAAAATGGTGTAATTTACTCGTAGGGTACTGAAATGTTTAGTATTCTATTAAATACAAACAATTTTAATAGTGTAAAAAAAAAAATTGAAAAATGATACAGCAATTTTTAGTGGCGCCTTACAGTCGCCATTCGAGTGCTAAGGGTTAACTTTGTATCCTTGCACAATTTCATTCCAAGTCTTGGAATACGAATCGTGTAATTTCGTCTGACGCTTGAAAGATGCATCGATGGAAAATAAAATAATTTTTATTGCCACAAAGTAAATGTACAATGGTTAGGTTGCTATCACGTTGATTCAATGGAAAGATATGTATTACAAATTGTATGAGAAATCAGGAACATTTGAAATCATTTGGTGTTGTTTAATGAAGGTGCCTTTAGACAATATTGCCCTCGAAGAGGTCAATCCTTAAGTAAAAATTTTTGCTTACACTTATTCGGTACAAGGAATGCAATTTCTCATTTCAGTTACAATTTATTTCCTTCTGTTCAACAATTAATATCCCTAGTACGATATTAGAGACAGCGTAATTGTGTCGTACACGTAAAGGCTCACGGCTCCGTGGTCGCAAAGTGCGTTAAGTGCGCAGCCGGAAGTACAGCAGAATCGAGTTTCCGGTTCATTGCCAACGTGATTGAATTCTTGAAATAGCGTTTCGCGTAGGCTCAGGTTTCTCGTCAATCCACTTTCCGTCCCCGTTTATTCTCCGATAAAGAAATAATACTAAAATGCATTTTATGAATCGACATACGTACAACGACATGGACGACTAAATGAAATTGTATCGGGACAAATGTTTACCTTTATATAGAAATTAATTAACGTTCGTTAGTAGCATCCGAGCATATTTCAACAACAGAAAATCTCGAACAAATAAAGAAACACGAGGAACAAATAAAGAAGGTTTTATTAGTACCGATAATATTTTAAATTGCCAATGGTTGATAAAGTCATGCTTCAACGATAATATTGTCTATAGAATATGTTGCTTCAAACGTTTATTAATTTTTTTCAGAAAACACTCGTTGCCAAACATTTTGCTGGTGCCAAACGGATGCAAATGCAATAATATTAATTTTTGCACATTCAATATACCTCGAGAAGTAAAAATTGAAATTCGTTGAAAAGTGTATATGTTCCTTGCATATACACGTATTATTATACCAAACGATTGAAGTCACAGCACAAAACATTTTTTAATTACACGATGAATAGATTGCAGATTTTATGCGTTTACGAGAGAAATGAATCGATCGGAAAGAAAACGATGACAACAAATTGAAGAACATTTTTTTAACATTTCTTTTCTCTGTCACCTGCTATCGATGCACAAAATTTTCATTTTGTGTAAAGATCGTCAGTCTATCGATGAATAATGGTGGAATAATGGAGGAGGCCATTGACGAGGTTCCCCACGACCTATCCATTTGTTCCCAAATTTTTCGTTCAAAAATTGCCCGGAGATGATTGCAAAATGTGGAGGAGCGCCGTCTTGTTGGAACCACATTTCTCTTCTAACGTGCAGTGGCACATCTTCCAAAAGCGCAGGCAAATGATTTTTTAAGAAATCACAATAACTTGCAGATGTTACAGTTTCTTGAAAAAAATAAGGTCCAATCACAAAATCTCCTATTAGGCCACACCAAACATTTAAAGACCATCGATGTTGAAAGGGAACCCATCGCATCCAATTTGGGTTTTCCACGGCCCAATAATGCAGATTATGTCTATTTACACGCCCTGAATTCATAAAAGTGGCCTCATCGGAAAAAAGTATTTTGCACAAAAAGTCATTTTCCACGACACCCTGCAGCCACTCACAAAATCTTACGCGTTAATCGTAATCTGCTATCGAAAGCTCTTGTGATAAAACCATGTGATATGGATGATACTTTTGCCGTTTCAAAATTCGTTGAATTGATGAACGACTAATATGTGATGTTTGTGCAAGTGTACGTTGACTAATATGAGGATTTAATGTAATTGCAGCAAGAATACTGGCACTATTATTTTCATTAGTGACAGCTTTAGGTTTATTGCGAGTTTTTTTTACACAATTCACCGTGCTCGCGAAGCCGCTTTTCTAAATTATGAAATGTTGCATGACATTTTTTGATCCCATAACGTTCAAAAAACATCACTGCTGCACGCCGATAATTTTTTTGGCATTCACCTAACGTTGATAACATATTCACTTCTGTGTCAAAAGTAGCCATAATCATAATGTTACTGCTTGAATAACAGCTCTAAACTGGAAACGTTTTCATAGATAAGTGAGTCAAACTCAAGAATAGTAAATATTATTGTTTGTGTTTCTTCATGAATAAGCAAAGGACTCAAGCGCGTATAATTCCATAACGCTTTTTCCGAGCGCTTCAAGTCCCTACAACTCGAAACTTCAAACTGTTATATCTCATCGTGGAAGTATCTGACCAAAAAATGTTTCAGACAAAATTGACTTGTTTTTTCCGGTAGAATCTAAATATGTAACATTTTATAGGGGATTCCATTTAAAATTACAAAGGTACCTCCCCTCCCCCGTTAAAGGGGAAGGAAGGCCACTTCACGTTTATGTAGTCAGAAAGGCCCTTCAGTTCCATGCAATTTAAGACTAAGAACTTTAAAATCGATGGCATAGTTTTCGAGATATTGAGCTGTTCAGAGTTATGTGGGCCACCCTGTATATTTCGCCGACGATGATGAACGTCGCGGAATTATCCCCACTACCGCGGGGTATACCACGCGAAGGATGCGAAGGGCCGAAGAGTGTAAACATAACACGGCTCGGGTATGTCTCCTGGACGATACACGACGCTGGCAAGACCCGTGTTGTTGACATTATATCGTGAGTTCACTGTATAATTTAACTTTCACGGAGACCTTGCACTGAAGTTGTTCAACAATTCATAAATTCAAACTGGATTTATCTGATATCAGAAAAATGTCAGTCTCCTTCGGTTTCGGATCCCTAAAACGTATTACAGTGTGCCAAGTTTACGGAAACTATCCGTCCGCCTCGCGTAGCATCGCAGTTCCGGTAAGCGGCGCAATGTGTTCGTCATAATTAATCTGTCTCGGATCGCAACGACGCGTAATCCACGAGTCTCGGATCGCAACCGAGACAGCGCAGCGTCGGTTTCCTCGATCCCCACCCCCCGTTCCGATCCATAGAAATTTTCGGGCCCGCTCGGAGGCGGTACAGCGCGGCTGCCAGCGCCCATGCACGTCCGGCTGCAGATTGATTGCTGATCCTGAAATTGTCCCCCAAAGTTGCTTTACACGTTTCGATGGCGTGCCCAAGAAGTTATGGTCTCCCGGCTATGTTTACGTAACTTGACGTGACAGATATACATATAGTTAGCGTCTGGCGTTAACTAACTAACTAACAGGCGTATCATCCGTCGACCAGCTTTCTCCGAAGGTATCTCCCAATTAGTCGGGTTAGAATTGCAGATTCCTTGGATTCGACTTCGGTCGAAATGGCCCGCATAGTTGTCTGTTCCGCGGTATTTATGCATTAGCACGATCGAGGTCCGCGGAAGATGGCAACACGGATGAATCCGCTGGTATCTTCTACACGTTCGTAAAGTTGACGCACGCCTCGGCAAACCGGCGATAATGAAATTCCGCGGACGACCGAACCGAAGGCCGAATTTTGGACACACGGTTTCGGAAATGCCGGACCGACGACGCTCCGGTAGCGTATTCAACTTTCCGGAACGCACGGAAATGGTTGTTTGATAGCTTTCAAACATCCAACTACGTGTTCTTGCAATCGAGGGACGAACGACGCGACGCCGCGTGACGCGAACGCGACGCCCTAGGAAGACACGCACCGAAAAGAGACGCTCCGCTGCTACATCCTCGGAAGTTACAGGCTGGGCGGCGGGACACCGGAAATTACACGGTACTCATGCTGCGCGAACGTAAACGCCGCCGTGGTGGCTCGAATTTGGGACGGTTCGAAATTTTGGGAATTTGCATTCGAAGAGTGAAATCAGACGAGGCTCTGCGTGCAGTCTCGAAATTATTTCGTTCGTGTAGAATGTCTATAATGTTTATATAAACATGGTCTTAACATCAGCTATAACACTGTGAAGTTAAAAATATATTTAAAAATAATCGACGACCCCCAAAGGAATATTTTTTTATATCACCATATTTGCCCCCTTTAACAGTACAACTTTTCTCTTTAACACATTTTCTTCTATCTCTAAGCCTAACGGAGCTATTTAGGTGGCCTGTTTCTCGTGAACCACCCGGTATAAGTACATTAAATTCGACACGTATGTACTCGATTAAATGTCACAATTTCTTGCAGCTCGATATCTTAAATTTACTCCTTCTAATTCCACTGGTGGGAAATATTTTATACGTACATACGAATTGTCAAATTATTCTACACAGTTTACACATTAAATAGATAATCATAATAGCCAATGTCTGATTGAAAAATGCAGCAGCCGCATAAACATTTATTTCGTTTCCTTAACAATCGTAATAATCCGCACATACTACAACAGTATTTTTAAACACTTTAAACATTTTGTCTCGTATTCATCCATTTTTATCATAAATGCACAAAGTCCGCAATCCACTACTGTTGAAACATTCTTCACAGTCGGTGCAGAGCACAGTCGTCGTCCCCGAAGAGTTGATATGATCTTCAACGACTGCAACTACGAGAACCACGCACATCGAATAGTATCATAAATTATTCCTAAACATATGCGTCCTCGGGGACCGCACACTCGATCACACTTACCGCTGACAAGAGTTTTTCGGCCGGTGGAAGGTCAATGTTATTCCGCCGCGTAATCTGTCTGGTTCCGAAACTTATTCGCCGGTAATTTAATCACGTGGATCATGGTAGTACAGAAAACAATCTGCACGACCGCAACCCTATCAATCCTCGTTACCAGGGGTAAATGGTTGACCGTGGTGGAAGGTTCGCCGGCAAGAAAACCGGGCTCCGTCCCGTATTAGGGTTAAAAAGCGGTAGCAAAATCGTTGTTACCGAGGAAAAACTTCTTGAAACGAAGATAGAGATCCGGCGAGGAAGAAACAACGAGCAGACAAACGGCGCGGAATCGGGCAAGGGAGAGAACGAGAGGAGGGGATTTCGATGATAACGTAAGAAAAGGAGCAAGAAGAGCATCCGAGAACCACCGTAGGATCGCCGTAGCGATTTGTTCGTGGGGTTTGATTTATAAGTCTGCGGGAGTTGTCATGGGGGAAGGGAGGGGAGAGGTGAGGTCTCGGCCTCCCGTTCTCGCCCTCTGTTTGCTATGGAATAGAAGAACCGATGGTGAGGTGGGGCCAGAGAAACAGAAAAGGGGTGGGGGGGAGGGAAGGAGAAAAAGAAACGGGAACGGGAAAGAAAAGGGAAGGCAGAGTTAGGGAACGATCGCCGGCCCGTGGCTTCACTTACGGATGATACATTGCCCCGTAGTCGACTTCAGGCACAGAAGGATGGAACCGCAGTAATGGATTCGGAATGGTTGAAAATAGTCGGTCCCTGTCACCGGGACACCCGCAGTCCCGCTCCGTTTCGCCCGGAATTCGCGGCACGCGATTTTCGTTCCGCGAGGAACGAACCGTGCCCGCCGAACCTTCCGAAGATCCGCCCATGATTTGTGACCGAACATTTTTTTTTTCAATTTCCGCCGAGCTGATCGATCGTAATTGAAAGAATTAGTTTTATCACCGGGAACTGATTGGATCGTTTCCGGGTCTTTTTGTTTCCGTGCCGCGGCGGGCCCGTCTGCCCTTCCGGCTGAAATGTCAGAGATACAAATTTCAGTTCGCCTCCGTTATGTCAAATAATTGGACGAAGGTTTTCGCAGAACAACATTTTTCTATTTGGCGTCCAAAATTGAAAGCGCGTGAAATTTTCACCGAAGAATTGTCGCTTTTGTAACTGTTACAACGAAATTGTTCATCTTTATGCAGAACAAAGACTTTCTCGATTACAAGAAACAGAAGCCGGACAGACATTTCTTTCCTCCTTTAATAATTTTATTTATTTAATTTCCTAAATTTGATCAGTCTCTCTGCTGTTTCAAATGTGTCACCTACTCCTTTATCGTTCTTCAACGTTCGTTAATAGCCTGGTCATTAGGGCCGATCAGTGTCGCCAGATTAAGACTTCTCTCCCACTCTACTCTTCCCCTTCTACGACGCTATTCCCCCCGCTTCCGCCGCGGCTCGGTCACGTGACGCGTTTCATCTCTGTCGTGCATCTGTCACAATGTCACGTGACTAATCCGGTACTGTCAGAGAGAAGGAGGGTAACTGTATTCCCCTCAGTTCGAGTCAACTCCCCTGATCCAGCGACGGCAATCCACTGGCGTCGACTACATTAGTAGTCACCTACTAATTTTTGTCACAAATTGCGTGAAATCCACAGTCTAGTTACATACAACTTCGTGACAAACGTGGTACAATCAACTGGGCTCATTTTAAAGTGAAATCTCCACTTTCAGAATGCTGCGAATGCTACTTTTCCCAACATACACATAAAAGTTACGCGATCGAAATACACTATACTAAACACATACATATGAGGTAGACGCGGTGTACCTTGGGTCATTCCAATGCTGGCGGCACAGTTTCCATTCAATGCTCAATACAATGGCAATGAAAAATCGTACTAGAAGTTTCAACAGATCGTTGCAAATAGGAGACTTCAATGTATAAGTTCATGGTGATTTCAGTCCGTTAACAAATGTTTCTGTAGGAGCCATTTAACATTGAAAAAATCAATTTTTAAATGGAAGCGCCTTAGTACACTAAACTTTTATAACTTTCCTAAAGTTTTGATGTCTAAAAATTGAACATACACTGTCAGTAGGTAATAATTCACAATTATTGTTGTATCAAACAGTCGAAATGAAACATGTTACCAAATCATCGAATTCGTTCTTCTTTCCAGTTTAAGAGCAGGCTGGTGGTTGAAAACTATAAAATCTATTTTGCTGACTTCTATTTTAACCCTTTGCACTCGAGTGGTGACTCTGAAGCACCACTAGAAATTATTGTGGCATTATTTCATAGAAATTACAAAAAATATTACAAAATATTTGTTACGTTACAAAATTTGTATTCAATAGATTACTAAACATTTAAATATCGGGTCAGTTTTCGTATGAATAAAATGAAAATATTCTAAGACGGAAGAAAAATTTAGTTTTAAAATGAAAATAGCGCCGAGTGCAAAGGGTTAACTTCTATTTTGACTGTTTCACTTCTATTTTAATAAACTCTGTGCATGAATATCTCTTTGGTAAGCCACCAGAAGTACTTTAGATATCGTGAATTTTCTGTATTTTCTTGAGAACGATATTCCACGCACGCGACGTTAATCGGGATAAATCGGAAGAGGCTGGGTTCCTACATGCAGATACTGTTACCCCAGGCTGTTTGCTTCGGATCCCACAGAACTTCGGCGCATCCGAGTCAATAGAGACACGCGGCGCCGGGGGCGCAGCGTCCGATAGTGGTGACCACGAGGACGTCATATCCGGGACCGAGAACTTTAGGATTGTGGGGATATATCTCCAGCAACGAAAGCATTATGGAATAATCCCTCGAATCTAGGTTTTACTAAGCACCTGTCCACCCGGGACCCGAGGTTCGATATTGCCAAGTTCCGATTGCTTTGACACTAGTACTTTCACGTGGTCATCAAACAGTATCAGCGCCGCTACTATTACTTATGCTGCTATTCAAGCCTACAAATAAAATTCTATCGAAATATTTTATAGAATCCAAGCACGTTCAAACAACATGTGCATTGTTTCTAATCAAAAAACGAGTGCAATGATGTTCACTTTATAATGAGGGGATTGTTAGTGCAGATAATGTACTAATATTGGAAAGTTCCTTTCCAGAAGCTGGACATTTTTTCTGAATAATTTGAACGAGTTTGAAACAATAGTACTTAAAATTTCCTCGAATGTTTTTCCTGTTTTGCATACGATCTAATCAGGAGTCTAGCTCTTCATTTTCTGTTTTCCTCTTTCAGATAACATTTGATCCCATGCATTGTTTTACGTACTCTGTATAACTGGTCTCCGCATTCCGTTCTCATGTTAATACGACATGAATATTTAACTGGTTCTTCGCATAATTGAATTCAAGTATTAACGTCGTCATCGTGGCGCCAACGGAGCTCGAAAGGATTTGCACGGTAGTAGTGCTCGACGATGTTAACTCAATATGTTCGCTCGATCGTCGAGAAAAAAGTTGATCCATGCGCGAATAATCAGTCGGAACACTTCCACAAACGCGCGGCTCCCGCGGTGTCCTTCGCAGTTCGAACTTTTTGAAAATTGCTTCGCGTTTCCGCGGCGCGGCGCGGCGCGGGACGGGACGTACCTCGGTTTTCCACATTTGAAAATCAAGCCGCACAAAACCGCTGGGAGTTGCGTCAACGAGCACGCAAAATTCACGGCTCTCCCCGTCCCATCGAAGGATATTCCATCGATCCCAAAAAGCAAAAAAAAAAAAGAGCCCCCCTCTCGCTCTCTCTCTGTCACCCTTCCCCCGCCCCCTGGAAATCCGAATGAACAGAAACCCGGTCGAGGGCTGATTTTTATCGATCGCGGGGAAACATAAAAATGTCGATAACGTTAACGAACGGAATTGGCGATTTTTATTTCCAAGTTGGCGTTCGTCCAGTTGCGCGCCATTTTACACGCCTCCCGGTAGCTCGTTCGACAGCATTGTTAGGAGGAACGCAGATTGGATATTGGATTTCGCGGACGAGCCACTCTACGCCTTCAGCCTGTAGGCTTTTTTTCACGACGCCGACGCCCGGCCGTGATCGCGATCAACGTCGATTTGAACGAGAGAGAGAAAAAAAAAACGAGAAAAATCGAAGGCACTTAATAGCCGGTTCGACCGGTTAGCCGTTTATGCGGCGTCGTATCGATCGGTTTGACAAACGAATTACACTATTCGGAGCGCATCCGCGGCGCGCATTTGATGAAAACGGGATGAAAATCTTGAATCGGGTGGAGGTAAAGTTTAATTGGTTCGTCAAACGTAGCCGGGCGCGGGTAACGGATCTTGTTAAACGTTGTAATTGGCGAGTTCGAAGGCGACAAAGACGACAGGAGAGCGAGAGAGAGAGAGAGAGAAAGTCCTCTCCAGTTGAAAATCGGCGACGGGTCGAATGGAAAGTCGAATGAAATCCCGCCGGACGTTCAACGAACTCATCTCGCATATCGATGTGTACATTCGCGAAAGTTTCGCGCACGCCGGTCGGCCAACGGAACGTGATTCGCGAAACGCATCGATAACGCGTCGCGTCGCGTCGCGTCGCCGCGGTCCCTTTGATCAATCCGCGTCCAATCGAGTGCAAGTCGTGTGTTAGCGACGCGGATAACTTTGCCAAATGCAAACGCGCGTGACAAGTAATGTAATTAATTAGAGGCCGCGCGATCTGAGCGAGAATATTACCGGGCCGCGACGATTGCAATTTTGCAGCAATTGCCGCACCAACGATTGTTTCGCAGACGATTCCCGCTGGTAAAGACAGCGCGCGGATTCCGCAACCGGAACGCGGGCGAAGAAAAAAGAAACGCAACTTCCGCGACTGTGAATATTTAAATTCTGCTGGAAACGCGACGGATAATCGCGGATGGAAATGGAAAAGGTACGTTAGCGAATAAAATTGCAAGACCTTGAAAATTATTGGATTACATGTACCGGTTTTCTGTCTGGCTGCACATGTTCTTGCCTTGGCTTGAAACAATCGATGTCGTTTAAAAAATGTAAAAGACTCAGCGGGTAAGTACGAGTGCATTCGCTATGCTCGAAACATGTGTCGAGGGTTGGCTACTTAAATTTTTATTTTGTGTTTCTGTTTTAGAAATGTGTCGACTGTAACCGTCGGAGAATCATAGAACATTTGAATACAAAGGGTCTAGGGGGATAAGACAGGTCTAGCGGCCCCGGCGGGAATTTTATTGGTATTGTGTGGAAAACCATCATTTTAGGTTGAAAAACAATCCCCTAAAATTTTAAGTCGCTAACCCTTCATTTAAGGGTGATATGAGGGTAAACACCCTCAACTTTAACATTTTTTTTCTCGGTTGTTAATTAAGATATTGAGATGAAATAAAATCGAAAATATTCGAACTTACTTCCTTCATATCATATATTTTTTTCATAATTGTAATTAAATTATTAAGGCTAGAAAAAAATTATTTAATTTTTAATTTTTTTTAGGCGTGGGGGTGGTAAGCAACCCTTCGAGTGACCACTTCCAAAAAATTCAAGAACAATGTTCTGTTACCTATCTAATACGTACAAAAGTTTCAAGATCGTCGGATTGGTGGAACATAGTTAAATATTGAAAAACAAATGAAATTACGGTATTATAAAGTAGGGATACTACTATTGGTGGTACATTTGATTAATGATAATATGTATTTATTATTGATTCTAAGATACTCTGGCTACGATTCTCAGCGTGGCACTCTTAAGCCTCGTACAGACCTGAACATTTCGACGAACATTGCGCCGAACAGCGAACGAAACAAAGTCGACATTCATTTCGACGCGATTTTGCGTTTCGGACGCTGTTCGGCGCGATGTTCGGCGCGACCGTAATTTCATTTGTTTTTCAATATTTAACTATGTTCCACCAATCCGACGATCTTGAAACTTTTGTACGTATTAGATAGGTAACAGAACATTGTTCTTGAATTTTTTGGAAGTGGTCACTCGAAGGGTTGCTTGCTACCCCCACGCCTAAAAAAAAATTAAAAATTAAATAATTTTTTTCTAGTCTTAATAATTTAATTACAATTATGAAAAAAATATATGATATGAAGGAAGTAAGTTCGAATATTTTCGATTTTATTTCATCTCAATATCTTAATTAACAACCGAGAAAAAAAATGTTAAAGTTGAGGGTGTTTACCCTCATATCACCCTTAAATGAAGGGTTAGCGACTTAAAATTTTAGGGGATTGTTTTTCAACCTAAAATGATGGTTTTCCACACAATACCAATAAAATTCCCGCC
Organism: Halictus rubicundus; assembly: GCF_050948215.1. Taxonomy (NCBI): domain Eukaryota; kingdom Metazoa; phylum Arthropoda; class Insecta; order Hymenoptera; family Halictidae; genus Halictus; species Halictus rubicundus. Next base: position 5,271,302 of record NC_135151.1, read on the forward strand.
GGGGCCGCTAGACCTGTCTTATCCCCCTAGACCCTTTACATCAATTTTTCTAGATAGTCAAGATAGTTTTTTCTACAATAGTCCTGTTGGTAACAACATGAAATGCAGCAGGAGGTGGACATTCCTATACACAGGTTGCAAATTGACTCTCATACTGGAAACGAAGTTGTGGCTGAATCTTTGATAAAGTAAGGTAAACTCATACAACCAGTCTGTATGCATAAGCACCAACATGGTTGTTCTCAATTGTTCTTTTTATTTCATTGTACAGTTTCAACAATCGGCAGTCAACGAAGACGAATGGCGGTGGTTATTTAAGCTTTAAATAGTTTATCACGCAATTTGCCTCCGACAACCTATTATTAACAAGATTAAAATTCGAACTTTTTGAACCATTTACAGTGAATTCTCGATATTTGTCAACAACACGGGTCTTAACCAGCGTCGTGTATCGTCCGAGCCGTGATATGTTTATACTTCTCGGCTTCGTGACCCCTCACGGAGTATATCCCGCGGTAGTGGGGATAATTCCGCGACATTTATCGTCCAGGCCTTGGCGACATATATAGAGAAAACGCTGTATTACAAATAGACTGCGTGTTTGTTAGCAACGTATAAAAGTGTCACAGAATTGTAAAAAAAAAAATAAGTTTTTGTCAGAATCCGGCACATTTTCAATTGACTGTTCGAATTCGTCGAAAGCGAGGCAAGGAAGGTCTCGTTTCTTCGAATTCCCCGGAATCCGGCAGCGAAAGCAAACATTTATATAATCGTTTCGCGGTATAATTATGAGACTGCAATTTTTTTTTGTCGGCCATGGTCTGAGATACATGAATCGATGAGAAATAGAGGAGGTTCGGTAGTCAGAGCACGCGCCGCTGAAACGTCAATTTATGATAGCTCTTTGGATGCGTGAGTGTTTTCCGCCGTATAACGAACACGGTTGATTTTACCGAACTATACCATCCGTTGCGTGCGATGGAGTGCCGCGCATAAAGAGATAACTAGATCGAGCCCTTATTGGTAAACCATAATTGGTTGTACCGCGCAGAGGCACTACAGTTTCGAGATCAGCAATGCTTCGTTGGATGCTGCGTGCGGTCGGGCACCGCTACTCGCAAATTAATAGTGCGCCGAAAACAACGTTGCGCCATTATCGACGGTTGAGCCTCGAAATGCGTGACCGAAAAAATTTATCTGACAAAGTTTCCGTTTCGACGGGAACATTAAACGCCGGCGCGGCGGCAAGCTTGCGTATTTGCGAGATCATCGAAATGTTTGTTCTTGAAATGTTTTTGGTTGCACACGAATTTTGGTGGCCTGTTATCGAGCTTCTGAGAACGCAGAGTTCGTAATTCGATTAATGGAGCATTAATTTTAGCCGGAAACAGCTAACAGCAGCCTATTATTGTATTTCTTGCATTATGGCTCCGGATGATAACTAATCTACGGTGCTCCGTTCAACAGAGTGCAATTCAGTTTCTGGATATTATCTCAAAATATTAATATATTCCACAGCTTCAATGCGTTACCATCAGAGAAAGCCGAATATTAATGTGGAAGCTCCTTTAATCCTGTAAGCTCTGTTTAAAAAAGGGGGATTTTTGAAATGTTCTCTTCGAGAAACTATGGAGCGGTTCTTTCCGAAACTTTTAGGATAATTTACGCCATGTTTAAGAATTATGTAGTAATTTTTTCATCTAAAAATATGTGGTAGAAAAATGTATAAAAATTTACATAGAGCCTCATCGCCAGAGTTGCAAATCCGCGAGCGTTTTGTAGCCTTTCGTTTTCATTAAAAGTAAAAGTTGATTAATATTCTCAATTAAAAAATTCGAAAAGATTGGAGCAGTGATTAAAATAAGACCACGAAAAAAAGTAATTTTTCTCTGTGTAAAGTTAAACAACTCTCTTGCAAAAAAGTCTTTACAGACAACCGCGGCACCACTATGTTGTTAATAGTTACTCAAGGAAAAGAGTTAGCAAGAAAAGTTTGTACATTATCTAGTTTCTGTAGAATCACCATGCACCAAGAGTGCTTGTAATCCGACTTGGGCTTGCAATTACTTCTTTGAATTTTCTCGAGACGCTGTGAAATAAACAACGTTCATTTACAAAAGGCCGAAGTTGCATGGCGATACGCATTTTCGGAGGAAAATTTTTCAATTTTCATATAATCACGCGTTACAAGCAACTCGATTATTATTCAAAACTCGAGTGTCTTGAATGAAAGCTGTGACGTAATTCCAGTCTAAAAGCGTGAACGTATGGCACAAGCTTCGCTGTTCTGAATGGAAAATCTGGTCAACGCTATTACTCATTTTTGCAGGCTCGCTGGATACGAGTAAATGAACAATTGTCCAGTGTCTGGAATAAAAGTCGAGGTTGAAAGCTGCAAAGTAATTCCAGGTTGAAAGCGTTAACGTATCAACAAGCTTCGTCTGCTCTACCTAAATGGAAGGTCTGGTCGACAATGTTTGTAGAAGAAACACTTCGCCGAAAAGTGAACGAGAAAGTAATCTCACAATGAACGCATTCTCTGACGAGCTTTCTCTAATCCGTGAAGGTCGAGTGTCTCTCCCGTATTTCCTCGGGTATTCGTATGGTAATTCGTTTAAAATTCCGCCCCGGTTTTTCCGTCACCGAGCGATTCCAATGACCGATTCATTGCGGACACAGATACCGGTGTCCCTAATTTGAAGTTATTCATTGGCAATGATAACGACGTCTTTTCCAGGGGATCCAGAATCCCATTAAGCCGCGGCCGATGCCATTAACCGAGCCATTGAAAGATTTTAATTACTCGACGCGCGACAATTGCGTTCGCCGGCTGGTTCGTCGAATTTATCGGTGGCCGTATAACTGACTTCATTTATCAAGGAAAGATTCGAAGCACGCATCTAATGAGACTGCATGAAATGGCGCCGCGCCGTTATGTACCGAATTGTGCCATCCTTTCTGTTTCGATTTATCGATCGCCGACCGAGAAACGATTGGTTAACGAGAGACGAAATATTTTGTCGCATTACGTTCGAACAGTGTCCGCAACGCGCGTACTCGCCCGCGGACCGTGCGGTTCGTTTTGTTCGCGACAGATTCCTCCGCAATACCGTAATCACGTTTTCCATTGATTTATTGCTAATTGATTATCTTCCAGCTGGACAATTCGATTGCGGCACGTTTTATTTGCTTTTTCCGATGCTCCAGTAAACCAGATATTCGGCGACAATGATTCTTGCTGGCCCTCGAAATTGTCTTTAGCCGATCGGTTATTGTTTCTGACTTGCTTATTAATTTAACTCGTACAGCAATGTATCGAGCTTTGTTCAATATTGATTCTAAGCAATCAACACTCTAAGAAGTTAATGGTAATATTTTATGGTGTAGTAATAAGAAAATTGGGCGAAGGAATTTCGATGGTTTCAATCGATTACTAATTTTGAAATTTTTATTGCTGGGTTTCAAGTGTACTTAACACTAAACCTATCGACACTTATTAGGTAAAACAAGATACAGTGACTCCCACTAATATTCGGACGCTTTTAAAAGTCGCATAACCTTGTTAATATTGGACCATACGACTTGGGTTTTTCCAAAGAAGTTAGTACAATTGGTTTGCTGCATAAAGTGGAAAAAGAAATTTTATTGGACTTGTATGAAAAATTTAGAAAGTACGATTTGTAGATCTGTATGAATTATCGTGCAATGAGCTACAGATGTTTCAAAATGATCACGTAAGGGCGAAATTCCCTGACAAGCGCCAAAATTCTGCGACTTTCACCCTTACGCTTTCATCGTTACACGTTTGTAGATCATTGCAACGTTGACCGATTTAGATGAAATATTCAGAATATGTGTAATTGATACAGATGTACAAAACGTACTTTTTAAATTTTTAATATAAGCTCGCATAAAAAAGTTGCAATATAGAACTTTTAATACTTTCTCTGCAATCTCGACAAATTGCAATTTTAATCAAACATTTTTTTCACGTTATGTAGCGAAACAATTGTTCCAACTTGTCAAAAAAGTGCAAGTAGTATAGTCCAGTATTGACAAACTTATACGATTTTTAAGAACGTCCGAATATTATGAGTCACCGTACATATATTTCTTGGGAAAAAAAAGATAAAACGAGAAATAAATACTGAAAAATACATTGTATACATACTCTAAGAAAAGTCGTAAAGATAAATAACGATGTGATAAGGTTGTACGTACGAAATTGTACGCAGAAGTTTGAAAAGGTCAGTTTGACCGGCCGTGGTGGGTTTAGTGTTAAACATGGAGAATGTTGTCGGTATGGAGAAGGGTTTCTGTTGTAACCGCGTATTTTCAAAATCGGTGGCTAAAGTATCTCAGAAATGGCCGAGTAAGGACGGTGTTTGTGCTTGCCCCATAATTACTGTGCAACTATTTACACGCGCTACATAAGCAATGTCTTTGGCTACGCCACCGCCTCCGGCATACGTACACGAGTCCAGTCTTGATATTCTCAACAGCTAATCCAACTCGCCGTGGATTCGAGATGAAAATCTAGCGCGCATGTACTGCCATCGTTTTCCTTTCGAGGATTCACTTCTCATCCGAGGAAAAGCATTTCTCTGAAAAGAAACGACCTACTACTGGAAAATTACACACATAAAAATTACATACGTAAGTTTCTGCAGCAAAACAGGTTTACTTATTAAAGTAAATCTCGTCCCCTCTTCTTATTCGTCGTCAAAGGCTTTGCTATAGCCGACCGCTCGATAAAGAGCTAAAAGAGAGACACCGTGGACGAGTAACTGGGACGTTTGAGCTCTAAAAGATGACGTCTTAACGGAAACAGAGGCCCACGACGCTAATGACGTTTCGCTCGGGACATTAATATTCATCGAATGCAATTTATCGTTGGATTAATTACCGCGGGTATTAGTTCACGGTCATTATTCATGTCCGCTCGTTATTGTGTCTTAAGAGCATAATTCGAGCATAATCTCTCGGCAATCCGGAGCTTATAAAACGGGTACAATGGACCCGCGAGCTGGTAGGTACTCTCAAGGAAACGAAACGCCTCGCCCGGAAATACGACGCAGTCCAACAGGCACGGAGATTATTCCGCTGTGAGTGACTCTAATTCCCAATGCACGGACGTCGTGTACTACGAAAGCGCTCGGATCCACTTGTAAATCAAACAATTATTCGTAGACCCCGTAGCACCCGAGAGCACGCGATCTACACAACAACGCGCAGAAATTCCGCGCGATTATTTCTCCCTGCAGTAATGGCTAAAATTTCGACGTTGCACGCACCCATGGAAAAACTCTCTTTCGAAATATTTTCACGGGTTGCTGCGCTGCCGCGGTAACGCCGAATTCAATTCTTTGCCGCGCATTCGGTTCTGTAATCATTCCACTTGTTCGCGGATTCCGAAAATAATGAACGCTTGCGGAGTGGCAAATGCGGTGACAAGCGTTCTTTCTAGTTTGACGGATTGTTAACATTTATTTCGTTACGTTTTCTTAGAGTTTACCATCGTAGAAACATATTCTCGAAATGTTACAGCTGTATCCGAAATTTTGATGACGCGATAATTTTTGATATTCTGAATGAACATACTTACTTGCCGTGACAAAACACGTATTGCAGCATAATAATTGAACCGTGGATCTTCATCTGCTCATTTTTGTTATAAATGATTAAAATCCTCGGTCTAATAATGACATCCAATGCTTGTCTGTTATATGTAGAGAGACATCTCCAGATTAATTATGTACATCATTTCAATTACTTGATATACACTTTAAAACAATAATATCTCAAAAAGCAATCAACTGAATAACTTGAAATATGATAGAGCATATCCTGTTATTGTACGAGCTAAAATTAAGTAAGTCATTGTACGCAAAATTCGAATTTTGCAACACATAAAACAAGAAATGATTTATTCTAGTTCTTCTGATTCCTACACTCTTGTGACATGTAACTATCGCTGTAACTTTAAAGAAAAATATTAATGCTTAAAAAATTTGACTAGATCTTTCAGACGTTCTTTTAATAAGCACACGAAGTTTGGAATTCTAATTCTTAATACCCTTCTTTTAAAAAATTCGTAAATATTGCCATACGATCTTACTGATCTTACGATAAGAACGTAACATTGGTGAGACCATTTATGTTCACATTTTTTATGCAAGAGACTGCTTCTAATGCTAAATTCATGTAATACTCTTGCGTAAATATTTTACTTGTCTATAGGAATTATTTCCGTGGCAGAATGTTTGCAGTTTCGGGAACGCTAGGCTGATAAGAAGCTTTCTGTGAAGTAATGCAGTTATTGTTGAAGTCCTTCTCTAAAGTGAGAACGCTCGAGCGGGGTTAAAAAAGAACTTGTAAGTAGCTTTGGAAACGTAGTTTTGATAGCGTACTATAGTATATCTGTCGGATGAGTAATTGTACAAAAAGCATATGCATTTGTACAATTATTTGCAAAGTGCCTATTTTTTATTTGTACGTAACGCTTACACAACACTTTATATTCTTAACGCATTGTCTGCATTATACCTCGTACTTACAGGCATTATAAATAGCACACGCACAGGAATTCATGCTACAAGCTAAATAAAGCGATATTTATCGGTATATTTATTTTCTAATAGCATTTTAATACTTCAACTCGTAACTTTCCCGGACTATATTTTCAAAAATTAGAATTAAGTTTGCTTATTTCACTTAGCGTTGTATCACGTTCCGAACTATCTTTTTTTAAAGAGTTTTTCACAATCGAATTGCAAAATGCATAAAGAGGTTTTAATCTAAAAAAATGTTCATTCCTGCGCAGAGTTACTTGAGTCCAAAAAATTGTCGAAAAACCCAGCGCGTGATCAAATGATTAAAATAACAATTGTGAAAACTAGATTTATTATCAATGCAATGGCTAATGTTGTACATAGTGTTACAAAGTTCCATAATTTTTTGAATATCCGTGTTCCAAAGTATTAATCGGTAGGAAATTCCCGCAACATCCTGCGCGGCAGGTAAGATTACTATGTGACGCATTCCGCAGCGCGTTTTCCGCTTGCTCGGCTTGAGCGCGTTTCGAACATCCGGCGTTGCTCTCGTCGCGCTCTAATCCGTGTAATTAATAGCCGCAACATCATTAACTGTATCAGCCGCGCCATCGCTCACCGGGCCGATACTCTGTTTTCTTTGAAAACAGCTTCTTTGTCCGGGGGTTCGGCAAAATTAGATGGAGGGGTGGGAGGGGGCACGTGATGCAGTTGTGCAGAGCTCTGGGAAACGGCTTGCACAGCTCGTGAACGACGGTTGAATAGCAGGGCGCAGCACGCGGCCGATTATCTGCAGACTGTACAGGGGACATAAATCAGCGAGGCAAGGAGCCGGGACCGAGTGAAAACACAACGGAGCCAGGGGCACGCCATTTACATGTTAATTCCCCCGTAGTAACGCGGACACGTCAAATTTGACGATAACTAAATTCAAGGAGGCCCCGTTTCCATCGTTGAGTAATTGTTCACGTAATCGGATCGCGCAGTAATTACCGGTTACGTTCCTAATGATATCGCGTTGCGAAACACGACCGGCATTGCGTCGATTAATAGAAATCGCGTTGCGCAGACCCGCGAAACGGAACCCGCTGTGCAACGTCTGTTGCACATTGTGTCCTGCACTTTTCTTTCTTTTTTTTTCCAAACAGCCTGACCGTTGCGAGATGAGAAAGCAACGGCGCGCGCGTTTCAGCGTTCAAGCTTAAAGGGAGGCGATCGGCATAGTCGATCGTGTGGAGTGCGCGGTATTTCGAAAATTTCATTAATGGGGTCCAACCAGCTGTTGCGCGAAATAATCGTTGCAGGTCCAGCCAAAAAGTAGAAGAAAGAAATTTCGTGAAATTTGTTCGGTTTTGCACACCATTCGATATTAATCCAATTTTGTCAATCCAGCTGGCTAGACAAAAATAAACGGTCCCGTAGACTTATAAAATATGTAAAAATCATATGAATATGAATAAAATATGAAAAATGAATACGAATATGAATAGAAGTACAATAATGACTGATAACAAATTTTCTGTAAAAATTTATCTACTCTTAATCAAACGACGAATTAAATTTTGAGCCACGATAATCTTTACAATTTATAGATGTTTCATCATTTGTTCCGGAACTTCAGCTGTAACGTTTCGAAATAGAAGATTTTATGGTGGCACCTGAAATGACTTTTGCCCGGCGATATTGGCGACTCGTAACACTGTGCGCCGTTGGAAACACGATTGAGAATCATTTTTCCCGCGTGCTTCGTGGCTTGAAATGCTCCATCGATTTTCGAGCCCCAACTAAAATCACCGAGGCGTAGTTTACTGCGATCGATGGCGCGGCGTCATCGAATACACTGGCAAACCGGTTAGCCTGTAATTTCGAAAACCGTTTGGCGGTTTTCATGTAACCTCCAAACAGATCAATCGAACGAATTTGAGAAAAATTGGAATCGGTTCAATGCGTGCTTCAGCATGAAATTTTCCTTGTAGATGCTCCCAAATCAACTGTTAATTGTCACGATTTCACTTTCGTTTCTTCGCATTGCGAATTTCGTATTGTTAGTGCGTTGGAAGCCATCCGAGATCCAATATACGCATCACAATGGCGTCAATCCAGGACTTTAATGGCATTTTGTTAAAAAGTTGACTTACTTCTTTCTGATTCAAGTATCCTAAAAATCTGAAATAATTTAGAATGAAATAGTTAATTAATTTCTGTTGAATTGAAATGAAATTTGATTTTTTTCTTTTATTAAATCAAAATATTACGATGGGTTAAGAAAGTGCTCGAAATATTAGTTAGAACGAGTTAGTTAAAAGATTGACATTGAAACCCGACTGTAAGGTACAATCTTTAATAAATTCGTATAGTAATGCTATTAAGTCTCGGATTTCTGCGAGTTCTATGCCTATGCCGGAGTCATTTCTGACCCACACCGATATGTCACTGCAGTTTTCTCTCGATATAAGGCGATGGCTCGGGACCGGCTTTCGTCGTATTTCGGATGAAGAAGAGGAAGAGGCGATAGCGATTTTCTTATTTCGAAATAAAAAGCCTCGCCTAAAGAAACTCCTGTGAAACATTACTTGCATTTTGTTTTTCAAACTATTGATTGAACAAATACCTGCTGGTGGTAGTACAAGCAGGATCGATTGTTGAAGCCGGCTCCGCGGTCCGCTGAAAACTGACAAATTGAATCTGTTGTTATTACAAACTCGGTCGCAGCACCGAGCGTCCTAAAAAGCGGCAACACTCTAAACCAGGGAAACATTTGTTTCCAATCGACAGCGGTGAATTAAGTTGCGAAGTTTCTACATACTTCCGGCAATGCTTGGAAATAATGCAGAAGCGAGTACCGATTCAAGAGTTTATGAGCGAAGTGTTAAAAGACTACCTTCGCGCGAAAAGTTTCCGACTCGTAGATCCACGTTGTTCCGCGATTATGAAACACCGGAATGGAACACCGCAATGTAACACTGGAGATGATTCCAGAAAGTTTCAATCTTTTCCATTGACAAAACGCGACGGAAGCGGTCGTAACGCGGAAATGAAAGAGGACACTTCTGTCGACGTTCAGTGGGTCGATCATTTGCAGTACATTGTAGCATATTTTTCGAGAAAAGAGACTCAAGATGCATACTTCAATGGTAATAATTACACAGTAGATTTTCTTACGCGGACTAAAAATTTCCTCCACCAATTGCAAGAAACCTTAATAATTGTAAACATTTAAAAACTCTTACTGTTTTGTGTTTCATCTCATAATTTTTAATAGGGGGAGTTCCCCTAGTACCGGACACTTAAGGTTTTTCTTAAATAAATAAAAGAATAAAATATTTCATGTCTTCTATACCATTTTATTTATAACCTAACAGCATTGTCAGTCAGTAGAAACCAAGAAAATAAATAATTTTATTCTAACAATTAATTAAAACTTTGATTGAAGTTTGGTATAGAATTTGCACAGTTCGTAAAGTGTCCCCTAGTACCGGACATTACATACGTTGAGAAAGTAGCTTAAAAATAGTTTTAAAATAATGTACAGCGATCACAAACATAGTTATCTGCACATTCCGGGATATCGGCACAAGCTTCATGTGCCCATTTTTTGCAGTTAAAACACTGAATCCAGTCTTCTTTATTGTTTTCTAAACAAACCACGCAAATGGTTTTCAAGTTTGACTCTCGTAGTTTTAATGTTCTGGTTGTCTTACGCTTATTTCCCGAATTTTTTATTTGTTCTGTCATCCTCTTTTTGTTTTCTTTCTCCTCGGTCATTTATTTATTTATTTATTTTTTCGTTGCTGCAGTTATGGTGTGGAATATTTTTCAAGATTTTGATTTTGCAAGTCGTGCATTGCATTGAACTGAATTGATTTGAAAGCGTAATTCATATCACAAATCTTCCCCTCTCAGTTTTTATCCTACCAACACGATAATACCGTATAAATTCCGTTTAATTTCGTTGAATTTTTTCAGAGCCAGCGCGCTGAAGCGTCGTCGCACCAGAGAAGTTTCTTTTCAGGAAACGTGGTAATTGAACGAAGAATATACGAGCGTCTGTAATTAACGTTCTCATTAAACAGGCGAATACGAATTATATAAATTTCTATCGCCAGCTCCTCTTACAGAAAACTGTTTAATCAAAAGCAATGTCTCTCCGGCTGTCTTATAATATTCCAGTCGAGGAAAACCGTCGGAAGATTATTCGTGGAAATTCGCGCGACGTCATTACCGCGAATATTATTTCGCTCTCTATAATATCTATAATATCTATATAATTCCGTGTCTCGTACCCTGAACGAAACAAAAGCAAACGAGCGGTTTTTGCATTCGCCTTTTGTCCGCGCCGCTATTTTCATCGCATCGATAAGTCGCCACGATTTCCGTGCCGGCTCCCTTCGTGGGGTGCGGCCGTGAAAAGCGTGAAAAATTCCGCACCGTGTCATTATTGCGAGATTTGTCGGTCCCCTAACGACCACCCCCCCCCTCCCTTCCAACCCTTTTTCCCCCGTCAATCTGTGGCACGTCTTTAGTCTTCGTCCTCGCCGAAAAGAAACGGCGGATGCTCTTGAATCGGTGAATAGAGAGCCGTCCAAAAACAAAGAGCATGTTCGACCGAACGTAACCAAAGGGAAGAGAGCCGGGCCCTAGGAAAAAGCAAGAAATTGCGGTGGAGAAGTGGCGCGCTTAAATGGGAGGCAACAACGGCGCCCGGGCAAATATTGCCGGCGAACATTCAGTAAGAAAATCAACCGGGGCGTTGCGTAAATTACCAGCCAGCTTTTTCGTTCCCATTTAGAAATTATTCAAGCTTCTCGCGGCTCGTTGCGATGTAAATGTTAAAAGCGCGCCGTCCCGCGTCTTAATTTTTCCTTTGAAATCCATTCCTTGAATAGGTCTATCCGCTTCTCAAAAGACCTGACGAGCCAAGTCAGACGGAAACCGGCGAAATACTATCTCAAACGCTAAATAGTCTGTTTCCTTTCCTACGTGGAAACAGAATACTCCATTTGATGCAGGGACCTCCCCTAGTGCCGGACACTTAAAAGTTAACAATTTTATTATTATTAACTGCCAAACTTAATTTTGGAACGTTCGACCATGTTTGAGTTCTGCACGGACAAACGTGTGTTCTAGGAATAATTTGTATAAAAGGTGCAATTCACATTCTTCCAATTAGGGGGAGTTCCCCTAAAACCGGACGGCACCTAGAACCGGACAGTAGCGATATCTTTAAGTTTTGAAATGCAATGCGATCGTCATTTCACGTGAGCAGTAGTGGGGATAGATCCAAGCACAATCAGGTTTCGACACATTCCAGTCGCATGTGCATAGCTGGGAATATCAGTCCATTGTTGCGTTCAAGTACAAGCTAGTGTATCATACAAATTATAAAGTGTTACATCTATCAATTTTGGTTAGTAGAAAAACTTATGAGTGGCATTATTATATCTTTCGGTGAGTAGTTTTTTTAATTACCTCTGTATTTTGTATATACAGTGCACTGGTTGATACAAAAAATAATTTGTTTTATGGCTTCGGTGTCCCCTGGTTCCGGACAGATCATTGTCCCCTATCACCGGACAATACAAATCTGAATTTTACTTATTCATATACGTATTAATAATAATTATTCGGGAAGTAATTATTATTATTTTGTTTTCAGTGGTTAAAAATCACTTTAAAAAAATTTTTTTAAATAATTAAAAAAAAAAATAAATAAATGACCGAGGAGAAAGAAAACAAAAAGAGGATGACAGAACAAATAAAAAATTCGGGAAATAAGCGTAAGACAACCAGAACATTAAAACTACGAGAGTCAAACTTGAAAACCAGTTGCGTGGTTTGTTTAGAAAACAATGAAGAAGACTGGATTCAGTGTTTTAGCTGGAAAAAATGGGCACATGAAGCTTGTGCCGATATCCCGGAATGTGCAGATAACTATGTTTGTGATCGCTGTACATTGTTTTGAAACTATTTTTAAGCTACATTCTCAATGTACGTAATGTCCGGTACTAGGGGACACTTTACGAACTGTGCAAATTCTATACCAAACTTCAATCAAAGTTTTAATTAATTGTTCGAATAAAATTATTTCTTTTCTTGGTTTCTACTGATTGATAAATCTGCTAAAATAAGATGGTACAGATGGCTTATAAATAAAATGGTACAGAAGACATGAAATATTTTATTCTTTTATTTATTTAAGAAAAACCTTAAGTGACCGGTACTAGGGGAACTCCCCCTACATCGAGCACTAGCGACGAAAACCTCGCGGATTTCGATGGAGGTGGAAAATTTGGATTTAATTCGTTCCGTAGGATTCTGTAACATCTCCGTCGCGCCTTAGATTTCGCGAGCGCCTCGAATGCCTCGAGCTCGCATTGATGCCGGGTCTCCTCTCGTCTGATCTCGACGTGTTCCCGGCAGCGCGCACGCTCGATACACACGGACGCGATACAATTAACGGCCGATACGATCTGGAATTTCTGCACGTCGGACTCCCTGAGGGATGTTCCCCCTTCGAGTCGGCTATCTACTCCACGGTAGCGTGTTCATTCGTTACGCTATCTAATCGGGTCAGAAATTTGTCAAGGTCGGAATTTTTCGCGCTCCAAGCGACGCGAGCGTTCCGCGTCCAATCTGACCGTTTTACTTTCTCTCCAAAGATTTCGTCTTCTCCCCGGGAAAAAGGCTCGGCCAATCCTTCCGCAGCATCTTTCGGGAGCCTCGCATTCCTGGCTCTTCCGAGCCATTAGTAACCGTCTCGTAGAGGAATGGGCACGCGGGGGCGAAGCTCGAAGGAAGAAGAAGAAGAGGAAGACGAAAAAGAAGAGAGAGAGAGAGAGAGATGGTGAGTTTGTGTGTAACGTGGAAAAAGGAGAACGGGAAAAGAAAGCAAGGGTGGGAAGAACATCTCGTGCTCGTAATATCTAGCCGTCTACCGCATACAATGCGGGTTCGAATGTGGCGACGAGTGTTAGGGGCCGATTCTGTCCTTCTCCGTCGTGTTGCTCCCCCCACTCCCCCTCCCCCAATCTCTCCTTTTTGTGTCGTGTTATTTGTCTTCGGCTTTCTCCTCCGTCTTCTTCGTGCCCCGGAGAAACTGCGGGCCGAAGAAAAAGCAGATCCGAGCCGAGGCCGAGGCCGGTTACGTGCCGCTGTAACGCAGGAAAACGGTTGTTCATGTTCTTTCCCCGTGTCCTGTAAGTCTGTGGCGGAGGGGCTTTTCACGGGACCTTCGTGGGGGAAAAAACGCAAACACGGCAAATTGCGGTCCGCTCGGTCTCGTTCCGCCGTAAAAACCGTCCCCGGAATGGGAGCTGTATCGACGAATTATGGCGGAAGGCACGTGGCTAATCCTTGGACGTCGAGAAAAGCAGGACCGCCGCTGTCTGACCATTGCCCGATCTTTCTACTGCGGTGGGAGACAGCGCCTTGCTGACTAGTGAGGCTCACGCTATGACTTGTCGGTCATACAGTCGGTAAAAGAAGGTCTTCGTGCACACTTTAAAACGAAGTAACCCATCTTAATGATGGGTTCGAGTGATGCTCGAAAACAGTTGCAATACTAGCCGTAATGTAAATACCTGTGTGGTGTCGCGTCGATCCCGGAATTGGGGAGAATCGGCTCGCGACTGGGTAATGGTTTAACGGCGAATGAGTGTAAATTCAAACTCCGGAGAACTAGTCTTTATTTCTAAAATGCAAGACTCGGCTTGCCTTCGGTAACTTCTAAGCAGCTCGGTGCTTGAAGTAATTCGGTTCTCGATAGTTCTAGACAGCTCGGTGTACTAGCCAGTTCGGTGTATCAGACAGTTCTGTTGTTGTTACAATATTTTGGAATAAGGTAGGCTCGGATGTGGGTGTGGTCTTAGGAAGTTGTCTATGATTGGTTGAAGGATGTGTTTGGAAGTGGTGGAAAATTAGGAAGAGTGGGAGTGGAAGATACATTTGGTTACAGGCGGCTACGGCTATAAAACTATAAATTTCGGTACGCTAACGGTTCGCAGGCCAACATGTGATCGTCAGCTGAGGTTGTTCGGATTTTTGACTACGCCAAACTACGGTAGGTTTTTTATGGCGGTGGTCTTTGTGCCGCGGGTAGTTGGTCTAGTTGACCTTCACGGTCGTGCAGATGTCCCTTTGCAGAGGGTTTTTACGACGGAACAACCTGTGATACAGTCCTTTGTAAATCATTCCACGACTCTGACTCGTGATGTTTACATTTGGCAGATTTTCAGTCCACGAGTCGTACTCGTGATATTTACGTTCGTGCCAAAATCTTCATCACCAGTCAGACTCGTTAAAATAAATAGGGGTTAAATAAATTCAAACGACCCGAGGCTGGTCGCGACGCTAGAACGACCAAATTTCATTCTAGACGGTTCTCAATTAAAATATGTTGATATAAATGTCAATTAGCACATAAGATTTCCTCGACAATGTTTACATCGACGCTACTTCATTCATTCTGACATTCTGATTTCACCGACATTAGTTTTCATGGACATTTTGTTTCGATTCGACATTAGCCTTCATCGGCACTTTATTGTCACCGACAGTTCGATTTTGGCTCACTACAAAAATAGTATCGCAGTTTGCAAAATTAAATAGAACGTCCCCGAGTCGTTTACGAATTTCTACCTCATCGTGGAGTAATTTGTAATATTCGGCAGAAGATTCGAATTCTGAAGCAAGTATGACGCCACAAGATGGCTGCCGCTGAGAGATTCTCTTAATTTCGAGAGATTCAGTGTTCGTATCGAAAAAAGGCTCTATCCAGACGTAGCAAAGACATGTACAAACACGGTGGTATGCATTTTTAATTGATTACTTACTTATTTAAGACGTGAAATGTCTAGAAAAAAAGGCATAGCGTAACATAGCGTGACAGCCAAGGCCAAATGCCTGCCGGCCCCCTTAATTCTCAAACTTGTACTCAGTTTAGACCTAGAAATATAGCACATCCACTCCCAACATAGTTTTGTTCAGTCCTTCGTAAAAAGGTGGTCCTTCGAGTGGTAGAAATTAGTTATTAGCGGGCACCTCGCAGTGCAAAAACATCATAAGCCCGAAGGATCACCTAAGATCTACCGCGGGCGTAAACACAGATGTCGGTGAAAACATATAGCGATGAAGTAGCGTCGATGTAAACATTGTCGGATAAGCGGTACAGACGCAGTACAAACAGATGTAAACTAACGCACAAATGTTAAACAGATTAAATAGGTTTATAACGCACGCGGAGATAAGCCAATAGTCGTTAAAGTCAATTTAAACAGGTTCGTTCCTTGTTATAAAACCCCTTGTTATAAAACCCCTTGTTAGAAAATCCGACTCGTAATGAAGATTTCAAACGAGATTTCGCGGAACGCGAATTATAATGGGACGGTCGCGATAGTTCTCGGAACGGCACGATTTTCGACGCGCTCGACGCACGATACGTGAGCTCGCGGTTCGGCGATACGCGCGAGACGATATTCGCAACGCGATACAAGATAATACCGGAGACGACTATACTCCGCACGTCCGCGACTCCTCCGAGGAAAACCTCCGATCTTTTAGCTGACGGGAAACTGCCCGAAATGCTCAAAGCGCCTCCAACTAGGCGCGAGTAGTGTTTCTGATTTCTCAACATGTTTCATTTCTCGAGAAATGAGAAATAAGACTATATTGTTCGAAAATTCTCGAGAATTTTTAATACAATAAAAAAATATTGGGAAACCTATATTATTTGAAATATCGTTAATAATGTTTATCGAAAGGGCAAAAAGCTTTAACTCAGTGTTTATTCCTGTTCAATATGTACATAACTTTAAAAACAAGGAAAAAATAGACGCTAAATGTAACCGATAAATTTATTTATTTGAAACCAAACTTTCGTAAAGTGAAACATTACGCTTTTGTTTTGAAATGACTTCTTAAGAAGCGTACTGCGTCTAATGTAGAATCAGACAATCTACTTCTTTTTTTTTTTGCAACAAAATCTGTAGCCGTAGGAAAATTTCTTTCTAAAAAGAAAGTTGCTGAAGATTGGGTGTCCTTTTGGGTGTGCATTAGCTCGCGTCGACATGCATTCGCAACAATTATTATAAATTTTCACATTGCAAACATGCATACGTATAACATGCTCGTATATATGCTTATACGTACGCGATTGATTCGTAATATGCAATTTGAGTTAACTGAAAATTCATTTCCGAAAATATGTTACAAAACAAATGAGATTCATAAGAGTTTTCCTAGATTGAAATATCTCGAGAAATACCGGAATTTCTCGAGAAATGAGAAATAATCAATTATCAAATTTCTCGAGAAGGAACACTAGGCGCGAGCTAATGGCTCGAGGCGGGAAGCGCCTCGGCACACACGAAGTAGAGAACTAGACGAAAGACGTGTCGTTCTCACGCGAAATTTATCGAGCCACCTCGCGGAATCAGCCAAAAAGGATCATTGTGTTGACTTACCGTCACCCGTTGTTCGCCTAGGCCTCTCTCAGGGTTATTCTTTGTAGGCTGGAGTCTCGGTGTCGTCATCTTGATCAGGCACTCGCACAAAATCATTACCGCGACGCTGTTATTCGAACCATCCGGAACGGGAGCCGAGGCGACAGTGATCCTTCGATTTTCGATAACGCGTCGATCCCTGTTTTTCCCCACCCTACGCCCTACTCGCGATTTTCCTAATGGGGCGCGTTTCGCACGCTAAATCCCAAATCGCAGCACCGTATCCTCGAGTGGTCCTCGGGCCCCGGACCATACCACGAAATACCATAACAGTCGCGCCTCGCGGTCGGGAGAGATTCGAAACCTCCCCAGGGTACGACCATACCACCCACGCCATCACCTCATTTCTAGCCCGTGTGTGGTGGTCCCTTCTCCAATTTACCCGTGCACGGGATTTTTCCACGAAATGGCCATGGGCTCGTCATCGGGTGGTCCCACGAAGCGAAGCGTCCCTCGGCGTCGTCGTAAGGGTCGGTGGTTCGCGCGGCACGTCCCTGAAAGTTGGCCGTACTCGGCGCGCGCAATATTTGTCAGCTCTAGATCGATAATCGATACGGAAGTTCCTCTGGGAGCGCTCCCTAAGCCTGCGAGCGGCCGTTCGGCCCGAAAGAGGACGGTCCGCTCCCTCCGAAAGATCGCGACGGGAAGGAAAGGGACGTCGCAATATTTAAGTACTAAAATAAACGTAGATACACTGTGTCCCACGAGCTCTGTCCACTTGAATATCTTGGTTATTTACATAATATGGTATAAATGATATTCTTGCAAGTGGAGGCGCACAGTGGGCAATTTGGACAAAATCGGATTCAAAATCAAGGAACTTTCGATAGGAATGAGGTAGAGCGATGAAATTTTTTGGAAATGAAAGCTGCAACTTTGCAGAATGTGGGAAAAATAGAGAGATTGTGGTGTACGAACGTTTGTTAACCTCGAGAAAATTCGTTAAACGCGCACAAATTCAAGAAAATTTTAGTTTTTCCAATACCACGCGCGGAAAAAATTTTTTTTAACATGCTATACATCATTTCCCATAGATTTTTTCACGCTGATTTCAAATCTGGTTTCAAAATTTGTCTACGACCTCAAGATTTTGCGAAAAATAGATTTTTGTGACAAAAACTAATGAAGTCGTTTTTTCGTTTAAATGATTGGATGGTAATAATCTCTCTATTTTTCCCATATTTTACAAAGGTTCAGCTTTCATTTCCAAAAAATTTCATCGCTCTACCTCATTCCTATCGAAAGTTCCTTGATTTTGAATCCGATTTTGTCCAAATTGCCCACTGTGAGGCGTAGAGAAGATATAGAGGTGACCTTTGTTTCTTTAAGTGTAATATAATATTATGTAGTTTTTGAAACCCTACAACTTCTGTAAGTAACATTTTCTCGTATTGTTTGAAATAACCAAGATATTCAAGTGGACACGGCTCGTGGGACACACTGTATAGAATAAATATAAATTTTCCTTTTTCCATGGGACATTATTAAAAATCGTACGGCAGCCGTTGAATGTCACGAACAGAGATTTTGTTTCCCTTGTGTGACAACTTTGTATCAACAAGTCCACAAACATACGCACCAGCCCCTTGTCCTGACTCCCAATTGCTCGGGCCACAATAAACAAGGTCGGCCGGTCACGTGTCGAGCCATTTAGGTGTTTAGCCGTGTGCTCGAACTTGCGCGAAATGTATGCGTCTTATGACATGTATATTTCGGCGCAACGAAAGTAACAAAATATCGGGAACAATTGAAACACGGGTCCGACTCGCGTTGTTTACGTTTGGTCCGAACGAGGTACCACTGGCTTATTGTATTTGGTACCAGCTGCTTATTGTTTTTGGCCCAAATTTCTTATCACGAGACTCGCTCGTTGTTGCAGTTCAAAGGGCTAGTAAAAGGCTACGAAAAAATAAATATACTATCAGTTAGGCAAGTTTTTTGACCGGGTTGGGTCGGAATAGCCCACCGTGCGGCGCTCTATCGGTCCGTTGTCTTCGCCTCGGTATTTTTACGATCGCTTCATCACAAAGCCGGACTGCGACACGCTGGTTCGGGATCGTTGCTACGCCCCCGCGTTTCCATTCTCGGAATAGTTTCACCAGGAGACATTCCCGGTGACATAATTTGACGCGGGCTCCGCAGATTCTTGCGAAAAACTGTCCACGGTAATGGCGCGGGCGCGCGCGCGCGTGCGCGTTACGACGGCAATGAATATGTCCGCGTGTAAGCAGCCGGAAACGCGCGAATAACGCGAGTGACGCGTGAAAACATCTTCGCGAATGGAAACGTAAGGGCGAGTAAAGTTTCTCGGCGACCTCTCACCAGTACCTCGCCTGGGTAGGATTCTCGGAAGATGCGAAAAGGCAACCGAAGGACGTTCCCGTTCTTTCAAATCCGCCTACAAAGAGGTCCCTTTCACTCCGGGGGCTACCTTTTCATCCATTCAGGCTGATCGCAGCTTGAAAACTTTTAACACTATTTAAATACTCGGCCCCCCGCTAAGGAGCTTACGTCTTGTAATTTTTCCAAAAGCTTTTCCGGAGGAAAGAGAGAGAGAGAGAGAGCTCGCAACGCCACCACCCGCACGACGAAATCGAATAAACCGGGGCTGCGACTCGATCGATCCCCGAACTATTCCGTTTCTGCACGCCGTGCCGGCTTTGCCGGTCCATAAGCGAGAGGCTGTAGCATTATTAAACGGAAAGTGTCCTTCGGGAGCTGCAGAAAAAAAAAGTGAAGTTGCAGGGTACAAGTGAGAGAGGGGGGATGGGGGGAGAAAAAAAAACGGCAAGGGAAACGGGGGAAAAATACGGCGGAAAAATTTCCAGCAGGAGAAACGGTCGGACAATTTCTTTGATTTACGGGCACCTGCTAGATGGAATGAAAATCTGTCGAAACGACGGATGACCAGGTCCATTCGGACGCGTAGTCTCACCTCGCCTCGAGAGAAAGATATTGGATTGCCTCGGTGTTTTCTTTAAGAGACCCTCCTCCTTTCACGCTCTCCCCCTCTCTCTCTCCCCCCCCCCCCTCTCTCTCTCTCTCTCTTTCCCCACCACCGTCGTCCGAAACTCCGGATAAATCAATCGGTTGCGGATATTGCGGCATCTCGATTTTTCACTCTGACGGCCGCTGCGTTCGATTCCGCTCGTCCGCAGCTTCACGGATCGAATGTTACAGGATAAACTCCGCTCCCGCTGCGAGCCACGATTTATGGTAATACCGACGGCGTTTTGCAGCAGTTTGATGCGGAATGGCAACGCCTCGGTCCCCGCTTTAAGAAGGACACCAGGTCGAAACGGGTCGCCCCGACGAAAGTAAGAGGAAAAAAAGGTGACGCCGACGGAGTCGCACCGCGTCGTCGCGTCGTCCCCGGACGAAACTGACAGATATATTTGGGGCAAGGATAGGATTTCTCATTTTCTTAAGTACTCGACGCGCTACTTCTGCAAAGTGTAGCGCCTTTGTGACGGAGAACGAGTTGGACGGCAACGACTGCGACAATTTACTTAAAATTTGCCGGTAACGACGTCATACACCCGGAAAAAGCGAATTTTAATGAGAATATTTCTGGCGGTGCTGTGTCGAACGTGGCAGATTGTCTCGAGCGTTGCTTTCGACTAAACTTTCGGTCTTCTCGCATTCTTGTTTCAAAATAACTTTATCGATGTTAACGAATATCGTTTCGAACATTTGGTATTGATCTCTCAATCAAAGTTGTCGCTTGACAACGACACGGCAAAATTAAAATGGTCTGAATCGATCTTCAGAAATGGAAAACAGATGACAAAGTATTTCCTCTTTCAATAACTTCAATTCTTCTAACATTTTTAGTTTTTCAAATTTTGCCACACAAATGCATAAAAATCCGTAGTGATAAAACATTGTCGATCGTCGACGTTTCGAATAATTAATGAAGTTTCCACCCGACTTATGATCAGACAGCGGATATTTATGCAAAACAAAAGTTTTCTACCTGTATTGCAACAAACCGGAGTGAAACAGAAATTTATTTTCTTTCTTAATATGTTCAACAAGTTGAAAATCATATGGAAATATTTTCAAATTCTTTTAATATTTCTACCGTTTTAAATTACATTTACTCACATTCACCACGAACGCATAATACCCACTTACGATTTATATCCGGGCTACAACTTTCCCGTTCTGCTGGACTAAAAAAAAAACGTTGCTTCCCTCGAACGTTGAATTCTATAAGGAAAAAATGCTCTTTGCGCAGAGGGTCCTCCGTATTTGGTTTCTTTGGGAGGTCGATCTAGGCAATCTGCGCAAAGAAATTCTTCCTTTAAGTTATCGGAAAGGGGGTTGGTAGGTGGAGAGACGGCACCGTTGTAAAAGCGTCGACAGGATCGGCTCGAGGTCTGTCCCGAAGCTTCCAACCCTCGGGATATCTTTTTTCGGGCGTGAAATTAATTCGGTGCGGGGCGATTTAAATTCACGAGGCCGCGTGTATGAAGGCCGGTGAACGAGTGAAAATAGGGATCCGAAATCTATAGTGCATCCCCGTGTACACAATACCCATAGGTCTCCGCGGCTCTTACAAATTCCGGGGACGGTGCAGGCTGCGCGTCGGGTACGATAGGCACCGGGGCGGGCTGGTACATTGTTCGGAATTTATAAAATGATATGCAAATCCTGGCAATATCCTCCTCCCGTTCTCCAACCGTCGCGTCGCTCCAATTCAACGTGTCCTACCCTTTTCCTTTCTTCCTTTCGGCCTTTTCTGGCCGACCTCTCGAGCCGATCTCTCTTCCCCTCTCCTCTCATCTCTCTCTCTCTCTCTCTCTCTCACCCTCTTCCTCCCCGTCTCTTTCGACTCGTTCCCCTTTCTCGCGTTTACCAGCGTCCGCCCCTCCCCCGCCGCGACTAGTTTCTTGCATAATGCATGGCCCACTCTTATCGATGGTTTGAGTAGGGTCTACTTCGGGGGCGACGAGCCGTACGACTTCGAAAGCTGCACTTTCCGCGCGCGCGACGCGCAAGGACCGACCGTTTAGGTGTCTGTCTCCTTCCGAGCCTACATGCACCGCACCGCCACCGACAGCCGGTCGAACCTTTTTCACGACCGGCGAGCCATCAATGTTTCATGGAAATCACGAAGACTGACGTATCCATTTCGTGCTTTCAATTATTTACGCGCCGTGCGCCCGGATGCCTTCGGGTTCATTCTATCGCGGCCCCCGGCGTCGATCTCATTTCGCAATTCCATCAGTGCGAATGACGTCGACGTTTTGTTTCGAATTTTTCGATAGCATCCTGTCCGAACGCAGAAGAATGCAGCCACGGTTTTTCAGGGTTCTCCCGGATTGTACACGGCGGCACCGCGGATAGCGTGAGTTCTACATGAAAATGTAAGGCGAAAGTGTAGAATGAAATGTCGTTCGCGGCTTTCCTTCCGGGAAAATAGACTTTCTGATTTTTTGCCCGAGTGTACCGAGTTTTCCCGAGGAACAAATTTTATTCTACGATTTTTACTTACTTCTTTCATAGAGTCGGATGATCTCCTAGCGTTGTGTCATATTGCTCAATTAAAAATTTGCCTAATTTCTAAAAAAGAAAAAACAAGTTAACTCTCTGTACTAATTTTTATACACAGTGTCGTTTGCTTTGTCGACTAATTTTTGTCAAATAGAGTCACCTGTTCCCGTATTGGTCCGCAGTTTTCGATGAACGCTGTACGGCAGATGTCCTCGAGCCACCTAAACAGTCGTTCCACAGCAGATCCATCGTTATCGCCGGTAATAACAATAACTCGGCCGTGGCAATTATACCGGTGGACAAATCGAGAGAAAATCCCGGCGCGGAATCAGCGGTTCCTATCGATATCGCCGCGTCGCACAGTGTGTCGAGTATATGGGAATTCGGGAAAAAAGTCATAACTCTTAAATTATGAAATTTTCGAGTAAAGTACCTTAATACCTTTTGAAATAAAATGCAAAGGCGAATCGATTGGTATATAAAAAAATTTTTTTTTAATTGCGATAACTCTTATGTTTTAATAAATTCTTATGTTTTTTTACTGCATAAAACGTAGTTTACAATTTTAACGAAAATTAAAAAAAAAAAGTACAATACTGTATACATTACTTATTCAAATCTTCACAAGGAGGAATTAAAACTTAGGAATCCTTAAGAGAATTCCTTTATTTTACCTAGAAATAAATAAAATGAATAAATTAATTAATTAATAAATTAACATAGATAATATGTTATTAAATAATATGTGTACGTACTATACTACTTCAGCTTCACTATCATCAGAACAAGTGTTTGAGTTGGAATCTGATAAGTAGGATGTTTCATTTAATAATAAATAGTCTCTTATATCTGCAAAATCCTTTTTTTCTTTTTTCGTATGTTTTTTTTTATAATGGGCAATAATTGGATCCGACTCCAGTAGAAGACGATTTAATAGGTTTTTATTTGAATTTTCTCTTGATGTCTTGCGGGTATTATGTTCCCGAAAATATTTTATATTTTTATGTTGAGCCTCTAGAGCTTCTTCGGATAATTTGTCAATAGGAACAATTGTATTTTTAATAATTTCAACTGCATGGAAAAGTAATTTATGCGTAGTTACCGGCATCACATACCAATTATAATGTTTTAAATATAATTCTCTAGCTTCTTGAATTATTTCTTATAAATATATAATTTATAAGAATAAAATTGAACACATATGTAAGTACTTATCAAATGGCGTGCGTCTAAAAATAATTGCAGCAAATTTCTTCGAAAGACTACGCAGAAAGCCGCCGTGCGCGAGCGTCTTAATATGGTTTTTTATTATTTTCTCCGCTTGAGCAAATGTGAGCAGATTTAAACCAATGCGAAATTAAAGTTTATTGTGCCACCAATTACTGTAAAAAAATTCACGGGTGTACTTTGATGTACTTTTTTTAAAACTCTAATCAAAGTTGATAAATGTTAAACATAAAAAATTAGGACAAACTGCGATAATTTAAAAAAACTTTTTGGGAGATTGAAGGTCTAATAATGCTAAACACACTCTGTAAAAATCAAATTAAAAAACCAAATAGCTTGCGACGGACGCATGTTTTCAAAAATGCGCGGAATTTGACAGTGAAGTTTCAGCCTCAATTTTAATAACAAATTGATTTATTCAGTTAAAATTTAAGGCAGTTTTAGAAACTACGTTTTGTTACGAACATTTTAGGATACATAAATTTGCAGATCTTACACTTTGATTTTCGGACTTTTTTCCATTGGACGACACACTGTGCGTCGGGCGATTCGTTGCGACCTCTTCTGGATCACCAGGCAAACATGCTCGGGCCCCGATGCTGTTTCGCACGGAACATTTGCACGTCGCTGACCCTGTCCTTGCGCAGACTTCAATTACATGTCGTCGCCGCCTAATGCCAAGAAACGAGACGAGTGTAACGGGACAGCAGACCGGATCCTTTAATACGAGCACTGTACGAAGCTAATTCTCAGACACGGTTTACGTTTCACCCTCTAACGCGCGCTCCGTCTCGGCGTTTTCGAGTACGCGGGAACGCGAGCCGCATAATTATGCTAGCTTTCGTGCGAGGAACTGCGGAACAGCTGCGACTAGTCGCATTTATTTCTATTGCTGCCTGATTTCTTGGCTGGTGAACCAGCAATCGGTCGTGAAGGGCTGGGACGCAAGGAGCCATGCCTAGTTAACAATTTAAAATAAATATGATTTTTAGCAATTTTTGTCTGAAGTGTTAATGGACCTTACTTGAAAGTACATATACCTGGCAATTTGTAACTTTTAGTCGTTTATATAGAAAAGGTTCATTAACACTAAACCTACCAAGCATTAACAGTAAATATTGCCTTATAAAAATGGCAACACTAAATTTAATGAGATTGTCCGTAATTTTTGTCCCACTATTTTCCATAAATGAATTTTTATAGTTTCAATAATTGTGAAATATAAAACCGGCCATTTTGACCGTGGTAGGTACAGTGTGAATTTAAGAAAAAGTGAATGATTCCTTATAAATGAGAAAACAATGTAATTGAATGAAAAAGCTTGTTGCTTGGACAAGGGAATTTATTTCACTATTTTCCATAAATGAATTATTATAGTTTCAATAATTGTAAAATATAAAACCGGCCATTTTGACCGTGGTAGGTATAGTGTGAATTTAACAAAAATGAATGATTTCTTATCAATGAGAAAACAATGTAATTGAATGAGAAAGCTCGTTGCTTGGACAAGGGAATTTATTTCATTATTTTCCATAAATGAATTATTATAGTTTCAATAATTGTAAAATATAAAACCGGCCATTTTGACCGTGGTAGGTACAGTGTGAATTTAAGAAAAAGTGAATGATTCCTTATAAATGAGAAAACAATGTAACTGAATGAAAAAGCTTGTTGCTCGGACAAGGGAATTTATTTCACTATTTTCCATAAATGAATTATTATAGTTTCAATAATTGTAAAATATAAAACCGGCCATTTTGACCGTGGTAGGTACAGTGTGAATTTAAGAAAAAGTGAATGATTCCTTATAAATGAGAAACCAATGTAATTGAATGAGAAAGCTTGTTGCTTGGACAAGGGAATTTATTTCACTATTTTCCATAAATGAATTATTATAGTTTCAATAATTGTAAAATATAAAACCGGCCATTTTGACCGTGGTAAGTTTAGTGTGAATTTAACAAAAAATTAATGATCCCTTATTAAGGAAATGGACAATGTAATTGCATGAAAAAGCTGGTTGCTTCAGATTTGTCATAAGTTGAATCGTTGTATAGTGAAATTGAAGCATGGTGTACACGGATGTTGCCTGATATATATGAAACGCGTCCCCTGGTAATGTAATAGTCCCGTAATACAACAGTGTAATGGAGTTTCTTCGGGCCTTTCACAGACCCACGAGCCCAGTCTAGAGTGGTAAGTACATTATTGCTTAACGTTGTTATTACATGATCGATAGCTTGCGGTTGAACCACCGAGCCGCGAACTGCACCGTAATACCTTCATTTTGTCGCTGCGTACGGAAAAATGTATTCGGCTGTGCATATAAAGCAGGATAGCACGCGGTCACAGGCGAGATGCATCCTCCTGAAGATGGTGGCACCGTGTGTCTGAATGGTTCTTGAAATATTACATGGTCGTTCTTTTCCGTAACGTGTGCCGCACGGTCACGTATCCGCGACAAAGAAAACGAAATGCATTGCGGGACCAGCTGTTGTACAGTTTTTCGAAACGCCCGAAGAAATTATGCGATACGATCGAACTATTGATAACGGTGTTTCACTTTTCCGGAAGATTTGCATTTAAAAATCTATCGCGCATTTTAAATGGCAAAATTGCCGCCTATAACATTTTGCATCCTCGAGGAAATTAGATATGAATTTTTTAATGTGAGTCAGATGACAGATAGGCATCTTGTTCTAATATTCCGAGAAAATAATCTGTTCACATTGTCTTACTTAAATTTTATGCAGCTCAGCCATAACTTTGTAATTGATAAATATATTTAAATAAAAAAAATTATGAGGTATTCTCTAAAATGTACTGTTTTAAGCGCGAAAAGATTTTTGACTGAAGTCTCACAGTTTTGTAGAAAAAATTCTCAAAAATCGCGTTCTCTTGACTGAGCACAACTACTTAATTAATTTTCGATTTGTAAACCAAAGGATCAGCTGAATCGTTGATTTTTAACAAGGTCGGTCTTCAGATTGTGTAACGCAAAATCTCGTATGGTAATTGGTATGATCGTGTACCTCGTCTGTGGCATACGTTCGGACAAGGAGTAGAAGGCTGACTATATGTCACACAAATGGAATAGAGACGGTGAATGGTCGGGCAAGTAGTATAGGACGACCAATACCCATCCAAATGGAATAAGGATGGTACGTGGCCAGATCAGTGGTATAGAGAAGGCCAATGGCACGATAAGTGAAACAGGACAGTCAATGGTCGGACAAGTAAAATAGGGATCGCGTGTGTTCAAACAAGTAGCGTAAGATCCAATGATCAAACAAATGGAGTAGGGACGACGAGTGGTCAAATTAATGGTATTAGGACGGTGGATAGCAAGAAAAGCTACAAAATCCTCTTTACTGCTCAGATTTATCACCTTTTAATTGGCATTAGTTTGGACCACTCATTTCGAGGAGATCAGTTCAATAATAACGAAGAGGTAGAACATTTCCTGTCCAACCGGACTTTGCTTGAAATCTCTCCCTGTTATGAAAATTCTAAAATTTGGTGGCAGAATTTTGCAGATTGTAACTATACGTACCAAAAAAAAGTAATCTTTATTTTTAGGAACTCTTCAACATCCTCTTCACTGCTCAGATTTATCACCTTTTAATTGGCATTAGTTTGGACCACTCATTTCGAGGAGATCAGTTTAATAATAACGAAGAGGTGGAACATTTCCTGTCCAACCGGACTTTGCTTGAAATATCTCCCTGTTATGAAAATTCTAAAATTTGGTGGCAGAATTTTGCAGATTGTAACTATACGTACCAAAAAAAGTAATCCTTATTTTTAGGAACTCTTCAACATCCTCTTCACTGCTCAGATTTATCACCTTTTAATTGGCATTAGTTTGGACCACTCATTTCGAGGAGATCAGTTCAATAGTAACGAAGAGGTAGAACATTTCCTGTCCAACCGGACTTTGCTTGAAATATCTCCCTGTTATGAAAATTCTAAAATTTGGTGGCAGAATTTTGCAGATTGTAACTATACGTACCAAAAAAAAGTAATCTTTATTTTTAGGAACTCTTCAACTACCTCTTCACTGCTCAGATTTATCACCTTTTAATTGGCATTAGTTTGGACCACTCATTTCGAGGAGATCAGTTCAATAATAACGAAGAGGTGGAACACTTCCTGTCCAACCGGACTTTGCTTGAAATCTCTCCCTGTTATGAAAATTCTAAAATTTGGTGGCAGAATTTTGCAGATTGTAACTATACGTACAAAAAAAGAGTAATCTTTATTTTTAGAAAATTCGGTGAAAAAGCAAATCTGGAAAACTAGTTTATATTCGACTGACCCTGTATTTAAAGAATTAGAAAAGATGAGACACAGTTTCAAATCGTCGCTTTCGCATACGTCTTTTATTTCAGTTGCAACAGGTTTTGGTAGAAGCGTAGACGATCGCCATCAGTCACTGTCAGAACTGGTATTAACCTTGGTCGGGATTCCAATATCTAGCGGCGAGTCGAGGAAGCAGCGCACGTGCCTTCGAAACGTGACTGAAACTTGGTCCCCGTGTAAACGGCTCCGTTCATTAAACTATATATTTGATCGTAGCCGCATTGATACAACCATAATAAGCCGCATCACGCAGAAGCAGAGTTTTCTTCCCCGGCGATGGTGCACATATATTCACGTGCTCGATCTAATGAAGTGCAAACGAGCGATGTGTACCCGCCCCCGAAAACCGCTTCCTGCTCCTCCCTCAGCAATGTAGGATAGTATGATTGCTAAACGCTTACTTAGCCTATGCTTCCTGATGTAAGATACTTAGCTCGTTGTTTGCGAGTCGTCAACTTAATTTGCTTGCAAATTATATACCATATAGATCGTCTCGGCAGCTCATGTCTGACGCTGCCGGCAGGAAACTGTAACCAATGATATCCATAATCGTTCGAAAAGTTTCAAAAATCATTCTTTCAATCGTTTACACAATTTTGATTATTAATACGTTCACTACTGTATCTACCGTCACATGTGCCTGATGACTAGACTACGGCAATTATGCGTTCATCACAAATATATATGAATTTGCAGAAATACAAAAGTTTTAAGGACATTAAACAAATTTAAGCTTGTTATTACATTATCTTCTCTATTTTCTTAATTATTTCTATATTTTTCATTTTGTATTTTATTTATTTTCTGTTCCCTATAATTGACTTAGAACATCTTTATTTTACATAAAGATCAAATGAATTTTATACTGTTCCTCATTTGGAATTTATGATTTCACCGATGTGTCTTTTTTATGTTTTATGAGAGGACATGTTGTATTTAATAGAATGTTACAACTATGAAGACTGTTACTGGGGCAAACGTTGTGCCGGACGTGTTAATTTTCTGTTCGAATAACCTGACCGGTT
Organism: Halictus rubicundus; assembly: GCF_050948215.1. Lineage (NCBI taxonomy): Eukaryota > Metazoa > Arthropoda > Insecta > Hymenoptera > Halictidae > Halictus > Halictus rubicundus. The sequence goes on from NC_135151.1 coordinate 5,300,465, forward strand.
TCAAACCAATGTTTCTCTTGCTTGGTGAAGAATATGTGAAAAATGCGCATCGGTCAACGACACAGAACAATCGGTGTTGGAATGAATAGGATCACAATTGTTGCGTGGAAAAACCAGCTGGGAAATCGCTATTGTTGCGCGTGTCTGTATAAAGTGGACGCAGTCGCTTTCAATTTCGAGCAAGTTGTGAGCAACAGGCAATAATCATCGATTCCGCGAACAGAAACATGGTTAACCCTCGTTATGTGTCGCATGGTTGATCTGTATAGGAAACATGTGACAATGGCCGCGCGCTCTGAGCACGAGCGTGACAAATACGGCTAAAGTTTACTGTATGTTATATTGCCGAGTATTCTGTTGCAGTCTGTAATGATACGATTCAGTGGGCTAATTTTATAATTTTCCTCCTTTCTCTATAATTGTGTAAAATTTACAATTATCCATTTGGAATAATTATGCTGTGAGCTTTTACGTGTCTGCATCAAATGATACTAAATAAACAATATTGCAGTGCAAAAATTTAACAGATCTAAATAAAAAATTTAACATTCTTGCAGGGCTAACAAAAATGTTTAGGCAAGCTCTACCTTAACTCTTGTTTCAACCAATTTGTTCTTAAAATGTAAATTAGCGTAAAGTTCTGCATAAAAAGCTGCTATTTTAAATGCAAATATATCCTGTCGGCGCTTTCGAAGAGATGTCATTTATATTTAATGTCGCACAACTTTTTTGAATAAATAAACACCAACTTCGATATTAATATTTTCCTGAATAAATAAAAATGTACGAGTGGAAGCTCGTCCATCATATTTCGTTAATATCTTACTGATTAGTTATCATTTGTTCAGACGGAAGGTTATTTGATATTAAATATTACAAAACAGTATTGAATACATTTCTGCAGGTCAGAACACAGAAGATTTTTCAAATAAAGAATCCATAAAGTTCTTGACAAACGATCGTAACTAAATAATGACGGGTACATTGATTGTAAATAAATACATGCAACGACAAAAGTATTTGAACAATAAAACAAAAAATATAATTTAGAATATACACATGTATAACATAATATAAATATAGATATTTTAAATCTAATAATATCTTTTAAATAGGAATCGGCTGACGTGTCTCATTATGACCGATGCCTTATCTAATTAACATAGGTCCTAAAAGCAATCCTTTCCCTATAAAATTAACTGTTTTTTTTTTATCAGCGTTTCATATCATGATCATATTATATTGTTTTCGACACATAGCAGTTGGAAGTGTTAGTTCGATGTTGTAAACACAAGAGGTACACGTAAACACAAAGTTGTAAACACAAGGTTGTAAACACAAGTCGTAGTACAAATCTTCAATCACGTCTATGAAGTGTATACACATTCAATGTGTTGCGAAGAGAGCCAGTTACGGTACGGAACAGTAATAAATAACAAAAGTCGATTTTACAGGGAAAGAGTTGCTTTGAGGACCTATATTGACTAGACATTTTTTACTCCTCACGGCGAGTACTATGGGGCCTATAAGTATAACACTTGCATGCTAAAGTCGGACATGTCATATGTAATATTATATATTATATAGTACATATTAAATATTATCACGGTAAAATATGTTTTCATTAAATCAAACGCAAAAGTGTAAATATCTCGAAGAGATAAGGGATGACTCATTTCACTTGCATAATCTCTGGCCCGTTTGTGAAACAAAGGCTAAGGTGCGCCGTGAAGAAGGTCACAGGACTCGTCTCTCATTCCCGTTTCCGAAAACGAAAAAAAAATCGATTAAAAAATCGTGGTCCAAGTTTCCGGTGAATTTTTGCATCGCGAAGCAGCCGGCCGACTTTTCGGGGGCAAACGGGATCCAATAATCGCGGAGGTAGAATGCTAATTGCGATTGGCACATTCGCCGATGGTAGGTGTACCGGCAATGGTAGCCCGGGCAACGTTGCCGCGATCATCCGTGAACAGTGACGCTCAACCGAAGTTTATTTATATGCGGAACGCGGCCCGGCCGCTCGTAAATCTCCTGCCGCTGGACGAACTGGCCCCGGCCAATCAGGGCGTAGATGGTGTACACAGATTCCTGTGTCGCAGGAAGAAATTTCGAAATTTCGATCCGCGGCCCGATGCGATGCGATGGCCGGCCGATACGTCGCTCCGCGAGTCCGCGCCGCGCATGTTTATTGTCGCATAATGCATAGCATTATGTAAATCACCGTTTCGCCGCTTACACTTGTACGCCATGGAAATAAACCGGTGTCGGCGCGTTCGCGTAACAATCGGGCTCGGATACGACACGGCTGGAGCCGACACCGGTCCCTGCTCGTTCGAAAAACGTAACAAAACCGATCCGCAAGTTTTACGATTTGTTGTCGGTTCGTTTGAACACCAACCATTGCCGCGAATTTTGACCCGAGCCGGTGCACAGCAGTTGAAATGTCCAAGCCAGGCTGAAAGTTTCTGAGGTTGTCACGAAAATAATCCATTAAACAGGTCGCGAAACCGGCTGGCGACTGTCTCTGCAATAAATGTGCGTTTTTGCTTGTTTAGTGCAAGCACTTAACATAATTTAACACTTTATCGACCGGAAGCCTATTAATCGGCTTTTTGTCCCGGCCCTTACCGACCGATAGCACTGTCCAACACTAAAATTATTTTGCAATACCTGTTGGGTGATTCTTATACACTTCGTCATTCTAAAACTGAATCCGAAAGCAGAATTGCTCTATCACGCAACGTCTTCGAAAAATATTGGTTTTTTGGAAAAATGCATGATTTTGATAAAAAATGACGTGTTACGCAACAACTAAACACGCGAGAAAGTTTAAGTTTGAGTCGAGAGATAGAGGGGACTCTCCTCTACATATCCATATAGCCAATTATATTTTTATGTACTTCCTAATAGTTGTAAATGGTTGAATCACCCCTTCCAAGGAAATACAACATTTTGGGACAACCTGTATATTTTTTAAGAGTGAATATTTTCTCATTTTTTAAGAGTACATAGCACTACGGGATTCGTTAAGTGGACCAGACGCAAAACATTTAAAGGATTTAAAAGCTATTATTTTAAGGAGAGACATTAGTATTTATGTAGCTTTTGTGTCTCGCAATTGAAGCAGACAATTTTTATTTTGTATAAAAACCGCAGTTTATTTTTATTCATACTAAAATAACCAGTTTTCCTGCCGCATAAATCTAGCATTAACTGTGACACTGAAACAGAGTTAAAAAGTTGAAGCGATTAATGATTTTCCAAAATAATCACATCGTGTAAAAATTGTACAAATATTTAAATAAAGTTTATATATATATATATTCTGGCAAACGACTGCAGCAGCGTACTCGTTACTGTACTCGTTACTATACTCGTTACTGTACTCGTTACATGTTTGCACAATTGATACCGAGTAATCAATGGGTTCCATATGCATACGTACCATTTTCAAATCTATAAAACACACAAAACCAGCAGTTTTATCCCAGTTTAAAATTGGTTTTAAATTACTGCGATGATAAGAAATGTCTTGAAAAAATGTGTTCACCTTTCTGCGGTGTTCATACATCGGTTCATAAAAATCATGAAAATCTTTTGCGAAGGAGGGAAAAGAATTCGTTTATATGGCGATGCTAAACGTAACAATTAGCATGGCGTGGCGTACGTGGAAAATATGCGAGCCATTTGCTCGGCCAGTGAGCGAAAACAATTAAGCATGAAGACCCGACACGCTAGCTCCGGCGCGGCGCTCGCAAACAGAACGAAATAGGAATTGAGATAGGCAGGTTTATATCGTTTTAATCAATTAACCGTGTCTGAAACAGAACCGGCAGATAATAATAGGTGGACGGTCCAACTTGCTGCATTTGTTTCTCGCGAAGCCTCAATTAAAAGTCGAAGCGATTAAAGGACGGATCAGGTTCGGCAACCAGTTAATTTAGAAAAATACCGTTACATATTTCAGACTGCAGCAGACTGTCATTTCTTGTTGAAATTTTAATTTCTTTGCCTTCAAGGACATCCGGGCCTTGATACGGGTTATAATACTGTTAAGTAAAAAATACAAAGTGCCATTAAAAAAAAAAATGAAGATGACCTTGACAATACTAAAAAAAATTTTTCGAACTTTTTTTATTGTAATGTATAGCCAATCGAAAACTGATCAACTTTTGTTGAAAATATTTTCAGAATTATACGCGCTTGAGTCCTTTGCTTATTCGTGAAGAAATAAAATGTACTTTAAATTAAATGTTCAAAATGTCCACCACGGGCTTGTAAACATTTATTTACACGAAACATCAAAGTTGTTCTAACATTTTTTAACATTTCGGGAGTCACTGAAGCGCAAGCGTCATGTATTCTTTGTTTCATATCCTCTTTTGTCGTCGGTGGTTCAAACATAACTTTGTCCTTTACATATCCCCATAAGAAAAAATCTAATGGTGTTAGATCGGGGGATCGAGGAGGCCATTGACGAGGTCCCCCACGACCTATCCATTTGTTCCCAAATTTTTCGTTCAAAAATTGCCTGGTGATGATTGCAAAATGTGGAGGAGCGCCGTCTTGTTGGAACCACATTTCTCTTCTAACGTGCAGTGGCACATCTTCCAAAAGCGCAGGCAAATGATTTTTTAAGAAATCACAATAACTTGCAGATGTTACAGTTTCTTGAAAAAAATAAGGTCCAATCACAAAATCTCCTATTAGGCCACACCAAACATTTAAAGACCATCGATGTTGAAAGGGAACCCATCGCATCCAATTTGGGTTTTCCACGGACCAATAATGCAGATTATGTCTATTTACATGCCCTGAATTCATAAAAGTGGCTTCATCGGAAAAAAGTATTTTGCACAAAAAGTCATTTTCCACAACACCCTGCAGCCACTCACAAAATCTTACGCGGTGATCGTAATCTGCTATCGAAAGGTCTTGTGATAAAACCATGTGATATGGATGATACTTTTGCCGTTTCAAAATTCGTTGAATTGATGAACGACTAATATGTGATGTTTGTGCAAGTGTACGTTGACTAATATGAGGATTTAATGTAATTGCAGCAAGAATACTGACACTATTATTTTCATTAGTGACAGCTTTAGGTTTATTGCGAGTTTTTTTACACAATTCACCGTGCTCGCGAAGCCGCTTTTCTAAATTATGAAATGTTGCATGACAATTTTTGATCCCATAACGTTCAAGAAACATCACTGCTGCACGCCGATAATTTTTTTGGCATTCACCTAACTTCACTTCTGTGTCAAAAGTAGCCATAATCACAATGTTACTGCTTGAATAACAGATCTAAACTGAAAACGTTTTCATAGATAAGTGAGTCAAACTCAAGAATTGTAAATATTATTGTTTGTGTTTCTTCATGAATAAGCAAACGACTCAAGCGCGTATAATTCCATAACGCTATTTCCGAGCGCTTCAAGTACCTACAACTCGAAACTTCAAACTGTTATATCTCATCATGGAAGTATCTGACAAAAAAATGTTTCAGACAAAATTGACTTCTTTTTCCGGTAGAATCTAAATATTTAACATTTTATAGGGGGTTCCATTTAAAATTACAAAGGTACCTCCCCTCCCCCGTTAAAGGGGAAGGGAGGCCACTTCACGTTTATGTAGTCAGAAAGGCCCTTCAGTTCCATGCAATTTAAGACTAAGAACTTTAAAATCGATTGCATAGTTTTCGAGATATTGAGCTGTTCAGAGTTATGTGGGCCACCTTGTATATCGCACTACCAAACAAATAAAAGTTATAGGGTGGGGGAGGGGGGTATGGTGAAATTTGCATATTTACTGACCACTGTATATTTCAGTGGAAAAGGCAACGTCGTGCGTGACGTAACGCGAAATTTCCGTATTACGTAGGTTGATGCATCGCGTCGCGTACATACTCCGTGTTTCCGGTGTTTTTTGTCGCGGCGAGATCGCCAGTTTTCGCACGTGCACGTGCCGGTACGGCGACCCGGGTCAGCAGCGTGTTGCAGCGTCAACCGTGAGGGCAGACGTCCCGTGGACCGTAGCAACGTTGCTCGCATTACGCTCGATGTGAACGTGACTTTAGGTGTGAGACGGCTGTCCCGACCGACGAATTCGCGGCGAAACGCGCGTGCACGCACGCACGCACGCATGCACAATACACAATACACGATGCACGCGCACACGCGGATATAATTTCGGTGGCCGGGTGTAATTTCTCGGGAATCGTTTTCGCGACGTCGACAGCTCCAGTTATTGGCGTTAATTGACGCCCGGTCACTTCTTCCATTAACGGGGCATTTCGCGCGACCGGTGATCGGGTTTAACGGCAAACACGACCGACGCCGAATGCATTTTGATATTTTAAATGGATCCGAACCGGTGGTATTAATTCCGCAATAGATATCGGCGACCCTTTTGTGCTCGTTGATCCGCGTAATGGCGCTAGATATTCGATTAGCTAATTATGAATAAGCGATACCCCGCGTCCTGTGACGGCCTGGGTAATTTAAGTCGGTCGGCCGGGGCTATCTTTCGTTCGTTGCAGTTCCGGCGCTGCGCTTCCGATCGCATGCACGTCGAACAAACATACTTGCCATGGAGGAACTGCCGCGATATCTTCCGTTAGTTAAACAATTTCGATCGCAGGCTACCGTGTAATTGTTTCATCGTGCGCGTTTCGCTTAACGGGATTGTTGTGAAAATAAATTGTACGAAATGATCGTTATATTATTAATCAGAGGAACTCTGGGTTCGTATCTCGCGCAATTCTATGATAATTCCCCGGAACAGGTCATTCCGCGCGATTGGGAAACTAGGATCACCGATCGCGAAAATGGGTCAGCTAAACATACTTATTTGAATTAATTAGCGCTACAAAACTGAAATAGTAATCCAATAACTCCCCATTTGGTTACCAGCGTGTAGAAAACAACATTTCTGTATCGTACATGTCGTTTTGCTGTCACGTGATGATGTACAGTGAATTCTCGATATATGTCAACAACACGGGTCTTGCCAGCGTCGTGTATCGTCCAGGAGACATACCCGTGTTATGTTTACACTCCTCGGCGTCCGAGGCCTCTAGAACTTCGTGGCCCCTGACAGGGTATTCTCCACGGGTAGTGGGGATAATTCCGCGACGTTTATCATCCAGGACTTGGCGACATGTATAGAGAAATATCACTGTAAATTTTTTAGTTCAGTTTGATTTTTAGCCACAACATGGTAAACTGAAATATTCACGCAATAAAAAGTGCTAACCACAGTCTGTACGTTTGCGTGTTTACGGAAACATTCTATGCCAAATCGATCACTTTTTGACCTCACCACCGTCGATTTCGTTCTAATTGAAATATGTTGTAAACCACGTGAAATTAGGGCGGGTTTAGGTCATCATTTTGCCGTTTTAGAATTTGTTTACAAAATCACAGGCCTCCGAATTTTGCAACTTTCGACGATTTCAAGCATTTTTTTTTTCGAGAACATTTCCAAATAACTCTGGAAACGTAGAGGATCGAATGAAAAATGCTTGTACGTTGAATTTTTAATTTGTTCGGCAAAAGCGTTTCAATAATTTCCACTGATACCGTGCTCGCCATTTGCAAATCATTCGCGATGAGTACGAAGGTCGTAAATCAATGACTGGCTTCCATTCCGCGAACGTTTGAAAAGCGAAATCCGTTTTAGCCGTAATGTATATAAATTTCTTTGGTGCGGCTCGGCCCCGTAGTTCCCCTGTAACGCGTCGACCCGCTTTAAATGGAGCCCGGGCGAACGTTTCTGCAATTCGTTCCAGAATTACTTCGTCAGTAGTCATAAAGGCGATCGTAGACGAAGCTGTGCCCTCATCGGATTTCCCACCGGGGGAAAAGAAATTCGCGAGGAAGCGGCACGGAAACAGGCGGGCCTGTGGCGGTCGTTTTAGCATTCCCCTTAACGTGGGAACGGTTGGGTTGGGGCGGAGGGGGGTTGGGAAAGAAGGTTGATTCTTGTCGTTACGTTTCCTCACGTCTGAACAGACGCCGCTGGAGAATGGTCGAGGGTCGGGTGAAATGACTTTTCGTACCTCGAGGGTATCTCCGCTCCCGGAAATATGGATATAGGCAATTAAAATTACGTGACGACGGCCAACGCAACGGTGGGGATCACGGCCAAACGTTGTCCTCGCGTTCCTTCAAAGCCATTTTATGTCTCTCCGCGCGACGATACGGACACTTTACAGTTGAGAAGCAACCGAGACTTTGCTGAACGTTCTATCGCTCCGAACAGACAAATCAAAAATATTTAGAAGGCTATTCCTTCAGAATTCTGTCTGGGCAATCGGAATTTCACTTAACGATTTAATTGCACTTTTAACAGACCTGGGCAAAATTTCGAGAAAAAATATTTGAAATACTATTTTAACCCACTTGCAGCATAAGGAAAAGAAGGCCTTTATCACCAAACTTTTTTTAAAATTATATGTAAGTACCAAAATGACTGCAAGTAAAAGAACTTCATATTTCAGCATTATAAGAAAAAATAAATTGAGCGTATATATACGCTCCGGTGATAGTGACCAGGAAAATTGAGCGTATATATACGCTAATGATGCAAATGGGTTAAATAGTATAATTTAATGTGGTTCAAATAAAATACTACTTTAAATAGAACGAAAAATTTCGCTAAATAAAATATTTTTATTTTGACAATCAGATACATAACATAAAATATTTTAATGTTGTATTTCAAATATGGATTTCAAGTAGAAAATGAAAATAAGTTGAGCAAATAGTTAATATTACAAATTATAATTTTTAACATACGAAACTATAATAGTTAACAAAGTATTATTTGTAGCTTAATTACGAATATTTGCATGTAACATTTTGATAAACAGACGACAATGTCGTAATAACATTACACGCAACGAAATATCAGAAAAGTATAAGTTACTATCAACTATTTGAAATACTACTTTACACAGTCCTACAAAATAAGTTTCACTATTTTCAATATTTTCCAAACAAAATACTATTTTTAAATAGTATTTCAAAAACTTTCTCTTATAAATAAAAGAATTTACTTCCATGATTATAGGTATGCTTTAAAAATAAAATAAACTATTTACCATTTTCTATTTCAAATACTATTCTGCCCAGCACTGACTTTTAACGATATTTATGTTTCCGTCGCAACGAGATAGGTGAGAAACCAACATTCTGTTCTCAGAACCATGTTTCTCAAAATGGCTGCCATACTCAAGTTTTGCTGCGTCAAGTCCGCGAGCGTTTGCTTGATCGCAATTGGTTACCGGTTGTTGAGCTGACTAGACGATTCCAATTTGTTGTGTACGTGTATCTAATAAAATATACATCAAACATAAAAGTGGACTATGTTAATTGAATGTTGTTTCGCGTTATGTGCTTCGCTGACGGAGTGCCACTGCTCTGGAGTCTGTCTGTTTGAATGTTCGTACAAGCCTGAAGACGAAATTTTTGTGGCCGCCTTTTATACTGTTGGGGGGGGGGGGGCTCCAATTAGGGAGCTGACTGTGAAAATGTGTTCGTAGAGTTTTGCGTATGTTTGGGTCTTCCACCGGTCGTCCGCGTGGCTGTGTTTGGCGCGGTTTAGCAACGTTGGCTATCTGGGTACGCCGTGAAAATGAGTCTTGAAAATAACATTGTTCCGCAACGGAACAGGTATTGTATTTTACGAACTTGAAATTCGAGAGAACAACTCTGACCTCTCGAATTTCTATACTCTCTAGAAGAGAACAAGCTGCGCACTGAATTTCCCGTGTCCGAGTTACTTGTTTCATTGGAATCAACAATGGATGGCTCCGTTTCTATCATACCCTGCCAGTTTGTCTCGGTTTAATTAAATCACGTTTGTTTGGCGATGCCCCGATTTTCCGCGAAGCCGCGACCCGTTTTATGAATACTTATTCCGGGATAACAACTTCCTTCGCCGATATTGGGAGAGACGAGCTCTTCATGTTACTTCTTCTCGTTTCCTCTGTTTTATGCTGCCAACTATATGACAAGTGGAAATCGAACCAAGAAGGTTTCGTTACGATTAAAGAACTTGTCGCAGTCGTATCAAATATTTCTCATACAAAAATAGTAAAATATTCAAAGCAATTCACTGTATCGCGGATATTCGCTCCTCCCTCGAAAATGATTATTTTTCAAATGAAACTGACGACTTCGACCGGTTTTGCGCGAGGCGTCCTCTTCTATTTCACCTTCTGTGTTTCTCAAATGCGCGCGCTACTTGCATAATTATTTGCAAATAATTGTTTTTAAATTACGGTTCTTGAACCAACTATATAACTCCGAATAAATATACTTCGACATACGCTCGAACCATCTTTTGGTCCGGTGATGAGTAGAATCGTCCAGTTCGCCAACAGTTCATAATTAAAATCGAACATTAATTACGCACCCATCTAATCACACGATCGTCGGGAGATTTTTATGGCTGTGCCACAGCGAACAGGGCGGAGAAGTCCAACGCACCCGGGGCACAATTCACAATTAGGATTTAAAAGAACGCTTCGGTTTCGGGACCGGGGCTTGGAGGAAAGTCCTCGAAGGACAAAATATAAAAGGAAACAGGACTGGTGGAAACCGGTGGATACGCTTATCGCGACTGATACGAGCCTGGGCCCGGTGGGAGACGGTGACTCCAAAAAATACTCATAGAAGATACCACGGAATCGTGCGTCGAAGCGACTTCCGCAGATCGAATTCCCGGCTCTCGCGGGGTGCACGGCTTATCTGCGTGAATTCCTGCTGGATGTTCGAGTCGATGTTCCAGTCAAGAGTTTCGAGCGGAATAGTAGCAACTTTAAAGCCGTGGAAAAGTTTCTTCGGATCGGATAGATATGTCTCGTCTCCCGGCGCACCAAGATCGCCCCGAAGTCGAGAATCGAGTCCGAGGAAAGTCGGTTCACTGGGAAACTCCGAGGAGAACGTCCGACCAATGGACACGCGCGAAAATCGTCTCGACCGTGAACGGCCAATTAGAAGTTTCCGTGTTTCGTCATGCTTCTTTCTGTCTGGAACGACGCTCCCTCCTCCAGAAGGTTGTGTCTTTCTCTTCGTTGCGTGCAATTGGTACCAACAATTTTCACTTTGGCACGAAGGTCCAAACCAAATAGAATTTGCAATGGGCCATTCGATAGCTTATCCAAAGAAAATACTTTGTGCCAAATTCCAACCCTATACGTCAACATGGGGGGTAGTAATGGGATGACAAAGAAAATCAGGTTTTCCCGTAATGTCTCTTATTCTCCTGAATTGAAAATTCTGAAAAAATTCAGGCATATTTTAGCTATTAGAATGCACAGCTATGAATTTTTTCAGAATTTTTAGCCTCGAAATCGAATTTTTAAAAATATAAACTTAGTATCCCATATCTTCTACAAGAAGTCGGCATTTCAACATTTCTTTTATTTTTTAAAATTCAGGTTTCAAAGCTAAAAATTCTGAAAAAATTCATAGATGCGCGTTCTAATAGCTAAAATAGGCTTGATTTTTTTCAGAATTTTAAATTGAATATAATAAGAGAAATTACAGAAAATCGTGATTTTCTTTGTCACCCCATTACTACCCCCCAAGTCGACATACAGGATTGAAAATTGGCACGAAGTATTTTCTTTGGATAAGCTATCGAATGGTCTATTGTCCAACTACACGAGTAGTATCGAGTATTGTTCCTGTAAAAAAGAAAAAAAAAATGAAATGGAACTATAGCAAATTTCACTATAGAACCGCTGTGTTTTGCAAGTATGTGTAAATTTGTTTGTGCTGTAATTCTATGAAGACATACGGTATGATAATAGTTGTACTTTTTAGTTTGAACTGCAATTTTCTAAACTCGTGCGACCGTGTTAAGCTGTCCCGCATTTTTCCCTTCGTCGCGTTGACGCCTAAATTGCCCTAATCGCTGTAATCCTGCGATTAACACGAGGCACAGCAGCCGTCCGCAGATTGCTGATTAGAAAATCGTCTGGGAGAACAATGCGGAACGATCGTTGGATACCACCAGAGGATTCGGTCATTTCGAAACGCTCCCTATTGTGCTTTACTTTTTAATGGTATCGGAGGGAAGGAACGTGAGCCAATTGGTTCGATAGCCGCACTAGATTAGCACACCACCGATCTGCTGCGAAATTATCCTTTAAAGTGGATAGATCCAAATTCAACGCTCGTTCCGCGAGCTTTCGCGTTTCGAGAGAGCTCGGTGAGTTTTTCTTTTCTTGCGATTACGAATCGATGTAATTTTCCGAAGCGATTGTCATGCTAATTGTGGGACGAGTGTAACAGTGTGCTGGTAACTCATTGGAATAAAATCTCCTGGTAACAAGTGGAACAATATCTCGCTGTAGCTACAGATGAGCTTATTGTTTCGAAAGGTAACGTTCGATGCACCCTGCAATGTACGACGAATAGACCAGCAATGTTCATATATTTATAATCTACAAAAGTTACTGCATAGGAATGATACAGGAAGCTTTGCAAAAATCTACTCCCTTTTACATTACGTTTTACCATTGAAAGTATTGATACACGGTCGAAATTTAAAAAAGTTTAAAAATAAATTTAAATTGTAAATGTTTAAAGATACTTTCATTTAAATTCTAATTGTCATTAAAAATTATCGCAACGTCAACACAATGAGCGTAGGGAAAACAATGCCACCGTTAATACAATGAACATTCGGTAGGAACACAATGTCACTGCGTATCCTTTATGCGTAAAAGTGTACCGTACACGCGCAGTCTCCATCTAGGCAAAAAAAAAATACAACAAATATTCAGTAGAAGAATGGTGTCACTGTTAACGCAACGAACGGGAAAATAATGTTAGCGCTAACGCAACGGACATTAAATGAGAAGATAACGTCGGCGTGTGCCATTTTTATATAACGAGTTTAAAAATATGTAAGACTCAGCCTCGTGAAGTGTAACGTACACAGGAACTGCGTGGAATCTATGTAAACGATTTCCGCGACGATGGGCGGCAAGGCTGATCCCGCACCGTAAGTATCTTGCAACGAAGCAGAAAACGACGTGGAGGTAAGAAGTTACTATGAAATCGGCGAGGAAGCTGAAAAAGACAGGCGAGGATCGAGAAAAACAAGTACGAGGGCGCAAAGGGAGAGCGAGCGTGAGGGAGTGAGAGTGGGTAGGGATGGTAGGGGAAGAGGGAGAGACGACTAGAGAAACAGGGGAGAGCGAAGGCATCGGTTACAAACAAAGACCGAGCGGAATAAAGGGGGGGTGGGGGCGCAAGACCTTAAGGCAGGAAATCGAACGTTTTGCGTCCCATGACGGGAACTGTTTCCAATTAACTTTATTGTGCAACAAAAACAGCTTCATTAAGGGAGAACAATGCAATTAAGGGGTTCCCGAGAGGGATAAACGCGAATCAAGGGATGAAAAGGGGCTGACGTCGAGGTGACGGCAGCTTTCTCCGAGAAGCATCCGTCGCTTCTCCATTATCGATTAGAGATGCGAAGGAAGGGTGAACACCCCTTTGAGGGTTCTTGCACTCCCTCCCACTATCCGATGAATATTCTGCATAAACAATCTGATTCGATAGAATTGGAGAACGGTATTGCCGCACGGCTCCCGGCGTTCCTCCGAATCCCGATTCTTGCGGTTACCTTCGCTCCCGTTCGTCCTTTCTCTCTTTTTAATGTACCTCGAAGTCAATTCCGATGGGTATCGGTGCGGTGGTCCGCACGATATTTCTATGGCGCCCCGAGACATTTACAGCATGGCTTCCCGGTGAATTTCGCAATTCTATTACAGTCCTATTTTGCGTTGCGTTCATTTTCCACGAGTTTCGTTCGGTTGGGAAATAAAGCAATATGTAATTGCATCGCGGCAGTTCATGCAAAATAATTTATAACCCCGAGCCGGGAAATGAATTTAAACTTTCGCGAACGCGGTTGCCATTTAGTCCCTTGACATTTTACATAGTAACGGGAAATTGTCGTTTTGTTGCCGATACTTTAACCTTAAAGCAAACGGCAGCGTGAAACTTTTTTTTTTTTAGAATTTCTCTTCGTGGTATTTCTTCAAGGAGATTATTAAGGACAAAGCAGTTCTGATGGAGGGTCTCGCAATAGAAATTAATACGGAAGTTAGATTGCTGGAAATGCTTGACTCCGAAGGAAATGTGAGAATTTTGCTGTGTAGAGGAAAATTATTGGAGTGTGCTCTAATCCACCTCTGAAGGTGAAAATCGAATGGAATTAAATAAAGTTTCATTTTCTTCGCGAATAATTTCGCAAAAAATTCGAAGTAGAGTGGTTTTGTCCTAAAACTTACCGTTGCTGAGATATTTGACTGTTTTCATGAATAACGTTTGTTGTATTCTTTGAATTGTTCCGTCTCTTACACGTCTTATCGTTGGAGCGTCTCTTGTAGTACACGCTGCGATAATTCGTTGCCTCATATCTTCCGGAGTTGTTGGTACATCTCGATACACAATATTTTTCAATGTTCCCCACAAGAAAAAATCTAGGGGTGTTAAATTTGGACTTCGTGCTGGCCAACAAATAGTGCCACCGCGTCCTATCCATCGATTTGGGAATATTTCATTAAGTGTACTTCTCACCCTTCGAGCGTAGTGTGTTGGACATCCATCGTGCTGATACCACATTGTCTGACGAACGCTTAATGGCACGTTTTCTAATCATTTTGGCAATGTATTTCTTAAGAACGTATCATATTTTTGACTAACAAAAGTGCCGTCAATGAAATCAGGCCGAATTATTTGTGGCCCTATGATTCCACACCACACATTAATTAACATTAAAAAAGACACAGCGTCCTTGATGATCAATTTCTCGTAGCCAGTGAGGATTTTGTACTGACCCATAATGCGTGTTATGTAAATTAACACGCCCAGTGCTGGTAAAAGTAGCCTCATCGGTAAATAGTATTAAAGAGGAAAAAAGTAGATTGATTTGTAGTTCCTCCTGGGCCCATCCACAAAATCTAACACGATTTACATAATCCATGTCATGTAACTTCTGGCGAAGGTTAATATGGCACGGATGATATTTGTGACTTCAGATTCGCGTTGAACCTGACGAACACTGATATGAGGATTATAATGTACCATTGCAGTAACATTAATTTCATTATCTTTATCACTACATACAGGCTTTTCACGATTCATCTTACGAACAGCGAGACTTCCAGTTTCTTTTAATTTTTTACACAATCTTTCAAAAATCTTGTGTGAAGGGGAATACGCGGTTTGGATATCTTTCACCGTACAAATTTCGAGCCACAATTGCGTTTCTCTTACTTTCTCCATAAATTAGAAGCATCTCTAATTCTTCCTCGAATGAAAATTTTATATTGACTATCTTATGTTCACTAACTGAGAAAGTGACTGACACTGAGAGACGTCGAAACCCTACCAATGTTTAGCTGCAATGTTACTCTGCAATGATGGTGAGCGTATCCTTGAATACGTTCCTTAACCCCTTAACGCACAGTTTTTTTGAAAAAAAACCGGCCAAAAAAATCAATTTTTGATATACTCCGTGTTTGTTCCATGGAAAAAGGCTATATTTTATTCTTGAATAAATAAGTGTTATAGCTTACAATCCCATGTAAATGATAAATATCAATAAAACGATTTTTTTTTTCTTTGCTGAGTGTGAAAAATGATAGCAGCATAAAACACAACGCCGCTCGAATTATCTCGAGTGTGCACGGTTTGGCCTGTTTAGCGCGTTCGAATTAACTCGAGCGTACAACTTAAGGGGTTAATGAAAGTAATAGAATGACAGCAGTCAAATATCTCAGCAGCGGTAAGTTTTAGGTCAAATACACTTTTTGTATTTTTGTACTCAGAATACGCCAATCCATCGAAATCGAGCATAAAAAATTGGCAATTCCACTTACAAATACAAAAGTGACGTCTATATCTTCTCTATGCCTCCACTTGCAAGAATATCATTTATACCATATTATGTAAATTCTTAAACTCTACAACTTCTGTAAGTCACATTTTCTCGTATTGTTTGAAATAACCGAGATATTCAAGTGGACGGAGCTCGCGGGACACACTGTATACAATTTTCCAGTAACTTTTTGTTTTTTTTTTTCAAAATCGGAACTTTCAGCCTCGGTCTCCCTTGCACGTCATTCTACAGCCCGAAAGCAAGCATTCAAATTGCGCAGTTGGACGGGTCTCTGGTGGAATCGTCGACCGTTTACACAACCGGTTCGGTGCGCGGCGTTCGAATAAAGCTTTCCAATCTCCGTCGATTTAACGAGTCGCTCACCACGCCGCGTTTCCTCAAGCAACCGGCTCGGCGCAGCAGGAAGAAGAACGCGCAAGAAGCGTATCCCGAGGAGCGTTTTCGTTGGAACCGCTAATCAAAACGTAGCGACTGGCACGGATCTGCACGGCATCGGGGAGGGAGAAGAAAAAAAAACAAAGGACGGGAAAGACGGAGAAAAACGATTCGGTCGGAGCGGGTAGATCAGGAGTAGCGGTCCGCAACTGCCGATGCGGTACGCCGGAGCAACCTTTTTCTGGCGATCTCCCGGTCGCTCGTTGGAAACGGGCGATAATAACGAAAAGTTTGTCGAAAGCGACGCTCGCGCCGCGAGCATGGACGCCGAAGGGGCGGTCCCCGACGCCGGGGGACGCCTCGCGAAGCACAGCGGACCGTGGAAAACAGTTCAGCGAACAGAAGAACGGGAAACAGTCGCGAAACTGCTGCAATTCTTCGAAACTGCCGCCAACCGAGTCTCCATTACCACCGCCGACCACACCGCCCGTCTACCGCCATCGTCATTGAACGCCTCCGATCCGCTTTCTCCACCTCCCTTCTTATTTGTCTTCTTCCACCGCGACAAATCGTCCGGTTTTAAGGTAGCTCCGCATTGTGGTCGCCTCAGCGACCCACTGTCCGCTATTTGCCTCCGAAATGCAGTGCAACACCGGCTTCTCATAGGTAGGCGAGGGGAGGACAGTTGACTAACGTGGTCTGGTTATTTTTATTCTTCGCAACCCTCCTACTGCGATCGTTGTGGCTAGCAAACATAATTCACGTGTTACGTATGGAGACGTTCTCCACGTTCATTTCGATTAGAATTTCTAATCTCTTTTCTGAGAACGAAAATCGTCCCAACAGGCCCCTTTTATTAACGAAAGATACCGTATGCCTTCTTGTGGTGTCGCGTCGATCCCGGACTTGGGGAGAATCGGCTCGCGACTGGGTAATGGTTTAACGGCGAATGAGTGTAAATTCAAACTCCGGAGAACTAGTCTTTATTTCTAAAATGCAAGACTCGGCTTGCCTTCGGTAGCTTCTAAGCAGCTCGGTGCTTGAAGGAATTCGAATTCTCGATAGCTCTAGACAGCTCGGTGTACTAGTAGTCAGGTTGGTGTATCAGACAGTTCTGTTGTTGTTACAATATTTTGGAATAAGGTAGGCTCGGATGTGGGTGTGGTCTTAGGAAGTTGTCTATGATTGGTTGAAGGATGTGTTTGGAAGTGGTGGAAAATTAGGAAGAGTGGGAGTGGAAGATACATTTGGTTACAGGCGGCTACGGCTATAAAACTATAAATTTCGGTACGCTAACGGTTCGCAGGCCAACATGTGATCGTCAGCTGAGGTTGTTCGGATTTTTGACTACGCCAAACTACGGTAGGTTTTTTATGGCGGTCATGGTCATTATGCCGCGGGTGGTTAGTTTAACTGACCTTCACGGTTGTACTGACGTCCCTTTGCAGAGGGTTTTTACGACGGAACACCTTCTTTATATCAAAATCTCTAGACACTCCCTTCTGGCATCCGTTAATCAATGTTCTGATAGGAAATAGCCCGGATAACCTTCATTAACCCCTTTCAACGAAAATCTAACTGGGGCCTGCTTTTCATTAGAAGTGACGAAAAATGTGACTGTGACCCTACGTACGTTAAATCTTAAACAGAGTACCCATTTCATTTTCAAGGTATATAAACCCGTTCATTTTCATCCTCTTTGGTTCAGTTGAGATTCAGAAGCGGTTCAGTAATCGTGCAGTCACGTCGCGTCAATTCTAGTGAGATCGGGTTAAAGTCCCTTTCGAATCAAAACGTAACCTTATAGATTCCGTTAGGTCGGTATATATTCTATTTGGCATTCAACAATCGCTCTCCGACCCCGCATTGCCAGTGCGTCAAAACCGTGCATCGTAGGTAACAATTTCTCAAATTGTACACTTACTACATTCACTCGCGACACAGACAACAACATTTGTAATTATCTTGAATCAGAATATATTTGTCTTGTTTGTTAACTCGCGTAATCTGCAACCCTTAATTATTGCCCAATATCCTAATCTAATAATTGAACGTTCTCACACGATACAATCTTACCGCTCGGATTGTATCAATGAAATTATATATAAGTTACGAGGCTTACTAATCTTAAATTCAAATCAACGAAGATTTCTCCAACCTAGTGGCTCCCCGATTTCGCATTGGGTGCGTCCGCGGACCTAACTAACAAATTGAAATCATATTCCTGGGGTAACAACCCCCTCGCCGGCCTCTCGCGTTGCTCGCAGCCCTGGCTCGTAACACACAATTAACACTTTGACTGCCAAACTGGAAACCTCAAAAATTCCATAAAATCAAAGTAAGTTATTTCATGAAATAAAAATTGAAAAAAATTAAATGTATATAAGAAGTATACTTCTTAATCATTCGAATTCTACCGCGCTAGTCGAGTAGGTAAAGTAGAGTACGGATAAAATATGACTCAGCAGATTAGAGAGTAATTAGCACGCTTTGAGCAATATAAAAGTGGAACTAATTTGTAACCTGTGAGGGACAAGATTGTAATTAATAAACATTGAATGTTGTTTCTCATTTTTACAGGTTTGTAAACTATCTTATAAATAAGGGGGGAATACTGTAAATAGCTGTATAATATAATAAAACTCATTTTTACAGAGAAACGTTTCGGTTTGTTGTTATATTAATCTTGCCCTAGATTAATAATAATTAAATCACATATTATATGTATGATACCGAATAGATCCCAATCAAATTTGGTACGATGAATGTATTAACGTAAAAATTCGTTTTGAATCCTGGACAAATAATTCCGTCACCCACATATGGGTGACATGGCGGTCAACGTGTTAAATTAGAGTTCTCCACTGTACCAGTTTCGAGCTGTACTCCAACTAAAATTGATTTCATCGTAAATGTTGTATTGAAACGATTCAAAATTGAAGTGCAAGTAGGTATCGAAAGGAAAGAGGGACTTATAGGAGATTAGGGATTGCAATACCGGACCAAAAATGCAATACCGGTATTCGGTATTTTTTTAAACGTTGTACCGGTATACCGGTATTAATACCGGTACTAGGAATTTTCATGAAGGTACAAAAACTCAGTTGTTTAATAGGAAAAAAAAAAATAACTAATTTATTGATTCGATATTTTTGAAATGTGATTGTAAAAAACATAATGCATCTATTGAACTGTCATTAAGCCTTGAACGTATTTTTCTGCACAAATTACCTGCAGTTGAAAATGCTCTTTCCGCATCCACGCTGGTTGGTGGTACTGTTAATAATGAGCGATATACTTGCTCTAAATATTTGCCTCGATGTCCTTCATCCTCTAACAACTCGGTCTCTCGTCTGATGGTTTTGGATAAATCTATTTTTTGTATTATTTTTGTATTATTGTTCGTAGCAATTTTTTTATCTATAGCTAATTGTAATTTCTTCTCGAGAGATAATTCTTTTTCGATATCAACATCAACATCATCTTCAACGAATTCTTCTGGATAGGTTTGTGTTTGGTTTTCATAAATGTTTTTGTGGAAATTGACGACGAACTTAATTAAATTTGACCTTGTTAGTTTCTTTTCTTCCTTTCCGTTTTCTTTTTTAAAGTCGTTATAATTATGTAAATACCTTAAAATATTTTCTAGGTCACTATGCCTTTCCTGTATACGAATTTTCAATGCACTGTATAATTCCTCAGACAGTGGCGTGTCCTGATCTTTAAGTGATTGCAACATAAAATTTATTGCTGCATTCGCTGTTAATAAGTTGGAATCCTTCCGACATAATGCTTCCACAGTCAGTTTTATTGGATGCAGAGCTGATACAGTTTTTGATATTAAATCGAATTCATTATCGGGAAAATTAATTTGTAAATTTAAGTCAATTAATGCTTTCTGAATTGGATTTTTTAATTTCAAAAATCGTTCCATCATCAATAACAAACTGTTCCAGCGTGTTTTAGAATCTAATATTAGCATAAGTTCTTTTTTTATTTCAGTAAGTACATATTTTTGTAAAACAGCACTTTTAGTAGGGGAACGTTTAAATATTTTAACAACTTTTCGAATTTTCTTAATTATGGGAAGCAATTCTTGGTAGGTTAATATTTCGTCCTCGTTACTATTATCTTCGTCATATTCAAATGAGGTACTTTCAACAATTGTAGTACTATTTTCTTCATTGTCACTCTCTTCGAAATCAGAATCAGAAGTTTCTAAATCCAGAGTATTTTGCTTCTTCTGCTCTTGATTTTGTTGATATAGCACACTGATTACTCCAAGTTGAATTCCATGAGCATAGCACAATTGCTGATTTGCATCAATCAACTTCCCAACTTTTTTCATCACCGTTGCTCCATCAGTAGTTATGCAGACAATATCTTCTTTTAGAGATAATCCATGTTCCTCCAATTTGCAGTTGACTACTTCTACACATTTTGTAGCTGGCATACTTCCTGAGACATGTGTGAGTCCTATATTCCAAATTTTCTTTTCTGAATGAATATTTATATTTAAATAACGTCTATTTCGTACACTTGTCCATTCATCAAATGTGAGACTAAATTTTGTACCATTTAATTTTAATTCTGTTAATTCTTTTTTCAGAGAATTGCGAACACTGTTACTATAGTTTATAACAGTTCTTCTTATAGTATTAATAGATCTTGGAATATTTTTGAAACCTCTTGCAATCAGTGACTTTCTCAATTCAATTGAAGTACAAAACACTCTGAACGGCAAACCATCTAATGCTGTCATTCTAGACAGAACTTCATCGAAACAGTCGGTTTTTCTATTGAAAAAATCTGTAATTTGCGATGTCTTTGGTTTCGTAATATCATTTTTAGGTGAGTTAGAATTTGTCTCGGATTCTTTTCTTTTCAATAAATTAATATTATGTAGTGTTTTTAAATGTGTATGTAGTCCGCTTGTACTTCTTCCAAAAACTTTAATTATCCTCGAACATGTCTTGCATCTCGCCAGCATACTTTTTTCATCATATAAATAGTAAAACCAAGCCGAAGTATTATCGGCAGATTTTCTATGTTCTTTGAAGTCATTCGTATTATTCATTACGGATAAATGAAACTAAAAACATATACATACGTTACACGTGTAAATATTTTGAACAATGAAGCATAATATATAATGTGTCCTTACCTATGAAAAAGAAACTCACCAATTTAAAAAATATCTAAATGTATAATATAAATATTTAAAACACTGCGCACAATTTCACTAGGACAAACGGAAGAGACAATTCGTTCGCAGTCGAGCGACAACTGAACTGTGTTCATCGAGATACGCGCCTTTACAGGCAGAAAAATGCCTCAAACGTTGTCGTTCATCGCCACAATGTTGCAAAGAATACAGCGGCATCGATACCACGCCGAAAAGAGCGCAGCGGCATCGGTACCACACCGAAAAGAGCGCAGTGGCTTCAGCAGTCACCGCGGCAATGTGCTTTGATCGGCAAGCACAGATACACACATCATGAGCGGCGAACGTATTTCAAATAAGAGCAAATGCCCCAAAAAAATATTTATTATTTATAGCTAATACCGAAAATACCGGTATTTTAGCTTAGCAAATACCGGTTTCACGAAATTGCAAAATAGCACGAAATACCGGTATTCGGTATACCGGTATACCGGCATTGCAATCCCTATAGGAGATTGATGTAGTTAGTCGCAACATAGAATGGGTATCGAGTTGGCAGGAAAATAAAATTCGCGAACTTCTGTTGTCTCGGCTAATCACCGAACCGCGCCGCCGCGTATCTCGCTCTGCGAGCTAGTTGAGCTAGTTTGGACGTCAAAAAGTTGGGACATCGCATTACACGGTGCACATGGTACCACCACGGGGGAGTGTCCGATATTGGTCTGGATGTTGCATTGGGATTTGTCAGGATTTCAGGCGTTCGCCCCGTGTGACTCCGAGTGAGAAATCGCTCGGTGCACCTTTGTTCCGTCGTCTCTTAACAATCTGAGAGCGCGTTCTTCTCGTTTTTGGTTTCTTATCTGGTACACATGCTTCGGTTTCGAACGGCGCGGATTGTCTAGCGTTCGGGGAAAACGGGAACAGAGGGAGATATCGTTTCGATCGATTTCATTTTCCAGAGGATATCAATTTCACGTTCGCAGCGTAGCTGCAGCGAAATCTGTACGCTTTCCCGCGGAGAATGGACGACGATCGATCGATTGTATCTGCTCGACGCATTTATCCCAGTGTTTTGATATCTCTGTTCCGCTCGCCTTCTTTCGCTCGAACAATGAGCGCTTTTAAAACGACGACGCCGCCCGACAGTTTCGACAGTGGAGGTTCTCGCAGTCTAGTCGAACGTGTTGCTCCCGTTTCACAAAGAGCGAATCGAAAACTTGACTGCCGCCTGCTAAGTGCGTTCTACGCGCACGTTCTACGTTTACGGCCCACATTTGCTGACAATTTCCGACTCTGTCACTCGATGTCGTTCCGCAAGGCCTGAAAAACGTTCGGCGAGCTGTAACTCCGCGAGAAACGTGTCTCCTTGTTTTACGCAGCGTTACGGATCCCGTGCTCCGACGCGCGCCGATGCAGAAATGTTTGCCGCTGCACGAACAATGTTCTCGATCTAGAAAACTCCGACGAAGCCGTCGGCTTCCTCGCTTTGAACTCGCTAAATAATACTAACATCTGCTTTGCACGCGCGCGTTGTTCGAGTCCGCACGCGAAATAGATACTCACGCTTGTCTAGAGAGCTCATCGAAACGTTTTCTGGTTAATTAATAACGTGGACGTAATTTATTTGCTGTCAGTCACGTACCGGAAGTTTAGTCGCATCCGATGAACTTCTTCAAACGTTGAAGGAAATCATTAATTTACCTGCTACAACATGAAAAACTTTATTACACACTCCGTATAAAATATTCGTGAACCTTCAACTCGAGAGCTAACGAAGTACTTTAAAGTTTCCATAAATACCGATTATGCAGCAGAATTACTTGGCTTAAGAAAATGATCGAAATAAGTGAAGAATCTGTTGATGTCGGGACATGCAGGGAATTTTTATACTTATATTGGTCTAGTTTAAACTTGTGAAAGGAGACCATTTCGACATCACAGATTGTTCATATTACAAACAAATGTGCATATTTTATTTTGCACGAACAACACAATAACTACAATTTATACGTTTCACAACAATATAACTGTTAAAGTAGTCACGTGTTAAAGTCGCTGAAACGTGCGTTTTTAATCGTTCATTTTTCATCGACCTAATGTGCATTTTGTTGTCTCGTGGAAATTTTTAAATGAACTTCATGTAATTCTTAAGTGTTTTACCATAGTTATAAATTATATAAATCTTCATCGTAAAAACTGCAAATAGATTAATCACATTGTGAATATCTTGCGAATACTTGTTCTGTACAAGTCACTGTCTGCACAATGGTCTTGTCATACTACTTGCGCACGAAAGAGGTGCAACAGAAGAGACAGACAAAGTGTCAATACATGGACAATAAATTGTAAGGGTTCGATGCCATCACAAGAGAAACCCTTTTGAGTCGATTGTTGAATGTATATTTCGAATGTGTTTTCCACAAATATAAATAATAGTTTCATACTTGTTACTAGACTGCGGACTGTATGCGTCTAGAACGTACCAGATTGTTAACGTAAACTGTAGATTTTTATTTCC
Organism: Halictus rubicundus; assembly: GCF_050948215.1. Classification (NCBI taxonomy): domain Eukaryota; kingdom Metazoa; phylum Arthropoda; class Insecta; order Hymenoptera; family Halictidae; genus Halictus; species Halictus rubicundus. The sequence continues at coordinate 5,324,455 of NC_135151.1, forward strand.
ATTGTAGAATGAAAAAATCTTTAATTCTGTCGGCTTGTTTACAATGATTGAAATTACAAAAATTTCTGTGAAAATTAAAAAAAAAAGAACCCAAATAAAAATCGCAGCAGTATATATCGCGTTATATCATTATTATAGACTGCGCAAACAGCGTCGGCCATTTCAGCTTCTCCAAATTGATCCATAAATATTTGCAGAAACGCGCGCCCACTTTTTCACCGGTTGCCTCAGTGTTCCGCCTTTTATGTGGAATGAAATGTTATGATACAACAATCAATTGTCTATTTTTCAGCGATACGCGGGAACCGTTGTGAAAACGCCGAATCGAATTGAAAACAAAAAGGACAGGTTGAATTTCCTTTATACGGTACAAATGATTTTCGAAAACAATTTTGCACACACGGAGAGCAGCGCGGATCACCGATCGCGGATCGCACGAGCAACGCGACGCGACGGTCGGAAAATCAATCGAAAGCAACAGCAATTTCATCTTCCTCGATCCAATCCGGGTCATCGATGCCCCCCCCCCCGCAATAGTTTCGCGGGACGAATTTGCCAACGGATGCTGACACGTTCCTTTCGAATCACGAATTTTCCGTATCCGATGCGATTATTTCGCGTCGTCCCGCTTTAATTTGATGAGCCATGGATCCTCCCTCCCCCGTCCGGGGGAAAACGCTTTTCGATCCCGCAGGAAAAATGAAACCGCAAACGTACGCTGTTTCACGGATACCACAGTTCCGACGACGCCCGACGGAAATTTCG